>NC_064628.1:126935291-127560291 GCF_023864275.1 Schistocerca cancellata
TGCCGTGGCATACGGAGCTCCATCGCAGTCTTTAACATTGGTAGCATGCCGCGACAGCGTGGACGTGAACCGTATGTGCAGTTGACGGACTTTGAGCGAGGGCGTATAGTGGGCATGCGGGAGGCCGGTGGACGTACCGCCGAATTGCTCAACACGTGGGGCGTGAGGTCTCCACAGTACATCGATGTTGTCGCCAGTGGTCGGCGGAAGGTGCACGTGCCCGTCGACCTGGGACCGGACCGCAGCGACGCACGGATGCACGCCAAGACAGTAGGATCCTACGCAGTGCCGTAGGGGGCCGCACCGCCACTTCCCAGCAAATTAGGGACACTGTTGCTCCTGGGGTATCGGCGAGGACCATTCGCAACCGTCTCCATGAAGCTGGGCTACGGTCCCGCACACCGTTAGGCCGTCTTCCGCTCACGCCCCAACATCGTGCAGCCCGCCTCCAGTGGTGTCGCGACAGGCGTGAATGGAGGGACGAATGGAGACGTGTCGTCTTCAGCGATGAGAGTCGCTTCTGCCTTGGTGCCAATGATGGTCGTATGCGTGTTTGGCGCCGTGCAGGTGAGCGCCACAATCAGGACTGCATACGACCGAGGCACACAGGGCCAACACCCGGCATCATGGTGTGGGGAGCGATCTCCTACACTGGCCGTACACCACTGGTGATCGTCGAGGGGACACTGAATAGTGCACGGTACATCCAAACCGTCATCGAACCCATCGCTCTACCATTCCTAGACCGGCAAGGGAACTTGCTGTTCCAACAGGACAATGCACGTCCGCATGTATCCCGTGCCACCCAACGTGCTCTAGAAGGTGTAAGTCAACTACCCTGGCCAGCAAGATCTCCGGATCTGTCCCCCATTGAGCATGTTTGGGACTGGATGAAGCGTCGTCTCACGCGGTCTGCACGTCCAGCACGAACGCTGGTCCAACTGAGGCGCCAGGTGGAAATGGCATGGCAAGCCGTTCCACAGGACTACATCCAGCATCTCTACGATCGTCTCCATGGGAGAATAGCAGCCTGCATTGCTGAAAGGTGGATATACACTGTACTAGTGCCGACATTGTGCATGCTCTGTTGCCTGTGTCTATGTGCCTGTGGTTCTGTCAGTGTGATCATATGATGTATCTGACCCCAGGAATGTGTCAATAAAGTTTCCCCTTCCTGGGACAATGAATTCACGGTGTTCTTATTTCAATTTCCAGGAGTGTAAATGGAAAAAGGTGGTATTTGTAAGCAGCACTTCCGAAGCCATCAGGCCCCGTGCTTCCCTTTAATTCGATGTCATTCTGCATAGCAACTCGTATTTCAGTTATAGATAGCGCCAGAAGCGGCGTGGAGAGGCTGCGCGGTTAGAGGCTCCATGTCACTGACTGCGGGGCCCCTCCTGCCGAAGGTTCGAGTCCTCTCTCGGGCATGGGTGTGTGCGTTGTTCTTAGCATAACTTAGCTTAATTTTGTTTAAGTCTAGGGTCCGATGAACTCTGCAGTTTGGTCCCTTAAGAACTCACACACATTTGAACATTAGCGTCAGAAAATACTGATTACATGGCACTGACGTAACTGTGTTATGAAATTTAAACTATTAACATACGCTACTGCTGGCCAATCATTGCATCTGTTTCGTTACGCACTGATACTTTTTCCACGATAATCTATTTGCAGATGTGTCATACGTCTGCTTTCTTTATGCCTACGCCGAAGATGATAACTCTTGGGCACGTGTATTTTGTACGAACGACAATGGGAGAACAAATGCGATTACATCCGTACTTCTACATCAAATTCAAGGTCTGGATGCGTATTTTTTGAATTGTACTCTCAAATCAGGCGCATGTACGTTCCACTACCGACGGTTTGCTCGCAAAAACCGATCTCATTGCTCGATATTGCCTCATTTTTCCCTCCCAAAAAAACAAAATATGGCCAGGTACTATGTTTCCATAATTGATATCCCATAATTGATATCGGATCGTCGATGATTGATGGCTCTTGCAAACACGAACGCATAAATAAAAATTTACGCTGGACGGTTCCCTTTCCGAGATTGATGGCCGCTAAATAGGGCGTGACGTAAATATCAATTTGACGGCAGCTTCATGAGGTTTGTGAGCTATCTTTAATGTATTCGGAATAATACCAATTTAAAAAAAAAACATTTGGAGTTACGCACTCAATGGATGTTTCATAAATATCGCAAGCAATAAAAATTAACCTGTGTGGGCTATGATACAGAAATTGTAGTCTGTCTCAGTATGTGCCCGTAACTGACGTTGTGAAACTTTTACAAGAGAGTACTTTCACAGAAGGTTTCGTGTCGATGTGTTTATATAAAGGATAATCTTAGCGCACGCGTAAGTCCCCACGATGAGTAATGAAACTATGGCATTTTCGCAGTGATACCGCAACAGCGCACGTAGATAAAAAGTTGTGAAGAGGTCGCAGATTTTTCGTTACTCAGCGATTTAAAGAGACCTTACAGAGTTTGTTTTAAACCACAGTTTAAGAATTGCAGGATTGAATGTGACGTAAAGAAGTATCAAAAACACAGTATGAGTTTTTAATTTTCTGGTGTTCAACTTGATATGGATAAAGACTAATGCTATACTCGTTAGTCCACGTTTTTACTAGGATGCTAACGAAACGGCCACATTTTAGTGTCTATTTATTTCGACGCTAGTTGTGAGTCTGCCGTCCCTGTGATTAAACTGCTTCATGTTTCTCAAACGTCTGAATAAGGCAGGAACACTTAATAAACGCGCTTCTGAGAGTTGATCTTTAGTGCCATTTAGACTCTAGTACTGCTATTAAAGAGCAGCGTGTCGTTGTGGTCCTGTAATTGGACCTTCGAAACTCTGGAGTCCTTGCTCCTCGTCGTGTACAGTAATTTCTCATTAACCGGAACGGAGCGGTAGCTTGATAATTCGTTTTTGCATCTTGAGCGTGGGGCAATGAGAATTAATCTCTCTTGCGATACTAGGTCCTCATTTTATCACTGTGGTAGGAGAATCGCAGGCGATGAGAAACATCGCGTCGTCGACGTTTTGTGTGTGTGTGTGTGTGTGTGTGTGTGTGTGTGTGTGTGTCTGTATATTTGTTAGTCTGAATTGTCGTTTGCCTCTTATTTCTGTCTCTTCCTCGCCGTCCAGTAGATCAAATCTTCAATCCTATCTCTTATAGCCCAAATACCGGTTTGTTTCGATGTAATTTCGCAATCTTAGGTATAAATTTTTATTCTTAGTTTCACTTTGCACCGCGTCTGAAGTCTTCAATGTTGTCAGTACAGCAGAAATTTATAAACTACATATCAACTACAAATAGAAATGATAGTCGTGTAGTTACTGTACATGACGTTACATGTGGCTGAGGGGTCTATGTGTAAAAGGTATTTACGTAACTTATAAAATAACTTTCCAGTACAGGGTAAAATTCGGTCTACAGCAGGTGGCTTATACGCAGGGTTCGTTATTCGTAAAGCTGCATCGGTAGCTTAAGTTCGTAACATAGGATTGTGAGGTTGCTGGTTCGAATACTGCTGGAAGCTAAAGCTATCGGTATTTGGTAGTAAACGACTTGAGCCAATGTCCTGCGTGCAGTTCCGATCTTCGCCTCTCGAGAAGAACACGGCAAGTGCAGTAACGTGATTTCCCAGAAAATTCGCTCAATGCAAGAGGAGTCAAAATAAGCGAACTTGCGTGGAGGCTTATCGGTAGATAGTCGACCGTTCCTGAGTAAACGACGGTCAATATTTTCGACGTAATTTAGGTGTCATTTAGCGCACCAAGATGTCGGTCGAGAAGTTGGCGCAGTGGCTAGCTCGCGGCTTCTCACTTTCGTTCCCCGTGTCCGAAACTCGATTATTGATTTTATTTATTTTGTTTTCTGTTATTTATGTGCCCATTTCCATAGAAGGTTACTACACGAATGTCTCTAATCCAGTTAGGGGATACAAGGGCGTTACGTTAATTGTAAAATTACAACTGCGTTCCACAATGTCGTGTAGTTAATTACATATTTGTTTGTGGTATTTTCAAGGGTTAAAATCGTTTTATAAATTTTCATAGTCTTAAATTTTGTTCTTATGCTTTTTCTTCAGTAGGATTTGGTGAATGCCCTAGGATGATTTCGATCGTAGAAACATTCGAATCGTAGAAATTCAGAACGCCACTATCATCGTTCGAATGCACGATTGCCACAGTGACATTTCTTCTATGAATCTCATTCAGGAAAGATATGTCGTTAAAATTGTTGAAAATATCATGCGTTGGCAATAATTATGCTGAAAACCACGCGTAACGGATCCATTGTGCGAAAACTGGCGCTTGCAGTTGATTACGACTCAAGATGCACTACAGGAATTCCACCGAAAACGGTTTCAAATAATTTTCTCATCATTGCTTTTTTTTCTTTTTCTTTAATTCGTTCACCAGACTACAGTTATTGGACGAATAAGGAGAACGTTATTTCAGTACAAATTGGAAAACATTAGTATAGTAATTTTCCACGGATATGGGTAGATAAACGAACAACAAAAATAAAACTAATAAGTCGGTTTCGAACACGGGACGCAAAATTGTGAAGCCGCTACGTTAAGCCACTGCGCCGCCGCTTCACTTGTGCTACTTATTCGCTAGAAGACACGTAAAGTTCCTCGAAAGCTTTGAGCGTCGTTTTCCCGGAAGCGGCTAAGCCGTGGCACGTTTTCCCTTATTTTGCCCCTCTTCCACTGAGCGAAGTTCGTGGGAAATTGGGGTATACACACACACACACACACACACACACACACACACACACACACACACACACAAAAGGCGCTAATCCTTAGTTAGCTACGAGGAGAGATTTACAGGGTGTATACGTGGACAAGGAAAAAAATTTCCCGGTTAAAAATACACTTTCTCCCTGGTGACAGTATATTTTCCCTCATCAATCCTTTGAATGGTTATGGTATTATACACGGGCGTACAATTTCCCGGCACTTTAGAAAACGAAACTCAGGGAAAAAGACACGTTTTGGAAATATCTTTGATGTACAGCAACATGTACGCTGCGTATTTTCGTATTACGACAGCACACATTGGAATTCCGCAAAACACCGCATGTTACTTTCCGAGTCACTGAAGCCGAGATTTCGATGCGCTTTTGTAAGTCGTTCGTAGCTCATGTCACGTGATCTCGCCAGCCGATGACAGCGGATATTCAGAGCATAGGACACGTGATGTAGTCAGCTAACAGCAACATCACTGTTAAGTAGCACGAACACACAAACAGCGGAAGTTAATAGTTTAAATTAATTTACATAGTGTTGCTACAAGAAAAGCAAAGCTTTCACATATAATATTGGCCTCAAGCTGCAAGAGAAGGCTGGCCGTAGTGGCCAAGCGGTTCTAGGCGCTACCGTCTGGAACCGCGCGACGGCTACGGTCGCAGGTTCGAATCCTGCCTCGGGCATGGGTGTCGTGTGATGTCCTTAGGTTAGTTAGGTTTAAGTAGTTCTAAGTTTTAGGGGACTGATGACCTCAGCTGTTAAGTCCCATAGTGCTCAGAGCCATTTGAACCATTTGGTACACATCAGAGTGCCAGCTCTTCGAGATAACTGGTAATTCTAGGGGAATTATATTTTATCTGTATAAATCAGGGAAATCACAGTGAACTTAGTGAATTGCATAAAATGTCAGGGAATGCTGCGGTTTTAACTTAGCGTTGAAATTGAATTTTATTGATCAGAAATTTTTAAATACTTAATATTTCGGAATTGTATTAATCATATGAATATTATTCCATATAATTTATCGATGTTTAAAAACGGCCGTTAACCTACTGCTTATGTTTGGTATATAACTCAGTTGAGAGAGGAAAGAAAAATCATTATTGTATGCCCCCGCTCCCTCCCCCCCCCCCCCCCACCCCCCGGCTTACCAGTAATTTATCAGAAGCTTTTTGTCACCATCTTCCTCCTCACATTGGAATTTTTTCCCCAAATTTGAATTGCCACCATGCACATACTCCCTGATTGCACATTCACAAAGCTGTGACGCGGCTGTCGAATGCACCGTCGTGGGTGTGTGAAGCGTTAGTGGTACAATCTCGTCCGTGTCCAAAGTGGATACAAAGTTTCTGCCGTAATAGCTCTTTCGCGTACTAAGGTCTGCTTACTTGTGATAATGGCATAAAGTCGGTCTCTTGTTTTCGAGAATTCTACTCGTTCTTTGTAAAATCATCCCGTTATCACGTGATGTACTGCCATTCTTATTTCTATAGCCCGCATGTTAGTCGCCCAAAGCAGATTCAATCAAAAATTAGGCACTATGTTGCAGCTTTAATTCAGTTTTAGCATGTTTCACGAAAATCTCAGCGTTTGACTGTATAAACAGTTAGCACAAGCAAGAAACAAAACGTATGTGTCTGGAACTTCTCTGCGCGCCACTTACGGAGCAGACTTAGTGATGGCGGCTATCGCTGAAACAACCGGGTTTCGCAGAGGTTGAAAATACCGCTTCAGTTGTAAATTTCTTATTTTCTCACGGCCGGTTTCGTACCGTTATAAGCCCATCTTCAGGTGTCGTAGCTGTGCTGTGGTCCCCGAGCGCCGCCTGTACCAGGCGCGGTGTGCAGCCTATGAGCGCAGAACAGGGAATGCTCAGTTGCGGATGTTCTTCCAACAGGATTGTTTGTAACCGGGTTTCGGTTACACCAGTTCTTTTCGTCTCCAGTTGGACTCAACTATTCAAACCGCTCAAAATAACCGGTTTCTGAAATACCGGTTTTCAGTTTTTTATTGCTGTTACTACCAGTAATAAACGTAGACTCCGAACGCAGATTGAAAAATTCTAATGAAGGTGGAGTAAAAGTATGCTATCACGATCGATATGGGGCTGAGGCTGGGGCAGAAATCGGTCTCACTGTCTCCAGCAAAGATTGCGAAGGTGAAGGAGACGGGCACGGCGGTAGCGAGAGCGGAAAGTCACCAGTTGATGACGTCCTTCCTTCGTCTCATTTATATGGTATCAGTTTTCACCCTGAATTAACTACTAAATTAGGTGCTCAGTTACCAATCCCACTTTATAGCACACGAATGAAACTGTAGGTATATCAGTCAAATTTACCTTCTCTTCTGCGGAACGTTGTGGATGCTTTCTACTTGTATGATATAGTAAATTTGTTGTGCTCTCTCCAGTTTTCATTCTCTTGAGTGCACTGGATTTCATTGCTACCGCACTTCGTAAAATACACTCCTGGAAATGGAAAAAAGAACACATTGACACCGGTGTGTCAGACCCACCATACTTGCTCCGGACACTGCGAGAGGGCTGTACAAGCAATGATCACACGCACGGCACGGCACAGCGGACACACCAGGAACCGCGGTGTTGGCCGTCGAATGGCGCTAGCTGCGCAGCATTTGTGCACCGCCGCCGTCAGTGTCAGCCAGTTTGCCGTGGCATACGGAGCTCCATCGCAGTCTTTAACACTGGTAGCATGCCGCGACAGCGTGGACGTGAACAGTATGTGCAGTTGACGGACTTTGAGCGAGGGCGTATAGTGGGCATGCGGGAGGCCGGGTGGACGTACCGCCGAATTGCTCAACACGTGGGGCGTGAGGTCTCCACAGTACATCGATGTTGTCGCCAGTGGTCGGCGGAAGGTGCACGTGCCCGTCGACCTGGGACCGGACCGCAGCGACGCACGGATGCACGCCAAGACCGTAGGATCCTACGCAGTGCCGTAGGGGACCGCACCGCCACTTCCCAGCAAATTAGGGACACTGTTGCTCCTGGGGTATCGGCGAGGACCATTCGCAACCGTCTCCATGAAGCTGGGCTACGGTCCCGCACACCGTTAGGCCGTCTTCTGCTCAGGCCCCAACATCGTGCAGCCCGCCTCCAGTGGTGTCGCGACAGGCGTGAATGGAGGGACGAATGGAGACGTGTCGTCTTCAGCGATGAGAGTCGCTTCTGCCTTGGTGCCAATGATGGTCGTATGCGTGTTTGGCGCCGTGCAGGTGAGCGCCACAATCAGGACTGCATACGACCGAGGCACACAGGGCCAACACCCGGCATCATGGTGTGGGGAGCGATCTCCTACACTGGCCGTACACCACTGGTGATCGTCGAGGGGACACTGAATAGTGCACGGTACATCCAAACCGTCATCGAACCCATCGTTCTACCATTCCTAGACCGGCAAGGGAACTTGCTGTTCCAACAGGACAATGCACGTCCGCATGTATCCCGTGCCACCCAACGTGCTCTAGAAGGTGTAAGTCAACTACCCTGGCCAGCAAGATCTCCGGCTCTGTCCCCCATTGAGCATGTTTGGTACTGGATGAAGCGTCGTCTCACGCGGTCTGCACGTCCAGCACGAACGCTGGTCCAACTGAGGCGCCAGGTGGAAATGGCATGGCAAGCCGTTCCACAGGATTACATCCAACATCTCTACGATCGTCTCCATGGGAGAATAGCAGCCTGCATTGCTGAAAGGTGGATATACACTGTACTAGTGCCGACATTGTGCATGCTCTGTTGCCTGTGTCTATGTGCCTGTGGTTCTGTCAGTGTGATCATATGATGTATCTGACCCCAGGAATGTGTCAATAAAGTTTCCCCTTCCTGGGACAATGAATTCACGGTGTTCTTATTTCAATTTCCAGGAGTGTACTTCCAAACAAAGCATGGAACTATTCCGCAATACTGTTCATGCACGAGTACGACAGCAAGAAACTACCACATAGTCGAGATGGGAAAAAACCAACCGGTATTTTAGTTCTAAATAACCGGTATTTGTTTAATCTGGGTTACAACAGGTGTTTTTTTTTAATTTTACTACGAGGACGGTTTGAAAAGTTCTTGGAACGGAATAGAAAAAAAAGTACTTACATCATTTAAACTTTTTTTTAAATTTTTCAATGTAGTCTCGTAGATTAATGTAATTGGTTCAACGATGTTCCAGTGCCTTGATCCCATCTCGAAAATGAGTTTCCTCCAGGCCTGCAAAATAGTGGTATAAACTCCGACTTTCAGTATTTCGTTTGAAATGAATCTTCGTCCAACAAGAAAAATTTTCAGTTTTGGGAAGAGAGAGAAGTCTGACGGAGCCATATCAGGTGAATAAGGCGGGTGTGGCAACAATTCATACCTTATTTCGTGTAATTTTGCCAAGGCGATGGCACATGTGTGCGGGCGCGCATTATCTTGATGGAAGATGACTTTCTTCCTTGCTAAACCCGGCCTTTTTCGTGTTGCAGTTTGTCGAGGAGTTTAGCGTAGTATTCTCCAGGAATTGATTTCCCAGTGGGGAGATAATCTACAAACAGAAACCCCTTCGCATTGCAGAACACTGATGCCATGACCTTTCCCACCGAAGGAATTGTCTTTGCTTTCTTTGGTGGCGGAGAATCTTCATGTTTCCACTGCTTTGACTGTTGTTTTGTCTCTGGGTTATAGTAGTGCACCCAAGTTTCATCTGTGGTCACAAACCAGCGCAAAAAATCTTATTCGTTTCTCCTGAAACGGGGCAAACATTGTTCCGGTATGTCCATTCTCATGCGTTTTTGATCCAGCGTCAAGAGCCTCGGCACCCATCTTACAGGTAATTTTTTCATTTCTAATTCTTCAGTTAAAATGTGATATCCCCTTTCAGATGACAACTGGCAAGCGTGAGCAATTTCACGCACTTTCATTCGGCGATCCTCCATGACCATTTTGTGCACTTTTGCAATCTGGAGTAGTGACATGTTGGCCGACCACTGCGCGAATCAGTATCTAACCTCTCCCGACCAAATTTAAATTCATTTTTCCTCTTGGCAACAGTTGAATATGAAGGAGCAGAGCCCCTAGTGTTTTCTGGAAATCGGCATGAATGTCCTTTGCCTTCGTTCTTTTCTTTACGAAGTACTTAACCACTGCCCGAATCTCGATTTTTTTTTTTCCCCACCTTCGCAAATCACTTCGCGGGAACAACAACAGAGCCACAACTCCCTTCCAAGAGCACTGACGTGGCACCTGTTTACAGGCAACAGTCCAATGAATATCACGTGAACAACTCTTTGCGCTAACGTTGACCCGTCGTGGTGATTTCGAGATCTTTTCAAACCACCCTCGTAATATCCGAGTAAAAAAATGCAACTTCTTTTCTTTTAAAAAAGAAGTAATTTTTATTTGTAAAATTTGCATTGGTTTGAAATATTGCGTTATTATAGAAAATGGGCAAAGCGACCAGTGCTGTATTATTAACAACGCCATGGGAAACGAGCAGCAACCACATGGCATAAGACTTGGTGCAGCTATGATGTCCTTGTTGCCAGGTGTCGCGTTTTGAGGTACGCGTATATGCGCAGCGTGCAGGACTTGCCACCACCTGGGGCCCTATTCTATATCGTTCATACCGATCGGTGCAGGACGTTAGTCTCGGTAGTGATGTCATTTTCGGTTCTTTATCCGAATTTCCTATTCAGTAAGCTTTTGCGACCTGTTACCGAACGCTTCTCCCGCCGATTTTTCGACAACTGTGCCAAGAGGTTTTGGATTTCGGTATGGCCCTGTCTTTCGGTTAGCAGTGGTGTATTCAAACATATAATTTGTTATTTTAAACATATTGAGCAGTTTTAGCTTTGGATTCAATGATTGTGTTACCAAAGAATCTTCACAGGACGTGTCCGATTGGAAAGTGAGTTCATAATAGACTATTTTTCCTTTGTTAGAAATTGGTTAGGTTAGGTTGTTTCTGTGAATGATTACAACATCCAGAAAAAAGTTTTTGGTCAATATTCTCCCAAAATAACTTATTTTATGCAATGAAGAGCTTAAAGATCATTAAATATCAAGACATCGGCTCTGCTTACATGTATTACATGAGAGTTAGCTGAAATTACCAGTGACTTTGCGTACTCTTTTCCGCAGATGGTTTACCTATTAACTATGGAAACGCGTTTAAAACTTTTAAGTAACAATGCAAAGGATTTTTGTGAAGCCTGATACAGGAAACCTTCCAAAAGTTCATGCATTTACGGCTTACGTCCGCATCATTGCCGAAGTCAGCCTGAGTCTCTCTCGACTGGAATTACGCTAAATAAAGTTTCTGTAGCATGAAAGCTGTAGTAGCAAAGTTGCTAAGGCGGCGAACTGCCGTGGCAAAGGACGTAGGTTCGTATAATTAAGCATTCTTCTGAAATATTCGTTGTAATTTACACGTAAGAGCGCGCTTTCTCAGTAACGAGTATCTCCGATTTCGTGACTTCAATATGTTCAAGAAGTGAAAGATGAAATTATTGTGCTTGAAACAACTGACAGTGACATTTATACTTCTTCTTGTCACAAATAATTCACCATTTTTTTCGGAATACGTAGCGATTTCCAAAATTGTGGTCAGACAGGAATGTAAGAGCACAACGTGAATTACTGCGAATGAGACTAGTAGCAGTCGTTTTTATACTTTAGCTTGTCACAAGTATTTATCTGCGATCGAATCGCTAACAACAGTAGACACAGATGAAAGGTTCCCGCCACAATATTTTCAGACTATATCACCATATGTGAAATGCATCAAATGCATGTTACAAACTACAACGAACCTGCACTTGCCACACGATCTCGAAAAGGCGATTTTTTAAATTTTGTTTTTATGAGCCAAATCGTTGATGTATCATATAGGGAAGTACGCTACTTCATCATTTGGATCTCAAGAAGCGAGCTACAGCCACATTCTGCGCATCTTCTTATTCTTTGACACTCTCTTAAACAATTTTTCGGGCTCTTGGAGATGTGTTCTGTCTATGCCACTAATTGAAGACAGTTTATTCCCATACGCGTTTCGCTTCTTTCATGTGTGAAGCATCATCACGAATAAAGGAAGCAAAATGCGTGTGGCAAAAAACAAACTGCCTTCAATTAGTTGCATAGACGGAACATTCATGAATTTTGAAGCAACTAAGGAACGACGGAAAACAAAAAAACTGACGAATTTTTCGGGTGTTTCTGTAAATGTATTTGTACATAGTGGTACTACACTCCATTCGTAACCCATTTTCCGAAACGTAAAATTCAAATCAAGACGTCGATGTGAATGAGAATAAAATGACATAATGTGACATTTACGACAGTTTCCAAAATACAATCAATATTCTAACGTTATCATGGATTCGTGGAAGCCCGTGGTCCGAGAAATTTGAACAGAATTACGTACTTCATAGCTTTTCGGTACTGTGAAGAATGGCATGCCTGTTTCGGCTGCTACCCTCTTCGAGTTCGTGCCGCGGTGGCGCTGCCTCGCGTACCGAACCGATCGGAAAAATGGCGGGAAGATACAGCATAGGGCCCCTAGTCTCTCCGGCAGTCTCTCGCTGTCGTCCCTGGGCATCCGTTGTATTGCAGACTGGCATCAACCCTAGTCTGGAAATATTTTTACAAAGTGACGTTGCTATGAAGTACAATGTTTCGTTTGTTTTAAAAGCTTAAAGAATTGTTTGCCATTTCTGTCGAATAATAGAGGAGGAAGGGAAATATGATAACAGTAATAAACAGTTAACAATAATTCGACCATAGCATACAATAGAAATAGAAATGATCTGCAACATCTGTCTACATGTTGTTGTTGTTGTTGTGGTCTTCATCTCCCAGTACCTACTGCAACCTACATCCTTTTGAATCTGCTTAGTGTATTCATCTCTTGGTCTCCCTCCACGATTTTTACCCTCCACGCTGCCCTCCAATACTAAATTGGTGATCCCTTGATGCCTCAGAACATGTCCTACCAACCGATCCCTCCTTCTAGTCAAGTTGTGCCACAAATTCCTTTTCTCCTCATTTCTGTTCAGTACCACCTCATTAGTTACATGATCTACCCATCTAATCTTCAGCATTCTTCTGTAGCACCACGTTTCGAAAGCTTCTATTCTCTTCTTGCTCAAACTATTTATCGTCCATGTTTCACTTCCATACATGGCCACACTCCATACAAATACTTTCATAAATGACTTCCTGACACTTAAATCTATATTCGATGTTAAAAAAATTTCTCTTCTTCAGAAACGCTTTCCTTGCCATTGCCAATCTACACTTCACATCCTCTTCACTTTGACCATCATCAGTTATTTTTCTCCCCAAATAGCAATACTCCTTTACTACTTTAAGTGTCTCATTTCCTAATGTAATTCCCTCAGCATCACCCGACTTAATTCGACTACATTCCATTATCCTCGTTTTGCTTCTGTTGATGTTCATCTTATATCCTCCTTTCAAGACATCCATTCCGTTGAACTGCTCTTCCAAGTCCTTTGCTATCTCTGACAGAATTACAATGTCATCGGCAAACCTCAAAGTTTTCATTACTTCTCCATGGATTTTAATACCTGCTCCGAATTTTTCTTTTGTTTCCTTCACTGCTTGTTCGATATGAAGATTGAATAACATCGGGGATAGGCTACAACCCTATCTCACTCCCTTTTTACCTACTTGATCCTCTGCTGCCTTCACTACTTCATCCCTCAAAGGTACACATTCTTCTTCTACTGTATTTCTTTCTCCCATTCCTGTCTATTGTTCCGTTATGCTCTCCCTGAAACTCTGTATAACCTCTGGTTCTTTCAGTTTATCCAGGTCCCATCTCCTTAAATTCCCACCTTTTTGCAGTTTCTTCAGTTTTAGTCTACAGTTCATAACCAATAGATTGTGGTCAGAGTCCACATCTGCCCCTGGAAATGCCTTACAGTTTAAAACCTGGTTCCTAAATCTCTGTCTTACCATTACATAATCTATCTGAAACCCGTCAGTATCTCCAGGCTTCTTCCATGTATACAGCCTTCTTTTATGATTCTTGAACCAAGTGTTAGCTATAATTAAGTTGTGCTCTGTGCAAAATTCTACCAGGCGGCTTCATCTTTCATTTCTTAGCCCCAATTCATATTAACCTACTCCCTTCACTATCTGAATAATTTCTTTGATTTCATCATACATTTCTTTAATAACATGCCTTTATCTGGCTGTAGCCCTTGAAAACGGACAAATTAACACACAAAATAGAGTTCTTCAACCTCAGTTTTCACCCATTAGCACTGACGTCGTAATTTCCAGATAGTGGTACGATCCCCGATTACAACTTGATTTTTGGCTCTGAGCACTATGGGACTTAACATCTTAGGTCATCAGTCCCCTAGAACTTAGAACTACTTAAACCTAACTAACCTAAGGACAGCACACACATCCATGCCCGAGGCAGGATTCGAACCTGCGACCGTAGCAGTGCCGCGGTTCCGGACTGCAGCGCCTAGAACCGCATGACCACCGCGGCCGGCTAACTTGATTTTTGAGCAGAGTTTCAAAAAATTAGAATCAGTAGGAGCACACTTATTACTTTTCCATAAAAGCTGTAAATCGTCAGCAGAATAATTTTTCTTCTGTTTGCTTTGGACCGGAGTCAAAATTTTTCAGTCTTTGTTCGATTTCTACGTTTATTACAGGAAAGAATAGGAATAAAAAACAGAAAATCGATTATTTTAGAAACACTTTATTTTGAGCGGTTTTAACAGACCGGTTAAACAGGAATGAAAAGAGAAACGGTACAACCGAAAACCGGTTGTTTCAGCAATAACCCCCATTTCTACCGTATAGGGTCTTGCACACTGCACGTACATGCATTCCGTCTAAGAGGCCACACCACACTGCAACAGGTACACTATTGTCCCTGCAATGCTGTACCGATTCATGTGTTCGCTGCTAGTTTCTGACCGTAGGCTTTGTTGTTAAAATATGGTTGATCGCATTTCCCAATTTCCATAGTAAAGATCTGGAAATTTTACGAATAAATATTACTCGTCTTTAAAGAAAGTGTTATTTAAAAACCAACAAATTTAGCACTGCTGCTGTGGTGAATCGATACACCGGCTTTCTTACTCAGTTATTAGTAAAAAATGAGAAAAACTTACAACCGAGACCAAACTGATACCAGAAAATACTGGTTATTCAGAACTAAAATACCTACCGGTTTTAAGCGGTCGGTTGCTTTTGCGTAAGTTGAATCCCCGTTGTTGACTGTATTTGGCCCACACATTTCCATCGTGGTTTTAGGCCGAGAAATTTTACAACGTTCGTCTGTACAATGAAATTTAATTACACCCGTGTAATCTCGAGGGCCCCCAAAGGGGTGCTGGAGGTTTAGGAAGTGCGCGCAACACTTTTTGCCTCGTGGCGCTGCGACGGTAATTAGTGACTCATTGCTAATTAGCGGTGCGATTAGGCGGCGCCGGCCTTCGCCGAACTTGCCGGCGGGCGGACTTTTTCTGCAAGCTCCGGGGACAGGCGGAGCGCCCTCAAAGCGACGCCGCACAGCCACGGCAGATCCTCTAATTAGGCCGCGCTGCCCAAGCGGTCACTGCGCCAAAGGCCTACTTCTCCGGCCGGCAGCAAGAAAACGCATAATCAGCACCCACTGGTCGATCAAACGTTTCGTGATTCCAAACGTCGCTTGGTAAACTTCACCTACTCATTTTGGCCATTGTGGGTCCGTCCTGACAGCGTTTCAGCTTGGTACAGTTACACATGTTTCACCCGTATGCGGTTCCTTTCGGTTGGATTCGTTTTCGGTTGCAACCGAAGATGTATGAAACCATTTCACTCTTACAAGGTTCACAAAAGTTTCGTATTAGGCTTTGTGTTCACTTCCGTTCACAAGCTCAGTAGTGAGCATGGACAGAAGTGAACTTGCCACCATATTGCCAATTTCGTACGAGACCACCGAGCGAGGTGGCGCAGTGGTTAGCACACTAGACTGGCATTCGGGTGGACGACGGTTGAAACCAGCGTCCGGCCATCCTGATTTAGGTTTTCCGTGAATTCCTTAAATCGCTTCAGGCAAATGCCGGGATGGTTCCTTTGAAAGGGCACGGCCGACTTCCTTCCCTAAACTAATGGGACTGATAACCTCGCTGTTTGGTTCTGCCCCCCCCCCTCCCTCCCCCCTCCAAATCAACCAACCTGTCTGACGAGACTGAGATGTATTTAAAGCGGAAAAAGACGTTGCCCTTCTCGGGTCTTGAAGATCTCCCCTCGGGTGAAATGAGGAGAAATCAGGCTAATCGCATGTTCGCAGAAATGTGAGAGATGTATTGAAAGATTTTTTCGTGATTGAAGTAGTTTCAGTGAGTTGGCAATTTTCTAAAATCTGATTTCCCTAACACGTAACACAAAAAGGATATATTGTATTATAAATTGATATGTATTTGCAATAAATGTCACCGGTTATTTTTCAATTTTCAGATCATTTCGTTTTAAAATTTCCTCAAAATCGCGATGAGTTTACCAGTTGTCCTAACGTACTACATTTCTTATTCGACACAGATGAATTTTCCGTTACTGGCCCAATTCCATTTTTTAGTGACGTCAGATTCATCAAAGTCGTTGAAAATTTCAACACAGTCTTCCCATGCTTCTTGCGTCATAAATTTGATTATGTTTTTCACAAGTTGTGTCCCATAGTACTGGTTTAAACTTCACTGCAGAAATCAGCCGATCCACAACATCTGGTAAACCACCCATTTTATCAGAAAAAATGCGATAATGTCTGTCAAAAAAATAATAGTAAGAGAATTTTTAAACACACTCACTCGCAGAGAAACTTAACCGTGCGTGGGTGAACGCTTTGATGGCTTTCTGTTCCTTGGACACGAGTTCTCACCTTATAGAAACCTGACGAAGTTTTTATATTCGTATCGTATTGTCTACTGTATCTATTAGGTACCGAACAGAAACCGAAGCATGGTTTCACACTTGTCCACAGCGAACGAAAATGAACCGAGCCCAATGGAACCGCATACCTGTGAAACAGGCCTTACTGTTCGGTCGCAAAATTAGACCGAACCACTAGAGATACTGCCCTCTCTGGAGATATTTGTATCTGAGGGACAGTGTTTTGTTGGCCATCCCTCCAAGGGTACATAGTGGAACCTAACTGTGAATAACAAATAATTATCTCAAGTATTGTCATTCATTAAAATCCTATTCGAACCAGTATATAGCCTTCCTAAATCCATGGTCCTCCTGTACATTTACACTTTAGATTTTCGTCTTCGGATACTTATGGTCATTGCCCTATGAAATGTGGACCTTGCCGAGGTGGCTGGTTTACTTAGCTCTACGACACAGATAGCCGTATCGTAGGTATAACCAAATCCGAGCGGTATCTATCCTTGGCACTTAACTTAGGAGGAGGACTGGCGGAAGACACTGAGCGAGGTGACGCTTTCATTAGCACACAGGGCTTGCATTGGGGAGGGCGATGATTAAAATAGACACCTGGCCATCCTGACTTAGATTTCCCTCTATTTTCATAAATCGTTCCAGACAAAAGCCGTCACGGTTCCTGTGCCAGGGCTCTGCCGATCTCCTTCCCCATCCTTGAATCAATCCGACCGTACGTTCCATCTTTAAAGGCCATCGGTGACGACGGGACGTTAAATCTCAATTGTCTCTCTTCTGAAGAAAGGCAAGACTACGTTTACATCACTTGTAGATTTAGAGAAAGCTTTTGACCGTGTTGACATAGTTATAGTCTGAAACTTCGAAGCTAGCAGGATGTTGGAGCTAAAGATTATTCGCAAGTTGTACAAAAATCAATCTGCCGTTTGTTGTAAGAGTCGAAGGATATGAGAGGGAAACGGAAGGGAGTGGCACAGGGCTGTAGCCTATCCGCATTGTTATTCGGTCAACACGCTGAGCAAGCTCTGAAGGATACCGGGAGTAAGCTGGAAAGGGAATTACTGTTCAGGGAGGAGGAATAAAAACCTCATGATTTGCCGACGAAGTTTTGAAGTGTTGTTGTGTGAGTAGGAATAAAATGAAAATGTGCTGTTTATTAAACAGTTGTCATGTATACATATCCTGTTAACTGACTTGCTCCACATCATTTCCATTAAAGAACCATTCAAATAATCCATGGATGTAACTAACTGAGCGGTTCTAGGCGCTTCAGTCTGGAACCGCGCGACTGCTACGGTCGCAGGTTCGAATCCTGCCTCGGGCATGGCTGTGTGTGATGTCCTTAGGTCAGTTAGGTTTAAGTAGTTCTAAGTTCTAGGGGACCGATAGCCTCAGATGTTAAGTCCCATAGTGCTCAGAGCCATTTGAACCAATTTTTGTAACTAACTAGTTCTGTCAGAGACGGAAAAGGGAGGAATTTTTTGACGTATGTTATCAATATAAGTGTTAGGAAGTCTTTTATGAAGGTATTCATGTGGAGTGTAATGCTGCAGATCTGGTCTGTAGATCAAATGAGACCCACTGAATCGAATTGGGGAATAAAGAAACTTCTGGCGCAACTTGGCTGAAAGAAGGCATCGGATGACAGAACACATTCTGAGTTATGAAGGACTCGACAATCTGGTAATGGAAGCAAAAGTGAGGTTAAAATTGTAGAGGGAAATCAAGGAATGAATATAGTAAGGAAGTTCAAGTGAACATAGGCTGCAGTAGTTATTCGATACGATCGAGTAGCGTAGCGAGCTGCTTCAAAATAATCTTCGGAATGTAAACGACAATAACGCAGTCACTGTCGTGGTTTGGTTTAGTATTCTGTACAGTGCTGCCATTTCTTATAACTTCGTAGGAAGTAATCTATATGTTACATTACAAAAATAAAAATGAAGTGGATTCGTGGCATAGAGGAAGCGTCTTTGACTTGTAATCAAATCGTCCTGCATCCTGGTTCCTGCTTTCGAAACCAGCCACTGGATAAAAGTTGCATAAAATCCATCACAATAGTGGCGGAAGACTTTCGGTATAAAGAGTTGCCCTCGTTCTGCCAAAGGCCTTGTCAAAGAGGCTAGAGGAACAGATAGAGAACCTCTTGCTCTTGGGGTGTGAGACTAGTCCCAAAAGGTGGAAGAAACAGTAATGATAAACGGTAGGTGGATGCAGAAGGCAATGGAAACCACTGCATTTCTGGCGCGTAACGTATATCCACAGAACTTGCGGCCTGTTACTGAAAAAACTGTCATGATGATGTCTCCATTATTAAGAGACTCCAAATTGGTCCTCCATTCGGATAACGGGGAGGGGACTACCAAGAGGAAAGTAACGATGATAAAAAGATTGGCTATTCAACGAAAAGATAACATTTTCCGAATCGGAGTGTCGAATGTCGGAGTTTGAATGTGGCAGGAAACTAGAAAATCAGAAAAGCTTAATGAATATGATCAGTATAGATGGGTTCAGTGAAGTGAATGGAAAGAAGAGGATTTCTGTTCAGACGAATATAAGGTAATTCTTCATTTGTGTGGTTTGTTCGTAGTTACTTTACAATTCCTGAGGGCATTTTCTTTCCGTCGTTACAAGCACAAGAAAATGCATGCTTTCTCACCAGACCACTGACGATGATAACGCGAAACGCGTCTAGTGAGAAAAACACGCATTTTCTTGTAGTTGTAACGACGGAACGAAAATACCCTCAGAAATATAAGGTAATATCGATAGAAGCAGAAAACGACATAACAGTAGGATTTGTCATGAATAGGAAGGTAGGACAGAGAGCAAGTTACTGGGATTAGTTGAAACTGTCCAAATGTGTGTAAATTCCTAAGGTACAAAACTTCTGAGGTCATCGGTCCCTAGACTGAAGATCTGCAGCGGATAGGCACTTGGTGCAGGGAGTGGCAACTGACCCTTAACATAGACAAATGTAATGTATTGCGAATACATAGAAAGAAGGATCCTTTATTGTATGATTATATGATAGCGGAACAAACACTGGTAGCATTTACTTCTGTAAAACATCTGGGAGTATGCGTGCGGAACGATTTGAAGTGGAATGATCATATAAAATTAATTGTTGGTAAGGCGGGTGCCAGGTTGAGATTTATTGGGAGAGTCCTTAGAGAATGTAGTCCATCAACAAAGGAGGTGGCTTACAAAACACTCGTTCGACCTATACTTGAGTATGCTACCTACAGTGGCGGTCGAAATAATAGAGCCACCTCTATTGACGAGATTAAGAACTAGGATATCTATTAGTTCGCGAAATCGCCACGAGTGCCGTGTTGTCAGTCCCTTGTAGACAACATCAGGGAAGACGTTGCTGCTATCTTTAGTCGTCCGAAAGGAAGCGTTTGAGCTAGACGTGTGACAAGAGGCATAAAGGTAAGAATCTTATGGGTCAAAATAATAGAGCCGCTTTACACATGTGCCTTTAAATTGATTTTTATGCAGTTGTTTTGTATGTAAATTGACGTGTGGTTTTGTTTACATTCGTCTAGATGGGCAGAGCAAAGCATACCAGTGAAGATGAGCGTATAGTAATGTTCCGGATGTTCAAAAGTGGGATGTCCATGAATAAAATAGCCAATGTCTTGCACGTTTCGCGAAAACGAGTCCAGAACGCCATGAGACGGTCAAAACAAACAAAGCCGCAGGTGGAGAACAGGGGGCGACCTCGTGTAACTACTCCTCGCGTAGACAGACTCATCACTAGGGAAGTGAAGAAAGACCCATTTTTGTCAACACCACGACTGAAAGCCATTTTGTTTAGCGACGAACATGATGTTCAACCATCAACCTCAACGATTCAAAGACGACTGAGATCTGCAAAATTGAATGGGCGCATTGCAAGAAAGAAGCCACATGTTTCACAAGCTAATGTTCGGAAAAGGTTAGCCTTTGCCCGGAGAAATGAACAAAAACCTAATACTTGGTGGAGGAACATCCTTTGGTCCGATGAATCCAAGTTTAATAGGTTTGCCTCAGACGGAAAAGTCTATGTGCGCCGCCCACCAAACCAGGAATTTAATCCCAAGTACACTTTAAAAACTGTGAAATACGGTGGCGGAAGTGTTATGGTATGGGGATGTTTTTCGTGGTACGGCATTGGTCCAATACACCGTATCAACGGCATAATGAACGCAGAAATGTACAAAGACATCTTGGCAAATGTGATGCTGCCTTATGCTGAAGAGGAAATGCCGCTGAAATGGAAATTTCAGCACGATAACGATCCAAAGCATACTGCAAGGATCATAAGGCAGTTTGTTCAAGAGCACAATATCGAAGTATTAGAGTGGCCACCTCAGTCCCCTGACGCATCACCCATTGAGAACTTATGGGAGATCTTAGACAAGAGAATCGACCGCTCAAAAGCTACATCTTCAGAAAAACTGTGGGAAGAAATCCAGAGAGCCTAGTATGCGATCAGTAGTGACGAATGCAGGCGTTTAGTAGACTCTATGGGTAAGAGGTGCAGGGCAATCCTCAAAAATAAGGGTTACCCCACGAAGTACTAATGCAGTCCTATGCAAAAAAGACTGTTCCTGTACGTTTCATAAGACTGAGATCAAGTACAATATATTTGTTTCAATTGGCTCTATTTTTTTGACCCTGTGGTCTGGTATGCTTTTGAATATTATTGATTATTACTGATTATTTTGTGTTGTGTTATCGATATAACTGACTATAGTACAATGTGACTCGGTTGTAATGGTTTCCACCATAGTTCAAACATGTCTAGTAATAAATGTGCACTTTATTCCAAACCTTTGCCAGGTGGCTCTATTATTTTGACCGCCACTGTATATTGAGTATACTTGACAGAGAAGATCCAAAGAAGAGCGGCGCGTTTCGTCATAAGGTTATTTGGTAAGCGTGATAGCGTTACGGAGATGTTTAGCAAACTCAAGTGGCAGACTGCGAGAGAGGCGCTCTGCATCGCGGTGTAGCTTGCTGTCCAGGTTTCGAGAGGGTGCGTTTCTGGATGAGGTATCGAATATATTGCTTCCCCGTACTTATACCTCCCGAGGAGATCACGAATTTAAAATTAGAGAGATTCGAGCGCGCACGGAGGCTTTCCGGCAGTCTCTTCCCGCGAACCATACGCGACTGGAACAGGAAAGGGAGGTAATGACAGTGGCATGTAAAGTGCCCTCCGCCACACACTGTCGGGTGGCTTGCGGAGTATAAATGCAGATGTGTAGATGTAGACTTACACACTACTTAAACTAACTTAACGCTAAGGACAACACTCACACCCATACCCGAGGGAGGACTCGAACCTCCGGCGGGAGTGGGAATAGTTCAGTGATAGGGATGTCTATTCAGAATCAGCAGCAAACCAGCGCTAACATTATTTCAGGTATACTCGTACTTACCGACGTCACAAGAAGTTGGAGGGAGGGGGAGGGAGAGAGAGAGAGAGAGAGAGAGAGAGAGAGCGAGAGAGAGAGAGATGAGCATATTGAATGGGAAATTCAGTTTGTAACGGGAGATGATAATCTAAACATAATGGGGGATTGAAATGAATAGTAGGAGAAGGAACAGAGGAAAGAGTTACGGGAGGATATGAACTTGGTAGTAGGAATGGGGAAAGAGGAAACAGTTCTGCAGTAAACTTCAGTTAGTTATAGCGAATTCACTGTTGAAAAATCACAAGAGGACGAGGTGTAAATAGAAAAGGGCTAGAGATACAGGAAGATTCTAAACTGATTGCTTCAAGAACAAACGGATTCCGAAATCAGATGTTGGATCACAATTTAGTAATGATAGCAGGCAGACTGAAGTTTCAGAGAATCATTCGGAAGAATCAGTTTGCAAAGAAATGGGACACGTTTTAAGTTCTCTAAGGCTGTAGATTGTGCGATAATGAATAGCACGATAGGCGATTCAGTTGAAGAGGAATGGATATCTCTCAGAATGGCAATCACAGTAGTTGGACAGACACTTATGGGTACAAGGAAATTAACGACGAAGAAGCCTTGGGTAACAGACAAAAATACTTCAACTGATCGACGAAAGAAGAAAATACAAATATCTTCATGGAAAATCATTAGTGCAGAAATATGCCACTTAGAAATGAAATAAATAGGAAATGTAAGCAAACCATGGCGATATTGCGGCAGGAGAGATGAGAAGAGATCGAAAACATAAAAAAGCCGTGATGACATTAATAGAAAGGGCGTCAACGTTAAGAGTGCAGTGAGAATTCTAGCGTTAAACTCAGAGAAAAGAGCGGATAGGGGGAAAGAGTGTATTGATGCTTCCACAGGGCGGCGAGGGCTCATTTCGGCCACTACGAAATTCTTTCTTGAGGAGGTTCAAGTGGCTCTGAGCACTATGCGACTTAAATGCTGAGGTCATCAGTCCCCTAGAACTTAGAACTACAGGGCTATTACAAATGATTGAAGCGATTTCATAAATTCACCGTAGCTCCATTCATTGACATATGGTCACGGCACACTACAGATACGTAGAAAAACTCATGAAGTTTTGTTCGGCTGAAGCCGCACTTCAGGTTTCTGCTTTCAGAGCGCTCGAGAGCGCAGTGAGACAAAATGGCGACAGGAGCCGAGAAAGCGTATGTCGTGCTTGAAATGCACTCACATCAGTCAATCATAACAGTGCAACGACACTTCAGGACGAAGTTCAACAAAGATCCACCAACTGCTAACTCCATTCGGCGATAGTATGCGCAGTTTAAAGCTTCTGGATGCCTCTGTTAGGGGAAATCAACGGGTCGGCCTGCAGTGAACGAAGAAACGGTTTAACGCGTGCGGGCAAGTTTCACGCGTAGCCCGTGGAAGTCGACGAATAAAGCAAGCAGGGAGCTAAACGTACCACAGGATGGTGCTCCACCGCACTTCCATCATGATGTTCGGCATTTCTTAAACAGGAGATTGGAAAACCGATCGATCGGTCGTGGTGGAGATCATGGTCAGCAATTCATGTCACGGCCTCCACGCTCTCCCGACTTAACCCCATGCGATTTCTTTCTGTGGGGTTATGTGAAAGATTCAGTGTTTAAACCTCCTCTACCAAGAAACGTGCCAGAACTGCGAGCTCGCATCAATGATGCTTTCGATCTCATTGATGGGGACATGCTGCGCCGAGTGTGGGAGGAACTTGATTATCGGCTTGATGTCTGCCGAATCACTAAAGGGGCACATATCGAACATTTGTGAATGCCTAAAAAAACTTTTTGAGTTTTTGTATGTGTGTGCAAAGCATTGTGAAAATATCTCAAATAATGAAGTTATTGTAGAGCTGTGAAATCGCTTCAATTATTTGTAATAACCCTGTATTTAAACCTGCGGTTCCAGACTGTAGCGCCTAGAACCGCTCGGCCACACCGGCTGGTTCTCTTGAGGAGTCAACATGTGTCCTATTAACACCTATTCCTTCTTTTAGTCAAGTTGTGCTATGAATTTCTTTTCGTCATGATTAGATTCAGTTCGTGCTTTTTAATTATCCGATCTACGAATGTGATCTTCAGCATGCCATTAAAAGCTTTTATAGTGCTTCTGTTTGCACTGTTTATCATCTACATTTGGCCTCCATATGAGAAGAATACTTAGAAAAGGCTTTCCAATATTTAAAGTTACTTTTGATATTAATATGGCTCTGTCTCTTTCAGGTCTTTTTTACCCGCATTAAATGTTTGAAGCAGTAATCGGATATCAGTGACATATTGCGCCTCCAGCATTAGCTCATATAATTGTCTTTGTTTAAAGTAGTTATTCCACTGACACATTTGTTCACAGGGAATGTATAACCTCAATATGCGTAGCTGTCGGTGTCCCTTGGCTTTTAGAAGTGAAATCACTGTGTGATTCACTTAATCTCTGCTCACTATTCAGTTGCAAGCATTCTGAAAGCTGACACTTATCACCGCGACGGCAGCAGTAACACCAAAGGAATTTCTGTCTCCCGAGTTAAGGAGCTCAGAGGCTTAATAGCGGAACGAAACAGGAATCAGTGATGCCACAGCGTCTACGTGTAGGCGATAGTGTACGTTATTTTGGGAGCGTAACCATAAATACAGAAGCGCTTGGGTCGCCATTAAGGAAGGATAATGGTATAATAGACGCGCCGTTAAATTCTAAGAAAAGGAGGAGTTAATTTTCATTTGCATTGAATGGGGAGAAGGCAAGCCCTTACTCGACGCCAGTCAGTTGAAAACAAAGAGAAAAAGTGTTTAAAAGACAGTGTGAAAATTTCACGTAACCTTGTGAACAATATATTTCGACTGAGAGCAAAAAATGTTCCAGCTGTGTTTCTAGTTCTTTATAATTAACTGTAACTAGTACTCGATATTTCTTTCTGATGTTTTAAGCTTCCCTTTCATTGTGATTGTATATACAGCCTCCTGCTTCGTTCATCAAAAAAGTAAAAAAGACCAAGGTTTAATTAAACAGAGCGTGACAGCACGCCAACAGTGACCGTCGAAACAATATTTAGTCTGCTCTGACTGTCCGTTACGCTTTCTGTCGTCTGGAGAAAACACAACACAAACAAAATGACCGTCTGATTTCGCTCTGCTAACGTACGGCTGCGAGGAACAAATCTGATGTGGAATACAGATTTCTGAAAGTCAGACCCCCAGAACAGGATTTGATTCCCATACGAGATCTGTCTTCGTATTCATCTCCTCCAACGAACTGAGCGAATTGGCGATTATTAATTTTTAGAAGCGTATCACACGAAGTGAGAGTGTGTAAAACGGAAGGTGATTGTTCGTTGAATGGAGACATACGACAACGGCTAACTCTTCAATGCTATTCAAGAGGTGTAGGCTCAGCACCAGGTTGCGATGCACTCTTTATCTTCAGCACAAATACAAACACCAGAGTACACTGTAAAGGCGCCTGTCACAGTCGTCTACAACATACGGATATACTCTGCAAATATGTCCTCAATACCGCGTAGTGTCTCGTAGGTAAGCATCTACACACCGGTTCAGGTACGATCTATGATATTGGCCAGAACAGTAATGTCGACGAGAATGGGGGCACGAGGGACGTTCCGAAAGTGAGTTTCGTCATTGTTGTTCACACGGAAACTTTATTGCCGAAAACAATACACCACCCAAGGCATCACGAACTACACACCTTGCACTAATTTTCGTCATAGTCACCACAAACAGAGACATTTGTCGTAGCGTGGAGTCAGCTTGAAGAAACCGCTCTGGTAAAACTCTGCTACCTGCGATGCAGGGAATAGTCGCAAAGCGTGATCCAGTTCAGCGTTGGTTTGGAAGCAACGTCCAGAGAGAGCGGCTTTCAATGCAGGCAACATGTGAAAGTCCCACTGGGGCAAGATCAAGGCTGTAGGCAGAGTGATCCCATATCTCCCATTGGAAGTGACGAATCTGATCCTATATGAGCCTTGTTGTGTGTGGTTTTGTGTTGTCGCGTCGACCAAGAGTACAACACTGTCAGTCAAGAGCGCTGGTCCGAACCGCGGACCTGAGTTCGGTAGGCAGTAGCGTGTCACATTGATGGTGGTCCGGCAGGAGGAAATCCAGAAAAATCACACCATTCGTGTTCCTGGACACAGCAGCCACAACCTTTCCTGCGTAGAGTGACAATTCGAATTTTTCCCTCGCTGGTGAAATGGGATGCTTCCACGTCACTGAGGCGGCCCTGGATTCTGGGGTAAAGTGGTGCACACATGTCTCGTCGCCTGTGATAATTCTGAGCAGGAACTAATTTTCCTCTCGCGCGTACCACGTCAAGCGATCGCGGCCTATTCCCATTCTTGCTCAGTTGTGATCCGGGGTCAGGTTTCTCGGCACCCATCTTGCAGACACTTTTCAAAAAATCATGGAGCGTGTTATGGGTCCGAGCATGGCCAGTACATACTGTGGACGCTACGTCTGACTCTTGTTACGTGCCTGTCCTCTAACACCATGTCGTGCACTTTGGTAATGTTATTTATATTCGTGGCGTGGAGGAACGCCCATTTCGACTTTCATCCTCCACACTTTGCCTTCCTTCACTGAACATGTAACACCAGTGAGAAAACATTTAACGAGACATGACCTCGTCGCCATGTACCGTCTTTGGCGTCCATGAATGATAGGCATACTAGTTCCACGTGCCCATACATACTGGATAACAGAACGCACTTCCATTGTCGGTTGTCTATACACGTCCGTTTGCCGTCATGATGTGAATTCACTCAAATAACCTCGGGCACGCCGGTCTGTTGATACTCCTCTCTTCTTGGGCGCTCTGCGCAAGCGTGATTCCTCCTTCGCCGACGCTTTTCCCGTCGCTGAACTAGAAATGGGTGTGGATTCATATGGTGTTTGTTTGTGTCACCTGGTGTACTATCTTCTCTTTCGAAAATAATGACGATCATTACTTTCGGAACGTCCCTCGTACATGCATCTTACATCTCGAACCAGATGACGTACTGAGGTACGAATATTACTTTTCCGACTCACACTATATATATATATATATATATATATATATATATATATATATATAGACCATATGTCAATGAATGGATATATATATATATATATATATATATATATACAGTGCTATTAAAATGATTGAAACGATTTCATAAATTCACTGTAGCTCCATTCATTGACATATGGTCACGACACACTGCAGATACGTAGATACGTTCGGCTGAAGCTGCACTTCAGGTTTCTGCCGTCAGAGCGCTCGAGAGCGCAGCGAGACAAAATGGCGACAGGAGCCGAGAAAGCGTGTGTCGTGCTTGAAATGCACTCACATCAGTCAGTCATAACAGTGCAACAACACTTCAGGACGAAGTTCAACAAAGATCCACCAACTGCTAACTCCATTCGGCGATGGTATGCGAGTTTAAAGCTTCTGGATGCCTCTGTAAGGGGAAATCAACGGGTCGGCCTGCAGTGAGCGAAGAAACGGTTGAACGCGTGCGGGCAAGTTTCACGCGTAGCCCGCGGAAAATTGGCTCATGCCACAACTGGAGACCGACAGCGCCGACTTCATCTTTCAACAGGATGGTGCTCCACCGCACTTCCATCATGATGTTCGGCATTTCTTAAACAGGAGATTGGAAAACCGATGGATCGGTCGTGGTGGAGATCATGATCAGCAATTCATGTCATGGCCTCCACGCTCTCCCGACTTAACCCCATGCGATTTCTTTCTGTGGGGTTATGTGAAAGATTCAGTGTTTAAACCTCCTCTACCAAGAAACGTGCCAGAACTGCGAGCTCGCATCAACGATGCTTTCGAACTCAATGATGGGGACATGCTGCCCCGAGTGTGGGAGGAACTTGATTATCGGCTTGATGTCTGCCGAATCACTAAAGGGGCACATATCGAACATTTGTGAATGCCTAAAAAAACTTTTTGAGTTTTTGTATGTGTGTGCAAAGCATTTTGAAAATATCTCAAATAATAAAGCTATTGTAGAGCTGTGAAATCGCTTCAATCATTTGTAATAACCCTGTATATTTCTCATTACTAGGCTACCCGACAATAATATTGTATACGACCGCTCACGCAACACTTCCAACACTTTCCAGCAAACGTTTATTTATCATTGATCCAATCTGGTTATGAGTGAAGTTTAAGGCGTAAGTAGAAGTCTGATACAACGAATTAATGAAATACGGGCGAATGACTTTAGAAAATATGCAGTAAAACTGAATGCTCAGGCAGGCCCTGCATAGTGGTCGTTGTCACACACAGCTTCATTCAGTGATCGAAATCGCTTGCGCCATTACAACACATAGGTGCGAGAAACACTTCAACCTGACAGTTGTTCTGGCTGCTGGGATAAGTTGTCAGTGAAGTAGATTCGACAGCTGCCACATCAAACGCTCTGTAAACATGTAAATGAAGCCCTACCTCTCGCGTGCAGACATTCTACGTGCGCAAATATACCATCCCCGTGTTCACAGCTTGCCCGGAAATTGGCTGTCAGGCGGCTGATGTGGAACCGCGGGCCTTTCTCGATTCGAATTCCCTTCCCGTCTGCCAGGCGATAGATCTCTCGCACGTACGCCACATTGTGTTTTCAGCGCCCTGGCAACTGCCACGTCGCGCGGAACGCGCCACATATAAATAATTTACACTCAACGCACAGCGGTAATGTACGTTTACTGCGCGCTGCGGAGCTGTTGACCGGAGAATAGAACCACGGATACTTCTCCGAAACAGGAAGACGAATAACACCCCTCTATACCTAGGGAAGGATTAAAAAGTATGACACACATTTTTTAGTTTCCACACGAATCTGATGCCCCTCTCACGATCCCAAGCTATTCACTTTACGAAGGATTTTCCATGCAAAAAAATATTGTGCATCCGTTTAAATCGGTGTCTTCGAAGACTGGTTTTTGTTCGATTGTCCCCCCCTCCTCTCTCTCTCTCTCTCTCTCTCTGTGTGTGTGTGTGTGTGTGTGTGTGTGTGTGTGTGTGTGTGTGAACCTCATGAAATAACTTATGTCTTCTTTCTTTTCTCCCTCCTTTTTTCCCAGTAGTTTTTCATTCTTTCCCTCTGTTCTCTTCTTTGTTCTTTCCATATTGCTCCTCTTTTTTGTTTGTTTTTTCCTGGTAGCACACAAAACGTTTTAGTTTCGCCCCGACCTTTTCCGTTTGTCGTATTTTTCCTTTATTTGCATTTCCCTAAGATCTACATTAACTTCTTTGATCCATATCATTGACGTTTTTGGATTTGTCGGAAGAAATTAATCTTTTCTCTATTTGGATCTAGCCTTTTTAGATGCCCATCCATTTATTCATTTCGCAGTGTCATCTTCTGTTCTTTTGGGGCCAAGTATCTTTCTTTGATTTTGCGTTCTTCTTCTAGGATGTGTTACACACATCACCTTTCTGTGAGTTTCGCTTCTTACGAGACTTCAGGCACCATCAGACATTTTTTGGTTGACGGCCAAATGCTTTTAAGTACAGAAATAGCGATGCTTTCATTGTGATGGAAATCACTCGCATATCCCAGCACGCGAAGTGCTGTGGATGGGTCGGGCGACCTATTCGGATAATGATCTCTCTTTATTAATGAATGCCCTGTCAGCGACTGAGGCTGTAGCAAGAGCTGTAGTGGCAGCTTTACGCCTCAAGCAGCTGGGTTACGGCCACATTTTATGACAGCCGATGCACGTTAGAAGGCAACGAGATGGTAAAAGCTGTTAAATGGCGTCGGCGACCCAAAAGCTGCACTACGCGCTCACAACTAAATCGGATCACTCTTGGATGCACGGTATCGCATTAATTACCGCCTGTGTGCTAGCTCCAGCCTGAATTTTTTTTTTTTTTTGCCTAGGCGCTCTTGCACATATTGGAAGCAGTTTATGAAATTCTTCTTATTGTCAGGGTGAACGAAGTCCTGTCGCCTCACCAAATGTTGTAGTTTTTGGTGACGTATGATGGTCATCTCCCCTACCCCCACCCCCCTACCGAAGTTCCTCACAGTTGGACGATACAGCAACGTGTTTGTTGGCACATCTTGTTTTGTTACTGGTTTATATACTAATATCACATGAGACCTATACTTTCAGTGAGGCAGTGCACCACCCACTCGCATCAGAATTTTGACGGTCCTCAGGAACTCCACAGACATGAGAAATTTCACAAAGTTGCCAGACCTAAATCATGTCGACCACTTGCGGGAATATTGAAGAGCGATGAGCTTTCCTTAGTGCTTACTTTAATCGGTTTCCGTGAATTCCGAACCGCTATTGAGCATGAAGGGATAAACATCGCTCTCCCAGATTGCAGTGCTCTGCAAAGCCCGTGTAACGAGTTGCCAAGAAGAAAATTTACGCTCTTTGACTGAATATGAGACTGTTTAATTTTTCTGAGAAACATGAACAAATACAAACGAATGAACAGACAGTTTTAGAAACTGAAGATAGCAAACTATTAAAGCGCACTAAATGCAAACAAATGAACAATGCAATTTTATGATTAGAAATTGAACAATTTAATTGAAGACATGAATCTGTTAAGCTTCTCCTCCCTCTGGTGGTTGTGTTTCAACATAGATTAACAAGCCCAATACTAACTAAACAGAGAGAGAAACATTTCCAGTAGCAGATGTTCCATACTAATGCACTAACATGAATGGACATTTAGTTATAAGCTAAGAGCAGCCAATGACCCGCTATTAAAGAACGCTAAGAAGCACATGGGCAACGATAGAAGATGTAGAAATAAATTTAAGAAACAACTCCCAGCTGACTTCAGCTAACAGTTATGCATATAGCACTGCGTACTCAGCCGGCCCAAATAAAACTCAATACAAATCGTGCTCGAACCCAATGCCGCGCGGGGTAGCCGCGCGGTCTGGGGCGTCTTGTCACGGTCCGCGCGGCTCCCCCCGTGGAGGGTCGAGTCCTCCCTCAGGCATGGATGTGTGTGTCGTCCTTAATGTAAGGTAGTTTAAGTTAGATGAAGTAGGGTGTAAGCTTAGGGACCGATGACTTCAGCAGTTTGGTCCCATAAGACCTTACCACAAATTTCCAATTTCGAACCCAATTAAACAGGGTAAACAGATAGAGCTCCTCAGCAATGTACATAACTTGCCATTTTAAAATCCATGTAAAAGTGTCTGAATATAATTTGAACTAGAATACTCACACGGTTTCATTTAAGACGGGGAAATTGAACTTGGCTTTGTGCTTAGTACACATTACAGGCACAATTCATGATATTCATGCGGCATGCACAAAGGCCATAGACAGAAACAAGCGTTAAGCCTAGCCAACTTTACGAATCTAACTACCAGCAGATGCCTCTTAGCAACACTGGGGTTAGCTGAAACGTAAAAAACACATTATAGGTTTTGTATACCCGCGTCGCCAGTTTTGTAAAGGCTTCGACGCTACTGCTGTGGAGGCCGAGTTGCTGCTGTTGTTACGGTAGGCCGAGTTTGTCAGTTCGTGAGACGGCTTCTGGTGCAGCACACCGCTAAGACAATTTCTCCCTGCCTCTATTACACAGCTATGTCCCAGGGTCAGGTGACAGGACGGGAGAACGGAGGTTCTACAACACTCCAACAAATTACTTAGGTCACTCCATAATTAAAGAGACAAATTGGTCTGTGGAAAAATTGTTTGTAAGGTAAGTTTGGTACTTTCATAGCTTTAAGTTGGCATCACTGTGATGAGTCCTGACCAGCTGATGTATCAACATTGGTTTTTTATGACCTCAAAAATACATTTCAAGATGGCGATCCGCTTGAAACGTCCACATCAGTTGAACAACGTTCTATTATTCGGTTTTTACTTGCTGAAGGTGAGAAACCAGTGAAAATATACTGTAGAATGTCTTAAGTTTATGAGGAAGATTGCATGAATCGTACAAATTTTTACAAGTGGGTAGAGCAATTCAAAAATGGTCTTGACTAGTGACTGACGTACACCGTTCTGGCCGACGAGTTGCAGTTTCAACCCCTTACTTGAAAGTCGAATTGATGACATTATACTTGCCGACCGTCGTGTGACTGTGGAAATAATAGTTGATAAGGTTCAGGTTAGTACTGGTACAATTCATAACATTATCTGTAACAAGCTGAAGTACCGCAGAACATGTGCAGGATGGGTCCCAAAGGAGTTGACGCGGCTACACAAGGAAACAAGGTTGAGAGTGTGCGCAGACCTAAAGGAACATTATGAAAATGAAGGCGAGCACTTCTTCAACAAAATTTTAACTTGTGATAAAAGTTGGTTCACTATTATGAGCCAGAATCAAAAAGACAAAGCATGGAGTGGAAGCACACGAATTCACCTGTCAAGAACAAATTCGAAACCAAAGTACCAGCAGGAAAAGTCGTGTTGACGGTGTTTTGGGATGCTGAAGGTCCAGTTTTTTGTGATTATCTCGAAGAGCAGCGAACAATGAACAGCCGATACTGCTAGGATTTTCTTTTAAACAAGTTGCCATGAGAGAGAAACGTCGCGGATCTTAGAGGAGAGGTGTGATTCTCCAGCAAGACAACGCACGTCCTCATAATGCTCAACTAACCTGTGAAACTATCGACAAAATGGGCTGGGAAGTACTGTCTCAACCCCCTTGCTGTCCTGATTTAACACCTAGTGATTTCCATTTGTTTGCTGCACTGAAGGAGGCGTTACATGGGAAGAGGTTCCAGGACAACGAGGACGTGAAAAAGTTTGTGGGAAGTTGGTTCAAACATCGAGATACAGGTTAGGTTAGGAGTTCTTTCCAGCCGGAATAAAAAAGCCTGTAGCCCGTTGGAACAAGTGCATAAATGTTCAAGGGGGTTATGTTGAAAAGTTGAAAAAGTATTGTTTTGTAAAGATAAACGCTTTTTTCTCCGAACCAATTTGTCTCGTTAATTATTGAATGACCCTTGTAGTAACAAATTCACAAAAATGAGTTAAGAGGTAGGCTTATCTTTGTGACTAGTTGAAAAATGAAGTCTGCAACACTGCTTGTAATATAACACGAAAAAGAGGCCCTCAGTGGCTAAGTGCAAATAATCTATGTACTGTGAAGTTAGGGAATAAAGAGTGAAAATGAAAACAGGAACTAATAAGTTTATTTCCAATGATCTGAATCAAACGACAGAAATCAGAAGTGAGAGATTTTTTCTCGAATTTAATTTTGTTTTTATTGTAGAGAAATTAAAAGATGTGAGAAATGGTGTATTTCTAAACTTCTGTTGTCAGAATGCCACAGTATTAATGGCACACGAAACAAAAACTTTCGTATTGGCACTTGAAATCAGTGTGGCACCTAGAACGTTTTTAATAAACTGTTTATTTTCTAATTTGTGACATTATTTATTGTAGTGATGCTGTGAGCAGCATAATTCTGTGGTATGAGGATACTTCCTAGATTTCTGGATACAAATAGTTTACGTACAAAAAAATTATACGTTGTTTTTTATTCTCCTTGATAAATGTGAGATTTGGCACTCAGAACATTTAACATTTCGATTTCCGTTTCTGTGTGTCGCCTCCTTTCGGCTCTGATTGTACTTTTGCCTTTCTTACTGCGTGTGTTTATCAAGAATCTTGCCACGTTGTCGTTGCGTTTCTGGTGTTTACGCATTTTGTTAGGTAATGTAGTACCACATGAGAACAGAGTTTTCGGGTGCGAACCCTGCAGTGAGGGCGATAATGGCTGAAGGAGATGAATCATATCGGACTGTGCGCCAAAGCAACATTGTACTATTTTAATAGGTGTCCATTAGCAAGCACGAGACTTCGATTTTGGCTGCTCCACAAGTAGGCAGCCCTGTGTGGCGTGGATGCGGCTCGGAGGCGAGTAGTCACCGAACGTGTCCGCTGCCCCTCCGTTTGCGAGCCGCGCCTTCGCGATACGGTGGCGCACAGACTTGGTATCGGGCCTGCCACAAAGGATTCGGTTTCCTGCGGCGCTCATTGTGTGGGCGTCCACATCCGTCCGCTGGCCGGCTGTGCCTCCGGGGACCGCGCGCGGTGTCCGCAAGAGGCGCGAGCGAGCACGGCCCCGCTGACGTCACTCACATCCTGAGGACGCACTGCCGGCCGGGCCTGCGGTCACAATGCCTCCCAGGGGCGCTTCATCATCGTGTACCGCGGCGCGGATGCCGAATATTTATGAATTGGTAAGGCGTAGCCTCCTCGACTCTTCCTCTCCACGAGACAATAGCGCAGGGACGGGAAAGTCTGTATGGGGATGGAAGGGACAAGTGCTGTGGAAGGAATACGCTGTCCACGCCACGTGCTGCGCACTCCTTCTCTTCACTGCGGTGTGGTCTCCTCGAGTCGTAGCTTCCAGTGCAGAGCTTCTATTATACAAGATTCATTCAATAAATGACTGTAAAAGGTGTATGGAAATATAAAACATCGACAAAGTTTGTGCCGGCCGGTGTGGCCGTGCGGTTCTAGGCGCTTCAGTCTGGTACCGCGTGACCGCTACGGTCGCCCTTACAGGTTTGCACCAATACAGCAGCGGTCTGTCATTAGATTTCTGTTGCTCACCAGGAGAGTACTTGGGCTCGAACAAACACAAATAAATCAAAATCGTGTGAGAAATAATGTAAAGGTCTCTTATTGCACTAGTGATACTCCCGCATCTGCAAAACTCTGCAGTCGTCCGTTAGAGGCCTCTGCGTATGCCATGCCGGTACGCCAGTCGGGACCAGTAGGGACGGTGCAGTGTGCCTCTGAAGTTGCGTTTTGTGACATTATTTGTGTATTGAAGTGTCAGATGGCTCGGCGATTGGTAGTCAGTCCTGCTAATGTATTGCGATTGGTTGAGATGAAGTTACGAAGAACCCTTCTTCGTGAAGATGCTATTAGTGTAGAAGACGAATCAATCGCATGTTTTCTGGTATCTATTATAGTGCAGAAATATATGTTAGAAACAGATACTGTTGTAACACTAACACATAATGATGATGATAGGGACGATAATGACGAACAACTCATTGCAAACGGTAGTGCTACGGCAAGAATACCAACCGTCTCCCAAGAAGAAGGTTAAAGTTGCAAGTATCATCACGGCGTTTGATGACAACACACTGGAGAACATGTACGGTGATAATTACGTAAGAGGTTTCGACACATACGACAAGCTTCTGAAAAGATACCCTAAACTGAAGTCTAAAAGCAATATTAAAAACATACCGGATTACGTGGCAAAGAAAAGAGGAGGAAATACAGTTTTCAAAGGAAATCGTACACTGCTGTTCAAGACCATCAAGGAGTGTGTAATGGCGAAATTCGATGAAGCGCGAGAATGCGGTTCCGCCGTTCATTATTGGCATTTACAACATTGGGCATTGGACGTAGCCAGAAATCTCGGGTGTACAAACTTTACAGCTTCACTAGGATTTATTACTAATTTGAAAAAGTGGTTTAGGATAACATCACGCCGTATCACTATGCTCCAAGCACGAAAAGATAAGGATGACGAAGAAGAGCTGATTGAAAGAGCTCAAACGTTTGTTGCTGACGTCAGTGAGCATATCACGAGAGAAAATATCGATATTAGTTCTGTATGGAACTGTGATCAGAGTCAGTTCAACTATGAACTTTCTTGTGACAGAACACTATCCATGAAAGGAGAGAGAAACACTGTCGCGATGTTGCAATCAGTTAACTGTGCAACACATAGTTACACGATCGATGTTGCTATGTCAATGGACGGACGATTGGCAGACAAACTCTATATTTGCTTCCAAGAATCCAGTGGAAAGTTTGGACCCCGCGTGTCAAGGGAAATAGAAACGCGGTGCCCTCCAAATGTCGTCGTCGATGCAAGTGTGAGTGGGAAGATGACGAAACAACATCTGAAGACTTTTTTTCTGCCAGTTTTGAATCCACATTTGTCGAGAAAGTCATTAGTACTTTGTGACTCCTGGTCTGGACATAAGGATGAACGAGTACTACTGGAAGCACCTGGTGGAAAACATGTAGATTTAAAAATCATTCCGCCTAAAGCTACAAAATATGCACAACCTCTGGATGTGTATTTCTTCAGGCAATATAAAATATATGCCAAGAGAATAACAGACTTCATTAAACTACGTTCCAGTAATATGCAGCCGAAATTGCACGACAGATTCTTTATCATGGATATGCATTCTGTCATTTACGATGAGTTATCTGCGGGAGTATACAGACCAGTGCTTCGTCACGCGTGGCCGAACGCTGGCTACGATATTGGTGAACCAGTGAACAACTTCAAAAGTGTCATTGACGTGGCGTTCGACACTGTTATTATAGAATGTGCAAATACGTCATGCGATCAACTTGCATTTCTTCACTGTGCGTTTTGCAGTCATTCGTATTGCTCGGAGCATTTTGTTGACATTCCGCATTTACATTTAAGATTGCTGCATTGCGTATGGCGTCTACAATTACATCTACAGTGATATCTAGAGCATGACTGCAGAGTTTTGCAGAAAAACGACACCCACCAGCACATTCAGAGGTACATAATGGTCCTGTAACCAAACGTTCATACAGATCTGTTTGTTCGAGCCCAAGTACTTTCCTGGTCAGATGGAACTATACGTTCGGAGAAACCTTTTCAGGTCTCAAACATCCATGATGTATGTATGCAGACTGAAGCTACGAATGAAAATTTGTACTAACGCAGGGATTCGAACAGTATTCTCCTGCTACCGCTCGGTTATAGCAAAACTCGGATAAATTGTGGTTATAAGTGACATACAAACACGGCGGCTCACTTGACAAATGCTATTAATTTGTAACGCTTAGCAATGTTGGAAGCGGCCGCCGCGAGGTATGACGAAAATGCGAGATGCTCTGTCGATTGCTGATATTAAGCGAGCAATGACTAAACTGCGGCAGACGACGCATTTTGTAGCTTTGAATGTAAACTCGTGTCGTAACCTAACCATAACCTCGTGATGTACAACGTGTCCGAGAAAACGGCGGTGAACAGTCAGCGGCAGAACTAAAATTAGAATCAATGGGCAAACCCAAGATAGAAAAATTTTAGTTTCAAAATGGTACAAATGACTCTGAGCACTATGGGACTTAACATCTGAGGTCATCAGTGCCCTAGAACTTAGAACAACTTGAACCTAACTAACCTAAGGACATCAGGCGCATCCATGCCCGAGGCAGGATTCGAACCTGCGACCGTAGCAGCAGTGCGGTTCCGGATTGAAGCGCCTAGAACCGCTCGGTCACACCGGCCGGCTTTAGTTTCAGAGCTAAGAGCAAAATGAATTTCTGGCTATAATTCATTGGTTAGCTGAAACTATCCTTATACTGGCTACACGAACTGCCGCTTTACCAAGAGATTAGCAGTCATGGTTGGCACTTGGTTATAGATTATACATGATACCAGCAGCTTCCAAATGAAGAAAATAAAGACAGGATGAAAAATAAGAGCAAATAAAAAAGTCAATACGATAGTGAAAATGACGCGCTAAAGTACTAGAAATTACAAATGTTACATTTAACTCGATAATTGAATAAAAATAATAAAGAAGTTATTTTCATTAGACTTAAAAAATAATAATTTTCATTATGTCTTACGAGCCTCGAACCAACATGTTAGGCTAATGCGCTAACCACTAGGCTACGACACAAGATGCATCAAGTTGTTAAATTTAAGACTGCAATATTCCCGTGGCAACTATGTATTGCAGTCTCCAAAAATTTGATTGCACGTAATGTCGTGCAACACTTTCCTAATGTAAGCTGATCTTTGCAGATATAATAACTGTGTATGTGACGGAGAATCGCGTCTTGTGCGGAAGGATCTGCTACGTTTGGTTGGTGCTGTGTATGGAACGCGTGCATATCATTAGCGTTGTTGTGCACGTGTGTGTGTGTGTGTGTGTGTGTGTGTGTGTGTGTGTGTGTGTGCACATGTGTGTGTGTGTGTGTGTGTGCACATGTGTGTGCACATGTGTGTGTGTGTGTGTGTGTGTGTGTGTGTGTGTGCTGTTATCTTGTGGTTATCATGCGTGATGAAATACGAAAGTGAAGGACCAGGTCCAGGATTCGGAATCCAAAGACAAGACAGAAAGCCGGACAAGGTGAACTGACCAATTGTTGTGGTAGTTCGACAGTGGCGGACTGTTCGGCCGTGACGTTCAGCGTTGTGATTGGAGGAAACCACCTGCAGTCTATGAGGTGCCAACTGCCAATTAATTTTAATCGAATACTACGTGGAACGTTGATGTTATGTTACAGACACAACTAGAGTGCGCGGAACTTAGATGAGCGGCATTGGGTAAGCAAGATCCTGCGGCTGGTATCGCAATGTAAAACGAAACGGTGTAATTTGTAAAAGCTTTTTTAAAGTTCCTTGACGGTGTGATGAGGCTACGCCACCGAACCGGAGGCGACGGCGTGGCCCTGCCGGAAGGGAGGAGCAGGAAGCGCGACGCGCCCGAGTTCGTGGTAGCCGCTCTTGCATGCTGGCTCCCTTATCCTGCTACGCATCCTTACGAGAGTTCCTTTCATCTCTCATCACTTTCACTGAAGTGCAACGAAACGACCTCATTTCACGCGGTCGTCCCCTTCCATGCAACTTTTATTAAAATGTAAATGTTGTACGGCATTATTGGTTTGTACAGGGTTATTACGAATGACTGAAGCGATTTCATTGCTCTACAATAACTTTATTATTTGAGATATTTTCACAATGCTTTGCACACACATACAAAAACTCAAAAAGTTTTTTTAGGCATTCACAAATGTTCGATATGTGCCCCTTTAGTGATTCGGCAGACATCAAGCCGATAATCAAGTTCCTCCCACACTCGGCGCAGCACGTCCCCATCAATGAGTTCGAAAGCATCGTTGATGCGAGCTCGCAGTTCTGGCACGTTTCTTGGTAGAGGAGGTTTAAACACTGAATCTTTCACATAACCCCACAGAAAGAAATCGCATGGGGTTAAGTCGGGAGAGCGTGGAGACCATGACATGAATTGCTGATCATTATCTCCACCACGACCGATCCATCGGTTTTCCAATCTCCTGTTTAAGAAATACCGAACATCATGATGGAAGTGCGGTGGGGCACCATCCTGTTGAAAGATGAAGTCGGCGCTGTCGGTCTCCAGTTGTGGCATGAGCCAATTTTCCGCGGACTACGCGTGAAACTTGCCCGCACGCGTTCAACCGTTTCTTCGCTCACTGCAGGCCGACCTGTTGATTTCCCCTTACAGAGACATCCAGAAGCTTTAAACTGCGCATACCATCGCCGAATGGAGTTAGCAGTTGGTGGACCTTTGTTGAACTTCGTCCTGAAGTGTCGTTGCACTGTTATGACTGACTGATGTGAGTGCATTTCAAGCACGACATACGCTTTCTCGGCTCCTGTCGCCATTTTGTCTCACTGCGCTCTCGAGCGCTCTGACGGCAGAAATCTGAAGTGCGGCTTCAGCCGAACAAAACTTTGAGTTTTTCTACGTATCTGTAGTGTGTCGTGACCATATGTCAATGAATGGAGCTACAGTGAATTTATGAAATCGCTTTAATCATTTGTAATAGCCCTGTATGTTCCAAGGGATAGGTTCAAACGTCTTCGTACATTGACCACTTTCCCTGCGGCTATGCGAGAGTTCTGAAGTACTTGTATTTGTGGAGTGTAGTTAAATGTAATAGATGCATGCTTATCTTCATGTCGCATGATGATGACGATAGTAACGATAAGAGAAAGGAGACGATAAACTCTTACTGACAAACAGTAGACACCTGTAGAATGGCATCAAGAGACTCGCCGAACTTAACGTCCACATCCGACGGATGGATCACCATTAACAGTGTCAGAAACACTCACTTCATGAGACGCTGTGGGAGGTCTGGAATTTAATCTAGGGCATTCGCACACAAGACTGGTGACCAGGAACTTCACACCACCACGTCTCGTTAGCTTGTCGGCCAAATACTGAAAATTTCATCCGCCACCATTCAGTCTAGCCACTCGAACCGAGTGGCCTTTGAGGCGAGCGCCACCGCACAAGCGAGCGGCAGTGACATCAGCTACGGGGGCGGGTATCGCTTTCAGCGTTACCCCTAAATACTAATACGATGTGGCGTGCTGCTCAAGGTGTTCACAACCAATCTTGTAAACGGATGCCATCGATTCTCTCTCTCTCTCTCTCTCTCTCTCTCTCTCTCTCTCTCTCTGCGCGTGTCCGTGTGTTTTACAGGCATAATCTTAAATTTATATGCATTTGAAAAGAACTGTTATTTATTACGCCAAGTGGAAAGCATGATTGTGCTCCTAACCTATAATCCCTACATGTCTATAATAGCTACTGACCAAACTGGCTCGGTCGCAGATTCGAATCCTGCATCGTTCATGGATGTATGTGATGTCTTTAGGTTTAAGTAGTTCTAAGTTTTAGGGGACTTATGACTTTAGAAGTTAAGTCCCATCGTGCTCAGAGCCATTTGAACCATTTTTGAACCAAACTGGCTATCTAGCTTCAGAAGGTTTCATCACATCGAACGGTACCATCTTTAGTTGTCTTCATTCGCAAAAATATTTTCTGTGGTTGCTTAAAAAAAATTTACAGTACAAATGTCAGTTCCAAATTATTCGCCGAATGCAAGTTTAATGACATTAGCTGCAAAGGATATAGATGTACTGCCCAAATTTGTCTCCTTTAAGCTCATTCCCTTAAGCACGCAACATTACTTCATTCTCGTTCATGGAGAATGACACGATCACAAAGAATCGAGACAATTTTTTTTCGTCATATGCCTCGTCCCGTCGTAAGATACTTTCATATGATTTTACGATAGGCAGCTGTCCGAAGTATCATTCCAAATTATTCGCTGAACGCAAATTTCAAAGCAAGATACGACTTAAGCACAGTTGCACTCGCTGAGAAAATGAGTGTTTGGGGCGTTTATATGGCGTTCCCGTCAGTGCTCATCCTCGTGTTTTGGTGTTTACCAGATTTGTTAGACGGAACCTGTACTGGCAAATGGTTCAAATGTCTCTGAGCACTATGGGACTTAACTTCTGAGGTCATCAGTCGCCTAGAATTTAGAACTACTTAAACCTAACTAACCTAAGAACATCACACACATCCATGCCCGAGGCAGGATTCGAACCTGCGACCGTAGTGGTCGCGCGGTTCCAGACTGTAGCGCCTAGAACCACTCGGTCATCTCGGCTGGCTGTTGTGGCAAAGGCAGCAATACCAGAAGAGATAATAATAAAATAATAAATAAAAGCCTTGTGTGTATTTTAAATAATAAACCATCTCATGGGTTACTTACTTTTCTCGAATTTTCGCACGCGTTTCGAGAATTTATCATCACTATCAAGTGCAAATATTTACATTGGTATCTTTAAATGTGATTTTTGCGTCATTGTTGTTCTGTTCCTCTTTTCCCACCGATCGTCTTTTTCTGTCTTTACTGCAAACGGAGAAAACGAAAATACAAACATTGCGATTTTTTTAGGTGATATGTTAGAAAGTAGTATTTTTTTATTACATTTGTTGTTTTTCCTATTCCAAAAAGTGGCTCTTAGCGGTATGGGACTTAACATCTGAGGTCATAAGTCCCCTAGAACTACTTAAACCTAACGAACCTAAGGACATCACGCACATCCATGCCCGAGGCAGGATTCGAGCCTGTGACCGTAGCGGTCGCGCGGTTCCAGAATGAAGCGCCTAGAACGCTCGGCCACACTGGCCAGCTATCCTATTCCAGTAAAGACACAAAAGACGACTAAGGGGCAAGAGAGGCAGAACAACGAACACGAAAGCATCACCTAACAAGACACCAGTGTACAATATTTGCACTTGATAATGGGAATAAATTCTCGAAACGCATCGTGCTATGCGTGAAAAAAAGTAACTGGTGCAGTATTTTGCTATTTCAATTACGAATGACACAATTGAATACTTTTCAAGAACATAGACTAGAATGAACTAACAGGGTATGTCAGTTCAGATCTCGGAAGAAGGTAATTTCATTCTACCTCCAACAGAGCCATGGCTAGGAAAACACTGTGGTGTTGTATAACTGGCTGGTAAACTGGCTAGTAAAACTGTGTTGTGTTAAAACTGACTTCGGGCTCGATGACAGCTTTATCTTATAAGCTATGTGCAATAGGGTTGCCAGGTCCAAAAACGGAAAAACCGAGCAAACGGTATACGCGGACGGAAAAAAATCGCAACACCCATGAATAATTAATGTAGACTAGTCAAATATCGGCAATGCATTTGCCTAGATAACACATTTAATTGATAACATTGGACTATCACAGGTTGATGTGAGTGCGAGATAAGCCATTGCAGGTGTAAAATGCTGGTACATTAATAAGCGGTGTAACCGCCAGAATGTTGAACACAAGCATTCAAACGTGCATGCATTGTGTTGTACATGTTGCCGGATGTCAGGTTGTGGTGCCAGTTGCACATGGTCGGTCGGTACAGGGACGGTAAATGCTGTTTGTGGATGATGCTGAAGTTGTCCGATAATGTCCCAGATGTGCAACCAATTTCCAAGAATTTTTTAAGCCGTTCATTAATCTGCGTATGCAGAGTCGGCTTCTTGCTGAATCGATGGCGAATTGCACGTTGCACTTGAACAGTGGATTGACTTTGCGGACGTTTCAACAAAAAATGATTGCTCTTGTGGTGTAGACGCCATGTTGCTAAAAACAAACGAGAGCGCAGCTTTGTCAAAACTTTGAACCTTCCTATATCCAATGACATGCGCAATCAATATGTTTTTATCGTTTATAGTTTGTCTGTAATAAACAATTAAAACCTGTTCATCTGTTTTTAATCACCCGGTACTTCTTTGCTAAAAAGCTTAACTAAAGCCGGACGGGCCGGACTTATTTGTACACAGGGTGTTTCCGTAAGAGCGTACAAAAATTTAACAGGACATCAAGATGCTCCACTGAACAATTGAAGGTAGGGAGCTGGGGTCGGAGGAGCCAGCCACTTTACTGCGTACTTTTTTATTTACATTAGTTACAGTTAGCTGCAAATACCATCATTGACACAATGAGCGTACCATTTGTACTGTATGTTACGAAATGTGTTGAAACTGACGGCCATCAACCTCAGTGCAAGTATGATATCTGCGAAAAAAGGTTGTGACGCACCCTGACAAATGTCCCTGCTCTGTTGCGAGTAACATCTCAGGCAGCTACAATTTTGGCAACTAATTCCGTCTGTTTATGCACTGGGGTCTCATGCACAAGTGGCTTTAGTTATCCCCATACGAAAGAATCAAGGGGATTCCGGTCAGGTGACCTCGCCTCTCCTTCCAATCCAACGATCAGGAAACGCAACACTGAGATGGTTGCGGACATCCACACTGAAGTGAGGCGGTGCACCCGTCATGTTGTTCCCACATCCTCTCACGAACAGTCAAGGGCGCTTCTCCAACAACTCGGATAGAACCTCAAGCGCAGGTGGTCATTCAGACGGCCAGGTAGAAGATATGGTCCTGCGTGAATGTCCTGCTTGTTTCCTTCCAGGAAATAAAGATGTACATGTGAGTAAACAACACAGTACATGTCGTTAGTAGTTCAAAAAAATGTTCAAATGTGTGTGAAATCTTATGGGACTCAACTGCTAAGGTCATCAGTCCCTAAGCTTACACACTACTTAACCTAAATTATCCTAAGGACAAACACACACACACCCATGCCCGAGGGAGGACTCGAACCTCCGCTGGGACCAGCCGCTCAGTCCATGACTGCAGCGCCTTAGTCCGCACGGCTAATCACGCGCGGCCGTTAGTTGTACATAAGCTAGAAAACAGTAATGCTAGAAAAAACGATGGACAAATTTACGTACGCCGTGGCATACGGAGCTCCATCGCAGTCTTTAACACTGGTAGCATGCCGCGACAGCGTGGACGTGAACCGTATGTGCAGGTGACGGACTTTGAGCGAGGGCGTATAGTGGGCATGCGGGAGGCCGGGTGGACGTACCGCCGAATTGCTCAACACGTGGGGCGTGAGGTCTCCACAGTACATCGATGTTGTCGCCAGTGGTCGGCGGAAGGTGCACGTGCCCGTCGACCTGGGACCGGACCGCAGCGACGCACGGATGCACGCCAAGACCGTAGGATCCTACGCAGTGCCGTAGGGGACCGCACCGCCACTTCCCAGCAAATTAGGGACACTGTTGCTCCTGGGGTATCGGCGAGGACCATTCGCAACCGTCTCCACGAAGCTGGGCTACGGTCCCGCACACCGTTAGGCCGTCTTCCGCTCACGCCCCAACATCGTGCAGCCCGCCTCCAGTGGTGTCGCGACAGGCGTGAATGGAGGGACGAATGGAGACGTGTCGTCTTCAGCGATGAGAGTCGCTTCTGCCTTGGTGCCAATGATGGTCGTATGCGTGTTTGGCGCCGTGCAGGTGAGCGCCACAATCAGGACTACATACGACCGAGGCACACAGGGCCAACACCCGGCATCATGGTGTGGGGAGCGATCTCCTACACTGGCCGTACACCACTGGTGATCGTCGAGGGGACACTGAATAGTGCACGGTACATCCAAACCGTCGTCGAACCCATCGTTCTACCATTCCTAGACCGGCAAGGGAACTTGCTGTTCCAACAGGACAATGCACGTCCGCATGTATCCCGTGCCACCCAACGTGCTCTAGAAGGTGTAAGTCAACTACCCTGGCCAGCAAGATCTCCGGATCTGTCCCCCATTGAGCATGTTTGGGACTGGATGAAGCGTCGTCTCACGCGGTCTGCACGTCCAGCACGAACGCTGGTCCAACTGAGGCGCCAGGTGGAAATGGCATGGCAAGCCGTTCCACAGGACTACATCCAGCATCTCTACGGTCGTCTCCATGGGAGAATAGCAGCCTGCATTGCTGCGAAAGGTGGATATACACTGTACTAGTGCCGACATTGTGCATGCTCTGTTGCCTGTGTCTATGTGCCTGTGGTTCTGTCAGTGTGATCATGTGATGTATCTGACCCCAGGAATGTGTCAATAAAGTTTCCCCTTCCTGGGACAATGAATTCACGGTGTTCTTATTTCAATTTCCAGGAGTGTATTTAAACCTAACTAACCTAAGGACGTCACACATGATGCATGTCGGAGGCAGGATTCGAACCTGCGACCGTAGCAGCAGCGCGGTTCCGGACTGAAGCGCCTAGAACCGCTCGGCCGCAGCGGCCGGCGATCCCAGGTTCCCTACATCAAATTTTTCAGTGGAACGTCCTGTAAGTCCTGTAAAATTTTTGCGCGCTCTTACTGAATCACCAGGTATATTTGGCCGGACACGATCGTAAAGAGCCGAACATGTCCGGCTACAGCCGACACCTGGTAACCGTTACCTGGAATATGTTAGAGGGAAAATACCCGTAGCCCTGAATGTGCAGCTAGTAAAGACTACAGGGGACCTGGGGCAGTACGGACTGGACATTTTACGTTGGCGTTGTCAGTGCGGCCGTATAGCAAAGCGGCGAGGGAACACTCTTTGGAGGAACGATCAAAGAGCGGGCCATCACTCGCATCGCAGCGGGAAACGTTTAGCGCGCCGGCGAGCCGATGATAGCGGCTGTCGCGAGCCGAGTGTTTGTTATTCGTCAGGCCGGGACGGGCCGGGCAGAGCGAAGGGCAGCCGGAAGGCGGCCGTGATGGACGGCCCGTTTCCCCATTGTGCGCCGGCGCCGCATCCGGCCCTGGCCTTTGTCGGCCCGCGGCCCGCTTGATTTGTGACTGGAATATCAGTCACGGACACTTCGGCCGCTTGTCCGACAGCGGAGCACGCCCTGCTTTCTGGACATTAGCTGCCTTCCAGAATGCTTGGCGGTGGGGTGGGTGCTGGTGGTGGTGGGAGGACGGCTTCTCGTTTAGCACTACAGTGATGGATTGCGAGGCAGCTCACGAATCAATAGACCCGTCGGATGAAAGAACGGTGATTTGCTTAAATCGAAGGACCTCAGCGCTATCGTTGGCGGAGTTCCACCCTTGTTTAGGAGAACTAACGCTCCGATTTGCTTGTGAAGATTCGCCATGTGCAAGAACGAAGAACTGAACTCTCCCAGATTGTTTTCTTTTTATTACTGCCGAATGATACGCTATATTGGTCGTCTGTGGTGAATGTCACGGACCAGTAATCGAACCTGGACACACTTATCTTTCGTGAGCTGTGCTTCTGCTTTTGAACCAGTCGAACACGCCCCGTGGCAATGCTGAAAGCTTCGACTTGACACTTGCTCCATTCCATTCTTTCCAGACATTTAACACCACATACTTTGTAACTAATGGAGAGGAGAAAGCGCCAAATAGAAGCTGTCCGTGGGGTAAGTTCGGGTGGCTCAGTCGTAAGCACCGCGAAGGGCAAGTATCCGGGTTCGATTCCCAGTCCGGCTAATATCTTTAACTAAGAAGACGGTCTGAGCTGACTGAGGAACTGCGACGGCGAGATTATATGCGCACAGAGACGTTCCAGCATTGTTCCTGCGGCCCACACCCGAAGGCAACAACAAGACATCACTAATTGATGTGTGGCACTATCACAAGTACTCTTAGACATGGACTTCACAGAGGTTTGCAGAGTATAGATGAAATGGAACAGAATTTATAGTGAAATTACTTTCAAACAATAACTTTTCGTGTTTTTAGCCTGAGGTAGGCTCATCACATTCGTTTTACAAAGTTCAGTGCTGTCACGGGGACGGTCATCCACTCAGAGCTGTACACATTCTGCTTTTTTAACCCGCCCATGTTTGCTCTGAAACCAGGCACGCAAGATGCCGCACGTTATCAGCAGAACGGGGAGGCTGTTTTACTCTCGTCCATGCCAAGCTATGCCCAACCCAATCAGGCTAAAGGAATCTTGCTTGCCTACCCGTCTTCCCATTGTGCTACGCTACGTAGCAGTTTAATCTGTGGGATTTAATTGGAGTGATGTGGGTAGGGTTGATGAAAAGTCCTTTTTTACACGAGTATCACGAAACGAGGCTCAATACAGCGTATATTGATTTGCGGTTATTGTATGCCAAAAAATGGTAGATTTTATTTCTCCTTTTTGGCGTTTTTGGGCCATATTTATTTATTTTAGATGTAGATGGTTTCCTCTGCAACTTCACCTTATTTTGCTGGTCGTTATGGCCGAGCGGTTCTAGGCGTTTCAGTCTGGAACCTCGCGACCGCTACGGTCGCAGGTTCAAGTCCTGCCTCGGCCATGGGTGTGTGTGATGTCCTTAGGTTAGTTAGATTTAAGTAGTTCTAAGTTCTAGGGGACTGATGACCTCAGATGTTAAGTCCCATAGTGCTCAGAGCCATTTGAACCATTTTTCACCTTCTTTCGACTAGTACTGGCTGTCCGCAATTTGAGTCACGGTCACGTTTTCCGTAGTAAGCAGAATCATCTCTGAAAATAGAGATATTTAGCACCTAAAAATTTGAACAAGGCTATTGCACTGCAACTTAATTAAGGTTTCGGAAGTCTAATTTCTGTAACCTTTCTAGTGGGTTCCAGCCAAATGTGACCTAGTTTTACCAGTTTTACTTACTTTTCCAGGATGTGTATTGCGGGTCCGCTGAATTCATTCTAAGTGGCCAAAATTAGTTCATTCTGAATTCTCGAAATGCATTTTAGCAAACCTGAAGTTCATGTTTCATGTCATTTTAATCCAAAAAATACATGTATGACAGAAAAAACTTTTCATTCATAGTAAGCTTTCTCCACACTACGTTGCATACCATCAGAACGTGGTTTTGAATATTCACTGAGCTCTACTCCTTTCCTGTTTCAAGTCAATGTTAGTTCTTAATTTAGAACTCCTCTGTACTGCTAAATAGCCTGAAGTCCCTGGCATACATTCCCACACACTTGTCAGGCAGGAAGTTTTGTCTTTTTTTTTTTTTTAAATATTTATGGAATGAGGAAACTGCTGATCAAATTTACAAACCTGTCGCAACATATTCCCGGTTCCCGAATTAGTGTTAATAACTTTTTGCACAATTTACATTGCGAGACACTTACCGACTCGAAAACTTTTAACAGGAAGTAAAGGTCTTATTGTATGGATCAGTGTTGAGTTGGTTTAATGAGACTTACGTCGCGTCTCTTTACCATTTCATTCCTATCTAACGAAGGTTCCGTATCGTAATCAAATAATATCAGCACAATCTTGGTAATTTTAACACCAGACTTAAAAGTTCTCCAATATCCGAAAAGAAGGTCTCTTTTGCAGTCAGAAAGGGGTAGCCACTATTGCCTTGTTGAAACTTCGAGGCGTGTTTGGATGGCTGTGACCGCGACGGGTTCAGGATCGTCAGCGAGAAATTGCAAAGGAGGAAGGCACGACTGACGGCTATTGTCGCCTCTCGCGGCGCACTACCCGGAACCAAATGACGTACAGCGTCAAAGCCGTTCGTGACTGCCATCGAGTAACTCCGGCACCAGACGTAGTTCCCCACTATACTACGTGCCATCCTCCACGCATTTCCTGTCGGTTACGACTGCTAGCGCCTCGTAAGTGGTATAGATCAGCATTGCATAGAATTTCATGGTGAACTCTTCCAATGCTTGTGGTGGTGAGGGAAGAGCAGCTAATTGAGCTATGTTGATTTACAATATTAACTACCATGCGAGTTGGTGCTGCGATTAAGACACTAGACGTATTTTGGGATCATGAATTACATTCTCGTCCGGCATCCAACCGCAGTTTCCCATTTTATGACGGGACGATCCTATCTTGATCCAGCTGATCTAGTACTCCGTCCTTATTGTCGGCATCGACGCGGTAATCCACACGTGCATCTGCGTCTGTGCTCCACGATACAACGGACAACGGAGGATCTGCTGTATATAATTCCCTTTCGCTTCTCTCTCTTCCTGTTCCATTAGTGGGGGGGGGGGGGGGGAGGGATGACCACTGCAACATCTCAGCTGTAGTTTTACGTGTTATTTTTCAAAAAAGATACTGTTTCTGATGATTATTCACATCAGTTGAAACCGATAAAGTATTCTGTAAGTCCATCCACTGCGATCAAGACAAACATAAATAAAACCGTGTTTGACAGTGCCATTTTTCATTGTACTACAGATCAATGTATTTTGTGCCTCAGATTGGGATGACCTCTCTCGAAATTTGAAGATTTAACCTTTCCGGGACCTATTCACTTTTTGTGATAGCATCTGACACTGAAGTTTATTAAACTTTTGTGTGACACTCTCGGGGCAATAAGATAAGATTGTGACGAATCTCGTTACTCGTCTTTGACTCGCCTTCACCATTAATTCCTCTTGCTAAGGGTCTTAAGCTTGCGAAGAGGTCTCAGACGAAGGAGACTTTTGTAAGTGACCTCCACCTTATAATGGATTTGTCTGCTTCTGCCTGACATACAGCTGGATTTACGTAATTGTTTCACTTTAAATCACTCCAGACGAATGCGTCCTAGAAATTTGACAGTTGCGATTGGTTTCTGGGATTGACTAACGGTTAAGCCGTCGGCACACGGACCGTGCTGTCGAACGTTAACGTTGAGCGTGCGAAGTTCAACGTGCTGCTGAACGCTCAGGAACGATGCGGCTTGTGCATACGGTACGTTGGCCCCTACGTGGTACACGCGATCGCAACGCACTCCAGGGTTGTTTCTAGTTCGTAAATCACATTGTTTACTCAACGGGCGCGCGTAAAATTTCCACGTTAGCTTGATTAAGACGCACATTTCCTCCATCGTCCACGAAAAGGAAAGTACCATGTCCAATCAGTTAGGACACAGGCTTATAAAAGTTCCATTACAAACAGTGCGGTACAAATTTGAAATACTTCTCCGCATAAGATAAACATTATTTCATCATTCCCACATTTTTAGCAAAATCCCAAGGTCAATCTTGCTTGATCACTGTCCCTACCCAGTAGCAGGATCTTTGAAACACGTGAATTACGAAGCGTAAAACAAAAAGGAGCAAAATATCTTTATACAAGTAGCGCAAGCTGTGCTGTGCTGTAGATTAATCGAACAAAGTCACCTCTCAAAAAAAAAAAAAAAAAAAAAAAAAAAAAAAGTGAACTTATATTTACAAAACATCAAATATTATAGTACGTATTTATATTAAACTAATAATAAAGTATCAGAACCCAATAAAAACGCGAATGTTAGGAAAAAAAATTGGATGTATCAAGACGCGAACCACCGCCCAACAAATAGTTTCACACAGATTAGTAACGCTACTCATTACGCTAAACCAACGCCACGACGCTAGTTTCTCTTCACACTCTGTTACGTCTTTCTGACTGCTACGGTCGCAGGTTCGAATCCTGCCTCGGGCATGGATGTGTGTGATGTCCTTAGGTTAGTTAGGTTTAAGTAGTTCTAAGTTCTAGGGGACTGATGACCACAGATGTTAAGTCCCATAGTGCTCAGAGCCATTTGAACCATTTTGAACGTCTTTCTGAAAACCTTAATCGTAGATATGTTACCAATTGAAATTTAATTACAATAAATTGTACCAAGAACAATGCGTTTTGGGTGGATCTTCAGTGTGTCGCTGACTTCAAATAGCCTACTCTCATAATACGCAAGTTACAATAATTCTTTTGCCACGAATATGATATTTCTCATTATTTTATTGTATCGAACCACACAGTTAACAACCGGTTTTCCAGTGATTCTCAATTTCCTGGTTCTCAGAAACGGCATATATACATATAGGCTTGAATTGCCAATACGGCGCCTCACAACTCTGTACTGAAGGGAGACTGCGTGCGTGTGACGTAGGTGGCGTAGTGCCATCTCATTGGCCAACGCTCAGACGCACGCTCAGAATATCTGACATGCCAGATATTGCTCTGCACGTTCGGAAAGACTCCCGAACGTGCTGTTCCACGCTATGACGTCAGAAATTCGGCACGCTCAACGTTCGGATACACGGTCCGTGTGCCGACGGCTTTAGGTAGTTAAAACTAACTAGGGTGAGATATTGAATGTTCCTACTGCGACACATTACTCCGTATGACATCCAAACAGGGAAGTTGTTCTTTGCAAATCGTTGCATGTGGAGAGCTACGTTGAGTATTTTGCGAGAAAACACTCCAGCAGCATCCCCTAGCGTGAATTGGGAGAAGTATGCTTGCCTCGTACCTTTTATAACTGTCTCGTTGACCTAACTGGATTTCTTCTCCGTCGGCCGCATATTCCGACATGCATGCTAAACAGTGAATCTTGGAGTACGTTATGGGAATATTCTGACACACGATAATTAAAATTCAGAATGCTGGGATCTTAACTGATTTCTTATTACTTCAGTCTCACAATCGGGTACCGATATGTCATAATGAACATTTTCAAAGATCCAGTCTAGTATTAAGGTTTGCATCAAAGATCGCGGAATGTAATTACCACTTATCGAGCACCGTAAAAATATGTAACAACTACCATCACACGAGTTTGTAGACATGAAGAAATCGCACGCAAATGCTACCGAGGCAACACGCGTATTGCATCTCGGAAAACTAGTCGAAGATTGAGTTTACAAACGTTTGCCGAGGTTGGTTTAAACTGTAAGTTAATTTGAATAAAACGCAATACCTACTCCTGTCATGAACATGTTGTTGGTGCGAAAGATATTCCTAGACTGCCCGAAAGTTTGTCCTACAGTGCATAGTGAGCTAACCTGACTGTTTCACGCTTGCCCGCCAGGGTGCACTCGTGATTGGTTAATTCAGTCCGCCAGTAATATTTAACGAAGCTTTGGATGTGAAATTAGACTTACTTAAATCATAATTAAAAGTCATCAACGGATAATGTCTTCAACGTAGTTGGAAATCTGCACTGATATTTAAACAGTAGTTATAAATAATAAAATTGTGCGCGCTTACAGCACGACTCGGCTCTGTTCTCACGCTCTCCGGCCATCTGTAGTTCGTCAACTGATTATGTCTTACGTGAGCTCCCAGTATTTGATAAAGCATTTATTGTTTGCAGATCGCACTGCATGACCAACTAATGTCTTGATAGTGTGACACCCCTGTATACAGCTGTCTCGTCCGGGAATAGGCTCACAGAGCGTTTGACTTTATTTAGGAGAAAATCGAAGTTCCCCGACGCTAGATTCAATTTGCCGATGTCTCCCCACACTTTCTGCAGTGAAGACGAATGACATTGTTGAAGGTGAATAATCTGTCGTTGAATATCTTAGCGTTTTTCGGAAACAGTAAGCTACGCACCAACATTCGCATATTTTCCAGTCGTAGATACAGTTACTCGCTCGGTAAATGATCCAAAAGAACGCATATGGAACCCAGTTACTCGCTCGGTAAATGATCCAAAAGAACGCAGATGGAACCATCTTCATCGGAGGACTTTGCTAGTGATAGTGAAAGGATACTGTCGCATAGTTGCAGACACATTGATGCACGTGGGCCTAAGTACAACGACTATTAACTGGCCTGTATCATACTAGCGTTAACAAACGTATAATTTCTATCCCCATTTCCAAATTATTAGTGGCATTTGTCATATTGGTACTTCGCCGCTGGAGCTTGAAGTCTTCCCTTTCGTAAAATGATAAACAAATTGTGTTTTGTTTTATTGCTGCGATGTAGTAAAATCCTGTAAACACTACGCATTTTGCTTTCATCTGGAAAACATCCACAGCAAAAAATTATTTAACCAAACGAGACGGCGCAATGGTTAAGGCACACGAAAATCCACCCGTATGGTCATCCAGTTTTAAATTTCTCGTGGTTTCTATAAATCGATGGTTTCTCGAAATCGTATTTATGTATACCGAACGCTAGTAAATAAATGCTGACACAGTTCCTTTGATTTGTTTTCCTCGGAATTTATTCAACCAAACTATCAACAGGTTGGCACAAATATAAAATCATATATACAGAGGAACCACAATTTAAATAATTTGATCACTGATTATTAATTATTACACGATTTCCACGTAAGTTCAGTACTTACAGCCAAGGAATCTTAACATATCAGCTGCACACTAACTTGAATATAAATTAAGAGGACTCGAAAGAGATTATGCGACCACGGACAGCGCATCAAATTTCGTATATACACTTTCATTATCTCATATAAACGAGAAAAATGCTTTGTATATTTGATGATTTTGATGATACACAGATACAGAATAACTTGTTTGGAAGGCGTTCTTTCAATTTAAGACTGTTTTGTTGTGCTTAGATGAAACTGCCGGAAAGGAGCAAGTAGTTTCACCTCATTGTTCCTCTCCTGACAGTCATAGAAAAGGTTATCCTTGATGCCTGTCCTTTGATAGGGGCACGGCCGATTCTTTCCCTATCCTTGTCCTGTTCGAAGTTGTACTTCATCTATAATAACCTCGCCATCGACGTAACGTTAGGTCAAAAGCTTGTATGCATCATTCTTAACATTGAAACTTCCTGGCATATTAAAACTGTGTGCTTGAAAGGCAGATGCCGCAGCTTCGAGTCCCTATTCGGCACAGAATTTTAATCTACCAGGAAGCTTCAAATTAGCTCACACTTTGCTGCAGAGTGAAAATTCATTCTAGTTTCTTAATGTAATTTGGCAACGGCCTTGCCGCAGTGGATACACCAGTTCCCGTGAGATCACCGAAGTTAAGCGCTATCGGGCGTGGTCGGCACTTGGATGAGTGACCATCCAGGGCGCCATGCGCTGTTGCCATTTTTCGGGGTGCACTCAGCCTCGTGATGCCAATTGAGGACCTACTCGACTGAATAGTAGAGGCTTCGGTCGAGAGTACCGTCTTAAGACCGGGAGAGCGGTGTGCTGACCCCACGCCCCTCCTATCCGCATCCTCCACTGAGGATGACACGGCGGTCGGATGGTCCCGGTAAGCCACTCGTGGCCAGAAGATGGAGTGCTTTTTTTTTTCTTAATGTAACTTATAGGCCGCTGTTTTTGTTCTTGCTTGTAGGATTAGACAGGTTGAGTAACAGTAAATAACTACCCAGTATATACCAAAACAAAGCAGCAGTTGTTTTAAATTTTAAATAACGTTTCATGTAAGCAGAAATGCTACCTATACTTGATAACTAAAAACGCAAAAAAGCACTGCGATTAAAAAAAATGTATCGTATTGTAGACAGTACAAAATGCGTTTGTTTGTAATGAAAGGTACAGCACACAAAGTTATTTATATTTGAACTAAGTTCTGACGTGACCCTTTCCGATAGCGCAGTCCTCTCACCCTCTGCGTTCTCCTGTTGATGTAGATTCAGTCATTAAGGCCCCTGTCTGTAGCCACTACGCTAGCGGCATTAGTTTGCAGAAGGTAAAGTAGTTCGCGCCCGAGCGTGGGAACAGATATATCGGCTATGCGTATCGACGGATGTAGGCGCTGTGTGCCGTGGGAGGTGTTGGCGTCGTTTGCGTCAGCGGACAGCGTCAATATTGAAACACAGGCGCCTGTTCGGCCAGCGAAAGCCGCCGCTCGGGCAGCAAGTGTGCGCTTGCGCATTACGTCCTACCCTTCGGATTAGCCGCCGCTTGTGTATGATGCCCACATTTCATTCCAGCTTGCAACTCCCGCACGACCTGTCACCGTGTCCATTGCGGAAGTTTTGGTCAATGTACTGTATTCTGAAACTTCGTTGCTCATTAAAGTGATTGCGCTCTGCGAGTCTAACAAGTGAACTTGCCTCCTGGACAGCGGAGCATTAAAGCATTGTTCTTTTTAGTGTAGTGGCTCAGTAGGAAATGTACAGTACGTGTATTAAACTGGTTCCAGACGGCGAGTCCAATATCCGCCATTCGATCCCTGGTCAAGCATAGGTTTTTTTTGTTCCTATCACTTATCTACACGTACTTCCATATCTATACTCCGCAAGTCATCTTACGGCGAAGATACTTCAAGTACGGTTGTATGGTAAGTCTCCATGGAAGCTGTAATCTCTCTAATTTTATAATTGTGGTCTTCTTGCGACATATAGTGGACGACGAGATTCAGAGCGAGCACAAGAAATCATGAAGGAAATAGATCCATCTCGATATTCGCTGTAATCAGTTCAGGACAACCACAGACAACCTGAATAAAGAATGACGCACATAGATTCGAACACTCTTCCTACCAAATGCGAGTCCACTGTGGCGACAATTTGTTAATTGTCAACGAAAATAGTGAATGGAATATCGTAAATAAAACATTCATTATTGACTTGCTATTAACATACTTCGAGTAAACCAAGTGAACGCCATGTGCAGGTTTTAATGCTGCAAAGAGAACAGATCCCACCGCTCAAATCAATGACGTAATTTACGAGGGCTTGCTGAAGAGTAATGCCTCGCAATTCTTTATGTGAAAACTCTTAAAGCTTTTTAAAGAAAGCAAACGGTACTGTAGGTTCGCCGGAGAGCTTCTGTAAAGTTTGGAAGGTGGGAGACGAGGTACTGGCAGAAGTAAAGCTGTGAGGACGGAGCGTGAGTCGTGCATGGGTAGCTCAGATGGTAGAGCACTTGCCCGCGAAAGGCAAAGGTCCCGAGTTCGAGTCTCGGTTCGGCACACAGTTTTAATCTACCAGGAAGTTTCAAATGTTATTGTACATCTTTATTCTTCATACCTATATACGTTTTTCTCAACGTAGTCACCCTAGTGACGAACATATTTCTCCCAATGAGAGACCAGTTTACTGATACCGTCACTGTAGAATTTATGGTATTGTTGACGGAGCCACAACCTCACCTCCTGTTGTACCGCTTCGTCGCTATCAAAGTGAAGGCCTCGAGGCCGGCCGGAGTGGCCGAGCGGTTAAAGGCGCTACAGTCTGGAACCGCACGACTGCTACGGTCGCAGGTTCGAATCCTGCCTCGGGCATGGATGTGTGTGATGTCCTTAGGTTAGTTAGGTTTAAGTAGTTCTAAGTTCTAGGGGACTTATGACCACAGCAGTTGAGTCCCATAGTGCTCAGAGCCATTTGAACCATTTTTTTGAAGGCCTCGAAGGTATTCTTTAAATTTTGTAAACAGATGAAAATTGTATGGAACCAAGTCGGGGCTGTATGGAGGGCGATCGATCACAGAGAACGCAAGACGTCGTATTGTTGCAGATGTCCCAGCGCTCGTGTATGGTCTGAAGGCCCCTACCGTCCTCCAGCAAATCTCAAGAAAATGGAAGACTTTACTCGCGAACGAGCGAGGTGGAATCGCATTCGGAAGGACTGCGGTTCGTATTTCCTTCCTGCAGTCGAGATTTCGATCTTCTGTGATTTCCGTAAATCGCTGAGGGCAAATGCCGGCACGCTTCTTTTGAAAGAGCAGGCCGATTTCCTTCCTCATCCTTCCATAGTTCGAGCTTGTGCTCCGCCTGTAATGACCGCGTCTACGTTCCCTTTTTTTCTTCGTTTATTTGCGATCATTGTACGAAAAGAAATTGATCACTATCTAGAGTTGATTGGCATCAATTTTCGCAAGGGTTCAGAAGGTTTGGATGCCTATTTACAGTTTGTTTATAATGATATTATTTCGTCCTGCCCGTGTAATTATTTTATATCCCCTCTTGTTCCTCCTTCACCTCCCCCTCCCCCTTCCTTTTCTTCCACCTCTCCCACTTCCTCCCTTCTTCCCTTCTTCCCTTTCTTCATCCTCCTACAAATCCTGCCTTTCTTTTTTCTTTTCCTCCTCCTCCTCCTCCCCCCCTTTCCCCCTTTGCTGCTTATGCTCGCATAGTACAGGGTATACACAAAGTCTGGGAACACATTCAATTATTTATTGCACGAGAACCAAACATTGTACAGATATCATGCGTATGTCATTTTGAAGAGGAACACTGGAATTTTGTTTCCATATGTACCGCCGCAGCGTAGTTTGGAAATTTGCCGATAGTCAGCGCTAGTCGCAAACATGGCGAGTTCAGGTGCGGAGCGAGCTGTTTCATGAAATGGCCTCCCGTGTCAGCAGATCTCACTCAGTGTGACTTTTTTTCTGTGGGGACTCATTAAAGATCTGGTGCATGTATCGCCTCTACCACGTGATGTAGCAGAGCTCAGGGAGAGAATACGGGAAGCTATTGCCATAGTCGACGATGCCATGCTGGGACGAGTATGGCAAGAATTCGATTACCGTTTCGACATCTGCCGGGTCACTCATGGTTCGCATATCGAATGTTTGTAAAAAAAATAAAAAAATAAAAAAGCAACTTTCAGAGTTAGTCTCCAAAATGCAATATATATGACATCTGTACACTGGTTGGTTCTTGTGTAATAAATAATTGAAAATGTTCCCGGATTTTATGTACACCCTGTATTTACCAGCCACTACCCGAGCTTTTGGTACCACGGATGTGATGGAGTCCGAGCGAGGCTGCCGCCTCCGGCGGCGAGTGTGAACAGGTACCGCTGGCGAGCTTAATGGGATAATTAAGCCTGTGTCATACACTAATTGGATCGTCCCCGCGTCGTAAAATTCTGAGAGGCGTTCTCTTTGTAGTGGAAAGCGCTAATAAATTCTGTTTACGCAGCGGTACTAATACCTCTCGGCATATAAGGCGGCTGGACAGTTAATCGCCGGCCGCTGTGGCCGAGCTGTTCTAGGCGCTTCAGTCCAGAACCGCGCTGCTGTAGCAGCCTCGGGTATGGATGTGTGTGATGTCATTAGGTTGGTTAGGTTTAAGTAGTTCTAAGTTCTAGGGGACTGATGACCTTAGAAGTTAATTCCCATAGTGCTCAGAGCCATTTGAACCATTTGCAGCGCCGTAGACCGCTCGACTAATCCCGCGCGGCTATTATTCTATCACCACTGGTTATTAAGTCTACGACTTCGCTTCCACCGTTTTTCTCGAAGCTCGATGCTTTATTTAAAAAAAAAACTTACCAAAATTTACGATTCAAGGTATTGTCGTCGCTGGCAACTACTTTCTCCCATCTTTCGGGCAGCATACGAATCCCGCGGCGAGAGAACTGGGCGTCTTTTGAGGAGATGCAAGAATTGATCCAATTTTGCACTTGATCTTATGACTTGAAGTGCTGACTGGACAACCAGGCCGTCTGCCATTGATCGAAAAAGCTTGTAGTCAGATAGAGCAATGTCTGGAGAATAGGGATGGGGGAAGGACTTCCCATTTCAACGTTCCCATGTGTGTTTTGACGGGTTTTGCGACATTCAAGCATTGTCATGCTGCAAAGTTACCTTTTAACGTCTTTCGGTATATTGCGCCCGTTTGTCTTTCAGTGCTTGGCCTAAAAGCATACATTGCTATGGGTAGCAATCTCCTGTGGTTGTTAGCGTCGGTTTCAGTAGCTTCGAAAACCTCTATTCCACCGCCGTGCCGGTCTTCGGCGTCAAAATCACTGTTCTTTGGCTAACAGGTACCTCGCCATAGGTCTTACCCAGCAATTTTTGAATCTCGGTTGTAGATTTCTTGATGTTAAAGTAGCAAATTAAAACTTCCCACAGATTACGGGAATTGGGCTCGTAAGTTGACATATTCAAACGAGAATTACTGTGTGATGTATTCAACCGAGAATAACTGTGTGATGCAATCACAAATCGACTAATATCTTGATGGGTCCCATTAGCTGAGTGGTCAGCGCGTTTGACGCCATGCAGCTGGCCCGGGTTCGATTTTCTACGCTCGTGGACTGGGTGCTCTGTCGTCCCCAGGCTGGGACTCACGGCCGACAATGCCATACGATCATTTCATGGCGCTATGTTTACAAATGTCTAAGCTTATTGTATAACAGTTGGGACCTACACCTGCGCCACCACTTGCCGCTACTGCCATCTATTGCAAAACGGCGGAAGCAAAATTGTTGACCTAATGCAGGGGCGGGCAGGAATCCTGCACGTGTGCGGTGCACTTGCACGCGTGCAGTTAACAGTCGTTCTGCGTGCACACAGGGGCAAGCTGGCCACCCGCTTATCTCCCCTCCCCACCATACCTTCTGTCCGCTCCTTCCCCTGCAATGCGTTTTGTTTCCTAGCTTGCTTTCTTGAATGAAGGAATAAGATTAGTAGGAGTGCTTGAAAGATATCGTATTTTGAAAGAGTACCTATTACCTACGATACGTTTTATTTAATTATCACAGGTGGAGTGGAACAAAATTTCTACATACAGACAAACGCAAACAGTTACTTAAATTTTCATCACTGATGTTTCCTCTTAACCGACAGTTACTAATTCAGCAAATGGTTTTCCTGCTCTCGCTATATTAAGCGTAACTTATAACTTGCACCTACCGCTGGGCTATTATTGTTGTCGTCCTGAAAAATTGAAAACAGTGCTCCATAAAATGTTAAATCAGTTAGATGAGAGACATGACGAAAGGATGTCGCAGATCCCTCGTGACCACAGCAACTACGACAGATTCATCTAGTATCGTCAGATCGCTCTTCTTAAGCTCAGTCAATTTCCCCATCCGCTCAGAATCCGACAATAAATTGTACTCGTCCTTGTGAAATTTGTTATAATGGCATTCAATACTAAACTTCCGCTGACCAGCGAGAATACTGCCACATATTAAACATTTAGAATTTTCACGTTTTTGCACAAAGAAAAAATCATTCTCCCATTACTTTTTAAAAGATAGCAAATCTTCGCTTCTCCGTTTCCTTGTTTCACTCTGCATTTTCCGGTTCTTGAAATGCAACGTTCACTACGTGGTGGTCGCTACGCATCGACGTCCGCAGCTTAGCCTGGTACTACACTGCCGCAACCTGCCGGCTGTCGCCACTGCCCCATTCGGCGATTGCACGCGAGCAGCACACGTGCAGCGCTGTGCGCTCATGAGCCGCGTGCAGCGTTTGCCCGCCCCTGACCTAATGTATCCCAAAGTATGTTACACCGCTAATGGATGGGTCAACTAATGCAAAGTAAGCCTTCCACGATTTTTCAGTTTTCGTATTGTAAATTCTTATCCGTGTAACAGCTGCACCGAGGTACCGAATATCGTTCATCATTCACTTTGAGGTAGCTTTTGAATCATTTATAGACGTGCAGGGTGATATGCGAAACACTTTTGTTCTCCCACATTTGCTCTGATTGTCGTCCGCAGTTCGTGTCGCAGAAACACGGCATCTCTGGTTGCTGCTGAAGCGCAGCAGCTCGTGGCGCCCTCGCGTTAGTAACAGTTTGCGTGAGCGGGGGAGTAGGTCTCCACCTGAAGCCCAGCGACTGCGCCTGCACCCAAATGCTAGCACGACTCGACGGGCGCGTCGCGTGTCGCATTCGTAACAGGCTGTAGGGAAGCGGGCAGCTGGCTTTTTGTCTCGGGAAGCCCGGCCGGGAGGCGATAAATTGGACCGGGATGGGCGCGGCGACTGCGGGGGTGGAGGAAGGGTAGGAGTGTGGGTGTGGCCCTGCCCCGCCCCACGCACAATGCACATTGTCCTCAGCGCGCCGCGCCACGGCCCCGAGGCTATTACCGAAACCTCTGCAGGGCCGGGCCGCTCGCTGCCCGCCAGTAGGCCATCGCCTCGCAACTGGGTCTTAGCCTCGGCCGGTGGCGCAGGTGTTCTTGCTGTGCGGACTGCTACCGGATCGGCGTCCTAACATACTGTTATCGTGCTCGTAGTACGTAGAGCAGCCGCTGCCGAGGCGGAGACTAGGTAAAAAAGAATTTAATAATAATAAAATTATAAACAGCCGACCAGTTACAATGGATAAAGAAATCTTTACCTAGGTTTCAACAGATTTAAATCTGTCTTCTTCAGAAGGTGGCAATTTTACATTAGTATGGACTGATGTATCATCGTCGTTTTTACAAATATCTGCATAGATCCATTTGTCCAAATTAAAATATAGCCCTGAAAATAGGGTTTGTCATGTAAAAAAATAGGGTTTGTCATGTAAAAAAATAGGGTTTGTCATGTATATGTTAATGTAAATTAGTACTTGTGAGCTCTGCAACATCCATGTACTAATTTACATTTACATGACAAACCCTATTTTCAGGGCTGTATTTTAATTTGGACAAATGGATATATGCAGATATTTGTAAAAACGACGATGATACATCAGTCCATACTAATGTAAAATTGCCACCTTCTGAAGAAGACAGATTTAAATCTGTTGAAACCTAGGTAAAGATTTCTTTATCCATTGCAACTGGTCGGCTGTTTATAATTTTATTACGTGGAACCGTTGCTGTTGTGCAGCTATGTTTAAAATACTAAAATATTTAATAATAACTTTGGTGAGAGACTCCGAGGTATTGTTACACTCGCGAACCACGTACATTCATATCTCCTGTATGTTACGTCGCGGATATTACTTTGCATCCCATCATATCCGGCTCTGAATTAAAGGGCGTGCAGACTGCCACGTAGGTTTTACAGGTACGTCTATACTCCGCAAGCCCTTACAGCGTATGGCGGAGGATATTTCGTGTACCACTGCCAATTACCACTTTTCCTGTTCCGGTCGCGTATGGTTCACGAGAAGAGCAAATACTGGTGAGCCTAGGATCGAATCTCTCTTAATTTTATCAACAAAATCAAACAGTGGAAAATCCAGGATGGAATAATGACAGTATTATGAAAGGAATAGATTGCTACTCACCATATAGCGGAGGTGCTGAGTTGCAGACAGGCGCAACAGAAAGACTTCTAAACAAGTAAGCTTCTTGCGAACTACAGGGTGGCGCACGAAATGTGTTACCAATTGTTTCTTTCACAATTTACGACGCACATTAGATATCCCGCTGGGATCTCTACAGCAGTACCAGCAGAGCTTGGAAAAACAAATGAGTTACGAAATGACGTGTAATTCACGATACTGCCGCTAGGAGACTAGTAAGCAGCAATGGCTGACAATGGAAGACTGACGACACAGCATAGATCGGCAATTGTGTTGCTTTTTCATGAAACGAAAAGCCTTGTTGTGACTCAGAGGCGTTTTCGACAATAGTTTAACACACGATGGGTCCCTTGCAAGAAGACCATCCACAGGTTATACATTTGTACAGGAAAGAACAGTATTGGAAGGGAAGTGACCTCGGCCTAATCCTGTTTGTTCGCCGGAGAATATTGAAGCGGTACGAGTTGCTGTACAGAGAAGTCTCAGGAAATCGTGTAGAAAGGCAGCATTGCAACTGGGAATATCCAGACGCTCCGTTCAACGCATTCTTAAAAGTGACCTCCATATGCACCCATACAAGGTGACCTGCGCACAGAAGCTCACTGAAGAACACAAGCAGTTGCTCAGTGGGCGGAGGATAGGGAAGAAACTCTCAACAACGTTTGGTTTTCAGACGAGGCGCATTTTCATTTAGACGGTGTGGTTAACAAACAAAATGTACGCTTTTGGGCCACTGAAACCCCACAAGTGCCTCACGAACGACAACATTATGCTCAGAGGATTACAGCGTGGGCAGCAATTTCCAGTCACGGACTTACTGGACCCTTTTTCTTTGAAGAAACTGTGAACAGCGAGCGTTATTTTGAGCATGCTTCGCAAAAGCTTCATTCCACAGCTTCTTGCTACTGCCTTGCCCTTCAACACGCAGTGGTTCATGCAAGATGGAGCAAGGCCACATACTGCAAACACTGTGTTGGAGTTTTTACACTAGCGTTTCGACATGCGGATCATTTCACTCAGGTTTCCAGATCGCTTCAATGACGGACAAAATTGCCCCCCCCCCCCCCGCCAATAGTCCAGACCTCAATCCATGTGACATGTTTCTTTGGGGGTACCTAAAGGAAAAAAAAATTCCCGAAACGTCCACGTGATTTAATGCAGCTCAGAAGACCTATTCGTCAAGCTTGCAGTGAAATTACGGAAGACATGTGCCGTAGGGTAATCACTAACTTCAGTGTTCGTTTGAAGGAAGTTAGGAAACCAAATGGTGGACATATTGAGCATGTGCTGAGTTAGAACAAATCTCCATGGACGGCTCTTCATTGTAGTATATGTTCCTTTCAGATTGTATTGACAAAGTTTATATTCAAAAACAAAATAGTAACACATTTCGTGCGCCACCTTGTACGTCATACACGCACACATTCACGCAAACGCAGCTTCCACACACACAACCAAAGCCTCTGGCTGCCGAGGCCTTCTGGCCGAAAGCCTCTTCTTTAGCAGTCTTTTTGTTGTGTCTGTTTGCAACTCATCACCTCCGCTATATGTTGAGTAGCAGTCTATCCTTTCCATAATATTGTAATTTTATCCTCGTGGTCTTTTCGCGAAGTATTCATAGGAGGAAGAAATATGTTGGTTGAGTCTTAAAGGAATGTAAGCTCTTGCAGTTTTAACATTTGACCATAACGTGAAGCTGAACGCCTCTTGTTCAGCGTACGCCACTGTAGTTGACTGAGCATCTCCGCGACGCTTTCGCGCCTACCAAATGAACACATAGCGAAACGTGCTGCTCTTCTTTGGACCCACTCTAGTTCCTCCGTCAGTCTTCTCTGGCGTGGATCGCAGATTGATGAAGAAGAGTAGTGTAAGTTACTTCCTTTGTTGATAAATTGCGTTCCCTGAGGATCCTTCCAGTGGACCTGACTCTGTCATCTGCTTTCATGTGGTTAATATTACGTGATCTCTCCATTTCAAATCACTCATTGCGCATACTCCTATAAAATTGTTATTACTGATGAAATTTTCATATCAGGTTTCTATACTTATTAAACATGCTCGCTATTGACGCGTGATCGCGTCACCGAGTTTGTAATTTCATTGCATCTTACATTAATTAACTAATACGCAGGTCTTCCTTCTGTATTGGGTACACGAAGAGACCACTAAGGCCTCTCCACGTTTGTATAAAACGTAAGTGGAAGGTGTGTATTTTACATGGTGCTCCAGAAGGATGCTGAAGATTAAGTGAACTGTAAGAAATAAAGTTCTCCTCAGAATAGGGGAGGAAAGGACTCTGTGGAAAACAGACTGGAAGATTGGACAGAGTGAACAGACGTGTGTTAAGCCGTGAGGGATTAACTTCCATGGTAACAGGAAACGCCTTAGAAGACTAACACCAGCTGACGATGGTGAATATAAGTGATGCTCCTGAGATGAAGGGCTTGACACAGGAGAGGATTTTGTGGTGGGCCCCATTAAACCAGTCAAGACTGACAATGGTTTTAAAAGCAGGCAAGTGAGGTCACGCGTTCTTTTCCTGAAACAGTCACCTAACGAATCCAAATTCATAATTAAAGTCACATTTGAGCGTAATATTTAACTGATACCTAAGAATACGATGAACGGCAAAACTGGCTAGTGCAATTTTACTATTCTTTTGTTGTTAAATCGAATTTGCATGCTTTGTAGAAGTAAGAAAACGCTGAAAGCATTCTGATTGGTGAGAAGGCATGTGGATCACCAGAGGCAGTAGAGCCGCCAGTTAGCACAAGGACTGTCGGGTGAGAGTCGAGGGTCAATAGCCCACCGGCCATCACCCTCACTTTGTGGTGCTACCCTGGGACGTCCGGCCACTTCACGTATAAACACAGTACCTCCCCTGTCGAAAAAATCACTGTTGAAAATATTTTACAAAGCTCGCTTTTTAGCGGAAGGCACTGGTGTGCTCAAAATGTAGGAAGCTGGCAGTTTCTCCAAAAAACACTGAAAGCTAAACATCTCGAAGACGTATTCGGTACTCACAGTCCAGGGCCTTTGAAAAACGTGAGACAGTGCTAGACATTTTGACTTGGCCTAAAACAAATGTTTATGCAATGCAGAATGAAAGGAAGATTGGGTTTAAAGTCCCATCGACATCGACGTCGTTAGAGATAACGCACAAGCTCGGAAAACCTAAATCAGGATGGCCCGATGTGTGTTTTAACCCGTCGTCCTCACGAATGCCAGTTCAGTGTGCTAAGCACTGCGCCACCTAGCTCGATACACACTGTAGAAACTGCCACGTTGGCTAACATAAATACATTGAAAGTTACTAAGAGACATGGGACAATGACAACAAAGAGCACCTCATTGGTTACAGATAGAGATGGAGGGAGAGTAAAGCGACTTTTTTCTGTGGAGGGTGGTGGGACGTAAGTTCATTGATTAACCAGCTAGAAGAAGGTGTACTCGTGTGTTGTAGGGAGCAGTGTTTTCTTTTAATCAACATTCGATCAGAAATCACTCGATCATAGAGCGCCTCCACTGCCAGACTTCCATGGTAAGAGCCTCCGTCGGCCTGCCGCGCCCCTTGAAAATTTGGAAATATGTGGTAACGCTAAGGACAACACACAAACCCATGCCCGAGGGAGGACTCGAACCTCCGACGGGGTAGCCGCGCGAACCGTGGCAAGGCGCCTCACACTGCACGGCTACCCCGTGCGGCGCACCCCTTGAGCGGATGTATTGAGGGCGTAGAAAACGTTATGGGCTGATTTACTTTTAACCGCTGGCGAGGGTCGTTGATTGCACCAATGGTTGAGTCTGCAGATGCTTCAGCCTCCAGCAAAAATACTATGGTGAGATCGAGCCACAACCACGAGACCATTTGTAGGGCATTAAAGCCATTTTATAGTAACTGAACTACCTCAGGCTCCACTCTGAAGATTTTAAAGCCACTGGTGTAGTACTATCTGTTTTCCATCATGGCAGTCGCTAGGCACTTCACGATTGTTAAAAATGCTAAAACTCAAATAAAAACAATCTCGATCGCGTTTTCAGATTTTTTTATGTTAGCAACCAGTTTCAGCCCTTTCTTCAGACCATCTTCAGGCTTTTCCCCGCCATTATGGCTGTTGGTGGCGCCAGACGGAACAAGGTCCATAGAAGTAAGGTTGTCACTGCCCTTGCTTCTACGGATCTCGCTCCGTCTGCCGCCACCAGCATCAATAATGGCGGGGAAAAGCTGAAGATAGTCTTACGAAAGGGTCGAAATCGGTTGCCAACAAATAAAAAAAATCTGAAAACGCGATCGGGGACTGTCTTATTTGATTTTTAGCACTTTGTACCGATCACTGTGCTCCAGTTACAGAATACTTTCTAAAGTTTTAATCTTCACAATTGTAATTAATTCGAAATTAGAATTATATTAACACCTGCAACTGCTAACGGGCGTTGATATATATCAACGGGGACATGTTGAAAATGTGTGCTCCGACCGGGACTCGAACCCGGGATCTCCTGCTTACATGGCATACGCCCTATGAGCCACCGAGGGCACAGAGGATAGCGCGACTGCAGGGACTATCTCGCACACGCCTCCCGCGAGATCCACATTCTCACCTTGTATGTCCACACACTACATCCGTAGTGTCCACCCCAACACACTCATTACTCGTGGAAGACATTCTTACTAGAGATGGGGGATCTGCTCTTGAACTAATTCATAGAGTTTAATCTTTCAAAGGAGTGAACAATCAGTGATTCAGAAAAAAAGAACGGTAGCTCCAAACGTTTCCCACGGCAGAGAGAGAGAGAGAGAGAGAGAGAGAGAGAGACGGAGTATATCAGCAGCGCCTCTGCTGGTCAGAGTACAGTGCACGCCACACAACACAGCCAGCGCAGGCCTCTGCCCTGCTTCTACCTTGGCTGCCTGCATTGTGCAGTGCCCCATTGGATTTTGTGTTTCACATATGCCGTGCCGTCTCTGTGCGTCGTCTGCCGTTTGCAGTGTCTGGCGCAGCTTAACTTCACATCGCACTCTGTCGGCGATCGTTTCAATCGCACGTCCTGCCCTCTGGGCAGTTGATGCGAGCAACAGGACAGAGAGCCACCTAGCGGATAACATAGGAACTACTTGCAAAAACCTGCTCGCAAGGGAACAGACGATTTGTCTCAGAGCGGGTGAACCCTCGGAACTCGCCCGCTCAACGCTCACCCCACCGTCTCGACTCTAGCCAGAGCGTTGAGCAAAGCGACTCAGGTGTCACTCTGGTCTCTGCGGTCTCAGCTCATGCAGTAATACAGCTCGCGGCTCGACCTGCTCGACTCAGCGCCTCTGCATCGGAGTTCATCCCCACTGGATATTGTTCTTCGTAGTAATACCGCTATGTATATTACATTATTATGTTATGTATACATCAATTGTTTTTATTTTATTTTTATTTGTTTAAACTGATTAGATTAGGTTCCTGATGACTCCTCTTACTATAGGATTTTTATTATGGACACTCGAATTTACGCTTTAATTACGAGCGAACCGATAAACGTATCGCAAAATGTGATACACCAATATTTTCCTTGTTTTATTCTGCGTAAGGCTATATGCAGCACTTTCGTTTTACAGTCAAATTTATATTTTTTTTCTTATTCTGGTACGGATTTTGCGATTTTAGGCGTCTTCGGAAGGAAACGTTCACTTTAAAAATATATGGCTTGCTATGTATTTGTATGAGGTTAATGAAATTTTAATACATTATAGCCAAATATATTGTTAATGTAAATCTCAAGTTACAACATTTTCCGATCACCCAAAAAACCACGATAGTGCAAAATAAATCAATAATCAAAAACTTTGTCATATCGTGGAAATTTCAATAAACAATACAAAATTCTTACTCATTATCTGTGTTACTTCAAAATAGGATCAAATAAGATCAAAATACAGGTATAGTACTGGAATAAACCAAGTTTAAAGGGCAATGTGCGTTCCATTTATTTTCTATTGTAAATGAGTGGTGAGTCATGAAAAAGAGCTAATTCATTTCAGGGAGTGAACAGTTCTGATCCAATTTCTGAAAAGAACAGTTTTGCCCATCTCTAATTCTTACCAAGTACCGTAAGAGGTCGGGGAATATGTGTGCATCCGCACAGAAGGAGGAGGTCATGGCCGGTGTTGCCAGAACTATATACTTATATGGATATGGTGTCTGTTCTTTCGGACATGTCCGAAAGAACAGACACCATGTTCATATAAGTACATATTTAATTAATTCAGTTGCATGATTATTAGCATCTTCTCATTTTCTCCCCCTCCCCTCGCCCTCTCGCCACCACACACACACACACACACACACACACACACACTGCGTCAGATATGCCAATCTCTTATTATACTGTTGTCATTTGTTTATCAGTCATTTTATTGGACTAAATCAAAGTAATTGTAATTCATGCCTCATTCAGTAGTTACAAGTTTCCCCTGTCATTTTATGTGGGAGGGTACCATAAGTTTCCCCTGTCATTTTATATGGGAGGGTACCCATGCATCCCTTTCCCAGAATTCCAATTCAGTAACATGGGACGTCAGCTCACAGATTTAAGAATGTACCACAGCAACAGGATTAGTTTTCAAACACAGAGGGGTGGAATCCTTAGTGCGAGTCTACTGACTGGTTCCCTGCTCAGTGCCGGGTAAACATCAGGATTTTCGTTCAAACTCGTCAACTGAGTTCGTGCTGCTTCTCCTTCAACTCCACATATACACCTTCCTCCCCCTTTTTTTCTGGGGCAGTGATTTCGGGAGAGGTTTCCCCCGGCAGGAGGTGCGAGGCGATGGCCCCATAAACACGGAACACGTGTTCGCCGCGCGGCTTAGTGGGCCATTCTGCGGCTGCTTCCGCAACACGCAAGAAGTGCCAGGCAGCCGCGCCGCACCGCTTCCAGAAATAGAAGCTCCGCAGAAGCGGCGGGCTCCGCGAAGCCGACCGGCTGAGAATTAAAGCGCTGGACGGAGCGGCCGGTGCTGGAAACCGGCGCAACACAGTTGCTCATTTACGTCCCTCCCGCAGAGTTCCTTAAGAGATTAAGCTCCCGTCCGGCGCCTCAGCTGGCGCCGTTTCATTTGCACTTGTCATGGACGGGAAATGCCTATTTGCTTTTACGCGCTTACGCGGAATTTAACTCTTATCTTCGTTAGTCTGGGCTTACGACACGGATGAAGTTCCTCCATCGCGTAGAAGCGGATGCTGCCAGACGCCGTCTCCTGATAGAAGTCGCGATGCAATGTAATTCTTTTTTCCTTTTTTATGCGAGAAGGGAGGCTCTTCTGTTGCAGGCTACTGGCGAAGGCGATTTTAAAAACTGAGAAAAAAAGAAGGAAATGGCTGGTGACGTTGAGAGAAGTGTAAAAGTTTCCGGTTGTTCTCGCCGTGACAATTGCAGACTATCAGTCAACGTTTCGACGATCATCTCTGTCGCATCAGCAATTAAACTGTTGTCCATGCGTTGTGTTAAATCATTGTTCATTGGGGACTTCCGTCATCTTTAAAAATGGAAAGCAACAGAAGGTGTCCTACAGACGAATCACATACAAGTAATACTGCAGCTATGGCCGTACGACTGCAGCTCACGTTTCTTCGGTTACGCAGCACTCGCGTCAGGGTCCACGACAGCCGAGACAACAGTAGGTCGCTGGAGACAGAGCCCTTTATAGATAGAGATGCGCCGTCGTACGAGCGCTCAGGGTTGTTCGGCTGAGTTAGTCACACCTTGGGAACAGGTGTGGGTTGTAAATGTACGATAACGCGCTAAAAGGTAATGCATCCGAATTTTTCTGTGAAAACTCAGCCTATTAAATAAAACAAACTGTATTAACATTCTACATCTTTATTCTTCATGTCTACGTATTTATTTCTCAGCAGAGTCACCCTGGCGATGAACGCTTTTCTCCCAACGAGAGACCGCTTTGTCGATTCCGTCACTGTAGAATGTTTGCCTTTCTCGACGAAGCCACAGCCCCACGTCTGCTTGCACCACTTCATCATTGTGAAAGTGAAGTCCTCGAAGGTGTTCTTAAAGTTTTGGAAATAGATGAAAGTCGGATGGGGCCAAGCACAAATACTTAGCGCTATCAGCGGTCCCCTCGTAAACCATGGTCGTTCGTGAGGTTTGGGTGGCTTGCATATCTCAACGATAGAATTGTACCGTAATTGCAGCATATGTCCGAGGATATGTGTGGTGGAGTTGCCAAACAAACATACTGTTCCAGAAAAGGGTCGACAGCCTTTTCAGTAGTTGCAAGGACGACGGTCTAGATGATTGATCTGGCCTTGTAGCATTAGACAAGATGCCCTTGCTATGCTGGTATTGCGAACGGCTGAAAGCAAGGGGAAACTACAGCCGTTCTTTTTCCCGAGGACATGCAGCTCTACTGTACGTTTAAATGATGACAGCATTTTCTTGGTTAAAATATCGGAGCGTGGAATGTTAGATGTCTTAATCTGCAAGGTAGCCTAGAGGATTCAAAAAGAGAAGTGGATAGGTTGAAGTTAGATATAGTGGGAATTAGTGACGTGATGTGGCGGGAAGTACAGGACTTCCGATCTAGTGGGTACAGGGATGCAAACAAAAAATCAAATAGAGGTAATGGGATGGATCTAACAATAAATCAGAAAATATATTGTGGGTAATGTAGTGTGTACAACATAATGAATGCATTAACACCCACCTGGTTTATACGCTAATTAGTTGCCCTGGTGATAAAGAATTTTAAAGAACGTATGATTAGATAAAAGAAATTATCCAGATAATTGAGGAAGAGGAAAATTTTGTTGTTGTAGACGTTCAAATGGCTCTGAGCACTGTGGTACTTAACTTCTGAGGTCATCAGTCCCATAGAACTACGTAAGCCTAACTAACCTAAGGACATCACACACATCCATGCCCGAGGCAGGATTCGAACCTGCGCCCGGAGCGGTCGCGCAGTGTCAGACTGTAACGCCTAGAGCCGGCCGTGGTGGCCATGCGGTTCTAGGCGCTACAGTCCGGAACCACGGGACTGCTACGGTCGCAGGTTCGAATCCTGCCTCGGGCATGGATGTGTGTGCTGTCCTTAGGTTAGTTAGGTTTAAGTAGTTCTCAGTTCTAGGGGACTGATGACCTATGATGTTAAGTCTCATAGTGCTCAGAGCCATTTGAACCATTTTTGTACCGCCTAGAAACTCTCGGCCACTCCGGCCAGCGTTGTGGGTGTCCGGAATTCGGTAGTAGGAAGAGGAAGACAAGGAAAAATAGTACTAGGATAATTTAGTCATCACTAACACTTGGTTTCAGAATCATGAAAGAAGGTTGTATATGTGGGAGAGATCTGGATACACTGGAAGTTTTCAGATTGATTGTATGGAAGAGATTTCGAAACGTGCTTTTAAACTCTGACTTTTCCAGGGGCAGATGTAGAATATGATTACAATTTATTGGTTGTGAACTGTAGCTTCAAACTCAAGAAAATTCAAAAAGGTATGTAATTAAGGAGATAGGACCTGAATAACTTGAAAGAACCAAAGCTCGCTGAGAGTTTTCCAGGGAGCATTGGGCAAAACTCGACCGACCGGGGGAAAGGAATGCAGCAGAAGAATAGGTAGCATTGAGAGATGTAGTAGTGGAAGCAGCAGAAGATGAAATAGGCCAAAAGACAAAGCCCAGTTGAAATCCTTGGATGCTGCAGGAGATATTCAAGTTAACTAATGAAAGAAGAAAATAGAAAAATGCAGCAAATGAAGTAGGCGAAAGGGAATACAAATGTCCAAAAAAATGAGATTGGCAGGAAGTGCAAAATGGCTTTGCAAGAATGGTTGAAGAACAAATGCAAGGCTGTAGAATCGTGTTAACTAGGAGGAGAATTAAAGGTTCCTGTAGGAAAATTAGAGAGACCATTGTAGGAAACAGAAGGAACTGGTTAAATCTCAAGAGGTCACGTAGCATGCCAGTACTAAACTATGAAGGTAATGCTGTACTAGTGTTCATCTTAATATCCTGTAGAAACTGGTCCTCCAGATCTGGTGTACGCAAAGTCCGCCGCCTCCTTGAACGTTCCTTCTGTCTGAAAGGACCCGTGGTCACACAGACACTGAAAAAGGGCGTGAAATTTTGCGTGCTGTGGTTGGTGAGGGTACGTGTTTTGGTATGGCCGTGCTGCCTCTCGACCGTCTCCATCTGATAGGCCGTACACGAAACCATCACGGCTTGTTCCCGGCATGAATACCGGACCATTCCGCTGCTTACAGTACACTGCGTCAAACACACAGCCTGCAACACACAAGGAAAACGTGGCTCGTGGACTGAGGAAGTGTCATTCGTCAACGCCATCTGCCATGGCGAATTACGTATTACCGGACACGTGTTCGCCTGTTTTCCTCCGTTTCCAGTCATAAATCCGTCCCTGTAGTTCGTCGGTTTTATTAATGTTCACCCTGTAGAAGAATGGAAAAACTGATGGAAGCCGAGCTCGGGGAAGATCAGTTTGGGCCCCGGAGAAATGTAGATACACGCGCGGCAATATTACCCTTCCGACTTATAAGACAGACTAAAGAAAAGCAGACCTACATTTATATCATTTGTAAATACAGAGAAAGCTTTTGACAATGTTGGCTATAATACATTCTCAGAAATTTTGAAGGTAGCAGAGAGCATTTGACGAGAAAAAGCTTTTAACGTTGTCAAAGGTTGTTTACAAGTTGTACAGGAATGATACTTGAATGATAAGACCGACAGGACATGAAAGGGAAGCAGTGGTTGAGAAGGTGGCGAGAGGGGACTGTAACCTATCTAGCCAATCTCCGATGTTATTCAGTCAGCACACTGAGCAAGCAGTAAAGGAAGCCAAAGAAAAATTTGATGAAGAGATTAAAGTTCAGAGAAGAGGAAAAAAAATTTTTTGGCGAGAAAGGCGGTATGAAGATTTGAAGCAGCTGGTTCCCTTTTCTGTCAGTCTTTTAAAGAGGAGTATATTCACGATTTTCTTGGCTCCGACAGTAATATTTTTCAGCTGTTAAAATACCTACAAATATGTGGCTTTCTGCAATGATAGCTGCAGTGCTAGGGTGTCAACCAACAACTTGAGTATTACGATCATATGAATTGTTCAGTAGTTAATCACTTTCAATTTATTATTGAAAGAGAACTCGTTTATTGTGATCACCTAAGTTATGTAGTTTTTATAATAATTTTAATATTAAAGTCTTAATAGATGCACACGAGTGTATTGATACGACTAAAATTTACTCTGCGATTAGACATTGAATTACTGTTGAAGCGACCCGACCTGGCTTCGCACTTCAGTATTATCTACGGATGGACGACTTGTCTGGCGCGGGGTAATTTTGTTTGCTGGCCATTGCGTAGAAAAAATGTTGGAATATGTGTGAATTCCTAAGGGACCAAACTGCTGAGGTCGTCGGTCCCTAGACTAACACACTACTGAAACTGACTTACGCTAAGAACAACACACATACCCATGGCCGAGGGAGGACTCTAACCTCCGGCGGGAGGGGTCGCGCAATCCGTGACATGACGCCTCTAACCATGCGGCTACTCCGCGCGGCCGTTGCGCAGTCGTGAACAAAATTCAGAAAAGAACGTTAGGTGACTGCATATCATCACTTTCATACTTTCACTGCATATCATCACTTTCGGCCGGGGTGGCCGAGCGGTTCTAGGCGTTACAGTCTGGAACCGAGCGACCGCTACGGTCGCAGGTTCGAATCCTGCCTCGGGCATGGATGTGTCTGATGTCCTTAAGTTAGTTAGGTTTAAGTAGTCCCATAGTGCTCAGAGCCGTTTGAACCATAAGCGGCACACGCCAGGATAGTTGTTTGGAGACTCAAGTTGTGTGTTGCATAATGAACTGGCGTTTGTAGTGACATCTCACGATAATAATGGGACCTTATCATGACTTTATTAGTATGTTTACAAACAAAATAAGAAAAGAAAAACATGCGTGTTGTGGATGCGTAGCTCGCGACAATACACTTAGTACACACTGATGCATTGTTCACACAAGTTGCCGCAATTCAATGTCTTGGACATTGTGGCAGACTATTCCGTCATTCCACGCAAAAAGAAAAAAAAAGTCCAGTTGCGACATCTGCTGCGCTGCTGAAAGAACGTGCTGTTTGTAAACGAAGCAAGCTGCATACGTGGCTAAAATAGTTTTTCCGAGAACGTTTTACTTTTAACATGAAAAAGTCAAAAACTACTGATTTTGTATGTCCATTTTTGGAAATTTGAAGCTAGCTATCTCCCATCATGTTGCAAGTGCTGCCCTTGTACAGATCCCTTACATCAGACCAGACCTTGCAGTCGGTCAGCCGCTTCCTGCTTCTTGGGAAAAACCGCAGATTAGCTGCCGCTGAGTACTCGCTTTGTCGGCGACCGCACGGCCTGCCATGAAAGCCTTAGTGTTCGTCCTTCAGCCTGGCCCTTCAGCCGAACCAGCTCTTATGTTACACATCTGAGAACTGCCATCTGGTTGATATCTCGCCGGCATATGCGTTACGTTACACGGTACATGAAAGTCTCTCAGGAGCACTAATCCAGCGAAGGGTGCAGGAAGACTTACTTACAAGGAGTTTGGAAACTACCAGAGAGAAGCACATTAAATTGGAGCAGTGTGGTAGGCTTTGGGATGTTCCAGCACAGCTCTGTTGGTAAGGGTCGCCCACAGTAAGTCATGGGCTCGAGTTCCAGTCCGTAACATAAAATAGTGCTTGTACTTGAATCATCATCGCCATGTGAAACAAATCACGTAGTCAAGGGCTTCAAGCGAGCCTGATGATTGATACAATATGCACACGTTTGTAACACTGATATCTCAGTATCCGCTGGTGACGGAACAGCGCGTTTGCGAACGCAGCTGCGGTGTACAGTAATTTTCTGGCTAGTTTCAGAATTAATATTTATTAGGCCGATGATCGAGGGGAAGTTATGGGAAAACGTAGGAGTCACCCCCGAGAACAGCTAGCCTCAAATCTAGAAGCTAATGAAGGTAATAATTCCCATATCGATATGTCTTTAAAACTTAATTAAATGAGGAAGTTTTGAAAACCTTCCTGGAACGCGGTACTTACAAGGGAACCTCCCCATCGCACCCCCCTCAGATTTAGTTATAACTTGGCACAGTGGATACGCCTTGATAAACTGAACACAGATCAATTGAGAAAACAGAAAGAAGTTGCATGGAACTGTGAAAAAATAAGCAAAATATACAAAGTGAGTAGTCCATGGGACATATAGGCAACATCTAGGAGAACATGAGCTCAGGAGCGCCGTGGTAGCGTGAGCAACTGCTGAAGGAGAGGTCCTTGGTTCAAGTCTTCCCACGAGTGAAAATTTTGCTTTCTTTATTTTTGCGTAGTTATTATCTGTCCGTTCGTTCATTGACGTCTCTGTTCACTGTAATAAGTTTAGTAGTGTGTGTGTTTTGCGACTGCATCGCAAAACCGTGCGATTAGTAGACGAACGGACGTGCCTCTCCAATGGGAACCGAAAACATTTGGTCGCAAGGTCATAGGTCAACCGATTCCTCCACAGGAAAACACATATGATATATTCTATACGATACTGGTGACGGCATGTGCGTCACATGACAGGAATATGTTGTCGACCCACCTAACTTGTACACTTGGCGAATGGGTAAAAAGATTCTTCTACCTTGCCCGATTTAGGTTTTCTTGTGGATGTGATAATCACTTCCAAAAACGTGATGAAAACATAAGAGTTTGTCACATAAACTGAAAATAAAAAATTAAAATTTTCACTCGATGGAGGATTGGAACCAAGGACCTTTCATTCCGCAGCTGCTCACGTTACCACGAGACCACGACGCTCCTGTGGTCACATAGTCCTTGATATTGCTTATCTTCCCATGAACTACTCAGTTTGCATATTTTGCTTATTTTTTCACAGTTCCACATAACTTCTTCCTGTTTTCTCAATTGATCTGTGTTCAGTTTTTCAAGGCCTATCCACTGTGCCAACTTATAACTAAATCTGAGGGGGGTGCGATGGGGAGGTTCCCTTGTTAGGACTCTTGTTCCCGGTACTTACCTGGTCCACGTCAGCAAGATGAATGAACGTTTCAACTAGGGTGGGGCCCCGTGCATTCCACCACGCTAGTGAGGCAGTGCCTTTGTGAAACGTGTCTTGAGAACTCTATCGACTGCAGTGCGACATTCCTTTTCACGAGCGTCACCTGAACCCCCATCTGTGGTACATACGTATGAGTGAAGAAGCTAATGGGACGGGTCTACAGATGTGCGGTACCCTGTTGCAGATCTGGCTGCTCGTCTTAAAGACACGTGGTCCTCTATTAATATTACAACCGACACTGATTTTGTTTACATATGTTACAAGAGTCAGTCAAATGTAACTGCGGCGTACTGACAATTTTTTCTCGACTGGAGACGCAAGTAAATTCTACCTTTGAGAATCAACCTCATGTCTAGCAGTTACTCGTGCTTCTCTGTGTTATAGAGAACAAGGTGCAATTTCGTAAAATCATGTATTGTGTGTTCAAGGCGATGACGTGCAAAAACCAACTACTTCTCATGTAAGTTTGTATTCTCACCTAAAACTGTCTTAATTCTGGGCGAAATAAAACGATGTCTTAGGACTCTGCACAAGAATACTGTATCGCTTAACTGTTGCCTTCTTATATGCTGCTCGACGCAGAAAATTACACTTACGTAAGAAGTTGATAGAAATCTTGTAATCATGGTCGTTTGTACATATCTGTGCCTACTCAAATTCTTTTCATCGGCTTCCTGGTGAATGGAGCGAGGGCATTCAATCGATGTTGTAAAGGACCTGTAAAATGCCGTGTAAACTAACATACTTCATGACAGTTCCGAACTGATCGGTTGTCTTAGCTGGCCTTAAATGCTTTTCACTAATATAGCCAGTTACAATGCGTATAGTTGATCGATAATGATGTGGAACCTTATGTCCAGTTCAAGGCAGTATGATGTTTGTAATGGATATCTCTTAGCACATGATATCTTCGTCATTTAGACCGACTGTCCCTAATTATACCCGCTATCAACAGACAAATTTTAAGGACAAACTAAACAAGGCTTTCATTCGCTTCATAATTATTGTGCATAAAAAAAGACAACGGAACCGCCATACCCGTCACAGTTAGAAATTATACATAAGAGCCACACCGGAAAGCACAAAGCTTTCCTTGTAGTGGTTACCTCTGGAGTTCGTTGAGTACATCTGTAACGCTATCGCACTTCACTAAACAAACCCGTGACGGAACGAGTCGCTCTGTCATTGGATCTTCTCTTCTATCAGTCCTGTTTGATACGAGTCCCAGACCGACGACCGATATTAAAGTATTGATCGGACGAGGTTTTTGTAAGGTTCAAATGGCTCTGAGCACTATGCAACTTCTGAGGTCATCACTCGCCTAGAACTTAGAACTAATTAAACCTAACTAACCTAAGGACATCACACACATCCATGCCCGAGGCAGTATTCGAACCTGCGACCGTAGTGGTCGCTCGGCTCCACACTGCAGCGCCTAGAACCGCTCGGCCACTCCGGCCGGCGGTTTTTGTAAGGCACCTCCTTCGTGGGTGGAACATTCTTGAGGATTCTTTTAGTGAATCTCAGTCTGACATCTGCCTTCCTATGATTAGTTTCGTGATGTCATTCCATGGTTAATCGCTTCGTACCCATACTCTGACGTATCACGGATGTGACTGCTTCCATAATCGTTTGGCAATTCTATAATCAAACAATAAAGGGATTTTGCCTTTCGCGGGCAAGTGCTCTACCATCTGAGCTACCCAAGCACAACTCACGCCCCGAGTTCTGGTCTCGGTTCGGCACACAGTTTTAATCTGCCAGGAAGTTTCATATCAGCGCACACTCCGCTGCAGAATGAAAATCTCATTCTGGAAACATCCCCCAGGGTGTGGCTAAGCCATGTCTCCGCAATAACCTTTCTTTCAGGAGTGCTAGTTCTGCAAGGTTCGCAGGAGAGCTTCTGTAAAGTTTGGATAGTAGGGGACGAGGTACTGGCTGAAGTAAAGCTGTGAGGACGGGGCGTGAGTCGTGCTTGGGTAGCTCAGATGGTAGAGAATTTGCCCGCGAAAGGCAAATGTCCCGAGTTCGAGTCTCGGTCCAGCACACAGTTTTAATCTGCCTGTAGGTTTCATACGAGCGTATCAGATCCTATCTAAATTGTAGCGTGTCAAGGAAACTACCTGGCACGATATGATTAGTCAGTACAGAAATACATGCATTTCGTACGTGAAATACTGTGTTTATATTCCCTAACTTTAAGCTGGGCAATCTACAGTTCTGTTCGATTTGGACTGTATTTTTTCATGAATACTTTGTTTGTAGCTTGTGTCAATTCATTGGTGAGTTTCGGCTCTTGTGGTGTCGTCCAAAGAGCAAGTCCCAAAGCGAGATTGGTACCTCGCAACGCAACCACAAGAAAGGATAGTTGCTGCAATCCGCTTCGACGAATGAGCGACGCCGGCGTAATCACGCCTGCAAACGTTTCGCTACACCACCGCAACGGCTCGTTCACTTGCGATCGAACACAAGACCGCTCGGCCCATATCGCGATCATCGAGCAAGACGATCTAGTAGGCCAGCTGTGTAATCAGTACCTTAGGCAGAACTGTAAGTGAAGTTATGTCAATTGTACTGCAGGTGAAGAGACTTGTAATTTTGGTCATATCACGAGATAGTTTTAAATACTTGCGACATTCGTGTGGAAATAGTGAAAGGTCTCTGTTGGATTCCTTTCATGTTTAATTTCTTAAATCTGTTGCCATTTATGGAATAAATTCCTCTTCTAAATGTACTGTGGCGTTTCTGACTATCTGGGAGGAGACTGAGCAGTGGAACGTGTTACTTTTACACATAAACAAGAACGATCTGTCACACTACTACACTTTAAAGCACAGTTTATATGTAATTCTTATATGTAATTCATGTCACACAGTCTCATACGGAACCTACATCCGCTTTCTTTTATATACTGTATATGATAAGATACTGTCATCCCCCTTCACTTTTGTGTGAGAGGATGAATGAGCATATGTATTTCTAGTTGCATGCTTGAGGGTAGCAGACAAGGCTGTCTGCTAGAGAACAGTAGGACCAACGTCGGAACAGGTAGCTACGCTTCCTAAAAGCAAAGAGGTTTCCATCCTTAGTATGGTCCTGTCCGTCCGTTGTCATGTTGGTATAGGAAGCTGCCCCTCTGGCCACTTCCGTGGGTCTTTGTGAGCCACCCTCAGGAAGCACGCTGGGCAGTAAGGCAGTTGCAGTGTGGCCGTGGCGAGCGTCTGAAGTGGTAAGATCTCCGGCTAAGCGCGTGTCTGTTAAGTCCGTAGGACAATGGATTTCTTAAGTTCAGCCTAACTGAAAATTTAATCACCTTGATTTCAGGTTTAGCTCTAAAATATCTAATGCTATCTTAAAGTGCAGCGGAGTGTAATTCTCGTGTTAAATTCAGATTATTTTGCGGTAGCTACTTTGTGAGTAAAGTGGAACCACGTGTTGATCAGTAACTCTAACTAAGTTCATCAATCTTAAATCCGAATGTGCGTGAGATTATAACGTCTCGTCTTGAGAATATTTTTTTTTAATATAGCAACTTTCCTTTATGCTTTTCTTTGTGTTCAACCCACGTGGGGTGTACTTTGCGAGACCACTACCACGTGCTTATATAACTGTTTGACCCATCAGGTTAATAGTAAGACGTTAGTAACCAGTTCAAGGTTTTTCTTTTGTCAATTGCTTTTCGATCTAATGTATTTTAATTATCAAAATTATTGTGGAGTTGTACGCTTTGTGTAAACCAAGTTGACCACGTGAAGCATGTGGTGTAATCATCAAAGTAGCCCTCAGCTATTCTTTTGCGAAGACTTCACAAAGAGTTAATATGAATTTAGTATACCAGTGTGTGGTAATTACATGACGGACAGGATTGTGGTATGAACGTAATTTCTTTGGGTAAAAACTGAATCTGTTGGTTGTGGTTAATTTCTTCTTGCTTATGTTTCAATGTTCTTCGTGTGTGATTTTATGAATGCAGTGTTGTATACAGTCTCCCAATCTTGGCTCCATATTTTATGTGTTCCGTAAAATTACAATCTCACTTTTTTTTTTAATCGTAAATAAGGCACCAGCTCAGTTATAACTCACGTATAATACGCTGAAATTTCAATGAACAATCTTAAAATAAATTTCCAAATATAAACTGATTTCTTTCTTTTTATTTAAATTATCCTTTATATATATATATTACCGGTTTTGTATGACTATTAAAAGATTATCGTTAATGTTAGTCTGGTTGGTAAACCAAGACTAAATATCTGATGAAACAGTTGCCCAGTAATCCACGGTTAACGTCCCCAGACAGATCACGGCTTTTAACCCAGCTTTTATTGTCTATTAGCACCGATCTCAGCATAACAAAATTAAAGTTACAATATTACACATCAGCATACAAAATTAGAGTTGCAACATTACAATAGAATGTACAAAGTTAAGTAATTCTTCCTATCTGGGTTGTAATAAAGTGAACTAATAATGTATGTGTGTTATAGTATCCACTCAGTCTTCTCCCGGAGCAAACCAAACATCCCACCGTTCTACCGGCGAATATATTTTCAGCCGGCACAGCGCTTGTTATATTTATTTTACGATAATTCGCGTCTCTTGATATTTCACCAGTTCTTGGCATGCAGTAATATATTGGGTTGCTACTTATGTTCGCTTTTCCATAAATTTAATAAACGAAACAGATACACTTAACAGAGACTTCAGTTGTCCATCATATATTCTCCTTCACTGTTTACAACTATCTGCCAAAGCTGGGGTAATTTTTCGATTCCGCGACTGTAGAAATCACGTGGTTTTGAGCGCATTTTCATCCGGAAATTAAGTACCTTGAAGATTGCTCTATAGAGATCGGAAAAGGTGAAAATCAGAGGGCGCAAGATCTGATGAATGAGGTGAGTGCGGAATGACTTCCAAACCCAACTTTTGTGTATAGTGAATGCGGGCGGACGTTTTCGTTGAGTACCATCACTTCACGCAGTCTTTCTGGCCGTTGTTCTTGGATTGCTTCTGCAAGACGCCTCTGTTTTTGACAATAAATGTCAGCAGTGATGGTTACAACTCGAGTAAGAAATTCGTAGTACACCACATCGTCGATGTACCACCGGATGCTTGACATTACGCTCTGTGCATGCGCGCAGGGCTTTGTACAGGGAGTTCCTACTTTGTTTGTGCTCAACCATTCCTTTCTTTTGAGTGTGTTAGCTTAAAGACACCATTTCTCCTCACCACTAAAACACAGGATAGGAATGTTCGGTGCTGTTCAAGAGACAATTGACGACGAGCAAGCAGAGATTCACATATGGCGGGCGACCCGCTGATTTTTGTTAATGGGATGATCATATGACGACACGCAGATTTTTTGTGATTGTGGCTTAGAGCTTGCGGTACCCATACAGCCGATTTTAGAACCATCCCCATTAGATGCAAATGTCGCACGGTGGTGGAATGATTACGGTTCATAACATCTGCCAGTTCTCGAGTACATTGATTTGGACCGTTGGAGTCAGTAATGTCAAAACGATCCCCCATAAAACGAGAAAACCATTTTCTTGCCGTGCTCTGTCCAGTGGAATTATCCCCAAACACGGCGCAATGTTTCTGGCTGCCTCCTTTGCTTACCCCCTCTGTTGAACTCAAACAGAATAATATCACGGAAATGTTGCGATTTCTCTACGTGGGACTCCATTTTCTAGCATCCACAGCTCCAGTCAGTATGTCCAAATGACAAAATGACGATATATAAACTTAAATAGCAACAATGAACTAGAACGATGAAATTACTGTCGATAAATACACTACTGGCCATTAAAATTGCTACACCACGGAGATGACGTGCTACAGACGCGAAATTTAACCGACAGGAAGAAGATGCTGTGATATGCAAATGATTTGCCTTTCAGAGCATTCACACAAGGTTGGCGCCGGTGGCGACACCAACAACGTGCTGACATGAGGAAAGTTTCCAACCGATTTCTCAGACACAAACATCTGTTGACCGGCGTAGACTGGTGAAAGGTTGTCATGCCTCGTGTAAGGAGGGGAAATGCGTACCATCACGGTTCCGACTTTGATAAAGGTCGGATTGTAGCCTGTCACGATTTCGGTTTATCGTATCGCGACATTGCTGCTTGCGTTGTTCGACATCCAATGACGGTTAGCAGAATATGGAATCGGTGCGTTCAGGAGGGTAATACGGAACGCCATGCTGGATCCCAACGGCCTCGTATCACTAGCAGTCGAGATGACAGGCATCTTATCCACGTGGCTGTAACGGATCGTGCAGCCACGTCTCGGTCCCTGAGTCAACAGATGGGGACGTTTGCAAGACAGCAACCATCTGCACGAACAGTTCGACTACGTTTGCAGCAGCATGGACTACCAGCTCGGACACCATGGCTGCGGTCACCCTTGATGCTGCATCACAGACAGCAGTGCCTGTGATGGTATACTCAACGACGAACCTGGCTGCACGAATGGCAAAACGTCATTTTTTCGGATGAATCCAGGTTCTGTTTACAGCATCATGATGGTCGCATCCGTCTGACGACATCGCGGTGAACGCATATTGGAAGCGTGTATTCGTCATCGCCATACTGGTTTATCACCCGGCGTGATGGTGTCGGGTGCCACTGATTACAGGTCTCGGTCACCTCTTGTTCGCGTTGACGGCACTTTGAACAGTGGACGTAACATTTCAGATGTGATACGACCCGTGGCTCTACCCTTCGTTCGATGCCTGCGAAACCCTACATTTTAGCAGGATAATGCACTACCGCATGTTGCGTGTCCTGTACCGGCCTTTCTGGATGCAGAAAATGTTCGACTGCTGCCCTGGCCTGCACATTCTCCAGATGTTAAGTCCCATAGTGCTCAGAGCCATTTGAACCATTTTTTTAAATGACATGTCAGTTCTAGTATAATATATTTGTCCACTGAATACCCGTTTATCATCTGCATATCTTCTTGGTGTAGCAATTTTAATGGCCAGTAGTGTATTAGTCGATTTGTGATTGCATCATAAAGTTATTGTCGGTTGAATATGTCAACTTACGAGTCCAATTCTCGTAATTTGTGGTAAGTTCTAATTTGCTGCTTTAACATGATGAAAACTGCAACCGAGATACAAAAATTGCTGGGGAAGACCTATGGTAAGATACCTGTTAGTCAAAGAACGTTGATTTTGACGTCGAAGACCGGCACGGCGGTGGAATAGAGGTTTTCGAAGCTACTGAAACCGATGGAAACAACAAAAGGAGATTGTTATCCATAGCAAATTATGTTTGTAGGCCAAGCACTGCATTTGCATTTCTTCTTGGTGTAGCAATTTCAATGGCCAGTAGTGTAAACCATAGCAACCAAAATACCAACATGCAAAACAAAAACGCTACGAACTTATGCACCACCCAAATGGTAAATATTTCGTAAATTAAGTAGGAAAAAAATTAAAGATAGACATTGCTGTTAGATCGTATATGACGTTTGGAGACAGCTGGCTTTCTCGTCGCTTCGGCTGCTAGTGTTTCTACAAGTGTCACGCCGTGTCAGCTTTCGTAGCAACGAGTGCGGCGACTGGTGGGGTGTGGTGGTCGCGGGCGGACAGCAGCGTGTGGTGTGGTGTGTTGTACGCTAATCTGCGCCGCCGGCACTTCATCATGGCGGGCGCGCCAGATTTGCCGGCGCCTGGGGTCCGCCGTCCGCTAATTGGCCGGCCTAACGAATGGCCGCGCCTGCCGTGGCGAGCGCAGACGCACGGCCGTCCCCCGCAGCCGTGTCGCGCGCGACCGCCTGCCTCTGGAAAGCCCTCACCGGCGCCGCGGGCTTTTGCGCGCGGCGTAATCGCGGCTCTCCTGGGGCTCTATTGTATGCTCTCTCAAACCCTGTGCTCTTATTCAGACATTACTGCAGAAAACCTCGCCAGAACTCAGTTACCGGGAAACTATGGAAACTCTGCAGATAGATTGCCGTCGAGCGGCTGAAGCGAATAACATTGCCGGTCTCATTGGATTAGTTTGAAAATACAACTCCATCCGCTTACTAAGAGCGTTATGTCGTCAGCAAGCGAACTTCCAGTAGACCGTTGTTTGTGTTCTCGGAATTATAACTCTGTCGATCCCTGTACATAAAACTTCCTAGTTATTCAAGGAAAACACGTTTGAACGCACTTTCGTACATTTTTATGGTTAATTCGAAAACTACGACCTCTAGCGAAAACGTATCCCAGTACATAATTTACACTACTGGCCATTGAAATTGCTACACCAAGAAGAATTGCAGATGATAAACGGGTATTCATTCGAAAAATATATTATACTAGAACAGACATGTGATTACACATTTTCACGCAGTTTGGGTGCATAGATCCTGAGAAATCAGTACCCAGAACAACCACCTCTGGCCGTAATAACGGCCTTGATACGCCTGCGCATTGAGTCAAACAGAGCTTGGATGGCGTGTGGAGGTACAGCTGCCCATGCAGCTTCAACACGATGCCACAGTTCAGCAAGAGTATTGACTGGCGTATTGTGACGAGCCAGTTGCTCGGCCACCATTGACCAGACGTTTTCAGTTGGTGAGAGATCTGGAGAATGTGCAGGCCAGGGCAGCAGTCGAACATTTTCTCTGTCCAGAAAGGCCCGTACAGGACCTGCAACATGCGGTCGTGCATTATTCTGCTGAAATATAGGGTTTCGCAGGGATCAAATGAAGAGTAGAGCCACGGGTCGTAATAAATCTGAAATGTAACGTCCACTGTTCAAAGTGCCGTCAATGCGAACAAGAGGTGACCGAGTCGTGTAATCAATGGCACCCCATACCATCACGCCGGATGATACGCCAGTATGGCGATGACGAATACACGCTTCCAATGTGCGTTCACCGCGATGTCGCCAAACACGGATGCGACGATCATGATGCTGTAAACAGAACCTGGATTCATACGAAAAATGCCGTTTTGCCATTCGTGCGCCCAGGTTCATCGTTGAGTACACCGTCGCAGGCGCAACCGTCTGTAATGCAGCGTCAAGGGTAACCGCAGCCATGGTCTCCGAGCTGATAGTCCATTGCTGCTGCAAACGTCGTCGAACTGTTCGTGCAGATGGTTGTTGTCTTGCAAACGTTCCCATCTGTTGACTCACGGATCGATACTTGGCTGCACGATCCGTCACAGCCATGCTGATAAGATGCCTGTCATCTCGACTGCTAGTGATACGAGGCCGTTGGGATCCAGCACGGCGTTCCGTATTACCCTCCTGAACCCACCGATTCCATATTATGCTAAGTCATTGGATATCGACCAACGCGGGCAGCAATGTCGCGATACGATAATCCGCAATCGCGATAGGCGACAATCCGACCTTTATCAAAGTCAGAAACGCGATGTTATGCATTTCTGCTCCTTACGCGAGGCATCACAACAACCTTTCACCAGGCAACGCCGGTGGACTGCTGTTTGTGTATGAGAAATCGGTTGTAAACTTTCCTCATGTCAGCACGTTGTAGGTGTCGCCACTGGCGCCAACCTTGTGTTAATGCTCTGAAGAGCTAATCATTTGCATATCACAGCATGTTCTCCCTGTCGGTTAAATTTCGCGTCTGTAGCACGTCATTTTCGTGGTATAGCAATTTTAATGGCCAATGGTGTAATTATATTAAAATTCCTACAAAACGGTCCTGTTAGTTTTCTTTTCTGTTCGACCAATAGTTTGTTTGTAGTGAGCAAGAGAATATGAAAATCTTGCACTCAGTATTTGAAGACGTTGCGGGTTGCAGAAAACGCAGCGGTAGAGGCCGCTGAGTGATCCTGTATATTCGATGATGCGATTTGTAGTTGACAATATTGACTTATTCAGAAGAAAGTGTAACAGTCGCTCAATGGCCACTAGACGATTTGCACTTAGATGACACTTCCTTAAACATTCTTCAGTAAGGTTTGCACAGTTCAGCAGGTTTCATTTTTTAATAGGCTTCCAGCAGAAAGGAATTAATTCAGTGACTAAGCCCAAGTCTTCTAATGTGAGTTGAAACGTTTTCTTGTAGTATATTACTGCAGGGGGGCTTCGGACTAGTTAAGAACTTTTCTCTGGAATGCTTTATTTGTCCCGGCGGAGGTTCGAGTCCTCCCTCGGGCATGGGTGTGTGTGTGTGTTTGTCCTTAGGATAATTTAGGTTACTTAGTGTGTAAGCTTAGGGACTGATGACCTTAGCAGTTAAGTCCCATAAGATTTCACACACATTTGAACATTTGAATGCTTTATTTATTCGTATACTCTACCACAACTGGTCTCCTGTTCCATTTACTTGTTAATTTCATTTGTTTATAAGTCTTCTAATGATCGTTGTGTAAACTTTGTACTGTCTTGTTCCATGACTAAGTAGTTTTGGCCCCCACCGGCCCGAGGAATCTGATGAATAAATAGGTACACAAAACTGAGACACTGCAACACAGTCATCAAACCAGAGTTTATTTACAGAGCTTAAACAGTCGTTTTAAGCAGAAACAGAGACGAAACTTCCTGGCAGATTAAAACCGTGTGCCGGACCGAGACTCGAACTCGGGACTTTTACCTTTCGCGGGCAAGTGCGCTACCAACTGAGCTACCCAAGCACGACTCACGCCCCCTCCTCACAGCTTTACTTCTGCCAGTACCTCGCCTCCTACCTCCTCTAGAAACAGAGACATTGAATAAGTCCAAAAGAGATGATGTAAAGGTATCAGGAAAGTCTTAGGTCCAAATTATGCTGAAGCAGGAACATGCTGATGTTGCATCCGCCTGGTAGTCTTTTCATCAGCGCACCAGGTTCGGCGTGCGGGCAGCCGTGTCGCCAGGAGGACCTGGGTATGTAGCTAACATAAGCACTGAGGTATTTTCCTTGTATGGCCTGGGGTGTTTACCATGGAGTTACACGTCGCTTCCACAACGTCTGGGGGCGCCAACGTCGCCGACAGGCAGTGTGCCTGTCGCGGCAGACAGCGCTGTCGGCAGGTCACTACGAGGTGTGGCTAGAAAAAAACCGGACTAGTACTGGTGAAACAATAAAACGAATGCAATAAGGCTGAAAGTCGCGTGGCCTGTCACGTGACTCTCGCTCCGCCTACTGCTCGAGTTTCATCTGCCTCCTGCACTCAGTCTGCCCGTGGCGTCTGTTTTAAGTAGTTGACGTTTTGTCTGTGCGTCGGAAAATGTTGAGTGTACAGAAAGAACAGCGTGTTAACATCAAATTTTGTTTCAAACTAGGAAAATCTGCAAGTGAAACGTTTGTAATGTTACAACAAGTGTACGGCGATGATTGTTTATCGCGAACACAAGTGTTTGAGTGGTTTAAACGATTTAAAGATGGCCGCGAAGACACCAGTGATGACAGTCGCACTGGCAGACCATTGTCAGCAAAAACTGATGCAAACATTGAAAAAATCGGTAAACTTGTTCGACAAGATCGCTGTCAACTCCTGTTAACTCAGACACTGCTCTGATTGTTAAACGGCGATCTTGTCGAAAAAGTTTACCGATTTTTTCAATGATTGCATCAGTTTTTGCTGACAATGGTCTGCCAGTGCGAGTGTCATCACTGGTGTCTCCGCGGCCATCTTTAAATCGTTTAAACCACTCAAACACTTGTGTTCGCGATAAACAATCATCGCCGTACACTTGTTGTAACATTACAAACGTTTCACTTGCAGATTTTCCTAGTTTGAAACAAAATTTGATGTTAACACGGTGTTCTTTCTGTACACTCAACATTTTCCGACGTCAACTACTTAAAACAGACGCCACGGGCAGACTGAGTGCAGGAGGCAGATGAAACTCGAGCAGTAGGCGGAACGAGAGTCACGTGACAGGCCACGCGACTTACAGCCTAATTGCATTCGTTTTATTGTTTCACCAGTACTAGTCCGGTTTTTTTCTAGCCACACCTCGTATTTTGCTACGTCACGTCAATTGCCCTCGCAGCGCCGCACGGATATCCATCCGCTACCGATTATTTAGGCTACCGCCGGACCGTGCGAAGTCAATTGCGCCGTATGCCTCAGGTCGGCAGTATTGGCAGTTCCGTCAGTTGCGTCTGGTCGCAGCAGTTCAGTCCCAGCGCTACAAGCTGGCAGTACCAACAGTTTCGTCTCGGCGCTCAACCGACACGGTCCAATTCGTTGCAGTCTTCACCAGCAGCTAGTCAGCTGTCAAACGCCGGCGGCACTGACCCAGTAACGTCCCAGATCTTCACGCCGCTGCCTATCACGAGTTTAGGGCTCGTCGTGTAGCGTGTAGGCACATCACTGACAGCGTCATAGGAGACAGATTTCTGTTGTATGTAGTTGTGTAGTTACTCATTCAAAGACATTATAACTGAGTTTCGATTTGTTAGTAAAATTGTTCTTTTAAAAATGTCTAATCACTCCTTCAGGACGACGTTAACGTTGGCAGACTAAGAGCAGATAAAGGAATTCTTATATGAAAAAAATTCAAGCAAAAATTTTTTGGGCATATTTAGCGAATAGAACCAACCAGAATGACTTGACGGACTGTGGAATACTGCGGAAGTCACAGTAAAGTTAAAATTGAAACAATAGAAAAAATGGTTCGAACTGCTCTCAGTACTATGGGACTTAACTTCTGAGGTCATCAGTCCCCTAGAATTTAGAACTACTTAAACCTAACAAACCTAAGGACATCACACACATCCATGCCCGAGGCAGGATTCGAACCTGCGACCGTAGCGGTCGTGCGGTTCCAGACTGTAGCGCCTAGAACCGCTCGGCCACCACGGCCGCCGAAACAATAGAATGGATGGGTGCAGTAGAAAGAAAGACGTGAGGCGAGAAGCGGCGACTTGATAAAGCACACAGAAAATTCACGGATGGATATTCGGACTGGCAGAAAAACTCAAAAATTTGGTATGAACTTGATACGACAAGCGGGAAAGAGCCCGTTCTGAAAGAATGAATAAAAAAAAAATGAAATCTCCGGAAGTGCCCTTAGTCATACAGCACGTGATCCAATAAGGCTCAAAGGTGAAAACAATAATAATAATAATAATCGTAGGGGAGCGATAGGTAGGAGCCTGAAGAATATCTCCAAGATGTTCACTTGAGTCTAGTTCTAGAAACTTCGTAAGTAGCCTCTCGCGGGATGATTAGCGTCTGTTTTCAACAGTCTGTCAAACTTTTCATCATATTTGTGACGATCTCGCGTCAGCAAAAACAAGCCTGTGACCATTTGTGCCGGCGTTCTGTGCATACGTTCGTATCATCTAATTTCTTGTTTGTTACGCGTACTATACAATCGAACAATTTGGTAAGATGAAATTTAGAATCTCGTTTGAACACAGACTGCGTTTTCTCCGTATCTTGTCAGTGAATCGAAGTCTACGAGTAGCAGTACCTTCGACCATTGCATTTAATATCTCTACACATTGTTAACCCAGGTTGACTGATTGCAGTTGTGACTCACTGATGTTGTTTTCACAGGAAACTACGTTGATAGGTTTTGTGAAGTACACAGTTTTACGTTTCTGAACATTTGAAACGCATTTCCCATTTTTGCACCACTTTGACACCTGACTGGATATTTGTGCAGTTTTTCCCGTCTGTATTGCATTGAAGATCACTGCGTGATCTACAAAAAGTGTAAAGCAGAGAGAATGTAATACACAGCGTTTTTGAAAATGAGAACTATATTTAAATTTAAGTCTTAGGATGTATTTTCTCGAGATGTTTGTATGCACTGTTACCTTACAGAAGTGAAACGTGGACGATAATTGGCTCAGACCAGAAGAGAATAGAATTTTTTGAAATGTGGTCTTGCAGAAGAATGCTGAAGATTAGATGGGTGGTTCGCGTAGCTAACGAGGACGTGCTGAACTGAGTAGAGGAAAATAGAAATTGATGTTACAAATTGAAAACACAAATTTTTGGCGCAAATTGACTAAAAGAAACGATTGGTTGATATAACACATCCTGAGGCATCAAGGAATCGTCAATTTGGTTATAAAACGAAGCGGGGGGAGGGAAGGGAGGTAGAACTGTAAAGGGGAGACCTAGGCTTGACTATAGTTAGCAGATTCAAATGGTTCTACACGGTCCAGTCACATTAGTGTGACCACCGCGTATATTCGACGTGAATGTGCAATAACCACTCACAGACAGCAGGTGGCGGCACTAGCAGAGGGGAGTGGGGGTATAACAAGTGTGTGGGGAGGGGGCGGGGGTGCGGAAAACAGTGCAGTCGTTGTCGTAATACGAAAATGGAGCGACGTATTTGACGTTCAAAATGGCATGATATTGGCTTTCGGGCCAAGGGTGGGAGCATTTCCGAAATGGCTAAGTTTGTAAACTTTACGACTGCCGCTGTGGTTGAAGTATAACATGCATGGGGAAATGGCACTTTCCAAAACCAGTGCCGAGGGAATTGTGCACCACGGACCATGGATTACAGGGGTGAACGACGGCTGTGGAGATATGTACCTGACCGCCCAGATGAACCAAGGGGCGAGAAACAGTGTTTCCTCGACGAACGTTCAGCGAACATTGCTGCGTAAGGGCCTTCGCAGCATGCACCTGGTAATGCGCTCCTACTGACTGGTGGGCTTCGGCGACGAAGGCTGGAATTTACACCCCAGTACGGCTGCTCGAAGTCCACTGAGTGGCAACAAGTGGCCTTTTCATGTGAATCAAGATTTTTGTTCCATCTGAACATTTGCATTTTCTGGGTGATCTCGTCATTCTTGAGGGCACAGTGTATCAGCACATTGTTTTTCCTCGGCTCAATGGCGTCTGCTAGCAGGTCAAAGCAACATGTCGGACACCTCGTAGTGTCGGTGCGTGGCTCCAAGAGCAGAAGGGTGAGTTCACCGCACTTCCCTGGCCACCAAACTCCCCGGCTTTAAACCAAATCGAGAACCCATGGCACCATCTAGAGTGGACTGGTCGCGCCATGGAGCCTCAACCGGGAAACCTAGCGCATCTGGGCACGGCACAGGAGACAGCACGGCGCCACATCCCTGTCGGTACCATCCAGAATCTCATTGACTCTGCAAATGCTTCAAATGGTGGTTATTCAGGCTTTTGACAGGTGGTCGTTGTGTGACTGGACAGTGTAGATTGCAGTGATTAATCGGAAATTAGGAGGGCTGCACAGAATGCACTAGCGTAGGGAGCTCCATAAAACCATTTTGGGACTGAAGAGCAGCATTATTTCTACTGCTTCTTCTTTTACTAGTACTACTACTACTACTACTCCTCTTAGTATTATCTGCCAGGCCATTAATAAAGATTATGAACAGTTAGCGCTCCAATACAGTTCCCAGGGACACGCCAGAAGATACTTCTATCTCTGTCGATGACACACACTCTAAGAAACGTGCTACACTACTGGCCATTAAAATTGCTACACCAAGAAGAAATGCAGATGATAAACGGGTATTCATTGGACAAATATATTATACTAGAACTGACATGTGATTACATTTTCACGCAATTTGGGTGCATAGATCCTGAGGAATCAGTACTCAGAACAACCACCTCTTGCCGTAATAACGGCCTTGATTCGTCTGGGCATTGAGATGGCGTGTACAGGTACAACTGCCCATGCAGCTTCAACACGATACCACAGTTCATCAAGAATAGTGACTGGCGTATTGTGACGGCCACCATTGACCAGACGTTTTCAGTTGGTGAGAGATCTGGAGAATGTGCTGGCCAGGGCGGCAGTCGGACATTTTCTGTATCCAGAAAGGACCGTACAGGACCTGCAAAATGCGGTCGTGCATTATGCTGCTGAAATGTAGGGTTTCGCAGGGATCGAACGAAGGGTAGAGCCACGGGTCGTAACACATCTGAAATGTAACTTCCACTGTTCAAAGGACCGTCAACGCGAACAAGAGGTGACTGAGACGTGTAACCACTGGCACCCCATACCATTACGCCGGGTGATACGCCAGTATGGCGATGACGAATACACGCTTCCAATGTGCGTTCAACACGATGTCGCCAAACACGGATGCGACCATCATGGTGCTGTAAACAGAACCTGGATTCATCCGAAAAAATGACTTTTTGCCATTCGTGCACCCAGGTTCGTCGTTGAGTACACCATCGCAGGCGCTCCTGCCTGTGATGCAGCGTCAAGGGTAACCGCAGCCATGGTCTCAGAGCTGACAGTCCATGCTGCTGCAAACGTTGTCGAACTGTTCGTGCAGATGGTTGTTGTCCAGCAAGCGTCCCCATCTGTTGACTCAGGGATCGAGACGTGTCTGCACGATCCGTTACAACCATGCGGATAAGATGCCTGTCATCTCGACATCTAGCGATACGAGGCCGTTGGGATCCAGCACGGCGTTACTTATTACCGTCCTGAACCCACCGATTCCATATTCTGCTAACAGTCATTGGAACTCGATCAACGCGAGCAGCAATGTCGCGATACGATAAACCACAATCGCGATAGGCTGCAATCCGACCTTTATCAAAGTTGGTGATGGTACGCATTTCTCCTCCTTACACGAGGCATCACAACGACGTTTCATCAGGCAACGCCGGTCAACTGCTGTTTGTGTATGAGAAATCAGTTGGAAACTTTCCTCATGTCAGTTCTTCCTGTCGGTTAAATTTCACGTCTCTAGCACGTGATCTTCGTGGTGTAGCAGTTTTAATGGCGAGTAGTGTAAGTGCTCCCTGCCTCGGAGCCTTTGTGTGAAATGAAGACCTATACTGTTAGCGGTGAAGCAGGGGTGGGCGTGTTCGGCGATAATCTGATCTGTGTTTGCTAAGACTGAGATTTGACGATGCTGCCAGTTCCTCCGGCGAGGCCCGAGAGCCACGCCCTCTGGCCTGGCGTTGCCTGGGACGGCGCCACGTCAGATGACGCGTCGCAACGTGGCAACAACGGCCGTCCTGCGTGGTTTTTTATGTGCGCGTGCGTCGGCCCGCGGGCGATATGATGCCTCTGGGAACATCCGCGACGCCCACCCACACATGTGACGTCTCCGGGCTGCTTTCTGCCGGCACGACGTCTCCAGCAAGCTGCGGGCGCGCTGCTCCGTCGCTGCTGCTGCTGCTGCTGCTGCCGCCTGCGCCGGCGAAGTGTGCCCGCGCTCTTCCCCAGTACTGACGTTACATGCGCCTTTTCTTTCTTTTCCTCCCGCCTGCGCCTGCGTCTGCGGCTCCTTATGCAAAACGCACGTCGCTACTCTCCCGCTGACGTTTATGGTTCGTGGCGGATGTTATACGACTTCATTGCCGCACCAGTTCACTCTCCCATCCGTTTCTACAGAGACCGTCTAATGGCTTCCGATATGCGGTGCTACATATAGAACAACCTCTGAATTTTTTTCTCGTTCCGTTATTCTTCTGCTCCTTGTTACATTTCTGTTCATTAGTGCGCAGAATTTATACATTGTATTATGTTCAGTGGCTGCAACAGCTATAGCGTAAACGAAGTGCCCTTGCTAACCAATGCCTGTACATTTTTACCGTTTAACGGTTTCTTAAGATATGTTATTTATTTCTCTTTCTCGAAATGTTTTGTGTTCGCAGGAGGTAACTTACTCCATCACCTTACGTTCTATTCGGCTTGATTAATGCGTAACTGCTGTCTGGTTAGAGAGCTGACAGCGAGTACGCATTACCACTCAGCTTGCAGCTCACAGCAGCTGAAGAAAACCAGTGGATCTGTCTTAGAAGTATTGTACATAAAGATGCACTCAACAATTCGGCCGAACACCCGAAACCACAACATTAATTACGATGTTACTTATTGTTGGTGGACCGCCATAAATAGATTTCATCGCCTCAGTTCTGCTATTTTCGTCACAGTTTATCGTAAAGACTTACCCATTTTCATTTATTACGTGAACGGCTATGGAGTCCTTTTCAAATGGTTCACATGGCTCTGAGCACTGTGGGACTTAACTGCTGAGGTCATCAGTCCCCTAGAGCTTAGAACTAGTTGAACCTAACTAACCTAAGGACATCACACACACATCCATGCCCGAGGCAGGATTCGAACCTGCGTCTGTAGCGGTCGCGCGGGTCCAGACTGTAGCGCCTAGAACCGCTCGGCCACCCCGGCCGGCTCCCCCTTTTAGTCAAGTCATGCCACAAATGTATTATCTCCCCAAATGTATTCAGTACTTTCGCCTTAGCTGCGAGGCCTGCCCATCTGATCCGGCATCTTCTTCTGCACCACATTTCAAAAACTTCTGTTCTCTTCTTGAACTGTTTATCGTCCACGTTTCACTTCAAGGCCGCACCCCATACAAATACCTTAGACTTCATACAAATACCTTCAGGAAAGACTGCGTAACATTATATCTATATTCGATGTTACATTTCTCTTTTTCAGAAAAGCTATGCTTGCTGTTACTGTTCTTCATTTAATATCCTCTCTAGTTAGCCATCGGCGGTTATTTTGCTGCCCAGATAGCAAAACTCGTTGAGTACTTCTATTGCCTTGAAAAAATAAATAGTCAAATGGCGAAAAAGCATTATCATTTAGTAAACGGACGATGAAGTGCACTGTTTGCTGGGGAAACTAAGAAGATAGATTCATCAAGTATTTCTGTTGTTTTGCCTACCAAGAATAAGAGTATGAAAAGAAAATAGAAGAAGAAAAATACTTGTTGATGATTATGATAACAGAAGTCTGTTGTCTTTATTTAAAGCGCTTCGCGTTTATTTGTATTCCCTGTCTCTTGAGGTATCGGTGTAACAGTCTCTCCCTCTCGAGAAATGTTTTTCTACGGCGAGCCCAGCTGAAGTGGCTAAGTGAGAAGACCGCCTCGGGACGAGAGGCCGGTGACCGAAGCTGCGCAGTGCCCTGCAGGTGGTGCGTCGCTCGCGGTATATTAATAGATGGCGCCTGCGCTCTCTCTCTCTCTGTTTCTGCTCTTTATTAAATTACTGTGCGCCGCAGAGGAGGGAAGAATGCGGCGCTTGCATCACTGCTGGATCGGCGCCATAACTCAAGTCCGGATAACCGCTTTCAGCGGTCTCGGTGGAAAGAGGGAGAAAAAAGATAGACGTTTTGTGTCGCTATGAATTTTAAGACCCCTGCAACAGCAACTGTTCCTGAATTGGAGGTGAATTTTTGCAGGTCTCGCCGATGACTGCTGGGAATGCTTTTGAGAGGGAGGAAATTTCGTATCCACCACCGTAACTTCATCTCTCATTGTCGAAGGCAGAAGTGAAATATGTAAGCAGTGCTGGAATGCCGAGAGACTTGAGAGAAGACGGTTACGATGAAACATTGCACTGCAGTAACACAGCATTGCAGAAGTCTTGTAATTATTAGGAATTTCTTCTCCTTATGAAACATACTTTTGCTGCAAATTCGTTTAACAATATTTGACTGACTTTGTAACGTAAACGCAAAATTAGAAACTTCGTTTTCGTTTGCGTAATAATCTTGGCGAATTGTTTGAGACTTATGATACACCACATCTTTTAATAAATTTATTTTTTATTGGCAGAACACGAAGATACAAAAGACCTACAAAAGAAACTGCCTACGCTACGCTTGTCCGTGCTCTGCCAGAGTATTACTGTGTGGGATCCGTACCTGATATGTCCTCTGGATCACGGGGTCCCGGGATTTTCTCCGCCCTCATCGTCTCATCTTCATTCGTGACTTGGCGAGAATGGAAATGGAAAGATTGGGAACTTGTATGGGCGCATATGACCACGATGTTGAACGCCCCACAACCAACATCACCACCACCTTACCATGTAGAATTGACGGAGGACATGGAAGAGAAGCGGCTCGTTTTGTATTTTCGCGAAATAGGGGAGCGAGTGTCACGGATATGATAAAGAGAGTTGGGATGGCAATCCTGAAACCTTGTGCGGCAGTGTAGGAGAAAGAGACCAATCTAATCAGTGGAATAGGCTTTCATTGCGGAAGCAATTCAAACGATTCTATTACGAAGAGGGATATAGGTAATGTTACTGGGGACCAACGTCCCCATTCAGTAGAAGAATAATAGGATAACACAAATCGCGTAACGAGAAAGTGATGTGATAGTGACACTGAATTGCCGCTCGCAAGAATGGGGAGACGGTCCCATGTGGATTTCGGTCTCCGGACGAATTGGACCAAAATGTTTGTTAAAACGAAGAGTCAATAGATTCCTTCATCGTCCCACCAGGTACTCTTGTTCGACAGAGTTAGTAAGTAATATTCGACGAGTATTGGGCGGTCGGCAGAATATGTATGTGGACGACAGGTCTGGGTGCTCATTAAGGGATTTGAATTACATTGATCCCTATCCCCAGCGCAAACTTTAATGCCAGTATCTTGTTCTAACACACTACGTTTTCATTCCTAATGTAGACATTGTAAACGAATTTTTGTGTTTTCTTCACTTCTTTCAGTGCCTACTGTGTGTTTTGTCTGTGAATTGCATCAGCCTGTGCAGTGTTTCATAGTTCAGGTACATAAATTCACCGGTCGGAAGAAGGCAATAGCGTACAGTCTTCGATAACATAGTGCCTACAAAGATCACTGTGACGTTAAAAAAGACATTTTAGTTTGCCTTTAAAAGCAAACACATTTCGCGTAGTTTAATTTTAACGCTAAATAATCTCTTGTACAAGACAAAGCTGGATAGCCTTGTGCTCATAACTCGACTTATTTCACTATCTCTAACAGTTGCATACTGGTAACTTACATTGATCTTTTTTGTTTCAGGTATGTATGATTTTACTCATCCCGCGGCGCTGCCCAGACATCTAAGGTAGCATCTACTAATTTAAGTTTAAGTTTTTTTTTTTTTTAGGATTTAGCGTACATTCCCGTACACGGGAGTGTATCTGGACACCACACGATTGAATATGGAAAACTGGTTCTTGACATATGATATGATTTGCCCCGGGTGCTTTCTTTGGCTCTTCTAACGAACTAATGCATTTTCTTCCGATGATTAGAAACAGTTTCATTAGATGTTACTCTTGTGCCGAACATCTTCGGATATGTTTTTGACTTGTACTGTGGAATTCAGAAAATCACCTTAAGTACTTTTTAGCATGAGGCACCCCACAATTACAGCGTTGTGATGTTTTCTGTTTGGTACTTGGGTAACTTGCGAGGTCACGCTAGACATATGCAGGGTGGTATCATTCCATTACAACATGATTGTAACATTACTCGTAGACGCCCTCAGATAACTTCTCAAGATATTACGTGGACGCAGGACATTAAAATCTCGTTCATGATGCTTATGCAGTATATAAGCACCGACATGCGGACAAGGGATTACTGTGGCATGTGCGTGCGTCGATGTGCGTGCTGTAAATGCGGAAACGTGAACTATGGCGACGTTATTGCCGAATTCGTCCAAACAGGACCATCGTGTTGTTCTTTTTTTGGCTACCGAAGGACAAACACCGGTAACATCTATAGCAGAATAAAGAACATGTATAGGGCAGCTTGTCTGTCGAAGCCACCGTTGTGGAATTGGTTGCAAAGGTGAGCTGCTGATGCTGCATGATAACAGACGGCCGCATATCGCAAATGCAACGTAGAAGTTACGCCAATTCAAGTAGAAGACGCTCGAGCACCCGCCCAATAGCTCTGGTCTCTCCTCATGTGAGTATCATGCCTTCGGTCCCTTAAAAAAGCCTTTCAGGGGCCGACGATTTCTGTCATACGAGGATATGCAACAGGCAGTTACGGACTTCTTTACACTACAGAAGAGGGTGTTTCACCAAACGGTTATCTCCAGCGGGCCGAGGTGGCCGAGCGGTTCTAGGCGCTACAGTCTGGAACCGCGCGACCGCTACGGTCGCAGGTTCGAATCCTGTCTCGGGCATGGATGTGTGTGATGTCCTTAGGTTAGTTAGGTTTAAGTAGTTCTAAGTTCTAGAGGACTGATGACCTCAGAAGTTAAGGCCCATAGTGCTCAGAGCCATTTGGTTATCTGCAACTTGGTGCGTCGGTGGAATGAATACCTCAATGCTCACGGTTATTTTGCCAGATTGGCATACCGATTCTGGGCTGTACGGCTTTCGAAAGGCAACTTTTTGATCGCCCCCGTTTGGCTTAAGATGTGAATGCCGAGCGAATTCCTTTCGAAAGAACGCGGTCCGTTTCCGTTCGCACCGTTCCACGATCGGAGCTACATTTCGTATGGTGAAAGGACAACCATGGCTGTTTCTGGCAGCTCTCTTGTCAGTTTTCTACTGTAAAATCCACGAGGTTGCTGGTGGTACTGAAGCTAAGTGACATAAAACAACAGTCGCCTTGTAGAGCTACAGCAGCAGTGACGCGTTGCCGTAGAGGCGTATACAACACGCATGACGTGATTGGCTGTAGCGGACGCGCGAAGCAGCAGCGCGTAGGTCGTTTTAATTTGTAGGGCTAATCTTTTGCCGTGTGAACTATAATGGTCCATCTTCGCCGGAAAATAAGGTGTAAATGTTTATACTTGTTCGTTTTACTAATGAGAGACAATCTCCAGTCTTATTATTTTTATTCATTGCTCTTTCTGTCCCCACAGACATCCGCTATCGTATAGAAGGCAAAATCGTGTACCATCCTCTCCTAATAAACGTTTAAGCTTTTATGTGTTTCGTATTCTTAATTCTTTTGTGTTTGGCTGAGGACCCCCAGGCCGTAATTTGCCTAGACAAGTGCCTAAAATCGCCTAATAAACGTACTTTGGTTAATCGATATACGAGACAAAGGTTAATCGATATACGAGACAAAAGCTCGTTAATCCAGTGTGGATTCAGCTGGGATTCACCTCTCTCTCTCCGTACCCGGATGCAGATTTAAGTATGCGAGCAACTCTGCGTTAATACTCAAATTCTGCCAGACAAAACGCTTAACAGTATATAATGCCCCAACATATTTCCACGGTAATACTGGTTATATTCGTGAATAGAGATTCTTGTTTTTCAATAGTTACAATAAACGCAAGCCGGCTGTGGTGGCCGAACGGTTCAAGGCACTTCAGTCCGGAACCGCGCGACTGATATGGTCGCAGGTTCGAATCCTGCCTCGGGCATGGAAGTGTGTGATGTCCTTAGGTTAGTTAGGTTTAAGTAGCTCTAAGTGACTGATGACCTCAGATGTTAAGTCCCATAGTGTTCAGAGCCATTTGAATCATTTGAATAAACGCAAGACAGCTATTGAAAGTTGAAGAAAACATGAATGTCTGGTTTTCTTACACTTATACATTTCATAATTCGTAAGATAACATTGCTTGATTTGCTATATTAAATGCCGTAGGCGCTGACATACGGATGAAATTCCGCTGTCTTCGCAGCTGCTCAAAAAATAACCTGTTATGATCGTTGCCAGTAATCTATTCCAGTATGACACAGGGGCGAGTGCCAAGAGTATCTATTCTGGCAACTGCGTGGACCCCCACTAGGATGCCTGAAATGGCTATTGCTGGGTGAGATTCTTCTATCGAAGTCGTCATGTACAGTTTTTTTTTTTTTGCCAGATTCCATCAAGGAAAGGCGATCTTAATCCTTCAACTCTTACCTGGCTTCCTGTTCGGGAAAGACCGGAACAACAGTGCGTGCTTGGCTGTTACTTTGTCTGCAGACACTGGATGAACATAGCCGCGGAAGAAGTTGCTGCAGTGAGAGAAATATTTCAGAATCTCTCTCAACGAAGAAAAGCAAGTACATCGGTCTGTACGACCAAGACAAATGACTACACTGAATCTTGACGTAAGGCAGGCAACTATTTGTTGTCTTGTGGTTGAAGATAATTTTTTGTCCGTGTTGGTTTCCAAATATATAATTATAAAAATACGGTTCTGCCTTGAGCAAACACAAATTATTATTTTGTACAGTGCGGACAAGAAGAACCGTATTTCAGTAATTATATTTGCGAAATCACGGAAGAGCTCGTTAACAGTGCGGTTTCAGAAAAGCGAACGAAAGGAGCAGCTGACAGCTGCAGTATCTGCTTACTCATCAAGGACTTAGGCATCACAGATTTCTCAAGAGGCTTCACATGTTCTCAAGGTTGTCATGATGTAGCCAGCCAAAATTCCCAACATATATCTTATACTGTACATTTAGTTTCGTAGTCAAACATTCTCATCGGCAACACTGTACATTCTCCATTCTATAAATAGGTGAGCAGGCGCTAACAACAAAGACTAACTTCTGCCAAGGGGTTATTGAGACAAGTGCAAGATGAAAAAATATCATCTTAACCAGGGTTTTTTTACAGTGTGGCAAGTGAAACGATTCTTCATTCGAGTAATTCTAAGTCAAACCATAATTCGTACTGGATGTTGCCTTCCGCGGGCGGAGCGGGTGGCGGGTTGTGGAGAGGGTGGGGGGGGGGGGGGGAGGAGTAAAAAGGAGCTGAATGTTCTTTGTAATCTTTAACAGAGGGATGTAGGGAGAAGTTACGTGCTACTAACTAACACAACCAAACTGACAAATTTTGCCTAGTGTAGTCAATAGGACTCTTTTGTAGGTGTCGCCCTGATAACAAGTGCATGCGCATATGGCTGCCATCGGAATCATTATCGTTTACTGATAAGATTTCTAAAAAGTAAAGAAATTTCAACTTTACATTATAGAAAGTATTGAAAATTTTGTTTTACAAAATAACGTCTCATCCAAATGAAAGTTTCATTTTACAGGAAATGTTAAAAATATTTTACGTAATAACGTAGCATCTAATGTAATTTGTAAAGGTGTAACTGGTTTATGTCTTTCGCCTTACTTTATTTTAGACAGTATGTGACTGACATGCAATAATGAAAAGCAGATTTTAAGTTTTCGCATTGACTCCATGTACACAAGGTAGTAATGCTTGGTATTATACCCTGCTACAAAGAGGCAGACTTGTATACAGGAGGGTGCGCTATGTCGTTGCTTCATGGCTTTGTGTGTTCCATTTGGACGCTACGTTATTTTGTAGAAAATTGTTAACATTTCCTGTAAAGTAAAATTGATATTTTCATTTGGATGCCACGTTATGTGGTAAAACAAAATTTTCAATACTTTCTGTAACGTAAAATTGAAATTTCTTTACTTTCTGAAATCCTATCAATAAATGACAATGGTTGCACAGACCATAGAAAACTAAAAGCCAGCCATATGCGCATTTACGTATATATATGATGGGCTTATTTCAATAGTGGTACAAGTCCATTTTTGTTCATTTTGAGATGCAGAGTCCTAAAGTTAAATGAGCGCTGAGGAATCTGTAGTTGAGATACCAGAAATATTCAAACATATGGCTTCTTGCTAGAGATGCACCTTTCTTTCTGTTAGTTTGTACCATTAATTTCAAAAGCATTATAGACAGAAAAGTGGAGGTAATGGACTTGTACCACTATTGAAATAAGTCCTTCATTTAAGGGCGACATTTGCATGTAATGTTTGTGTTTGTTTGTATCAGTCAGTAAAAAAGTGTGTGAAATCTGATGGGACTTAACTGCTAAGGTCATCGGTCCCTAAGCTTACACACTACTTAACCTAAATTATCCTAAGGACAAATACACACATCCATGCCCGAGGGAGGACTCGAACCTCCGCCGGGACCAGCCGCACAGTCTATGACTGCAGCGCCCAAGATCGCTCGGCCAATCCTGCGCGGCTATCAGTCAGTAGCAACGGACGAATAGTCCACGGTCAATGAGGATACATGTTGTCCGCTGTATACTTTGCTGTGCCTTTGGTACTATAGTGTGTGAACAATTATGGTAAATAGCAAGGTATGTCACCAGAATGAGATTTTCACTCTGCAGCGGAGTGTGCGCTGATATGAAACTTCCTGGCAGATTAAAACTGTGTGCCCGACCGAGACTCGAACTCGGGACCTTTGCCTTTCGCGGGCAAGTGCTCTACCATCTGAGCTACCGAAGCACGACTCACGCCCGGTACTCACAGCTTTACTTCTGCCAGTATCTCGTCTCCTACCTTCCAAACTTTACAGAAGCTCTCCTGCGAACCTTGCAGAACTAGCACTCCTGAAAGGTTCGCAGGAGAGCTTCTGTAAAGTTTGGAAGGTAGGAGACGAGATACTGGCAGAAGTAAAGCTGTGAGTACCGGGCGTGAGTCGTGCTTCGGTAGCTCAGATGGTAGAGCACTTGCCCGCGAAAGGCAAAGGTCACGAGTTCGAGTCTCGGTCGGGCACACAGATTTAATCTGCCAGGAAGTTTCAGCAAGGTATGTCTATAAGCATATGAGTACCTATAATATGGATATACATACTTTTTCTACGCATTATTGTAAGACATATACTTAGCAATTTTTAGCTGTCTGGTTTGAAAACGGGCGTGTCAGCCCGAAACTGATAACTACTACAGCCGATTTTTGTATCAACGCAACTGAGACGGACGAAACAAAAAAATATCCAATTTCCTGAATTGTATTTTCACTAAGACAGAATTTAATATTGCAGACGCTCTTGATTGTGCCATTTCTTCATAAATAGCAAGTGCTAAGTCGGATCTTCGTCATTTCAACGGAACTTGTTGATCTGTGCTCCACAGCGTAATTAGAGACTGTTTACGGAGCTGGCTGCAGGCTCTGAACTCTGTTGTCTGACTGCAGAATCGAAACGGTTCGAGTGTCGGCGGCGTGTCGAGTTCTGGTGCCAGTAAAAGGTGCAAGCGACGTAGGCCACAGTTAACAGCACGCCCTCTGGCGGTTTCCAACACTATCGGCGGTTGAATAGGAAGCAAGGGCATTTGGTCTGAAAGCGTACATTTAGAGCAGTTTGGAACGCAGAATCCAGGAGAGAGAGAGAGAGAGAGAGAGAGAGAGAGAGAGAGAGAGAGTTTCCCGTGGTGTTGGGGGCGACCTGTGGACGCCGCGGCGCCCGCCTCACGCGCGGCCGGCCCGGCGACCATTCGTTAGCGGGATTGGCTTCGTTAGCACCTCGCAGGCGTGGCCCAGTTAGCGGACCCCACCCGCGGCCACCGCCTGCCGGGCTGCCAAACAGCCGTAAGGGTGCCGCCCTCAACAACTTTGGCCCAGAGTAAAGCCGGCCGTTTAGGCGAAGCCCAGTCTTATTTCATACCGCCTGTGTTCCTCTCTTCAGTTTTCATCCTGCTTCTTCCAAACGATTCGACGGCGTTCACTGCTTTCCTTCCCAAGAAGAATTGATAAGACTACTAGACAGCGCGCGATCAAAACTAGCAGCACCATTAGGGTGACCCGGAAAGGGCCTTGATAGCGACTTCCTACATAGCTGAAGGCTCATACATCTCTGAAAGCCCGATTTTCGGTTCGGTTGCTCGTGGTCTCGGGGTAGCGTTCTCGCTTCCCGAGCACGGGGTCCCGGGTTCGATTCCCAGTGGGGTCAGGGATTTTTCCTGGCTCGTGACGACAGGGTGTTGTTGTTGTCTTCATCACCATCATTCATCGCCATCACGGCCGGAGGAAGGCAATGGCAAACCACCTCCACTAGGGCCTTGCCTAGTAAGGCGGTACGGTTTTCCCGCATCGTCCCCTTACGCTCTGTCAAGAGGCATGGGACTTCATATCCATTTCCATATTTCAAATTTGTAGATTATCAACTGAGACACTAGAAGTGGTTGATCAGTTTTGCCATTTGGGCAGCAAAATAATTGATTATGCTGGAAGTGGGGACTAAATCAATCTCTCTAATTTATACGTTACTTCTATAATATCATGCGATAATACACTGAGGCGACAAAAGACATAGGTTACCTACTAATATCGTGTCGGACCTCCTTTGCCACAGTGTAGTGCAGCAAGTCGACGTCGCGTGGACTCAACAAGTCGAAAGTCCCCTCAAGGAATATTGAGCCGTACTGCCTCTATTGCAGCTCATAATTATGACATTGTTGCCGCTATAGGATATTGTGCACGAAGTGACCTCGCGATCATTCCCCATGATGCGATTCATGTCGGACGAGTTGGGTGGCCAAATAATTCGCTCGAGTTGTACAGTTTGTTGTTCAAACCAATCGCGAGCAATTGCGGCCCTGTTACATATTTGGGAACAAGAAATCCATGAATGACTACAATGGTCTTCAAGTAGGCGAACATAACCGCTTACATTCAATAGTCGCCGACCGGGGTGGCCGAGCGGTTCTAGGCGCTACTGTCTGGAACCGCGCGACCGCTACGGTCGCTGGTTCGAATCCTGCCTCGGGCAGGGATGTGTGTGATGTCCTTTGGTTAGTTAGGTTTAAGTAGTTCTAAGTGCTAGGGGACTGATGACCTCAGAAGTTAAGTCCCATAGTGCTCAGAGCCATTTGAGCCATTCAATAGTCGGTTCAGTTCGACCAGAGGATCCATTCCACGTAAACACAGCTCACGCCATTGTGGAGCCAGCACCAGCTCGCAGGGTGCCTTGTTGACAACTTTGTTCCATGTTTTCGTGGTGTCTACGCCACACTCGAACCCTACCGTCAGCTCAGACCGACTGAAATCAGGATTCACCTGGCCAGGTCAGTTTTCAAGTTGTCTAGTGTCCAACTGATACGGTCACGGGCCCAGGAGAGGCATTGCACGCGATGTCGCGTTGTTAGCGAAGGATATGTTCATCTTACGTCCCCTGTTGATGGGTTGGTTGTTTTGGGGGAAGAGACCAAACTACGAGATCATCGGTCTCATCGGGTTAGGGAATGACGGGGAAGGAATTCGGCCTGCCCTTTCAAAGGAACCATTCCGGCATTTGCCTGGAGCGATTTTAGGGAAATCACGGAACACCTAAATCAGGATGGCCGGACGCCGTCCCCTGTTGACTTCTGAGTTATTTACCCAGAGTTGCTTGTCTGTTAGCACTGACAACTTTGTGCAAACGCCGCTGCTCTCGGTCGGTAAGTGAAGGTCGTCGGCCAATAGCTTGTCCAGGGTGAGGGTTAATGCCCGAAATTTAGTGTTCTCGGCACACTCTTGACACCGTGGATCTCTGAACATTGAACTCCCAAACGATTTCCGAAGTGGACTGTCCAGTGCGTCTAGCTCCAACTGCCATTCCGCATTCAGTGTCTGTTAATTCCCGTCGTGCAGCCATAATCGCGTTGGAAACTTTTTCGCATGAACCACATGTGTACAAATTACAGCTCTGCGAATGCACAGCCGTTATATGCCTTGTGTGTGCGACACTATCGCCATCTGTAAATGTGCATATTGCTGTGCAATGACTTTTGTCACCTCAGTGTGTACCGCCGCTATCTGATCTACCTGGCTGCTTAAGTACACTGCACTATTGTTCTCATACACTTGATACATATACAACGTGTATAACTGTTACTTCAGTTGCGGGTACAAGATGCGGTCCTGGAGGGGACCCACAATTAATTACTGTCTTCCGCCCCCTCCTCTTCCTCCTACTCCTGCCGCCCTCTAAAAAAAACTATAACTTGTCATTCTTTCTTTTAATACGACACCGATGCTTACAGGTTTACTAACAACAATAAAATATGTAAAATGTATTAATAATATAGTAATACATTGTGCAGTTACAGTAAAATGTGTTCATAAAACAACAATAATTTTACACAGTGCTTGGTACATGCTTTTTTAACACAGTGACAAATTACTGTTTACGTATATATTCCATTTAGAAAGCGTTCACCCGAAAATTAGCGAAGGACGTGTGGCATGCAACTGATGTATGAATTGTAACAGTAGCAGACTCTTACAGCGTCGTAATTTACACTACATAAATTCGAATTGTGACTAAGCACTACTATTGGAAACACAGGTTTGCAGATAATGGGAATGCGAGAGTGTCAATGTGGGGAATCTCTTTTTTTTCCGCCTTGTCCCCTTTCTTTTCAATAGAGGTGAAGCCCATCCACGCCCACACTGGCATGATGGCCAACTCAAAAGGTCTACTGCCATCTCTGCATAAGGGTTAGATTTCACTAAAGTGAGGTGTCACAGGATGTTGGTACTGCGATGTTTCCGTACGTCTGGTTAGGGTTAACCATTAATATGTGCGCATCTGGTGATAGGTTGGGTCGAACTCGAAAGAAGGGTAGCGGTTTGAAGGGCAGAGGAAAAAAGTGCCAAGGCAAGAGCCAAGGTGAAGAAACCTCTGCGATAGTTAGGTCGGGTGGTAAGAGCAGTGGCGGATGTCTTGCTACCTGCGATAGGTCGTGCAAGGGTAGGCTTTGTTAGTAGTGGGTATCATGAATGTTTATACCTTTGACGTTGTGCGGTGCTGTTGCTCGGCGGCTGCCGCGAAGTGCCGGTGTTGAACTCTCGATCAGCGTCAGCCTGTGTCCCCGGCATCATTACTTCCGTTTTTTTTTTTTTTAATTAGGTCTTTCCCTTTCTCTCTCCATGTGCTTAGCTTCCTGTGGTTTGTCAGTTCTACTTGTATACCTATGTGCCAAGTCTGCCTTTTTGTTGACAACTAATTTGTTCTCTGAATAGTAGGAGTTACATTTGGAAACACATGTATATATAAAATATAAACATCATCAAATTTTTTATGTGGGGTGAATGATGTGTCATGACTTTGCCCTACACCCCCCCCCCCCCCACCCCACCCCCTCGCGCATGTGTTATCCCTCTACGTGGACCTGGATTTTGATTTGGAACTCAGTTGGTGTCTTGTCTCGCAAGACGCCTGTGAACTGCCAGCTTTAGAGTGAGGGACGACACTTAAGCTTCAATGTCAACGCCGCTATTCATTCATTCAGGCGGCTTCCTCAAGCTAAGCGACCACTGTTCCATATTTCCCACGACGGAAGATACCTGAGGTGGATATCCAGGAGCGCGCGTTAGTAGCCACAGCAATGTCAGCCACGGAAGAGATCTTCATGTACTTCGTAAAGGAACCTGCACACGTTCAATATTTATTGACAGTCCTACTTCTCAAATCTGTAGTATATTGATGTGATGTCGAGCCATCAGTAATACTGAGAAAAATTGTCAGTTGATAACGCGGCTTTTCAACGTCAAGAAGTCGAACACCCAAAAGATATCGTGTGTTGCAGTTATGTTAGTTGGAGTGTATAGAGGGTCTATACAAGGGCGATGTACTTGAGGACAATATTATGGAAATGGAAGAGGATGTAGATGAAGATGAAATGGGAGATACGATACTGCGTGAAGAGTTTGACAGAGCACTGAGAGACCTGAGTCGAAACAAGGCCCCGGGAGTAGACAACATTCCATTAGAACTACTGACAGCCTTGGGAGAGCCAGTCCTGACAAAATTCTACTATCTGGCGAGCAAGATGTATGAGACCGGCGAAATACCGTCAGACTTCAAGAAGAATATAATAATTCCAGTCCCAAAGAAACCATGTGTTGACAGATGTGAAAATTACCGAACTATCAGTTTAATAAGCCATGGCTGCAAAATACTAACGCGAATTCTTTACAGATGAATGGAAAAATTGGTAGAAGCCGACCTCGGGGAAGATCAGTTTGGATCCCGTAGAAATATTAGAACACGTCAGGCAATACTGACCCTACGATTTATCTTAGAAGACTGATTAAGGAAAGACAAACCTACGTTTCTAGCATTTGTAGACTTAGAGAAAGCTTTTGACAATGTTGACTGGAATACTCTCTTTCAAATTCTGAAGGTGGCAGGAGTAAAATACAGGGAGCGAAAGGCTATTTACAATTTGTACAGAAACCAGATGGCAGTTGTAAGAGTCGAGTGGCGTGAAAAGGAAGCAGTGGTTGGGAAGGGAGTGAGACAGGGTTGTAGCCTCTCCCCGGTGTTATTCAATTTGTATATTGAGCAAGCAGTAAAGGAAACAAAAGAAAGTTCGGAGTAGGAATTAAAGTCCATGGAGAAGAAATAAAAACTTCTTAGGTTCGCCGATGACATTGTAATTCTGTCAGAGACAGTAAAGGACCTCGAAGAGCAGTTGAACGGAATGGATAGTGTCTCGAAAGGAGGAAATAAGATGAACATCAACAAAAGCAAAACGAGGATAATGGAATGTAGTCGAATAAGTTGGGTGATGTTGCGGGAATTAGATTAGGAAATGAGACACTTAAAGTAGTAAAGGAGTTTTGCTATTTGGGGAGCAAAATAACTGATGATGGTCGAAGTAGAGAGGATATAAAATGTAGACTGGCAATGGCGAGGAAACCGTTTCTGAAGAAGAGAAATTTGTTAACATCGAGTATAGATTTAAGTGTCAGGAAGTCGTTTCTGAAAGCCATGCATGGAAGTGAAACATGGACGATAAATAGTTTGGACAAGAAGAGAATAGAAGCTTTCGAAATGTGGTGTTAACAGAAGAATGCTCAAGATTAGATGGGTAGATCACATAACTAATGAGGTGCTGAATATAAATGGGGAGAATAGGAATTTGTGGCACAACTTGACCAGAAGAAGGGATCGGTTGGTAGGATATGTGCTGAGGCATCAAGGGATCACCAGTTTATTATTGGAGGGCAGCGTGGGGTAAAAATCGTAGAGGGAGACCAAGAGATGAATACACTAAGCAGATTCAGATGGATGTAGGTTGCAGTAGTTACTGGGAGATGAAGGAGTGTGCACAGGATAGAGTAACCTGGAGGGCTGCATCAAACCATTCTCAGGACTGAAGACCACAACAACAACAACAACAACTTGGAAACAAGAGAAAACCGCAAAAAAGAGGAAATTGGTCCGAGAATGGTTGGAGGGAAAAAAAAAGAACATCTGGTCACATGTTAATTTACTGACATATCAGAAGTACAGAATCCAAAGATGCCCTGAATTATTTTTCGAAGAGCCCTGAATCAAGCTATAAATGGAGAAACAAAATACGTTAATGACAGAGGCAATCGCACTCGACGAAAGATCAGGAGTAATTGAGATTTCTGGCGACGGACAAGTTATTGGAATGGCCGAAGTTTAGTTCTGTAATATCAGTAAACACAGTAAAATTACATGTAAACCTGTGAAGCAATTACATCTGCCTGGCGAGAATATGTTCAGGCAATTACAGTAAAACATGTTTTTTAAGTTTTGTAATAATTTGCTGAAACGGACATTCATTTAGCAGACCTCTCACTAGTCAATGTAGATATACGGCGTATTTTTCGAAGTGGAAGCGGTGTATCCGTCTTTTTTTTTTAACTGCTATGTATTTTTTTTAAAAAAAGAAGCGCTTTTTTCACACTGTTCTGTGACTCACCGAACTACACTATATTTTCAAATCAGTAAAGTAAACAGTGCCGTACAGCATCCTCCGTTGACCATCCTAAAGTTGTACATACAATGATTATCTTCGCGTAGATCTCAAAATTGTTTTGTGTTGAAAGACTGCATGAAGCATGGAATCTGACGTGTGGTATGTATGTAGGTGAATAGAAAACAAACAGTGCATACTATCGAGGTATAGACGATTCATAAAACTTTCTCAACATCAGAATGGACAGTGTTATTAAACCATCAATACTTGACCTCAGACGTTCTGTATGTTTTGACAATACTGAGAATAATTGCAGGGCGATCAGTATTGCTCATCAATGTCTCTAGTATTAACAATAGCTCCCTCGAACGGTCAATGTATTGACGAGGTGACAATATTATTGAAAGTGTGAAGACCTGTTAAGGACGAGAGGGTACAGAGGTGACAGTAAGAGGCATAGGAACAGTCGGAGATAATGTCTGCGGCGCGGCAGGTGTTGGACGCACGTCAGCAACAGCTGAGTCACTGTGCAGTCCGTACCAGGCTGTGACTGCGAGACGCATCAGCCCAGAATTACGTGTCTAATCTACGTGCTCGCCGTGTCACTATTTGCCTGTCAGATGCGTGCTACCACGTCCTCCTATGCGAAACCCAGAAGCCCACGTACAGCGCCAGCTTTTAGATACTACTAAAACGTAGGATATATACTGTATGAACAGGCTCTAACAGCACTGCAATGCGTAGGAGAAAAGCAACGTCAGACAGTGCAGCTCACTCTCGTAATACCGTAATAAGTTGCCCTGACAAGACCTTGCCTACACTCAACGATGTAATCTGTGTGACTTGAAATAATAGTCTGTACTAACACAACGATGTCACCTAAGATTTGATATTCAGCTTCTACGTTATAAATTACGACACGCTACGTCAGCACTATGTACGAAAGGATGGACACAATAACACTTCTCGTGGTAAAATGGGGTCTGGGTTACAGCAACGCATCTGACTATCGGGGATCAATAGGTTCGAAAGATAAACTTCCATCAAAGCTAGTATCAGTCATCAGAAGAATACTAAATGCTAGAGTGTGCGGGCAGTGGGAATAACGTATTTACTTTACCAGTACCAGCAGCCCGTAGTGAAACTAACTCTTTGTAATGTTCGCGCAAACAAAGTTGACACTCGGCGCGGTGGCTGATGAGAGCGACTGTAAATGGGAAATGCCTTTACGGTCGCTCCCATCAACCACCGCGCCGAGTGTCAACTTTGCACGCATAACACTCTGAAAACACAAATAAACAGTTTCTCAACAACGTAGGTATCAGGAACGATAACTTCCGTGTATAACCGATGAATACGTCATATAGATCCGTTGCCTCTTGTAGTTGCTTCTCTTTTAAAGCTTCAACGAATAATCGTATATACACTCAATCAGTGTGAACGTTATATAATTTAATATTGTTTATCTCTCGTGGTCAATCAACGATAACATGTATAAGTAGCGCCATACTACAAGAATATCCTTGACTCTACTGAAATTTTATCATACTAACTATTTCGCTAGTCAAACGTTTCAGAATAATGTAATGACTTTTCATTTATAATTAATCATTTTTCAACAAAACGCAGTCTGCTTTTCCTATCTAAATAAAGATTAATTATCTTTCTTTCCGTTGCAAGTTATTACCTGAAAAACACTATTTCTTCTGTTTAATTTCTTTGAACTTTGCTTTTACCAATAGTCCAGTCTTCTAGTTTATTGACCTTTGGATTTACTTTATTCTGAAAAGATATGTTCAAAATATTAGTCAGCTTTGAAGTAAGCCTTCTTTTACACTTCGGCGATAAAGGACAAGTCGGGTACTGACTTTTTCAACTTAAAAGTTTTCATTATTTGGGCAATTAAATCATTTACAGGTACAAGTCAACGTTTTATTTTACGAGTGCTGGTTCTGTATTCAAAAACCCACAAGCGGAAATGTAATAAAAAGAAATAAAACAAAATGCCTGAGTGCCGCCACCACCACTTCTCAGCTGCATGAACTTCAAATCGTTAGAAAAAACAACCACTTCAGGCGTTGACTTCCGCGACCTACTAAGATTTAAAACTTAAAACACAGCACTCGATGATCTCTTCCAGAGAGAATTAGCGTATTTTCTAATAAATGGTTCTTGATTTGTCGTTCAGGGACAAGGGGAACAGCTATCAAATTCTCAGTAAACTTCCGATTATTTCTCAATAAATAACTATTGCGTAGGGCGACCGTTCTCTTTAATGTAAACTACGCATTCAGTGCATCCAACGAGATTTCCGGAATTTACTACATTACGACGCTCACGCTGAAGTCACACAATAAATCCCAACCAAATATCGCTAAGTCACTATTCTTCAGTGCTTGCGTACACCTACACAACCACAACAACAGTGCAATGCTACTATCCCATGATGCGTGCTTTAATCCTCAACCACAAAATAACTAAACGACTTTTCCTTGAACTCGTCTCTCCTCATGCACCACCCAAAGGAAAATCTCCAAAAAATATTGAAACACGATTCAACTACAAACGCGCACCTATTAAGCAGCACAACGCACCATTAATCGCACATAGGAGAAACTAATCTCACCCTTCAATAAACCGGAGCTTTTCCTGTAGCTAGCGAGTCTACTCTACAAAAATTGGCAAAATAATAATTTTTTACACAAGCCGATAATGTTCTCAAAATATCTTTCCAAACGACTTAGAACTGCTTCGAACACACTTGATTTCTATCCCCATTGCAGACTAATTCACGTATCGTACGTGTGAGCCGATCTTATCACACTCTTGAGATAATTTCTCTCGAGGCTCTCTACTCTAACAACACTCGGATACTACTACTGTAATTTTAAAAGGACAAGCCAAAAACCATTCTCTGCGAACAAACATATCACGCTAATTCTCTTCTTAACAATAAGTGTTTCTCCTTAGCAGTCGCCGGCAAACGTCCGTAGTGGCCGGCTGCATTGTAGTTATCTTTGCCGCACGCCACGATTCCGTAGTCGGTTGGGCGTTGCAAACTCGCTGACTTGACAGGACACAGCTGTCACCTATCTACAACATTTTAACACGAAAATATAAGAAAACTATATAAACGACTTAACAAACCCTTCATTCTCCTAGCGCACAAAAATCGACACTAAGCTGAGGCGATACAAACAAATGATGCTCTTTTTTCGCGCTGAATACGGTTTGGCACATTACACCCTGTCCAAATAAATCTCCTCCGCTCATCGTACCGAAACCTCTATCCATGTCCTGGGGACAATCACTAAAAGAGATGAAAACTTAATGAGCGCGAAACCTACGGCGGTAGTTGGAATTAGTCACCGGCTTTTCCTCCTGGTTTTCAGCATCTTTTACTCGTGCTTGTTAGTTTCCATCGTACCAGCGGCTGCCTTATGTCTGACTCATTCCGTTTCATCTGTGGTTTCAGAGCTCAACCTCGCAATTACCGAAAGCTACCACAAAGTGATACTTGGACTGTTCTCTGACAAAATGTTGCAACTTCACTACATAGTCCTATAACAAACCATCTTCTTGTGGCTGTTGTGTACGACAAGGTCGGTTTCTGAGGGAAGGAACCTTCTGTAGCGTGGCCTTTACGGGCCGATCATCGCCTAATCCTCCTAAATGGGTAGTGGCCTGGGCATAAGTGGCCGGCTCAGGGTCGAGTGATTCACCCACAACGACCGGTGTTTCCCAGTAGCCGTTGCAGAGGAACTTGTAAGAATCCTAGCAGGGGGCAGCAACATACAGAAGCGCTATGAGCGCGAGGTGACCAATGACATTTTAGCCCTGATTACGATTCGCTGGCGTTTGAAAAGTCCGTGCAAAAATAAAAACTACTTACGTGTGTATTTTTCGACATAGTCTCCTTTTAGACAACGCTGTTCTAATTTGTTGATCCCTTCCGAATAACAGGAATTGTCCAAGTCTGCAAAATAGCTATTAGTTGCTGCAATCACCTCCTCGTTTGATTAAAATCTTTGTCCCGCCAGCCATTTCTTCAAATTGGGGAACAAATAGTAGTCCGAGGCAGCCAAGTCTGGAGAACAGGGGGGATGTGAAACGAGTTGGAATCCTATTTCCATTAATTTTGAGACCACAACTGCTAAGGTGTGTGCTGGTGCATTGTCGTGATGGAAAAAGACTTTTTTGCGGTCCAATCGCCGGCGTATTTCTTGCAGCTCGGTTTTCAAACGGCCCAATGACGATGAATAATATGCACCTGCAGTAGTTTTACCCTTTTCCAGATAGTCTATGAGGATTATCCCTTGCGAATTCCAAAAGACAGTCGCCATAACCTTTTCGGCCGAAGGAATGGTCTTCGCCTTTTTAGGTGCAGATTCTCCCTTGGTAACCCATTGTTTAGATTGTGGCTCGGTCTCAGGAGTGTACTAATGTATCCATGTTCCATCCACAGTGACGAAACGACGCTTAAAGTCCTGCGGATTCTTCCTGAACAGCTGCAAACCACCCTTGTAACACTTCACACGATTACGTTTTTGGTCAAGCGTGAGCGATCGCGGAACCCATCTTACGGATAGCTTTCTTATGTCCAAATGTTTATGCAAAATATTATGTGCCCGTTCATTCGAGATGCCCACAGCACCAGCAACCTCACGCACCTTAACTCTTCTGTTATCCATCACCATGTCATGGATTTTATCAATGATTTCTGGAGTCGAAACCTCCACAGGGCGTCCAGAACTTTCAGCATCACTTGTGCCCATATGGCCTTCCCGAAAATTTTGAAACCTCTAGCGATTGGTAACCTCCTTCCGCAAGTCAAGTTTTTATGTAGTAAAAAGGGAAGAAATCGATATATGCGGCAAGAAGCGTCGTTAGTAAATTCTCTACAAACAGATACTGTGGTCTAACTTACTTGCTGTTTGCCTAGCTAAAACGTGCAGGACGTAACACTACTTTAAATCCATATATCCATTCTTGGGTTTTATGGCGTATGTGCTCTATGTCATTATCAAAATAATTTAAAATCCTGGCTTTTTAGAGCAATGTCTGATAGCCTAACCACGAGTATACCGGCGATAATTGTGGGACGAAACTTCTTCAGGGCCAAGCATTGTAGTAATGAGGGGCTTATGTTCCACAAAATTGCCCATAAAAGTGAAACACTGTTAATATTTAGGTGCACACTTCTGATAAGGAGTGCTGTAAGTTCGGTGCACAAAATGTGCTTGTAAGAGAGTGTACAGGAAAATATCAGTATGAAGTTACAGGTGTAATATCATGTTTCTCATCTTTGGTTTCTATGGAATATAAGGAAATATAATGGTAACACAGCTGAGGCTTTAGCGAAGCTGATGTTCGTTCTCTATGTATGATCATTGCCAATGTATCAAGAATCGATGTAAAGTCCCTAACGCTGTCGCGGTGATTCACTTGTCATCCACACGAGTATTAATAGCTGTAACTTATATTAATGTACAGGACACATGTAAAAAAAATTACCCTTGATTTTCCATAACAACGTGCGGACAGACTTCAATAATCTTTTGATTTATAGCTACTATTCTTTAAGTTATATTGTCATACAGTTGAAGAAAGTAATATTTTGACATAATTCGCCAGTACTCATATCTATTACTTTGACATCCGGAAAGTAGATACGAATGTAAATAGCATTTCACACCGGAAGAGGGAACGCAGTCTTTGCGCTTAGTCTGTCGGTGAAGTACCGTTTGCCTGCCTGCATTTGCCAAGAGCTGCCTCAACATTCCGTGAAGGTCGACCTCCACTAACAGGAACAGCCTAATGGACGTGGCAGCCGCTGACGCATGGTGAAGTTGTCTAAGGAGAGCTTCATTATTCATTTTCAAGGAAGATGAAGTTACTTGTCACGCTAATTTTTGCGTCTGTGTCCAGTCGATCTATAAAGGAACATAAGGCGACTTATGACTTTAGGTGCCGCGGGACAAACGATGTGAATGTTTCAGAACTATGCTCTGCTAGACATACCGCCATGCAAATACGTTTTCTGTCCGTATTACGGGCATTAAAGGCTTGCTTTGGCAATAATCCACTATCACACGATAACCAGTGTTACGGAACATCGATCTCTCAAAGCATATTATTCTTTGCAGCAGTAGCTTTTTAATAACTCGCAAATAGTTAAATACAGGCGGAATCCATCTTCCATACTAATAATAAAACTGGAAAACCGTCGTGTCTGCGGGACTGCTACGGTCGCAGGTTCGAATCCTGCCTCGGGCATGGGTGTGTGTGATGTCCTTAGGTTAGTTAGGTTTAAGTAGTTCTAAGTTCTAGGGGACTTATGACCTAAGATGTTGAGTCCCATAGTGCTCAGAGCCATTTGAACCATTTTTTGAACCGTCGTGTGTGTCTGTCTATTTGAACACGCTTATCTCAAAAATTACTAGACGGGAAGTTGAGCCTAGCTTGGGACAACGTATGGGCTTCATTTTATCAAAATCGGATACCCGGAGAAATGATATAGCAATTTAAAGTTTTATCCAAAATCATGTTCTGAGCTTAATAGTTCGGATGTTTACAGGGATGACACCATCATCATGGCATAGTACATCAAAGAACCAATGGATGGCGCTGACAGATTTTTTTTTTTGAACAATGAATATCTGGATGTTTACATCATTGACAGAATTTAAGCGCTTCGAAACTGTATAATGGAACGCGATGGGTAAGAAGTAAATTTTCCAGGAGATCGCATCAAACAAGAACAACTCCACACATGAGTAACTTTGAAGTAGGTATCGTCGGTGTAGCGAAGTAACTTAAATCACTTAATAAAGGCAAAGCCTCCGGTCCAGATTGTATTCCAGTCAGGTTCGTTACAGTGTATGCTGATACAGTAGCTCCGAATTTGGCAATCACAAGTAACGGCACGCTTGTGGAAAGATCCATACCTAAAGACTGGAAAGTTGCACAAGACACAGAAGCACCCAAGAAAAGAAATAGGAGTAATTCGTTAGATTACAGACCCATATTTCTAACGTCGATTTGCAGTAGGATTTTGCACGACATACTGTGCTCTAAGAAAAACGACTTATTGGGAAACACACAGTCTGGAACCGCGCGACCGCTACGTGCGCAGGTTCAAATCCTGCCTCGGGCATGGATGTGTGTGATGTCCTTAGGTTAGTTAGGTTTAAGTAGTTCTAAGTTCTAGGGGACTGATGACCTCAGAAATTAAGTCCCATAGTGCTCAGAGCCATTTGAACCATTTATTGGCAAACAGCCAACACGGATTCAGAAAATATCTTTCTTATGAAACAAGGCTAGCTCTGTTATCACGAAGTAATGCGTGCTATCGGTAGGGGATGTCAAATTTATTCCACATTTTTAGATTTTCAGAAGGCCTTTGACACGTTTCCTCACAAGATACTTCAAATCAAACTGCCTGCATATGGATTATCGTCGCAGTTGGGCGACTGAATTCGTGATTTTTTTCTCATAAAGGTCACAGTTCGTAATAGTTGACGGAAAGTCAACGAGTAAAACTAGAAGTAACATCTGGCGTTCCCCAAGGACAGGTTGTAGGCCCTCTGTTGTTTCTGATCTACGATTTAGGGGACAATCTCGGGCGTGGGTGTGTGTGTTATCCTTAACGTAAGTTAATTTAAGTAGTGTGTAAGCCTAGGGACCGATGTCCTCAGCAGTTTGGTCCCATAGAAATTTACCACAAATTTAAATTTTTTTATATCTCTGGCACATTCAACTGGCGCCTGTATGAATTAATACATATTATTTTTCTACACGGTTAAAACCTAGTTTGTACCTACACAGTGGACACACAGATCGTTATTTCGCGCACGAGAGCTACGGGATTCAAACAGCACTCTATAAAATAACGGTAAATATGTAAGTGCACTAATCCGGACGCTATAGTGCAAAAAACCGTTTTGCAGGACGTACTCCGTTATCTTGTATCATTTCATGCAGTCATACAAATAATAATTTCCGTGGTTACGTTGTTGTAATGATGCACAGCTGTCTACGAAAGGCACGTCGGACCACATACGGTCTGGCATCCCACTGGCGGCAAGCCTCAGTTGTTGTGTTGTGGTACACACCGACCAGCGTCCTCAGATCGTCATCAAGATAGCAGTATAATTACGGTGTACTGCTGCATTAACTTAATGAGGACAGTGCCACAAAAAGATAATTGCAGTCACGGAAGGGACGCACAACCAGTGTGTTGTTTGTGCGACGGTATGTTGATATTCCACAGCATTCACGGCTCCATCCTTGCCGCAACACGCGAGAAATTACGCTGGCTTATAAATCTATGTAATGAGACTAATATTCGTTGTACAACCCTGCGAGGTCCTTACCTGCTATTTTTTGCATTGCAGTCAGATAAGGTGCTAGTGGTTGTTTTTGTCTCCCCCTCCCCCCGCCCCTCCCCCTGCTCCTTCCCCCCGCCCCTTCCCCCGCCCCTTCCCCCCGCCCCTTCCCCCTCCACCTACTGCCATTTTTTATACGTGATAACTGCTTAGGCATTTATTTTTTCCACGCAAACGAGTGGCTATTTTGACAGCCATTACACATGGCCATGTGATAACATCCAAATCTTTGCCTGCTCGTTGTACCTGTCGACTAAGATAAGTGTGGAAGTCTTGTTTTATGTGCGTAAATTATCTTCGTCTGTTCTGTATAACGCAGGCGACATTTCATAGTTATCGCTTGGTTTTTCTAAAAATATTACATTCGTGTATAGAATTAAAGCTTGTACAGATTAATAAAATAAGTGTTAAAGTATCATGATATTACGAAGGGACGTCAAAAAGTAAATCACAGATTATCATGTCAGACCAAGTAGGTTTTATTGAATGCTCTACTACAGTTCAAAGTGACACAGATATCTGACACTATTTTTTAAATATAGTCACAGAGTCTCTGTAAGCAAAAGTCTGAACGTTTTACCAGTCGTTCAGTTCCTCAATGATAGAAATCCGCTTCTTTGTCGCGGGAACATCCGAGAACCGCCGTGTGAGCGTCGTCGTCGTTGCAAAGCCTCTTTCCCCCAAATGTTCTTTCAGCTTGCCGAAAGTATCGGAAATTGCATGGAGCAAGATCTGGACTGTATGCGGATGCTTCCAAACATACCTGTGTGGTGTTGGATTGTCGTGCACGAGAACAGTGTTTTCTTTTCCTCAATTTTCCACGGCTCTTTATTCTTTACGGCAATAAATATTACGCCTTTGTGCGCAGGCGGCAGTGATCGAGCAAATCAACGTGGGTACAATTTCTGATACTGCAGACGATCTCGGGTGATGAAATTGGCACTGCCACTGAGACGGGTATCTGTTGAGCGGCATTCATTTTGCGGTTGCTGCCAGTCAGGTCTTCGATTGCATGAACGTTATCGTCTGTGGTAGTTGTCGATGTCCTTCCTTCCCCATCAGTATCACCCGCATCTGTGTGGCCTCGGTCAAGTTTTCGGGACCATTTCGCTAGTACTGGACGCGACATTGCATCTGGCCCTTTATACCACTAGAACGTCAAAGTGAATCTGTGTGGAATTTGGACATTTTGTCCATGAGAATCGTACTGTCTGGAGTACTTTCGAGTACGTTTCTAGTTGCAGCGCCATTTCACTCGCACCCTATGGTGCACCTTTTATCCGTGCCGCAACAGAACTGTGCCTGACCGCGGGAACATTCACCACTGGCGTCGCTCAATGGTCCTAACAACGATAGAAATCTGTGACTTACTCTCTGTGTAGTCCTTACGTAATACGTACACTACCGGCCATTAAAATTTCTACACCACGAAGATGAAGTGCTACAGACGCGAAATTTAACCGACAGGAAGTAGATGCTGTGATACGCAAATGATTAGCTTTTCAGAGCATTCACACAAGGTTGGCGCCGGTGGCAACACCTACAACGTGCTGACATGACGAAAGATTCCAACAGATTTCTCTTATATAAACAGAACTTGGTCGGCGTTGCCTGGTGAAACGTTGTTGTGATGCCTCATGTAAGGAGGAGAAATGCGTACCATCACGTTTCCGACTTTGATAAAGGTCGGTTTATCGTATCGCGACATTGCTGCTCGCGTTGGTCGAGATCCAATGACTGTTAGCGGAATATGGAATCGGTGGGTTCAGGAGGGTAATACGGAACGTCGTGCTGAATCCCAACGGCCTCGTATCACTAGCAGTCGAGATGACAGGCATCTTATCCGCATGGCTGTAACGGATCGTGCAGCCACGTCTCCATCTCTGAGTCAACAGATGGGGACGTTTGCAAGACAACAACCATCTGCACGAACAGTTCGACGACGTTAGCAGCAGCATGGACTATCAGCTCGGAGACCATGCCTGCGGTTACCCTTGACGCTGCATCACAGACAGGAACGCCTGCGATAGTGTACTCAACGACGAACCTGGGTGCACGAATGGCAAAACGTCATTTTTTCGGATGAATGCAGATTCTGTTTGCAGCATCATGATGGTCGCATCCGTGTTTGGCGACATCGCGGTGAACGCACATTGTAAGCGTGTATTCGTCATCGCCATACTGGCGTATCACCCGGCGTGATGGTATGGGGTGCCATTGGTTACACGTGTCGGTCACCTCTTGTTCGCATTGACGGCACTTTGAACAGTGGACGTTACATTTCAGATGTGTTACGACCCGTGGCTCTACCCTTCATTCGATCGCTGCGAAACCCTACATTTCAGCAGGATAATGCACGACCGCATGTTGCAGGTAATGTACGTGCCTTTCTGGATACAGAAAATGTCCGACTGCTGCCCTGGCCAGCACATCACATTCTCCAGATCTCTCACCAACTGAAAAGGTCTGGGCAATGGTGGCCGAGCAACTGGCTCGTCACAATACGCCAGTCACTACTCATGATGAACTGTGCCATCGTGTTGAAGCTGCATGGGCAGCTGTACCTGTAGACGCCATCCAAGCTCTGCCTGACTCAATGCCCAGGCGTATCAAGGCCGTTATTACGGCCAGAGTTGGTTGTTCTGGGTACTGATTTCTCAGGATGTATGCACCCATATTGCGTGAGAATGTAATCAGATGTCAGTTCTAGTATAATATATTTGTCCAATGAATACCCGTTTATCATATGCATTTCTTTTTGGTGTAGCAATTTTAATGGCCAGTAGTGTATTTTGTAGTGACGTTCACTGTTGTGCTGCAGAGATTCGTATAACACGTCTGCTATGCAGTTTTATATAATACTGTCAGTAATTTGAAACGCCTGATTTACCACAGCTATTACGTAAACAACTAAGCCCATTTTACCTTACGTCCACCTACAATCACCTCGCCCCTAGCAGGTAAGTGGTTTGTGACCAAACTTTTTTTTTCCGTGTGCTTTATATGTGTACGAAACTCATCGCTATCGCTGATATGCTGGCAAGAATTCGAGGCGCGGCAGAAGGAATCTTGGGAGAACGCAGTTGCTAATTCTAATTCGTATTGGGCAAGGACGATGTGTTCAGCTTAGCGAGTGCCCAATGCATCCAGCAACTTCTACAACTCAGCCGGAAAATTGTGCAACGACGTACTTATTCCCCGGTTACACAGTGACGTCATATGCAGTGACAGTGAATAAATATCCTTCTCGTACAGAAAAAGTGGAAACGATTTACTTTGAAAATATATTTATAACTAAAGAACTTTTCGGTCAGAATCAACTCTTCGTGAAGTGTTACGGTGTCATTCTGTCTAAATGGCGTTCTGTATTGTGAATGTGGTATTACTGAGTGTATTAAGTTCTGTTGAAGAAGTCATTGTAAACAGTGGTTTACCCGTAGTACATGTAACACGATTTAATGCATTAAGACAAGTGTGGGACGACTAATGCCCAGGAAATGAATTAAATTTCAGTGTTTTGTATATTCTGCTGTGCTTTATGATCAGATTGAGTTTTAGCTCTTTCACGAACAAAAAAAGTAACTGCAATGACAAGTGAATATAAGTATGAGATGTGAAACTGCGTAGTTATACCCAATCTATGTCGGGATACGGCCCCTACACGCTCACAATGTATCAAATGCCTACCTATCCGTATTATTCTAGTCTGCCTCACAACCAGCAGGTCAGACTGTTTGCGTATCGCCCAAAAATAAGTAGAGCGGGTAGGGTACGATTGGAGGCTCTGTTCATTCACCGTCCGCTCCCCTCTCTTGCCTGTCTACATAGAATTCTCTCTCGGCAACCCTACGTGATTTGTACCTAGTCCAGTGATTCGGATGGACCTCTTCCGTGGCCTCAAGGAAATTACAGACGCACGCCATTCTCAGACACCTATTCCGTTGATTTCTCCACGACTACCTTAATTCCGGATGCATCTACACAGATGGACGAAAGTCGGTGACAGCTGATCGTGCCATTTGCCTACGCAAGGGAGCACGAGAAGCTTCCTCTGGGAGTACCTGCAGCGTAAAACTGCAGGGTCGGTACCCATATCTCGGTGTTTGCAACGCGTCAAAGCTCACACAACAAACAACTTACGTTTTTTGGGCCGACACCTTGAGCTGCTTACAAGAAATATATCAGTGCTACCCCACAAGCGTTTTGGTGGTTAACATCCATGACACATAAGGGGCGATCAAAAAATTTCCGTTATTGTCCGAATTATCGCCGTATTTTTTTTCTTTTTAGTGAATTCGTACAAACGATAAGATGGGAACAAGTATCTTCGAAGTCTGCTCCTTCAGTTCACCATAACTCGCTTTTAACAATTACGCCATGAGAAACAAACATAGTTATAGGCCTCCTTGAACACTGAAGTCCATACACTCGTGAAAGTAGTTTAGTGTCTCTAATCGTCATCCCAAAACATACACGGTTATCATTCCAAATCGCAAAAGACGAAGATAAGCGATTTTTGAAAAAAAAAAGTTGTTAAAATTGATCTTTCTTCTTAGTTAAGCCCTAGTGATAAATACGAGGGCAGTTCAATAAGTAATGCAACACATTTTTTTTTCTCGGCCAATTTTGGTTGAAAAAACCGGAAATTTCTTGTGGAATATTTTCAAACATTCTCGCTTCGTCTCGTATAGTTTCATTGACTTCCGACAGGTGGTAGCGCTGTACGGAGCTGTTAAAATGGCGTCTGTAACGGATGTGCGTTGCAAACAACGGGCAGTGATCGAGTTTCTTTTGGCGGAAAACCAGGGCATCTCAGATATTCATAGGCGCTTGCAGAATGTCTACGGTGATCTGGCAGTGGACAAAAGCACGGTGAGTCGTTGGGCAAAGCGTGTGTCATCATCGCCGCAAGGTCAAGCAAGACAGACTGATCTCCCGCGAGCGGGCCGGCCGTGCACAGCTGTGACTCCTGCAATGGCGGAGCGTGCGAACACACTCGTTCGAGATGATCGACGGATCACTATCAAACAACTCAGTGCTCAACTTGACATCTCTGTTGGTAGTGCTGTCACAATTGTTCACCAGTTTGGATATTCAAAGGTTTGTTCCCTCTGGGTCCCTCGTTGTCTAACCGAACACCATAAAGAGCAAAGGAGAACCATCTGTGCGGAATTGCTTGCTCGTCATGTGGCTGAGGGTGACAATTTCTTGTCAAAGATTGTTACAGGCGATGAAACATGGGTTCATCACTTCGAACCTGAAACAAAACGGCAATCAAGGGAGTGGCGCCACACCCACTCCCCTACGAAGAAAAAGTTTAAAGCCATACCCTCAGCCGGTAAAGTCACGGTTACAGTCTTCTGGGACGCTGAAGGGGTTATTCTGTTCGATGTCCTTCCCCATGGTCAAACGATCAACTCTGAAGTGTATTGTGCTACTCTTCAGAAATTGAAGAAACGAATTCAGCGTGTTCGTAGGCACAAAAATCTGAACAAACTTCTCCTTCTTCATGACAACGCAAGACCTCACACAAGTCTTCGCACCCGAGAGGAGCTCACAAAACTTCAGTGGACTGTTCTTCCTCATGCACCCTACAGCCCCGATCTCGCACCGTCGGATTTCCATATGTTTGGCCCAATGAAGGACACAATCCGTGGGAGGCACTACGCGGATGATGAAGAAGTTGTTGATGCAGTACGACGTTGGCTCCGACATCGACCAGTGGAATGGTACCGTGCAGGCATACAGGCCCTCATTTCAAGGTGGCGTAAGGCCGTAGCATTGAATGGAGATTACGTTGAAAAATAGTGTTGTGTAGCTAAAAGATTGGGGAATAACCTGGTGTATTTCAATGCTGAATAAAACAACCCCTGTTTCAGAAAAAAATGTGTTGCATTACTTATTGAACTGCCCTCGTAGTAAGCACATTTCGGTTGTTTGATTTGGGAGAGGGAACGAAACAGCGAGGTCATCGGTCCCACCGGATTAGGGAACGATGGGGAAGGAAGTCGGCCGTACCGTTTCAAAGGAACCATCCTGGCATTTGCCGGAAGCGATTTACAGAAATCACGGAAAACCTAAATCAGGATGGCCGGACGCGGGTTCGAACCGTCGTCCTCCCAAATGCGAGTCCAGTGTGTAGCCATTGTAAGCGCATCTGTGCCTCATATTTGTTGGTACCCAGGTGTAGTTGCTGCGATTCGAACATTCGATCAGGTCCGTAATCTGTGTCGTTAAGTAATTCTTAGCACACGTGGCATAGGCGAGAACAGAATAAGTGTCGGACACGTCCCCTTTCAGAATCAGTGGCCCGCCCCCCCCCCCCCCTGTCTGACGTCACCCCCTGGTCAGGCTTTCCTGATGTTACCGCCAAATGGTCCGACTTTTCTGCCATATTGTCTACAGTAGCCCAGTTGTTTTGCTATTGCTATTGAGTGTACTCACGAGTAACGCTGTAAGGCGGCAGTCCTTCCAGATAAAAAGGGGTGGACTCGCCCAGCACTGAGTTACCTCGCACGAGCTCTGGTAGTACTTTTGTGAGGCAGGGTCTTTGGTAAAGTGACGTAGGCACAAAGTACGTTCCATTCTACGTAGGCACAAAGTAGGTTCCATTCTGCAGTGGAGTGTGTGCGTGTGCGCGCGCGCTGTTTCAGAACTTGGTGGCAGGTTAAAACTGTGTACCGGAACATGACTCAAATCCGGATGACTATTATATATAGTATCCATACAGTATTTATAAAAAGGGAGATATATATGACGCGCGAATATCCATACTTGATTCATCAAATATTTGAGAATGAGAACACTTAGCACTTGGCAACTTGCAACGAACTTCACATGCATTTTCGAACCTTTACAAAGCTTTTTCTCGTAGGCGGTGTCCACAAACTGATGGAAGGAAAAAAGTTTATCGCTTACTAAATTTTCGCTATTCATACAGCACTATGACTGTATTCACATATACCACTGAGTGTACCAGATAAATTACAACATCCAAAGGCACATAGTTCAGGAGCTGTGGCGTCAAATACTGAGTTGCGTGAAAAAGTGCCGCATCATTCGTGACGTTTTGACTCATTACTTCTTTACTATCAACTCGATTCACAACGCATTTCGCAGACAGTCGTCCGGATGTAACAGCAAAATGATCTATTTAATTAATTTATTTACTTATTAACCTGAGTGATGAAACCTTCCCGTCTCCTCTATATCTCTTTTGTTACGCAACCTTTCCTTCAACAATAACCTATGGAACCTTCCCTTAGGATTTCTATCTCTTGCTTAATAATAACAAAAGAAATCTTGCCTTTGAAATCAATTCTCTTTCTAAATAATAATAATAATAATAATAATAATAATAATAATAATAATAATAATAATAATCCCCGTGGAGGCCCGGGAGAAGAATAGGCCTCCGGTATGTTCTGCCAGTCGTAAAAGGCGACGAAAAGAACAAACCACTAATAGGGCTAACCCCCCTTTTAGTGTGATTACTTGGTTCAGGACAGAACTAAAGAAGCCTCGGACAAGTGCCGTCATGGTCGGGGACGACGCTTGAACCCTATGCCCGCCCACAATGGTAACGACACTGCTAGCCAACTGGAAAAGGATTTAAATCCGAATAGAGGTGTTTTGCAGGATATGCTTCCTGCAACCACCCTAGAAGGAAAACAAAGACAGAGGATGAGATGGTCAGATGAAGTTAATCGACACCTCATGTTCTGTTATTACCAAGCAACAAACCTAGGAACCAACACAACTGGATACAGATCACAAGTATACACAACATTTATTACCAGATACCCGGAATTAAAATTTTTAACAGAACAACGACTAGCTGATCAGATCCGTGTAATAATCAAAAATAACAGGATACCCCAGTCAGAATTAGAAAACATCAAACAACAAGTACAACAAATACTGGAACAAAATAATGTGCAATCAGAAGAGGAAGAAAACACAGTAATGGACTCAAACATCCCAGAGCAAACAAACAAAGACCAACACGCATCAATTAAACAATCAGAGGAAAACGAAATCTTAAGACAGCCACCAGAACAAGCACAAATAGAACACGAAGAGAGACACGTGTTAGATATAGAAGAGAAATTTCAGCTGACATATATAGAATACAAAGACACAAATACAGACATTAGACCATTCTTGCATAGACCGCCAAATAACCCACAAGTCGAAACAACAATAAAAACTATCAACACAATCATACACAACAAAATAAATGAAAACACAACTATGGAAGAGTTACAACTACTGGTTTATATAGGAGCACTCACTACACTAAATATACACACTAGGCAGAGATCAGAACAAACCAACACACAGAAGAAACCCACAAAACCAGCATGGCAACACAGGTTACAGATCAGAATAGAAAAACTGAGAAAAGACATCGGACAGCTAACACAATTTATAAGAAATGAAATATCAGACAAAAAACGAAAAAGGTTAGGTAAAATCTCACAACAAGAAGCAATAGAGCAATTAGATGAAAAAAAGCAGAAATTGCAAGCATTGGCCAAACGACTTAGAAGATACAAAAAAAGTGAAAATAGAAGGAAACAAAACCAAACATTCAACACAAACCAAAAGAGATTTTACCAAACAATGGATAACACACACATTAAAATAGACAATCCACCAAACATAACAGACATGGAACACTTCTGGAGCAGCATATGGTCAAACCCGGTACAACATAACAGGCATGCACGGTGGATACAAGCAGAAACAGACACATACAAGATGATACCATAAATGCCTGAAGTGATAATTTTGCAACATGAAGTCACCCGAGCAATTAATTCTACACACAATTGGAAAGCCCCTGGAAATGATAAAATAGCAAATTACTGGCTAAAGAAGTTCACCTCAACACATTCACATCTAACTAAATTATTTAACAGTTACATTGCAGACCCATACACATTCCCTGATACACTTGCACATGGAATAACCTATCTGAAACCTAAAGATCAAGCAGACACAGCAAACCCAGCTAAATATCGCCCCATAACATGCCTACCAACAATATACAAAATATTAACTTCAGTCATCACACAGAAATTAATGACACATACAACAGAGAACAAAATTATAAATGAAGAACAAAAAGGCTGTTGCAAAGGAGCACGAGGATGTAAAGAGCAACTGATAATAGATACAGAGGTGACATATCAAGCTAAAACTAAACAAAGGTCCCTACACTACGCATACATTGATTACCAAAAAGCCTTTGATAGTGTACCCCACTCATGGTTACTACAGATTTTGGAAATATACAAAGTAGATCCTAAATTGATACAGTTTCTAAACACAGTAATGAAAAATTGGAAAACCACACTTAATATCCAAACAAATTCAGATAACATCACATCACAGCCAATACAGATTAAGCGTGGAATATACCAAGGAGACTCATTAAGTCCTTTCTGGTTCTGTCTTGCTCTGAACCCACTATCCAACATGCTAAATAGTACAAATTATGGATACAATATTACTGGAACATACCCACACAAAATCACACATTTGCTATACATGGATGATCTAAAACTACTGGCAGCAACAAATCAACAACTCAACCAATTACTAAAGATAACAGAAGTATTCAGCAATGATATAAATATGTCTTTTGGAACAGACAAATGTAAGAAAAATAGCATAGTCAAGGGCAAACACACTAAACAAGAAGATTACATATTGGATAACCACAGCGACTGCATAGAAGCGATGGAAAAAACAGATGCCTATAAATACCTAGGATACAGACAAAAAATAGGTATAGATCATACAAATATTAAAGAAGAACTAAAAGAAAAATATAAACAAAGACTAACAAAAATACTGAAAACAGAATTGACAGCAAGAAACAAGACAAAAGCTATAAATACTTATGCTATACCAGTATTGACCTACTCATTTGGAGTAGTGAAATGGAGTGACACAGACCTAGAAGCACTCAATACACTTACACGATCACAATGCCACAAATATAGAATACATCACATACATTCAGCAACAGAAAGATTCACATTAAGCAGAAAGGAAGGTGGAAGGGGAGTTATAGATATAAAAAACCTACATTATGGACAGGTAGACAATTTAAGAACATTCTTTCTAGAACGAGCAGAAACTAGCAAAATACACAAAGCAATCACTCATATAAATACATCAGCTACACCATTGCAATTTCATAACCACTTCTACAACCCTTTAGATTACATAACATCAACAGATACAAAGAAAGTAAATTGGAAAAAGAAAACACTACACGGCAAGCACCCGTATCATCTAACACAGCCACACATAGATCAAGACGCATCCAACACATGGCTAAGAAACGGCAATATATACAGTGAGACGGAAGGATTCATGATCGCAATACAGGATCAAACAATAAACACCAGATATTACAGCAAGCATATTATTAAAGATCCCAATACCACAACAGATAAATGCAGACTTTGCAAACAACAAATAGAAACAGTAGATCACATAACAAGCGGATGTACAATACTAGCAAATACAGAATACCCCAGAAGACATGACAATGTAGCAAAAATAATACATCAACAACTTGCCATAAAACATAAACTAATAAAACAACACGTTCCCACATACAAGTATGCACCACAAAATGTACTGGAGAATGATGAATACAAATTATACTGGAACAGAACGATTATAACAGATAAAACAACAACACATAACAAACCTGACATCATACTCACCAATAAAAAGAAGAAATTAACACAACTAATTGAAATATCCATACCCAACACAACAAATATACAGAAGAAAACAGGAGAAAAAATTGAAAAATACATCCAACTGGCTGAGGAAGTCAAGGACATGTGGCATCAGGATAAAGTCGACATTATCCCAATTATACTATCAACTACAGGAGTCATACCTCACAATATTCACCAGTACATCAATGCAATACAGCTACATCCAAACATATATATACAACTACAAAAATCTGTAATTATTGATACATGTTCAATTACCCGAAAGTTCCTAAATGCAATATAACATATACCATACAGTTACAAGGAAGTCACGCTTGACCGAGGTCCGCGTCACGTTCCATTTTTAACCAGACTTAAATCTGAGAAAAAAAAGTCAAAAAGATAATAGTAATAATAATAATAATAATAATAATAATAATAAGTGCGATCTTCGCATACAAAATTAAATGCTGCTTATTAAAAGTGATTCGCTGATTATTTCGACGAAACATAGAAGGTGTCGTCGTCGTGGCCCTCTGTCGTTACCTGCAATAATCCAAAACTGTTCCTTACCTTTTTCACTGTTACTGGATCGCCATCTGACTGCTACATAACTGCGACATGAATATACTTACCCTGTTTTACTGTGCTCTATTAGCTGCCAGTGGGCTATCATAATAAGTGGCTGTATTTATTACCAAAGCTGACGTTATTCTTTAATTATTTTGACTGAAGTTACGTAATTCATACTTAAACTTTTTCTTGACAACAATAACATTTTGCAAAGTTTTACGTTGATGGTTTTTGGGATGGATTATAATCAGTAATGCAATATTGCTGGCAAAAATTAATTATATTCTGAAAACGGTTCTTCAAATATTTACTGTTGGTAATGAAATGATTTTACACACGTTCAAATGGGACTTACTTTTTACAACAATCTTACAACTAGCATTGCGCGAGCATACCTTCAGTAGTCTTGAATTTCTCAAAAAAATAATTCAATAATATTATTTCCTCTTACGATAATAGTTAGCTGATGTCTCTGTACTGTAAATCATAGCTGGTGGCTGGCAGACACACTGCTCCTCTCAACCTCTCGCTTCAGACCTGCTGCCAACTCGCTTCACATCTCGCTTACTACTAACATCCTACGAACGCTGAAGTGCGGTCTCTCCTGCCAACAATGCTTTCTGGTGCAGACAATCCCTGCTACCATTACAAAATGTATCAATGCGCGGTCTTTCCCGCTCTTTTCTTAAAATGTATCCATACGCGGTCTCTCCCGCTCTTTTAAAAATTATAACAGTGTGCGGTCTCTCCCGCCAACAATACTTTGGTGCAGACATTCCCTGTTACCACAATTATTTCCAAACTGACAAATATTAATTATTTCTACTTAATTCTATTAAAAATATAAACATCTTTCATAAATTGTGGTTTGACAATAGAAATACACACGTCTTAACAGTGATTAGAGCAATAAGGCCCTTTCTTACATCGGACGCGGGTTTCAGACATTGACTGCTTTTTTACATCAAAGTTACACAAGAAATAACAATTTCAGTATGGCAGAGACTATTAAAATGAGTTTAGTGTCTATAGTGACAATGTAAGTAATACTGACTATAAAATCATGAAGTTGATACTGGCAGTACTTGTACTACACCTACTGCTACCTGATAGTGTTGCGGCTACCTCTAATGGTGATAGTAGTAATAATAAGAACAATATTAATAATAAAAGTGGCAGATACAAAATAATTTAAAGGTGTGCAAAACAGATGTTTTCTGACATAGCAAGTTCTGTGGAAAGAAAATTTAAGAAGACTGCACCATCTAAGAATACTGGGAAATGAGGAAAATCTGGTTGGAAAGGAGGATGTAAAAGGGTGACAAGTGCGTAGAGGGGCAATGGTAATCACTATTGTTGCTTTAACAGACATGTTATTAACTGTCTTCTGAAGCTGGAGATGTTGCTCAGTTCTCTAATACACTGCGGGAGGTCATTTCAGAGTCAGATTCCTATTACTGAGGAGGACATCGAGAAAGTGGCAGAACGATGGAGTGGGACATAAAGGATTTTGATCTGATGGGAGCGGCTATTTCTGCCATGTTGTTCAGTTGAGAGCGTTAAGGTCTACGAGAGATATGGGTTACAGTGTACATTAATTACTAACAAGACAGTAAAGAAGATAGAGGGCATGGAAATCTCTGCGCTTGTCTGCACGCAGCCAAGATAGCTGTGCATAAGATGGTGAAATGTGATAAAAGACTAGCACAACTCGGGTATAAAGGAAACAGGTAATTCATAACCAGTCCATTGTAAAGCATATAGTTCAGGAGATACCACGTAGTAAATATTGAGCTGCGTGAAATGAAACTGCAGAGCGAAATTCGCTAGAAAAAAATGGTTCAGATGGCTCTGAGCCCTATGGGACATAACATCTGAGGTCATCAGTCCCCTAGAACTTAGAACTACTTAAACCTAACTAACCTAAGGACATCACACACATCCATGCCCGAGGCAGGATTCGAACCTGTGATCGTAGCAGTCGCGCGGTTCCGGACTGAAGCGCCTAGAAGCGCTCGGCCACCGCGGCCGGCGAAATTCGCTAGAGATAAGGTGAAATACGTGTACAAATACGCGTGAAAGACATTTGACATGTGCGTACGCGGGCAAAGCCACGGGTAAAAAGTTCATCCTAAACTCCTGGACGGGTTTCAACCAAATTTGATACACGTTTTAGTTACAATTTGGAAAGAAATACTGTGCAGGTCCTCGTAGTGATAACATGGGAGAGAAAGTGGGAGGAGAAGAAGGGCACAGATAGGGGGGGGGGGGAGAGGATGGACGGAGGGAGGGGAAGACGGAGATGGTGTATTAGAAGACTGGAATACATACATACCCAGGCAACGCTGGGTACTCAGCTAGTTATGAAATGAAACAAGGATGGTTAGATTCTTATACGTCATCGACATTGAAGTTATTATTGCCGACGTACCAGTTCAATTAGTCGAAGACGATGAATTGAATCATGCGTGGTCGTGATGAAGAAATTTACTCCAGAAATTGGTGAAGTCGTTTGAGGGAAAACATACCTCTGTTATTTAAATTTGGAAGTTCCTTCGAAGGAAATCAATAGTTTATATACAGGTATTGTGTTGTATTATTCCCCACTTCGACATCTACTTCTGTACTCTGAGAATCAACTGTGAAGTGTGTAGAAGAGGAAGGAAGCTACCTTGTCTCGTTTTGTGATGTGCACAGTTTTACATTTCCGAACATTTGAAACAAGTTTACAAACTTTGCAGCTCTTTGAAATTCTATCGAAAACTGAGTGGAAGTTCGTGCAGCTGTTTGCAGATCATCCTGATGTGGGCTAGGTTTCGCCTGTCATGAGCTGCTATTCTGTCAGACTAGGCTGACTGGTTCGCCCATGGAAATGTGTCACATCTCGGGATGTATGTGCGTGTAGATCAAACTGCGGCCGCCGGTGTGAAGGTTGTTGAGCCGCCTCGTCAGCCAGTGAAAGTGTCCTCGGAGCCGGGCCCGCTGCATTGATTTTTTCCCAGAGTCGGCCCACAGCATAAGGCTGGCTGCACACGCAGACAGGTGGGGGTGGCGGCACGGAGCAGCCATCGGCTTCCCCCGCCCCGCCTCGCCCCGACCCCCCATCCCTCCCTCTCTTCCTCCTCCTGAGTCGTCGCGACGCTATTTACGAGCCTCTTCGTCGCTGGCTTGAGACCGACACACAGTCCGCGCCGCCGCGCCCCTAGGTCCTCGTAGCGCGCTAATGAGAGGACCAGACGCTCGTCTCTCCAGCTTTCCGTTCCTCAGCAACCTGACGAAACCCACTACATTATTAGCTCTCGTGCTGTACAGGGATTGAGGACCAATAACTGTTTGGCCTAGGCGGTGCCTGTTGCGTCGCTGAAGACGCATTGGGGTCTTTTCATAGTGTTTGGTGTTAGTACAGAAGTTTCTACAGATTTCCCTCCATTTTAACCATATTCGCTTCTCTTCCACGCCCTTGTATGCAAATTATACACCGCATACACCGATGAGCCGAAACACTGTTGGTACACCTTTGGGTCAGAATGTGTGTGATGTGGCTTAGACAAGTCATTGGTAGGTATGTGGTGCCAGGTACAGAATCGTTCAGAAGAATTTCGTAGTTGAACTAGTACATTGATAGGCGTGTTTATCTATACGCGGAATCAAAACAAACCGGACAGAAGACTGCTTGACCTCGTCGCGGTTACATTTATTGATTGCTGTATGCAGGTAAGCATGGACTTCAGCTGTAAACAGTGTTTCCAAGGGGTTCCTAAGTGTTTGTGGAATCGGAAGACTCCCGAGCACGGGGTCCCGGGTTCGATTCCCGGCGGGGTCAGGGATTTTCACCTGCCTCGAGATGACTGGGTGTTTGTGTTGTCCTCATCATTTCATCATCATCCAGGAAAGTGGCGAAATTGGACTGAGCAAAGATTGGGTAATTGTACGGGCGCTGATAACCACGCAGTTGAGCGCCCCACAAACCAAACATCATCATCATCATCAATCGGAAGACTGCAACAAACCTAACTATAAAAAGGTAGACTTAATCCTAATGTTTTTATTTACTCACAGCAGTGCCTCAAACTGAAGAATATTCAGTAGATATCAGAAAACCTGTCTTAACAGAACTACAGGGTGATCAAAAAGTCAGTATAAATTTGAAAACTTAATAAACCACGGAATAATGTAGATAGATCGGTAAAAATTGACGACACACATGCTTGGAATGACATGGGGTTTTATTAGAACAAAAAAAAAGAAAGCAAAAGTATTGCTAGACGCGTGAAAGATCTCTTGCGCGCGTCGTTTGGTGATGATCGTGTGCTTAGCCGCCACGTTCGTCGTTCTTGGCCTCCAAGGTCCCCAGACCTCAGTCCGTGCGATTATTGGCTTTGGGGTTACCTGAAATCGCAAGTGTATCGTGATCGACCGACATCTCTAGGGATGCTGAAAGACAACATCCGATGCCAATGCCTCACCATAACTCGGGACATGCTTTACAGTGCTGCTTACAAGATTATTCCTCGACTACAGTTATTGTTGAGAAATAATGGTGGACATATTGAGCATTTCCTGTAAAGAACATCATCTTTGCTTTGTCTTCCTTTGTTATGCTAATTATTGCTATTCTGATCAGATGAAGCGCCATCTGTCGTACATTTTTTTGAACTTTTGTATTTTTTTTTTGTTCTAATAAAACCCCATGTCATTCCAAGCATGTGTGTCAATTTGTACCTCTCTATCTACATTATTTCGTGATTTATTCAGTTTTCAAATTCATACTGACTTTTTGTTCACACGGTAAATCAAGTTCAAACTCAGTCCTTTGTTACGAAGGTGTTTTAGATCTCACAACAACTTGTGACTGTCTGGGTACGATTTCAGAAAAAAAGGACGACGATAAAAAACAATGCACGAAATGGTCGGCCACCAAATACTACCCAAAAACAAAAGAAGGTAATCCATGGCTGATCCCAAAAAGACAGCTGGCGAAGTGGGTGATGATCCACAGGTAAAATACCGGGTGAAGGTGCATGTTTCGACAGTTAAACGTCGCTTAGCAGCTACAGATCTCAGTGGCACGCAACCTTCTCGAAATCCTATGACAAGTGCCAGACTACAGTTTGCTAAGAAGTACGCGACTGGATAACTGAAGGCTGGTCGAAAATTCTGTGGAGTGATGAAAGTAAGTTTAATCTCTTCTCCGCATACAGGATACAGTACGTTCGACTGTCGAGAAACAAGAGGAATGACAGTAAGTATCAAGTACCTAACGTGAAGCACGAAGGAGAAAGTACCAAGGTGTGGGACTGTTTCTCACGAATTGGTGTTGGTCCTCTGGCTTAAATTCATGCGCTACTGGATAGCCTGAAGTATGGTGAAATATTAACAGACCGTATGATACCTCACGAAAGACGAAATATGCCTCGTAATTGGCAATTCCAGCATGAAAACGAGCCGAAGCGTACTTCTGGCTACGTGGAGACAGTTCTGGAGCAACGCAAAATAAAGGTATTCGAATGGTCAAGCCAAAGTCAAGACCTAAACACCATAAAACATTTTTGGACGAGCGAGATAAACGTGTTGGCCAGCAAAACTGCGCCAACAAGGAGGCTTTCTACAAAGAACTGTGTGAGCAATGGAAGAAGAATCCACGTGTGCGATTCTGTGTCATCCAGGTGTGCTGCAGTAATACCCAAGAAGGGCTGTGCAACCGGTTATTCAGCCAAGAATATCAAGGATCAACACTTCATATTGTTTTTCCTATGTTTAGTTTTCACAAAATACTTTTGATCCTATGTAATTTGTTCACTTTTGTTGTATTACTGACGCAAAAATTATAACTGTATAATATGTGTAAGAAAATGAAGTACACATTATAAAATTTCGGTAACTAAGTTCTTTCATTTAAATTTTCTCCTAAAGCATTCGTTTTCCCTATTTTGTATCTCTACAAAATACTTTTGAGCGACGCTGTTTACACACAGGTCACAAAATTCTCGTAAATTACGCTCCGGTATTTGTGGCTGAGGGGCTGGCGCCCGATAGCGTCCCGTGTGTGTTCCGTCGGATTCGCATCGGGCGAATTCGGCACCCAAAACATCGAGTGTTCGCTATCATGCTCGGCAAACCACTGAAAGACGTTTCTGCCCTTGCGAGACGGACAGTTATTCCGATGGAAGATACCGTCGCCATCAGGGAAGACATCAAGCTTAAGAAATACAGGTGGTCCGCAGTAATATTCACATAGTCTACATATGTCATGGTGCCTTCGATTGCCACCATGGGTCCTACGGAAGCCATGGCGAATGACCCCCATGGCATAATATTGCCCTCGTCGGTATGCGTCCGTGGTGCACTGCGCGTTTCAATCAGCAGTTCGCTTCGTTGATGGCGGCGTATCCGGATGTGACGTTGGACCTGGTGTAACAAGAAACGTGATTCATCCTACCAGGCTACAAGTTTCTGTTCGTCCACGTCCAATCTCGATGATCCTGTGCCCACTGCAATCGTAACTGATGTAGTCATTGGACCAACATGGGAAGATGTGGGGGGCTCTCTTTCGCCGAGCCTCATCTTCACAGTGTGTTCGGAAACACTTGTTCCTCCACCAGCGTTGTACTCTGTTGTCAGATGTGCCACAGAGTGCCGCCTGTCCTGCTTTACAGAGCGCGTAAGCCTCCGACTTCCACATACTGTGATGAGGCGGGGACGTCCAACTTGTCAACTACTCGTGGTTTCACTGTCCCCCAACCACTCTCCATACGGACTCAGGACAGTAGCACTCGAACGTCCGACCAGCTTCTCCATTTCCGAGATGCTCGTTCCCAGGCGCCGGGCCATAACAATTTGCCCTTTGTCAAAGTCGCTTATGTCACTGGATTTCTCCATTTGCTAGAATGATTCCCCATTTGTTTCTGTTCTACTTATATACTTTCCTACCGCGCTACGTGCCCACAACCCCACCAGATGGAATTCAGTCTCGCAGTGGGCAGTGGTAAAAATGACTTGCGTCATTAGCGTAGTTGATTGTTACACTCCATTTAATATTATAATTTTCTGTGTTTGCTTAATTGAATTGTGTGGAACGTGATACAAAGACGATTACATATCTCTTGTTTTCGTGGAAAAATAAGTGAAATGATATGACTAAACAATGTTGATTACATTGTTACTTACATTACCGCAAGTATTCCTACTATGTTTCCCGTTTAAAATATGAATACATTATTTGTAGTGTGAACAGAATTTCACTATATAATACAGCAGTGGTAAGACAATGAACTCATATTCGGGAGGACAACCGTTCAAATACCCATTATCCAAATGTACATTTTCCGCGATTAAATCGCTTCGGGCTAGTGGCTAAGTGGTTTCTTCGAAACGGCACGGCAGATTTCCTACCCCACCCATCCCCATCCAGAGTTTGTGCTCTAATGACCTCGTCGACGACGGGAGGTTGAGACCTAATCTTCCTTTGTTCCAGTTCGCGGTGTTACCGTCCTTCTGGAGATAAATGTTGTCAACGGAAAATAATTCAAAGTAAACGTCTGTACGAAATATTAATTTTGTCAATGGTAGGCGAAATAAATGTTCTTGAAATCTGGTGGTTGTAACTCAGTTTGTTCAAAATAATAAACATTTACCAGAACATATCTTCTTTTCGTTGCTTCGCTGCAGTTGATGTTTCTTTTCATGTAAGTTCCTTAACGGCAAACGGGCCACAGAACGCCATGGTACCCACATGACATAAAAAACAGTTATGGTCAGGTGTTAATTTATTACTTCCCAGAGTGCCGCTCAAGATCTTACATCGTACTGGATCTCGCATACGATTTCTCGCGTGTGTTACATACTATTGCCAACAACTGATGTGTTGTTGCGTATAGTAAATTCGTTAATTACAATTACATAAGTTGTTGATAATTACAAAAAAAATGTTATCAGCCGGTGGTTACAATTGAATTGTATGGAACGCGATACAAAGACGATTACATATCTCTTGTTTTCATGGAAAAATAAGTGAAATGATATGACCAAACAATGTTGATTACATTGTTAATTACATTGTTAATTACACTGTAACTACATTGCCGCAAGTATTCCTACGATGTTTCCTGTTTAAAATACGAGTCATTAATTCTACTGTGAACAGAATTTCAATATATAATACAGGAGCCCAAATACATGCTCTGTTTATATTGTAAATCTGGTTTCGTTTTATGAATTACACTAAATACGAGGTAATTGGATGTTATGTTAGCCAGTAGTGTAGCCGGCCGCGGTGGTCTAGCGGTTCTGGCGCTGCAGTCCGGAACCGCGGGACTGCTACGGTCGCAGGTTCGAATCCTGCCTCGGGCATGGGTGTGTGTGATGTCCTTAGGTTAGTTAGGTTTAAGTAGTTCTAAGTTCTAGGGGACTTATGACCTAAGATGTTGAGTCCCATAGTGCTCAGAGCCATTTGAACCATTTGAACCAGTAGTGTAGCAAGCTGATAGTAGATAGAAGTGTTATAGGTTTCAAACAATATAATTACACTATATTTGGTATCTCTTTTGTTGCTCCTAATTGCAACTAAACGAATTTACAAGATATGTTCTTGCCAATGGATGGGCGTAATATCAGTGAGAACCTTGACATGAAATTGTTGAAAAATGAAGTTACAGAGCTCAAAAGGCTAAATTACTTATATGGTTTGCACCAAATGACTTATCAGTTAACCATGCAGTGCATACCAGCTTCGAAATTGTAAGAGAAGTGAGCTATTACGTTTCAAGCTACTTTAAGTGCGAAGAATCTTAATAATGAGGTATACTGAAGTCAGAATGAGATTTGCCGGCGAGGGTACGGGGCCGTGCTCAGGATAAGTGTTTCTTGATAACCGTAAAGCCTGAACGGTGCGTACGTAGTTCCATCAACAGAGGTGTGCACCTTAAACAAAGCACTTTTAGGAACTACAAGCCAGCCCTGTACAGTCTGTTGTGCAGTGTGTTACGCTCAACACTTATTACAGTGTTGATGCAATTGAACGGGGAGCAATAATAATGTGAGAGCTTATTTCTAGTAATAACTTGTTTATTCACCTTTTCGCCTTTGTTCCTCACATATTTGCATCCCTTTTTGTCAAGGGAAACAGTAGCAACTGGTCCACTTGCTATTGCAACTGCGGCCTCAACTATAAGAGTTCCATCACTACCACTCGACAGCTCAACAGTGCCTTCCTCGACAGCCAAACACTTCGCTTGCACTAGCTAAACTTCACGAATAAGCTTCATAAACCTTAACAAAGTGGCTGTGACGTCAGAAAGTCATAGATGATGATGATGATGATGATGATGATGATGATGATGATGATGATGCTAGATATTTTATATTTGGTGTGAAGCTGGACAAGAATAACGGCGATTAGTAGTCGTGTTGGAGGCAGTAGCAGAAGTAGTTTCAGTTTACATTGTCCTGCATACATGGATGGATCAGTTTAACATCGTCATGGGTATTTGGGATAGTTAGATAGTGATGATGGAAACTCGGAAATTACCTCATTGGAGGTGTTATTCCGGCATTCACTCACAACTGTGTAAGGAATACTCAGGAAACCTAATCAACATGGTTGTCATTGTATTTGAACGCTTATCCCCTGGAATAAATTTCCAAGATCCTAAACACTGTCCCACCTCACAGATTTTCTGCAAAGTGACGCCATACTAGTGCAGAAGTCAATTCTTTGTTCAGAGGAGCTAGCGAAAATAACTGTATTTGAATGCCGAGGTATGTATGGGATTGATCTACACATAATTTGTTTTCCTTCTTTCTGGAGGTAGACCAATGATGTGGGTGTCCTAAGGTAGAAATAACTGACTTAATACCTGTTGCTGTAATTATTAGTCTATAACAAATGTGTCATAATAATAAGCGGAATTTTGTGTTAGCTTGTTTCTCAAACAATGTATTTCTTTGTATCGCTAAACGAAGCACGAAAGATACAGCGGCACCAATTCTCAACTTCAGATGGGTATCAACGCGATTATTGTGTTAATTAATCATTCTGGATTGCTATTCCTGTGATGGAAGAAAGACCCTCTCTGTCTAAGTGCTATTTTAATATTGGACTGTGCTTTCTTTAGCACGGATCGTGCACTGTCGTTCGCTGCGATGAAGGAAACTTTTGCATGTCTGCATGTTGGTAATAGCTCAGTCTAGACCTGCAGAGCTAAGGGTTATGGACCACAAGGAATTTCAAGGTTAGCGTGTTGCTTCTAACATAGATGTTACGTTGCGTGAATACAAGACCAGTGAACTAACTTTTGTGTGTGTGGGGGGGGGGGAGGGGGGGGGATGTTTAGCAAAATTTTCCATAAAGTGTTATTTCACACTGGATCGTATCTCGGAAGGACCGAATATGTTCTCCAAGTGGCAACCTTGATATAGAATTTCTGTGACTTCCCTGAAATACTGAAGTAACATGCAGTTGTAGTCCCTTTGAAAATGGCGTGGCTGATTTCCTTAATCACCGTCATCCGTAATCACCTCATCATCGACGTTCTCCAAACCCCCGGACACTTTTCAATCATATTAGGCACAGAAACAGCAGGTCTCACGACTATCAGCACTGTGCGTTTTATAAGAATAGGAACAGAGATACAAGCAAAATCGTTTTTTTCCCAGCCCATGATATATAGGCTACCCTGCATAGCATGTATGTTTTGTGGAACAGTATCATCCTGCCAAATGTAACTGCTTTGCAAGGCAACCTACACGTTAGGCACACGAAACAAGTTTTCTGGACCGAGACTTGTAGACTGCTCTGCATGAAAGACGTGTTGTGCTGAAGCGTGCTTTATCCACATTCTTAGCGTAGTGGCCTGTATATTATGGGCATATAAATGATTTTTAAGCCCTTGATATGTCCCCTGCCCTGCTTGACAGATGTATTACGGAAGTAGTATCGACCTGTTTTATTGTATTGTGTTACAGGGTCTACTCATGCTGATGAGCATGGGTGGGAATGGGGTGAGATAAATAGAGGAAGGGATGGACAGGGTGAGGGAAGGAGGAAAAGGACAGAGAGATGGGAGGAGGGGAGATGTATGAGATAGATGGAAAGTGTAGAGAGTTGGTGGTCAGGTGTAAAAGGAAAAAGGGGGATGGAGATGGAAAGAGAGAGAAGATGTCGTTAGGGAAGGGTAGGAGAAATGTACAGAGAGAGGCGGGGGATAGAGGTGGGAGGATGAGGTGGACAGGCAGAAGGTCGATGAGGAGGTGATGGAGAGGGGGAAGAGAAGGTGCGTTCAGTATGTGTGTGGAAAGCATATGCGGGTGAAGCCACAGAGAAAAGGCTAGTATAATGATACCATAAAATACCGTCGAATATACGTGGTATCTACCGACATAACGAGTGTTACGTACGGTGAAACATCAGCATTTTCAGAATGAGATTTTCACTCTGCAGCGGAGTGTGTGCTGATACGAAACTTCCTGGCAGATTAAAACTGTGTGTCGGACCGAGACACGAACTCGGGACCTTTGCCTTTCGCGGGCGAAGGCCCCGAGTTCCAGTCTCGGTCCGGCAGACAGTTTTAATCTGCCAGGAAGTTTCGTATCAGCATTTTCTTTACGCAAGAACGAGACGAACTTCGGCAGTGACCGAAGCGCAGCTTTCGTTGGGTTAATATAAGTGTCAACTTTATAGCAATTCGTTGACGACAGGTGTGTAAACATATGTTACTGAAAGACGATACCCACAATTTTTGGTATTATGTTGTGACTTGTTACACATTTAAACTGACGTGTAAAATGAGTATAGATTGTAATTGTTTCAGTAAGAGGTCTTTAGAGATTTAGCAGAAGCTTGGATTGAAAGAAAATATGCGGTGGGAAATCTGTCGTTCTTTATACAGAGGAAATACGTACGTTTGGTGAATTAGGAAACGCGGAAAAGTTAAATCTGGATGGCCTGACGGGCGTTATAAACCCTGTTACGTACTCCGCCTTTAACACTGCGCCACGCCTCGCTCGTTGAAACCTTGGAGTGTTCGCTGTTGTAACAGCGTCTTTCTGAAGGGAAGAAAGCGTCGCAGGAGGCCGGGCGACAAAGAACAAGGAAAGTTTGGTGTAATCCAATAGTTGGGAAACTCCTTCAGCTACCTCGCCTGCTCATTATCAACTTTATTTCGCGAGCGGATGAGTTTCGAATGGGTCCGCGCCTGAAGCGCAGGTAAAGTTATCCGAAAGATTAGCGCGGGGCAGCGGGCGCGTAACTTGTGTTTTACGGGCCAAGTTGGCTCGCGCCGTAGCCCCGGGACACATCTGCGCCCGTCATCTGTAATTCAGATGCGGACGGCGCGGCTCTCCTAGGCGTGGCCGTGCCGGACAGCCGCCGCAGTAAAACACCCGGGGGAAATCTCCCGTGGCGCGCCACTCTTAAAACGGTCGGGTTCTGGCGGCGCCGCAAACGCCCTCTGCATCACGCGGCTCCACCGTGCTCTGGGAGACCGCACAACGCAGCACTGCTCTCTGATGTGTATTCGACACTTCCACGTTGAAACTGAAGGTAGTTCCCAACGATTAGAGGATTGTTAAACCTACACTTTTGAATATTTTGTACAGGGCTGAACTACAGCAACGTTTACAAAACAGCAGGTGTAATAGGCAGCCAATGAGTTGCAATAAATTGTGGTTTTCAAATAACCGTTACCGTGGGTTCGACGGATTTAAGGGGCTCCGGAACGCCCTATACTTGCAATGTTAAAATAACGCTTATAAATTACATCTTTCCTCACAAAGTATTTGAGGTAGGAAGTTGAAATTTTTACAGATTATTTATTGGAATATGGGCTACAACTTAACAAAGGGATTTTACAAAATTTTAGTTCAGTTATCAAAGATGATTTTTTTTCAATTGTAATGAAAATTCACAACATTTTTTTTGCAATTTTTTATTTATATATTCAAAAATATACAGTTTTTTCGAAAAAGGCTGTGTTAAATTATGCAGAAGGTACTGTGTAACATTTACTGAAAGTTTGAAACAAATATGTTTGGAAGATCCTTAGAAAACATGTAATTAGTATGAGAAAATAAAAGTTTTGGGAATCGAGCGACAAAGATTGGATTAACTTTTTAGTGCATTCCAGGTCCATAGGATGGATTATCTTCATCCTCTGCAAACTCCTCCTCCAGCTTCCTCTTGTTCCTCCTCCTGTTTACTCTTGCTTGTATTTCTAGACTCTTTACAGCCCTGTCTGCAGCCCGAAGGCGTTCCTTGTCTAAAGCAAGCATCGCTCGTACCATGTTAGAATGTTATTATTTACAGTAATAACACATACCTTTGGCTTTTCAACATTTCTCCTTTTCTTAAAAGCCTTCAGAGGATTTCTAATAACTTTACTTTTACTCATTATTATACTTCAACAAAACAGAGACTCAAGAAACAGAATTAATTACGAATATTTTCGAGATAACGACAGAGTAAATAAACATGAAACAATCGACAATCACACCAGCGATATATATTGAACCATCACAGGTTAGCCACTACACATACTTTATCTCACATCACTAAAATGTACCTGATGAACACGGACGTTAATAATAACACCATTTGACAGCAGTTTAACAGCGCCACAGTGGGTCACGCCCATGTAGAACACATTCCAAAAAAAAATTTAAAAATTGTTGTAGTCTTCGGAATTGAATAAATTATATATCTATTAAAAGGTATTAGTCTGCAGATTCAGAAAACGCAAAAAAGTAAAAATTGAACTTTTCATGATTTTGAGCCTTTCCGGAGCCCCTTAAACCCGTCTTCCTCAGAAGGACAACAAAGTGCTAATGTGTGCTATCCTGTAGCAGCTGTTAGTATGTATGGTCCAAGTTTCATCGAGCTATGTTACTTAGCGGTGACACACCATGAGAAAGTCAACTTTGGTCCTTAAATTTTCCACACCAGTGTATAGAGGATTACGAAATCGACACACTTGATGTAAAAGTCGTTCGTACGCCCAGGTCTAATGGATGTATCCTCAAAATTGACGATTCCGGTTACTGAGGAAACATCGTTCCACCGTGCTGTAGTATAAAAATTCGCTGTATTCAACACTACTATTCTCGATCGTTGCCCATTTCAAGTATATCTAAAAACGTAACACAGTCATAAAAAGAACGTTACAACATAAAAGCTGCACAACTGCACTGGATGTAGGGTGTACACAGACATAATAGTTACCTATAACAGATGCGGATGCATCATCCACGTCTCGTCATTCAAAAATCGCTGCCATTCTTAATTTTGCATAGCACGCTCTTAAAATTGCGCGATCTCAAATGTAAAGCGCACGGAACGACAGTGGTTGCGAGAGTTATGGCATTAACACAGTTTTTAAAAGGCCACATCTAACCATTGCTTACAAGCGACTCCGTTTCGTAAATATAAATTTACGCGTATGTCCTCCCGTGTTCCATGCACTGTTGGTACAAAGCACAAGACGTACTTTGGGTATCTACAGAACTGTAAGATCCTTTGTATATACAAGTTTTCACAGGCAGTTACAATTTTTACCCGCATACTTGTACACGTGTGTCAGAACCGTAACAGGTGTGTGTGTGTGTGTGTGTGTGTGTGTGTGTGTGTGAGAGAGAGAGAGAGAGAGAGAGAGAGAGAGATACTCGTGCATCACTATTGCACCTAGCACTCTATTTTTGTATCACGAGATGAGGACGATGTTGGTAGTTACTGTGTTCACGTAAACACTACATCCAGTGTTATTGAGTGGCTTTTATGTTGTAACTTCTTTTCATTATGGTGTGTTGTGTTAAAATTTTCCGACGTATTATGCCGCGCGCCCATGGATCCTATTGAAAATTCCAAAATTTTGTTTCCGTGTAAAATGACGTCGAAGGCTCAACACATCCTCCACTGCTCTTCCTTCTTACTGTAATGATAGCTTTCAACTTTTACAGAAGAGAACGAAACATTTGTACCCACTTCCGAGTCTGTTCACTGGAAGAATCATGAGTTTACTTGTAATATTTTGTTAACTGTTCAAGTGTAGATTACCTACGTGGAGATGGATGTGTAAATACGATATATCAGTGTTTTTTCTTCATTGACAAACTTCTTCTCAGAAAGATCAAAGCGTTGCTGCCTCTGGATCAAGGGGTCCCGGGTTCGATTCCCGGCCGGGTTGGGGATTTTCTCTGCCCTGGGACTGGGTGTTTGTCATCATAGTTACATCATCATCATCATCATCAGTCGTGACATTGGCTTGATTGGGCTATGTAAAAATTGGACTGAATAGCAATTGGAACTTTGTACGGGCGCTGATGACCGCGTAGTTAAGCGCCTCACATATCAAACATCATCATCATCATCACAAAGATCAAATTGTAACAGGCGCGAGAAAGATGCATAAAAATGGTCCCCGGTATTTAACTTACAGGAGTGAAGTTGGACACACATGGGTAATACAGAAAATTTTATGTTCAAATGGTTCTGAGCACTATGGGCCTTAACTTCTGAGATCATCAGTCCCCTAGAACTTAGAACTACTTAAACCTAACTAACCTAAGGACAGCACACACATCCATGCCTGAGGCAGGATTCGAACCTGCGACCGTAGCAGTCGCGCGGTTCCAGACTGAAGCGCCTAAAACCGCTCGGCCACTGCGGCCGGCAAAATGTTATGTTCCCGATTAATTCTGTGATCTTGTGGTACCTATAGAATGTATATTGGCATGCCTTCTTATGGTTAATGAAATTTCAGACAGAACATGCGGCATTTTACCATATAAAATCAGTGGAGGTTCTGAACAGAGAATTTCATAAACTCCATTTCAAAGCAACTATCCGCGGATTTTCCTTCATAATTGTAGACATAGTTCATAAAACGTGACACTGAGATGGCCAAAAGGCAACCTGAAGTTCGGTCATCCAGAGGGAGGGTCCATTTGGGAAACAAACAAATATGTAATGTCACTTTACGTGTGAAGTATTTATTGTACCGCTGGTACTATAATATTTACAGCTGCAGAAGTTAAATCAATTACATTCTTTCCTTAAACACACAGATCATTTTTCTCTCTACAGACAGTGGGAAAACTGATTATTTATAGATTAACCCAAACAACTTTCACCTAAACATATAATTGTATTCACTAGCTTCGTGTCCCATGTCTCCTCTGCGCAAAGGGCTAACTTCTGCAATGGTAGGAGTCTTCGTAGTGCGAAGCGGCACGATGTTTGGAATACTGGACACGTATTGGAGATGAGTTCAGCCATCCTTATTTAGGTTTCCAGAGCTTTCCTGAAAAAGCAGAAGGCATTCCGTTGCACCATCACAGTAGTTTTCGTTCTCGTATGAAGCAACAAAGCGGCGCCGAGCGGCCGCGTGGTTTGAGGCGCCATGTCACAGATTGCGCGGCCCCTCCCGTCGGAGGTTCAAGTCCTCCCTCGGGCATCTGTGTGTGTGTGTGTGTGTGTGTGTGTGTGTGTGTTTTGTTCTTAGCATAAGTTAGTTTACGTAGTGTGTAGGTCTAGGGACCAATGACCTCACCAGTTTGGTCCCTTATGAATTCACACACATTTGAACATTTTGAAACAACGTATGCTTTCTGAATAGTATTTTTCGTTTCCGTCCTGGGAGACATCGTATCACTGGATCCTACTTCAGGTATATTCGTACATGAAGTCGTTAGATTGTTATTAATGTTGTTTAGCGATGATAAATAGACTCTTTCCGGAACCTAATGTCGTAAATGGATAAACGTAAACAAAGTTATTGGTATCAATTAAAGCATTTTGGGGAGCATTTTGCCCCTTGTTTGATGTAAGTTGTGTTCGAGCGGTATACCAGATAGCTTTACCAGAGCCCGCTATTCATTCTACGAATGTGTGTTTGCAACAGCCGTCACGCGCGACATTGACAGAGTACCGAGAAGTTTGTTATCTTCTAAGGCTTCTACAGCAGTTACATTATCGCAACTCGGAGCTGTAGTGGTAAAGTCTTAGTTATTCACACATTATTACGATTGGGCCCTAACGAACTGTTTACGGCGGCACGTTTCTAGAAAGGACATGTTAAGCCCATCGCTTTCCTCTATACTCTTCTGGAAGATAAGTTGCTGGTCCAAAGTTTCACCCTATCAGTCCATTTCACGTCAGTATTCATTATCAACAATAGCAATCAATAGAAATACAGTGGTGCATTTTGCAGAATTTTGCACTCATTACAAACAAAAAGAGCAGCAACGACGGATATGCTATCACTGACCTGGGACAGCGGTATAGGTTGCTCAAGTACTGAACATAATAACATTATTCTTCGAAAAATTCCGTGTTACATGTATCTGAACTTTCGAGTGAAGTGGTTGTGTTCTGATTAATTACGCAATCCAATGTTTTTTATTATGAGTCCTTGTTTACTAATTAAATTTCACGAAATGTTGATTATTATTGAAATATTGTTTGGAATAAAATTAAAGCAAACATTAATTGTTAATTATATCAGCATGAGCAGTCTATTGTTTGTTAAGTCGGCCGTGTTAATTGACATACTAAAAGCAATCAACATGGTTTGATCTAATTAAGGTAGAGCTGTATGTACCAACGTTGATGATCAGAATATGAAACGTTGGAAATTCTCGAACAGTGAAAATTGTTAAGAAATAATTATTATATTGTTTTTTCGGGAGTGTGAAATTCCAGATGCATGAAATGCTCATTCGTCAAAAAACCCACTCTGTAAGGTACAGTTTTACAGGACAAAAACCTTTCATATTTATTTACCTACGAATAAATATTAATAAGGATACATAATTTGATAACTATAGTTTTGGATACGTTACATTCACTCCCATATGTTGTTATCCTATTTCCTTGGCGACAAAAGCGTAAATATCACGGAACGTAGTTTCATTCGTGTTTTCCTCGATGTTGAATGATGTGGAAGACAAGGAACATGGTGTCCGGTATAGTCAAAGCAAAACGACATGAGGCATATTCTGTCACCTTTACCTATTCCACTATCGCCACGACCACGACCACCATAGCGCGTCCGGCTAACCGCGCGGTCTAGCTCGCTGCTTCCCGAGTCGGAAGGCGTGTCGGTCCCTGGTACGAATCCGCCCGCGGGGTCCACCGGGAGCCGAACCCTGGGTTCGGTGTGGGGCGGCGGTGGGGTGGGTGGACCGCTGTGGCCTGTTGTGGGGTTGTGAACTACTGAGGGCTACGCTGGGAACTAGCCTCTCCGGCGTTTCGAGGTCCTCGGCCGGTTCAACACACACACACACACACACACACACACACACACACACACACACGACCCCGATCACCGAAACTAAACCGCCATCACAACTAATGTTGTTTTACTGGAAAAGATGACACATTGATACTTATAATATTAATAGTTGCCTTTGGGTGGTAAGAGCAGCTAATTTCTAAGGGAGCACAAAAAGCAGCCATATGTGAGTGAATGAAAGGACGGACATAAAAAGCAAGCCCTCAGTGTAACGAAGTTAATTAATGATAAATGTTGTACTATTAGTTACAAAGGGACGAAACGCTTTGTTACTGACAAACAGTTTTTTAACACAAATTATAAGTTTGAAATGTTCAAAAATGGTTCAAATGGCTCTGAGCACTATGGGACTTAACATCTTAGGTCATCAGTCCCCTAGAACTTAGAGCTACTTAAACCTAACTAACCTTAGGACATCACACACATCCATGCCCGAGGCAGGATTCGAAGCTGCGACCGTAGCAGTCCCACGGTTCCGGACTGCAGCGCCTAGAACCGCAAGACCACCGCGGCCGGCGTTTGAAATGTAATTGACTAGCTTTATCCACCCGAGCATGTTGCATTATTACGAACATTTTCTCATCGTTGCGGTGATGATTATATTAAAGTGGATGTCGTTGAGATTACCAACAGATTCGAGACTCACATCTGTAACATTCAGATCCGTGAGAACATTGAAAAATAATTTATTGCGACATTTACTCTGATAAAATTAGGTAACAAACATTTGCCTGCCTCTTACCCTCCCTCTCCCATAGACATTACATTTGAACTTGTTACAAATTATGACCGACGCGTTGATTTAGCGAAAATAAATTCTCACGGAGAGAGACATATTGTCCTCGTTGTTAACGAATCTTCACACTGTTGCGGCTTAAAGCAGCATGCCATATTGGGACTGGAACACAGAATTTCGCTTGTATAATCGTTACCTACTAAGTATCCAGGAACAACGCACGCGCACCTCACAGCTTCAACTGTGTTAATATTTCTCTCTCACTGTCCAAACTACCATTTTTATTTACGTTCTCATGCAAAGGACTTATAAAAATTCTAGTTTCTGTTAATAAGTTAAGTATCAGCAAACATCGTAGCACGACAAACTTGTAATCAGCAGTGAGTTCAGTCACACTATTTTATTGTAAATCAAACGTTTACAAGAACTGACATAATTGTGACACGAATGTTACACTGATAAGCAAACCTATTCTACTGTTGGACTGTAAACTGTGAGAATGTGTCACCTTTTGTTTTGTTTCGGCGTTACAATTTACGTGCGGAATTTCCTGATTTCTTTACATATTCTCTTGTTATGTTAAGCCTTGAAATAGGACAGTGGAATTTTTTTTTTATCTAACGTACACGTGGTTTACAATGAGTAATTGCCGAGCGGAGTGAGGCAGTGGTTAGGACAACGGATTCGATTTCTGGGAGGCCGACGTTTAAATTCCTACCAGTCTACCTAGATTTAGGTCTTGAGTAGTTTCCCAAATCACTTAAGACAAATGTCGACATAATTCTGTTGAAGAGAACACTGCAGATTCCCTCCCCATCCGTTTCCAAACAGAGCAGGAATCTCGTTATGTATATTGACACTCGGTTCACAGAGACCTTGAAGTCACCCAGGATTCTTATTTTCTTCCTTTCGTTTACGGTTACACTGAATTACTACAGTGCACAATTCAATAACAAGGCATTGCCCGAGCTAGAGGGCGTTCGTAAAGTATGCGAAATGATTTTTTGTAGAAAAAAGAGAAAAATATTAGATTATTACCTAGCATAGTCAACTACAACGTAACACAAGAATGTCGCGCAAAATTATGGTACTTGTTCCGACCCAAAGAAGGCATGTTTGCATGAGGCGACGTAATTAACTGAATAGGTATTGGTCGTCTTTACCGAACGAATTTCAGTTGCAGAAGTTGAGTAATAGTTATTCTGTCTACAAGATGAAGAGCACTGAAACTTGCAACAAAGGCTAAGAATTGTAATACATTGGTACTATAGAATATCACGCTGATCTTAAGACTCTAAATTGGACTAAAAGTATTGCGAGCAGGAGACGAGAACAACACAATCAATAAAACTAAACATTAACAGAAATCCGTGAACAGAAAAGTATGTATATTTTCAAACAACGCCTGTTTCTAAATTTTTTACGGCATTCGGGATATTGCCGTGAATTTCTTAATCGCCAACCTGGACAGTCATTTCATACGCACTGAAAACGTGTTCGTACTTCAGGATGTGTGCGTTGCTACATTTGATAACAAAAATTCCCAGTTGCAAGATATTTCGGTACCGATTTCAAATGTTTCGTTGTCAATTTTTGACGCTAGTAGATTCGCAAAACAGAAGGTAAGCTTTCTGTGTCCCGTCAATGTTGAGGTCTTCAGAAAACGAGCACTAGTTCAACTGTAGAAAGAGACAGTGGGAATGTAACGGTCGTGGCTTATTAAAGAAGCGTTCGCCTCGAATAATTTAGTGAAACTACATAGAATCTGCAGATGATTATATGAACCTGTCTTAGTTGGAGTACAGGATTTAACTGCTGCATCTACATGTATGATGTCCGTTCCTAAGTTCTAAAGACAGTTATCTCTTGTAAACGTGAAAAGCAATTGTCCAGTAAAAGTAGAAATAAATTTCTTTTCCAGAATGAAGCAGCAGGGGATTTACCTGTTCTGTACGTTCATATAAACACAATTTACCCGGCCTTTACAAGAATCTGCATTTCTCGCTTCTCCGTCAATGCCTAAATTTATTTGCTTCCCAGCGTCTTTAGTCATGTTTACAGGGTTTTACAAGAAGGTACGGCCAAACTTTCAGGAAACATTCCTCACACACAAATAAAGAAAAGATGTTACTTGGACATGTGTCCGGAAACGCTTAATTTCCATGTTAGAGCTCATTTTAGTTTCGTCAGTATGTACTCCAACGTGATCAAATTGTAAATTTTCACAATCAACATGTGTGGGCTGACGAGAATCCGCACGCAATTGTGCAATCACGTCATCAACACAGATTTTCTGTGAACGTTTGGTCAGGCATTGTTGGTGATGTCTTGATTGGGCCCCATGTTCTTCCACCTACGCTCAATGGAGCACGTTATCATGATTTCATATGGGATACTCTACCTGTGCTGCTAGAACATGTGCCTTGACAAGTACGACACAACATGTGGTTCATGCACGATGGAGCTCCTGCACATTTCAGTCTAAGTGTTCGTACGCTTCTCAACAACAGATTCGCTGACCGATGGATTGGTAGAGGCGGACCAGTTCCATGGCCTCTAAGCTCTCCTGACCTCAACCCTCTTAACTTTCATTTATGGGGGTATTTGAAAGCTCTACCAACTGTAGAGACTCTTCGTGCTCGAATTGTGGACGGTTGTGATGCAATACGCCATTCTCCAGGGCTGCATCAGCGCATCATGGATTCCATGCGACGGAGGGTGGATGCATGTATCCTCGCTAACGGAGGACATTTTGAACATTTCCTGTAACAAAGTGTTTGAAGTCACGCTGGTACGTTCTGTTGCTGTGTGTTTCCATTCCATGAGTAATGTGGTTTGAAGATAAGTAATAAAATGAGCTCTAACATGGAAAGTAAGCGTTTCCGGACACATGTCCACAAAACATATTTTCTTTCTTTGTGTGTGAGGAATGTTTCCTGAAAGTTTGGCCGTACCTTTGTGTAACACCCTGTATTACAATTTTTCTTTAGCACTCGAAGTCAGAATATTGATCTGTCCAACGCAGATGAAGTGCACGGTTGATACGGTTATATTAGTTTAAAATTTTAATAATGAATGAAATACCCGTTAAAGATTTCTATGCAGTGCACAGATTTACCATTTATATAATTAATGGTAGTAATGAGTTTGTGGTTCACTACAAAACTTATCAAATTTCTCAATTTAACGGATACAGCTCCCCTTTTTTGTCGCTTGATAATTTTCGCACAATATTTACTGTTTATTATTTGACTACCGGAATCCCCGCTCCGCACGAACTGGATGCTGCAAATGCAATTTGCTTGTTACAACAGGGCGACGGATATTCATTTTCATGTAGGCTCCAGAATCGTTAAGTTCCATGCTGCCACATTTTGCCTTCATTATATTGTCGAAAGACATTCAATAAGATTTTCTTTTCCTGAAGAAGGAAATTCAAATGGAACTGAATCGGTCCTAAAGAACTTCGTCTCTGAATCGGTCCTAAACCCATTTGCATTTGTCGATATTACCTGCCCGAAAATGTTTTTTTGAACCGCTGTGTAAGTGTCGATAGGAGATCTTCAAAAACGCATTTTATATTTCAATAAAGATCATCTTTATTAGAGACTAGCGAACCCTGTAATGCTTCGGAATTGCTAAATACGTATTAGAATTGGATATACGTACTAATCTCTTTCTCCCCCTCTCTGTCCACCTACTCTTCCCCCCTATATGTCTCCTCCTCCCTCTCTCAGCCCATCTCCTCCTCTTCCACTTCTATGTCAATTTGCTCCCAAGCCCTCTCTGCCATCTCCTCTCCCCCCCCCCCCCCCCCTCTGATCTTGAGTGTCGCTAATTGTTATTGCCAATGAATCCGTCACTGGAAATGGAAGTCGCTTAAAATGACTGGGTAAATCGGTTTGAATCACTGGTATGCGGGGTTTGAGATACGTCTACTGCTGCTGGGTCCGTGAACCGAGGGAGGTGACCCAGTGGTTAGCACACTTGACTGGCATTCTGGAGGACGATGGTCCAAATCCACGTGCGGCCATCGTGATTTAGATTTTCCGAATAACGTTTCACTCTTGTTTGTACGTATAAACAGTTCGGCTTACTGAGCTTGTTTGAGTTTTAAAGTTAACTGGCTTCATCTTTATAGTCGCTGAGGATGTCTCCTGCATTACGATCCGAAACGTTCAGACACAGTAATATGCTTTAGGCCACGGCCTAATGCCTATAAAACAGAAGTCGGCGAATGTCCTTAAATATCGACTGTGGCCTTATCAGGTTGATACCGAAATTAATTTCCTTTTAATTTTGCGGTAACTAGGACGTGCTAAAAATAATGTCTCCGAATTTTCATATGAAAACGCGTAAATATTTTTAAATAAAACAAACGTTATTAAGTGTACAACTTAATTCTTCATGTGCACATATTTGGAACCCTCTGCTGCTAGAGGGCGCTGAAACCTAGCGTGTAACATGGCAGTGTGTAGCGTAGCTATGTCGCTGCATGAGAAACAGCACACTGTAATCGAGTTTCGAATTCGAGGATTTCGTCCACGCATGGACCACCCACTCCTTCAGCATAACAGTGTCACACCACGCACGGGTCGTGCGATATCGGCCCTGGGTTCACTATCATCGATAATGCTCGATACAGTGCCGGCTTGGCCCCATCCGATTATCATATGTTTAAAAATGTAAAGAACACCTCCGAGGACATCCGTTTTCATAGAGATAAATCAAGCAGTGGTGAGGTTATGGCCCCGTCAACAAAGTTAAACATTCTACGGTGATGGTATGAACGAAATCGTCTCTCGTTGGGAGAAATGTGTACGTCGTCAGGGTGACTATGTTGAGAAATAAATATGTAGACATCAAGAATAAAGAAGTAGAATGTTAATAATGTTTGTTTTATTTAAAAACCTGGAAGTGTTACTTTTCAGCACGCTCTCATAATTGTGAAGGTTCCACAATGCGCTGAGTTCTCCAATTCCGCATTTAAAGCTGATCCCCCAGCTACTCGCCGATCATAATATCCACCAATTCTAAAGTAGCCGGTAGAACTAGTTATTCTGCAATGGTACGCAGCACTTAACGCTTAACAGCTTTGTTCGAGGGTTGAAACTTTGGTAGTGGCAACTATTTATTTACAGCTCGTACAACATAGATACGTGTTTCAAAGTTTTACTGACCTTCAAAGTAGTCACCAGCATTGTGTATAACCCGTTGCCAGCGACGTGGAAGTCGCAGGATACTCTTAGCAGTGCCAATTGTGTTGACAGTTCGTACGGCACGGTATATTGCCCGACGAATTTGTAGTAGTTCTGAAGCGAATGCCGTGAAGTGTTTCCTTCAGTTTAGAAATAGAGTTGAACTTACGAGGGCTTAAGTCAGGGGAATGCAGTTGGTGGTATAGCATTTAGCAGCCCCATCAGCCAAACAAATTAGTAACAGCTTGCACAGTATGTGCTTGAGCATTTTCCTGCAAAATGATGGTCAAATCCTGCAGAAAGTGTCGTCACGTCTGTCTCTAAGCTGGCCGTAGGTTGTGTTCCAAAAATGAACAGCACGGAGACAGAGGTGATGACACTTTCTGCAGGACCTGACCATCATTTTGCAGGACAATACTCAAGCACGCACAGTGCAAGCTGTTACTGATTTGTTTGACTGATGGGGCTGCTATATGCTATACCACCTACTGCACTCCCCTGACTTAAGCCCTCGTAAGTTCAACTCTATTTCTAAACTGAACGAAACACTTCACGGCATTCACTTTAGAACTGCTACAAATTCATCGGGCAATAGACCGCGCCTCTCGAACTGTCAACACAACTGACACTGCTAAGAGTATCCTACGACTTCCACATTGCTGGCAACGGGTTATACACAATGCTGGTGACTACTTTGAAGGTCAGTAAAACTTTGAAATACGTATCTCTTTTGTACGAGCTGTAAATAAATAGTTGCCACTATTAAAGTTCCAACCCTCGTATGTAACCTTACTATGTGCAGTATTATTTGCTATTGAAAAATGCTTCACACACTCGTCTTTTGTATCATTCCAATTAAAGGTAAGTGTTCTGCCAACAAAGTGTGATTGGCGTGTCTTCTAAGTTTGGTTTTAATGTGCTTGGAAGCACACGATCTTCAGCCATAACTTTTAGCCATAATACAAACTGTGATCTCTTTTCATGATTGGTTTTGTTCATGTAAATCCAAAATGCGAATAACTTCGTCGTGTACCGGAAAATAATATTTTCGCTTTCTCAAATACCCCCTACTATTCTGCGTTGCGTTCTCTTCATTTTCACTTTTGTGTTGCTTATTCACGTTCAACAAAAAAATTTCAGTCTTTAAACTGATAAGAATTAAAAAAAAATTATCTTAATCTCCACATAATCACACAGCAGAACAGTGAAAGTGTCTGTAGAGAGAAAAAGGTCAGCTGTCCCACCCTCAGTTTTTTCAACTTCCGCAGCAGCCCATGAGAATCCTTTCGCGAAGCCCGAGACTGTCGTAAACGCACGCTGTTGTCAGTTCCGAAGCTGTATGACACGTATCTTACAACGGATCGCAGATATAATTGATTGGATTTCTATTCGTCCTCTGTGTATCCGATACTTTAGCAGAACGTAGCTAATAGTCGAATACTTTGGCGTCCACGGATCTACTGCTCTATGAACAGAGATATTCGACTCGGGCTCACGACCCGACTAAAAAGTTTTGATGTATCCACATTTATAAATGTATCGACATTTGTTAATAGTCTACCTAGGAACATGTGATGTTCCTTAGTCGGTACTCCTCTCTAGTTGCTAATTACAAAGTCACATGAAGGAATACTCGCTAAAGGACTGGCACAAGCGGTTTGCGCACATTTCCACGCTTGAGTTGTTATTAGACAACACGTTCTTTTTTGTGGAGCATTTGTAAATCATTCGAGTTCTGAAAATTTAAGTGTTGTATAAAATATTAAAGCTATTTGGAATATACACTCCTGGAAATGGAAAAAAGAACACATTGACACCGGTGTGTCAGACCCACCATACTTGCTCCGGACACTGCGAGAGGGCTGTACAAGCAATGATCACACGCACGGCACAGCGGACACACCAGGAACCGCGGTGTTGGCCGTCGAATGGCGCTAGCTGCGCAGCATTTGTGCACCGCCGCCGTCAGTGTCAGCCAGTTTGCCGTGGCATACGGAGCTCCATCGCAGTCTTTAACACTGGTAGCATGCCGCGACAGCGTGGACGTGAACCGTATGTGCAGTTGACGGACTTTGAGCGAGGGCGTATAGTGGGCATGCGGGAGGCCGGGTGGACGTACCGCCGAATTGCTCAACACGTGGGGCGTGAGGTCTCCACAGTACATCGATGTTGTCGCCAGTGGTCGGCGGAAGGTGCACGTGCCCGTCGACCTGGGACCGGACCGCAGCGATGCACGGATGCACGCCAAGACCGTAGGATCCTACGCAGTGCCGTAGGGGATCGCACCGCCACTTCCCAGCAAATTAGGGACACTGTTGCTCCTGGGGTATCGGCGAGGACCATTCGCAACCGTCTCCATGAAGCTGGGCTACGGTCCCGCACACCGTTAGGCCGTCTTCCGCTCACGCCCCAACATCGTGCAGCCCGCCTCCAGTGGTGTCGCGACAGGCGTGAATGGAGGGACGAATGGAAACGTGTCGTCTTCAGCGATGAGAGTCGCTTCTGCCTTGGTGCCAATGATGGTCGTATGCGTGTTTGGCGCCGTGCAGGTGAGCGCCACAATCAGGACTGCATACGACCGAGGCACACAGGGCCAACACCCAGCATCATGGTGTGGGGAGCGATCTCCTACACTGGCCGTACACCACTGGTGATCGTCGAGGGGACACTGAATAGTGCACGGTACATCCAAACCGTCATCGAACCCATCGTTCTACCATTCCTAGACCGGCAAGGGAACTTGCTGTTCCAACAGGACAATGCACGTCCGCATGTATCCCGTGCCACCCAACGTGCTCTAGAAGGTGTAAGTCAACTACCCTGGCCAGCAAGATCTCCGGATCTGTCCCCCATTGAGCATGTTTGGGACTGGATGAAGCGTCGTCTCACGCGGTCTGCACGTCCAGCACGAACGCTGGTCCAACTGAGGCGCCAGGTGGAAATGGCATGGCAAGCCGTTCCACAGGACTACATCCAGCATCTCTACGATCGTCTCCATGGGAGAATAGCAGCCTGCATTGCTGCGAAAGGTGGATATACACTGTACTAGTGCCGACATTGTGCATGCTCTGTTGCCTGTGTCTATGTGCCTGTGGTTCTGTCAGTGTGATCATGTGATGTATCTGACCCCAGGAATGTGTCAATAAAGTTTCCCCTTCCTGGGACAATGAATTCACGGTGTTCTTATTTCAATTTCCAGGAGTGTATATTCTCGATTCTTCAGTTACAGAGTGTTACAGCGAGTAAATTTTATGTATTTTTAAAACTAAGTATATGCTGTCCAGTCACGTTACGGTGGCTACCTAAGAAAAGCCTGAGTACCAACCTTTTTCAGCGCGAGACGTGCAGCCAGAGCGTCAGTGAAGTTCTGGAAGGTATTGACAGGGATGTGGAGCCATGCCGACTCCATTACCGTGGCCAGTTGCGCTAGCATTGATTCTCGATTGGATTTACATCAGAGGAGTCTGGTGGCCAGGCGAATACGGTTAACTCATGCTGGTGCCCGTTTTCAAGAAGGGACGTCGAACAGATGTGCGGAACTATAGACCTATATCTCTAACGTCGATCAGTTGTAGAATTTTGGAACACGTATTATGTTCGAGTATAATAACTTTTCTGGAGACTAGAAATCTACTCTGTAGGAATCAGCATGGGTTTTGAAAAAGACGATCGTGTGAAACCCAGCTCGCGCTGTTCGTCCACGAGACTCTGAGGACCGCAGACATGGGTTCACAGGTAGATGCCGTGTTTCTTGACTTCCGCAAGACGTTCTATACCTTTCCCCACAGTCGTTTAATGAACAAAGTAAGAGTATATGGACTATCAGACCAATTGTGTGATTCGATTGAAGAGTTCCTAGATAACAGAACGCAGCATGTCATTCAAAATGGAGAGAAGTCTTCCGAAGTAAGAGTGATTTCAGGTGTGCTGTAGGGGAGTGTCGTAGGACCGTTGCTATTGACATATACGTAAATGACCTTGTGGATAACATCGGAAGTTCACGGAGGCTTTTTGCGAATGATGCTGTACTATATCGAGAAGTTGGAAAATGGAAAATTGTACTGAAATGCAGGAGGATCTGCAACGTATTGACGCATGGTGCAGGGAATGGCAATTGAATCTCAATGTAGACATGTGTAATGTGCTGCGAATACATAGAAAGAAAGATCCCTTATCATTTAGCTACAATATAGCAGGTCAGCAAATGGAAGCAGTTAATTCCATAAATTATCTGGGAGTAGGCATTAGGAGTGATTTAAAATGGAATGACCATATAAAATTAATCGTCGGTAAAGCAGATGCCAGACTGAGATTCATTGGAAGAATCCTAAGGAAATGTAATTCGAAAACAAAGGAAGTAGGTTACAGTACACTTGCTCGCCCACTGCTTGAATACTGCTCACCAGAGTGGGATTCGTACCAGTTGGGGTTGATAGAAAAGATAGAGAAGACCCAACGGAGAGCAGCGCGCTTCGTTACAGGATCACTTAGTAATCGCGAAAGTGTTACGGAGATGATAAACTCCAGTGGAAGACTCCGCAGGAGAGACGCTCAGCAGCTCGGTACGGACTTTTGTTGAAGTTTCGAGAACATACCTTCACCGCAGAGTCAAAAAAATGGTTCAAATGGCTCTGAGCACTATGGGACTTAACTGCTACGGTCATCAGTCCCCTAGAACTTAGAACTACTTAAACCTAACTAACCTAAGGACGGCACACAACACCCAGCCATCACGAGGCAGAGAAAATCCCTGACCCCGCCGGGAATTGAACCCGGGAACCCGGGCGTGGGAAGCGAGAACGCTACCGCACGACCACGAGATGCACCGAAGAGTCAAGCAGTATATTGCTCCCTCCTACGTATATCTCGTGAAGAGACCATGAGGATAAGATCAGAGAGATTAGAGCCCACACAGAGGCATACCGACAATCTCTTTTTCCACAAACAGTAAGAGACTGGAATAGAAGGGAGAACCGATAGAGGCACTCAAGGTACCCTCCGCCACACACCGTCAGGTGGCTTGCGGAGTATGGATGTAGATGTAGAAACACGCACGTACACTACCAGCTGTGTGACACGATGCATTGTCCAGCCGGTAGGTGCCATCGTGCCGGTGAAAAACAAACTGCATCTAGGGGTGGACGTGGTCCCCAAGGATATAAGCATACTTGTGTTGATCCATTTTTCCTTCCAGAATGACGAGATCATCCAGGGAATACCACGAAACCATTCCCCAGACCGTAACGCTCCTTCCTGGGTGCAGGGAGTTTGCTTTCAGACGTTTCACAGCATAAACGCGAACGGCCATCTGTCCGATGGAGCACAAAACTTGATTCATCTGAAAAGGATTCCTGTCGTCATTTAATGGCCGTCCTGGTGTGCTACAGTCGTCAGATGTCCTGTCTTCGTTGCCGATGAACAGCAGTCTGCGTGGGCGCATGAAACAGACACCTGCTGCGGAGGTCCGTACACAACAACGTTCGCTGAACAGTCGTTGAGGGGACACAATTTTAGTAGCCGAATGGTCCATCTGGGCTGTCAGTCGCTCAACTGTTGGTACCTGCCATCTATGGCCCGTGGTGCACCACAGTTGCCTCGACCACGGTTGTGGTTAGCACCATTTTGCCATGCACGGTATACTTTAACCACGGCCGCACGCGAGCAGTTTACAAACTTAGCCGTTCGGGAAATCCTCTCACCCTTGGCCCGAAAGCCAATGGTCGTGCCCTTTTGGACGTCAGAGAAATCGCTCCATTTCCGCATTACGACAATAGCTGCACTGTTTTCACGTCCCTCCACCCCCCCCCCCCCCACCACACCGCATAACCCTCCCCTCCCCCCGACCCGTTTTATGTACCCTCGACAGACACTTTTTATAGACTTTCGACAATGACTAGACACTGTATAACGTGTCGTGTACAATCTTGTATCTTGAAACAGGAGAAGCTCTTTTGCCATGGAACTGAATTTAGCAGTTAACTCAGTTTCTTTAATGTCGAAATAATTTTACCTGTCTTGAAAATGGATTTTTTTTCCATTTTCCAATAACTTCAGTTTGAAAATGTACCGAAATTGTAACCATTTTTTGTTAAAACTTTTGCTTTATTTGATTTTACTTTGATTATTCAAGTGTAGTGGAGTAATAATTTAAGTTGAATAAATACGGCGTTGGTAAGATTTTCTCGATTGCTACGCTATTAAATTTTCATATTTGCGCTTAGGTACATAACTGTTTTGTACCTTGGAACATGTTTACACATTTGGGAAAATCTTAACTTTCCGGAGTAGTTTTTGTAATTTCAGAAAAAGACTGCAATACATAAAAAACGGATGCTATCATTTAAAAATGAAATAAGGAAATACATTACGGTAAACGCGCATCGCGGTGTAGCTTGCTGTCCAGGTTTCGAGAGGGTGCGTTTCTGGATGAGATATCGAATATATTGTTTCCCCCTACTTATACCTCCCGAGGGGATCACAAATGTAAAATTAGAGAGATTCGAGCGCGCACGGAGGCTTTCCGGCAGTCGTTCTTCCCGCGAACCATATGCGACTGGAACAGGAAAGGGAGGAAATGACAGTGGCACGTAAAGTGCCCTCCGCCACACACCGTTGGGTGGCTTGCGGAGTATAAATGTAGATGTAGATGTGTATTACAGGGCTAGGTAGAGGCGAAAGTCTGATTAGTGTTCCAAGGTGCAGTACTCTCCCCTACGATTAGTTTTACAAGTATGTGATTCTAGTATAAAATCAGCCAGCTCTATCAGCGCGTACTCTTTTGCAATCTTAGTAATAGGTAGATTCGTATGTTTCTGGCAGTACTGTGTTTTTTTGTGTTGCCAAATTTGTTTCCTACAAAGATCTTGGTATGGGTATTAGACAGAGAGAGAGAGAGAGAGAGAGAGAGAGAAATACATCAACGAACTATTTTGTACAGTTTCTTTTCTCTTCTGTTGCAGGTATGTATGGCGCAGTTATGAATAATACTCTTACCTCGACACCGGACGATCGCGCAAGGTAACGTGACGCAAACCATTTCGTAAGAAGGGAACGTCGTGACTTAATGCGCTAATGTTCAGAGAAGCCATTTACTTCGTTTCACGGTTTTATGTGGTTCATTGTGTTGCTCTGATATGTGCTTGTCTTCCCATGCGCTCATGTGTACTTTGTATGCCAGTATCATTTTTGCCTTTTCTCGTTCCGTTCGCGGCTGATGCCGGGAAGAAAATCTATCTCTACTTTTGTTTATATGCGCGACTTTTTTGTAATTTTATGGTCGTGGCACTGGGCGAGCTATAAAGTGGAGGAAGTAATACGTATTCGAATAAAGGCTGTAGGAATTTTGAGAGGACCTTCCACGGTACAAGAGCTCCCCCTAGTTGAGTGGTCAGTGATACTGACTGCCATGTAGGGGACTCGGATTCGAAACCTGATACTGCCAGGGATTTTTTCTTGGTGGGTGGACGGGAACGGTACGTACTCAGCCACTTGATGCCATTTGAGGCGCGGCGTGACCGATTAATATCGGTACCAGGTGTGCTTACCCGAAAAAGTCCTGGAGAGTTTTGTGCTGACTCCACGTCCCTACATACTGCATCTCGATGAAGCTGTTGGCTGGGAATGACGAGGCGGTCGGTTGGGCAAAATTGAGCTGTGTGTGGCCAGAACGGTGACGATGTCGCTGTGACTAAATAAACCTGAGACAAGTTGCGCATGCCCTCCTTTGAACCTCCCGTATCTCCAGCTTGGCTGGGAGGCCCAGGTAGTCAAAAAATACCCAGTAGTTGGTCGAAAGATTCATTTATAGATGACCTCTGTTACAGATGGATTACAGTTCTCTAGATTACCTCCAGTGTATGTGTCTGGCATCTTCCTTCTCCACTTACAGATGTATGTGAAGTTCCACATTAAATCCTTCCAAACACTTACCATTTCATACTTGATGGTTGTGACTTACTGTCGATCGGCTAGTCAAATTATTAGAGTCTTTCCGCCTATTACGTGAATTACGGTAAGAACAGGACAACTGTTTCAATTACGTATTACTTCTAATAAAAAGCTCAAAAGAAGTTTTGCGTGACCTGCATATCTCCGAATATGTGGGGGCTTAGATTCAAGGGGAGCAGTGAAATAAAGAATAAACCACCTGAAAGTAAAAAGAACAACTTTGTTGTGAAATAAAAACAAAATAAAAACAGTGTGTTCAAAATGGACCTCCATTGTATGAGAATCTGATACTGGGTGACATTCAGTACTGTGTTGCTGCATTCTGTGCGCTATATGTAGCACAAAAAACTTTTCTTGGTTGAATGTCTACGGCTGTCACGTATTTTGAAGAAACGTATTTGCGCTATAGTTGTACTATTGTATATTTTTTCTCCACCCGTTTCAGTTACAATAATTATCTTTGTAGGAGAAAACTATAAGGCACAGAAAGAGACGAATATAAAATATACAGTGGCTCATGGGCAATGGGGGAACTGAAAAAGTTTTTTAAAACCGTAGTACTTACACAGTGTACATCAGTGGATTAAAAATGCATTTTTGTCAAATACGACACAACGAAGTGTGGAACGCACATTACAGTAGAATAAATTTATTTACTTCCGTCTATGATCACAAAATGTTAAGTTCTCGCCAGCCAGTGTGGCCGAGCGGTTCTAGGCGCTTCAGTCTGGAACCGCGTGACCGCTACGGTCGCAGGTTCGAATCCTGCCTCGGGCATGGATGTGTATGATGTCCTTAGGTTAGTTAGGTTTAAGTAGTTCTAAGTTCTAGGGGACTGATGACCTCAGAGCCATTTGAACCATTTAGTTTAGTTCTCAGACTGTCGGTTTCGGTCAGCAATGACCAGACCATCTTGAGATATTTTGTAAAAAGAAATTTATTCTACACTTTCCTTATCACTGTTCGATTCGTGACTATGTCGCAGGGTGTGACACGTAAGTCATAAGAGCCTGTCTGAACACAATCCATATAAATGTGCTGTACATTAACACAATTACAGTTATGTACACTCGGTGAGAACTTCGCACTTGATAACGGACACGTCATAATTTTCAAAGAAACAAATATTAATCGATCGTCACAGAGATCATTTGAAACAAATACGAAGTGCGAATACCTGCAAGATTACAAATATTCACTGTTCTACTTAAAGACTGCAGTTACAAAAATTTAGTAATGATATGGCGTCCATTCTCTGAAAAACTACATAGATGCATAATCTGATATAATGTGGTAAATTATGTCGATCTTAGTATTGCAGGAATTAAATAGGAACCATTTATGTGAACTAAACACAATGGAGGCAGTCAATCTGGAGGATCGCAATGGAATTGCACTTTCTAAACTTTATACTATGTGATAAATTGTGAATGAGGTTACTGTTGTGTATGTTGATCCACAGAAGCAATAACAGTACGAAAAACAATAAAAAAAGACGTACAGAGCCGCGCGGGATTAGCCGAGCGGTCTGGGCGCTGCAGTCATGGACAGTGCGGCTGGTCCCGGCGGAGGTTAGAGACCTCCTTCGGGCATGGGTGTGTGTGTTTGCCCTTAGGATAATTTGGGTTAAGTAGTGTGTAAGTTTAGGGACTGATGACCTTAGCAGTAAAGTCCCATAAGATATTAAAAAAGAAAAAAAAAGAAAAAGAGACGTACAGAACATGCATTTGTGATGGACAGATTACTCTCTGATAACGAATAAAGAGATTGCCTATGGTGCCTTCATTGCCTCACATGTAAACCAAATACTCTTAACAGCTAGATAGATACATTCATTCGTATGACCACTTGTCTATTTGTGCTAAACCGAGATCATTCTGTAGGTCTTTTACCGTCGGCTATTGATTCCCACACGAGCTAAGTATTACATTAATACTAGTTGACTCTCACTTCATAACTTTGAAGCTGAACAGGATTAATTGTTTATTATAAATAGATGTTCTCCGCGCCTCTTATCAGCCTTTCTCGTACTTCTGTTGCTTCTGGCGACTGTTACGGGGCTACCCGAAGGACGGGGTTTACCAGGGGAACATTCACACATGTGCTAATTTCAAGCGCAGTATGTCAAGAGAGGTAGCCACATACCTACAGACACGCTTCCTTCCGCTGTGCAGAATGCAATCCTGCGCTTTCAGATTCTTCTGGACACTGATGGGCACCATATTGAGCCACTTTTGCAGCAATAATGCTACAGGTATGTAATGTTATGATGTACCATAGCAGCACATTCAGAGTGTTTGGATTGAAATGATTCTGCATTATTTCTCTTCCCGATTTCATTGACGCTAATGCTACCAAGTTTGGTACTCGTGCGGTAATTACTTTCCGTGTTATAACGTGTTAAATATGGAAAGTTTAATTTTAACCACCCTGTATTTTACACTACTGGGCATTAAAATTGCTACACCAAGAAGAAATGCAGATGATAAAATGGTATACATTGGACAAATATATTATACTAGAACACATGTGATTAAATTTTCACGCAATTTGGGTGCATAGATCCTGAGAAATCAGTACCCAGAACAACCACCTCTGGCCGTAACAACGGCCTTGATACGCCTGGGCATTGAGTCAAACAGAGCTTGGATGGCGTGTACAGCTACAGCTGCCCATGCAGCTTCAACACGATGCCACAGTTCATCAAGAGTAGTGACTCGCGTATTGTGACGAGCCAGTTGCTCGGCCACCATTGACCAGACGTTTTCAGTTGGTGAGAGATCTGGAGAATGTGCTGGCCAGGGCAGCAGACGAACATTTTCTGTATCCAGAAAGGCCCGTACAGGACCTGCATCATGCGGTCGTGCATTATCCTGCTGAAATGTAGGGTTTCACAGGGATCGAATGAAGGGTAGAACCACGGGTCGTATAAAACATCCGAAATGTAACGTCCACTGTTCAAAGTGCCATCAATGCGAACAAGAGGTGACCGAGACGTTTAATCAGTGGCACCCGACACCATCACGCCGGGTGATACGCCAGTATGGCGATGACGAAAACACGCCTCCAATATGCGTTCACCGCGATGTCGTCAGTCACAGATGCGACCATCATGATGCTGTTAACAGAACCTGGATTCATCCGAAAAAATGACGTTTTGCCATTCGCGCACCCAGGTTCGTCGTTGAGTACACCATCGCAGGCGCTCCTGTCTGTGATGCAGCGTCAAGGGTAACCGCAGCCATGGTCCCGGAGCTGATAGTCCATGCTGCAGCAAACGTCGTCGAACTGTTCGTGCAGATGGTTGTTGTCTTGGAAACTTCCCCGTCTCTTGACTCAGGGATCGAGACGTGGCTGCGCGATCCGTTACAGCCATGCGAATAAGATGCCTGTCATCTCGACTGCTAGTGATACGACGCCGTTGTGATCCAGCACGGCGTTCCGTATTACCCTCCTGAACCCACCGATTCCGTATTATGCTAACAGTCATTGGATCTCGACCAACGCGAGCAGCAATGTCGCGATTTGATATACTGCAATCGCGGTAGGCTATAATCGGACCTTTATCAAAGTAGGAAACGTGATGGTACGCATTTCTCCTCTTTACACTAGGCATCACAACAACGTTTTATCAGGCAACGCCGGTCAACTGCTGTTTGTGTACGAGAAATGGGTTGGAATCTTTGCTCATGTCAGCACGTTGTAGGTGTCGCCACCGGCACCAACCTTGTGTGAATGCTCTGAAAAGCTAATCATTTGCATATGACAGCATCTTCTTCCTGTCGGTTAAATTTCGCGTCTTTAGCACATCTTCGTGGTGTAGCAATTTTAATGGCCAGTAGTGTATATTCGTCTCTCTTGTAACGTACAGTTTTCTCGTGTGAAGCTGGTTGTTAGAACTCAAACCGGTAGAGAATAAACGTTCATTTTTACATTTGATGACGCAAATATATGTATATATATATATATATATATATATATATATATATATATATATATATATATATATATATAACAGTCTTGGCTCCTCTTCGGCACGCAACCCACAAGGCGGTCGAAAGGTCGTCCGCTCAAGACTGTCCCACTCCTCGAAGGTTGCGTTGGTGACGCCATCCGATGTGTGAGGAGGATTCCTGTGATAACACTTTATAACTTGCAACTGGTACCCAAGCTTAGTGACGCAAATAAAAGCAAATTGAGTTGTACCGCAGACCAGAGGATTGCTGATTTGATAATTATACTGTCAATTGAAGTAGCAAGCAGTATCGTTATTGAACAATGAAAAAATCCAATGAGGTGGTGGATGGGGTTCATTCAGTGTGCAATTATGTAGCACATATTTGTTTGTTTATCCTATTGCGCTGCGTTCTCAGTTCCGCTTGTGGTCTTTCTGATGTAATAATGATTGAAGTACCTCGCATCCTAATTAGCGGATAATTCGGGATGCACTGTATATTACAAAACCAATTGCAACAAATGAATGTGCTCAATAAACTAGTCCTGGATGATATTTGACGGTTTCTGGTGACTGACTGAAATACATTGCAACAAATTAGTCGCTTATGAAAAAACGAGCAATCTGTACCATGCTTGCTGACAGACTTTTGGCGTGCCAAAATTAACGTGAAGCGGGAGTTTCTCTATTACAAATGTCAGTTTAAAGGAGGAAGACTGGCGTTAACAAAACGAAGGTACTTCAGGAAATTCGAAAAAGATTGTACGGCGGGGGTGTTGGGAGGAGCAAAGGAGCCTTTCAGTGGTGGCGCCACCAGGGTGAGTCGGCCTACGCCTGGGACGCTCTTAGTTGTGGTGCATTTGTTGGGGAGGGGGTGAGACCATTTTTGCGCATTATGTCGTACGATGTGGGACATAATTTTCCGACGTTTGGCCCCTAAAAATTGTGCGTAGCGATGCGTCAATTGGGATCTAATTTCGCCGTGGATTTGTATAGTTGGACTAGAAAGTAATGCATTACCCTCATAGAGGGTTCCGCGACTGAGACTTGACTCGTGTGAGGTCACGATGAACGTAATTTATAAAGATAGATGCCGCGAGTTGTGACTTAAGGATTTCTTGCGAGCATATGCGTGTCTGAGGATTGTATCGTATCATGAAATTTTGCTGACAGTCGTTTGGGCAGTATCATTTTGTTGAGTATACTGTATATTATATAGCCTTTAATGCGACAACGAATGGAAGAAATAATAGACAAGTTTAAAATAGTCCTGAAAATAAATTATAATGTGACTCCAATAATATACAATGAACACATCCAAAAGAAATTTTTACGATTTAGCAACACAGTCGTAGAAGCAAATGGTGAGTTTTCCGTTTACGGCAGCTGAAAATAAAGGTTGGGTGCGACGAAGGAAAGTTAGTGTTTAACGACCCGTCGACAACGAGGTCATTAGCGATGGAGCACACACTCTGATTAAGGAAGGATGTCGAAGGAAATAGGCTTTGCCCTTTCGAAAGAATCGAAGGTGTTTGCCTTAAGTGATTCTGGGGAATCACGGGAAACTTAAATCTGGATGAGCGGACACGATTGGGAGAGCATAGAAATATACACAAGAATGAAAATGACGTTCATTTTTTTGGTAAATTAAATATGTTTCTCAGAAGTAACCTTCAGAAGTAACTAAAATGAAAAATTTACGATCATCTTATATTATCAGTTTTGAATAACTACATTGAGAGATGCACTTTCAAAGTGAAAACTGACGGTTGCTCAGTTACCTTCTTTTGTTCTCAACCCGTATATTGGCCGGCAGCAATTCTCGTTCGTCATTTTCAGTATCTTCCGGAATTCTCTTTAGTACCTCAGATAGACAAAGGAACATCTGCTGTTGACAACTTACTCTGAACTGAAGTATTGATGTTCCTCCTGTATTCGTCTAAGGTATTTTTCTTTCCATTAATTTCACAGTGGAGGGGCAATGTCTGCATAAGCGTCCAACCAAGTCCAACCAACCTGTTCCTCCGGTCATTGATAATCTGAAGAAGTCTCCACTGGGCATGTTATCTGCCCAGGAAAACTGTTTGAGTCTTGTCCAAAACCATGTTTCGAAAGTCTGTAGTCTTTTCTGTTGTGGCCCAGTCACTACAGATGTCACCAGCCCTTTCTTTTTTTTTCCGTGTGCAATTCTCGTGGCATGGTATACCATTCTCATGTATCCTACTACCCACTCAGTTATTCTACTATCCAGGTACTTAAAGCTGGTGGCTTGCTTCAGATTCTCTCCATCCAGAAGTACTTTTGCTACTATTAGCGTTTTCATATGTACAAGGATTTGTTTTCTTTTGATTTAATTTCATATTATATCTTTCTGAAAATATCATTGCTCATGCTTTCTGTGGCCTTTTGGAGACTGTTTTCAGATTCAGCCAACATTGTTTTCAGATTGAGCCAACATTGTTTTCAGATTCAGCCAACACTGTTTTCAGATTGAGCCAACATTGTTTACAGATTCAGCTAACACTACTACATCATCTGTTCCAATATCAGTAAATCCACGTCTGAATGGGAAATGATCTGTAGCGAGTCACTAGCTTTAAGTTCATGGGTAGTAAAACAAGAGGGACGTAGATCATACTAAGAGATTAAATGCAAAATGGGGAAATAAATGCTGAGAATTACTAGAAAAAAAACGGGAAAACAAATCAGGGAACAGACAAGAGTGTAAGATATAATTATGGCTCTGATGTAAATGAAATGATGCTGGTTGGTTCCTGTTGTCAGGAGAATCGATGTTGTATGGACGAAGGAAGTTATTTGTTGGTTTTGAGGAAACAGGAATAGGTCTAGAAGGCGGCCTAATGGAGGATGGGTTTTTGATATCAAGAGACTGAGGGACAATATGTGAGCGTGTAGCTGAAGGTGGTAATTAATGCTAGAGTCTATAGTAGAGCAGCCCTATGTCCATCAGTGGACGTCAAATGGCTGATGGCTGTATTCTCTAGTGTGTCTACAGTCATCTACATTTAACTCATTAGATGAACAGTTGTGGTTTGTTATGGAATTACGTGTGCTGTCATCTTCAAATTATTTCGGACAAAACAGCAGGCATGAAATAGAGGTGGCGATTTAACAGTTTGGGGGTTCGAGCGACTGAGTTTTTTTTAGATTTAATGTGGTTGTTTTTATGTCACTATTAGGGGATATTGTCACAGATAACAGCTGTGTAAATATCACATCCTAAGATTTATATTCCGTTAGACATCGCTGATAGCTTTCTCTGCATTAAAAACATCCGTACTGGTATCTCAGGTTCTGAGAATATTGCTTCTGTTACTGAGTGTGAATTCAGAATTGCTTAGGCAGGTACCTTCACAATTTCTGAAGTCAGTCGGAGCGAGCGAGGTCCACGATCTCAGTTGGTAATGTCAGTTCTTCTGTAGATTATTGTAGTCGGTACGAATCGTCCATTACTTGACACATTTATCTGCCTACCTTTTCCTAGGTAGTGCTACCACAGTTTTTTAAACTAAATTATTGATTTTGAATAAGACATTCAGTAAGTTTCTAGCTTCTATATTTATCATTGATTTCATAAAGTACGGAGTAATCTCGTCACCTTATATGCCCTGTTAAATTTCTATGCCCTTTTTTCCATTTTCAGATTCAATTTCAGCTTTCATTTCCACCATTACCGCTTATCACTGCATTCACTCTGCCTCCCGACGTTTTGAGCTTATCAGTGCATATAATGTGTGTGTGTGTGTGTGAGAGAGAGAGAGAGAGAGAGAGAGAGAGAGAGAGAGAGAGAGACCGGGGGGGGGGGGAGGGTGCGATGACCCAGGCGCCAGGTGTAGAGCGCTTATAGCACCTGCTGGTAACTGGTAACTACATTAGCTAAGCGAGTTTTACGTGCGCCCATTTGAATAGTTAACTGCATTAGGTGGCGGCTCCGCATGCAGATGGCGGAATACACCCGCAGTGTTTGCAGGAAAGCGCCGCACACAATGTCGCCGGTTCCCACATAATGGCTGCTTTTCACGAAGCGTGTCGTGACACGTTCTCACCGTTGTCTGTCTGCTGCTGCTACCTGCCCCTGACGTCGGTATTAACCACACTTGCGTTCGGCGCCATCCCAAACGAAAAACCCGGAGTCGGCAACGTAAAATTCGGAACTAGTTTCCAAGAACTGAAATGACAGGTGAACGTTTTGCCATAAAGCAAATGCTACGATGTACAGAAATAAAAAGCGGAAACATACTAGCAATAAGAATAGAAATATTCCTCTTTAATAAATGAGCTACATATTATGTAGATCAGCTTTCTCTTTAATTTGAAAAAAGCTTCTCTTTTTGTTGCACAATGAATGATCAGCATCGTTAGATTTTATTATATCAGTAAACCCCTTACTCTTTAAGGAATCTAAGTCGGCCGGCCGGTGTGGCCGAGCGGTTGTAGGCGCTTCATTCTGGAACCGCGCGACCGCTGCGGTCGCAGGTTCGAATCCTGCCTCGGGCATGGATGTGTGTGATGTCCTTAGGTTAGTTAGGTTTAAGTAGTTCTAAGTACTAGGCGACTGATGACCTCAGCAGTTAAGTCCCATAGTGCTCAGAGCCATGAAACCAAGAAGTAGTTTCGATGAGGTTTGAAACTATGATGAAAGTACGTCGGCAGTCGCTAAGTATTCCCTTTATGACGCACTGGATGAAGTATGTTTTTGCACGCTGTCAATTACGCTGCCTCAAGAGGAAACACAGTCTTTAAGTGTAATATGTGGTTCATTATTTCTAATGTAAGATTATACCTCCTAAGTATTGTAGCTGTTAGAACTGGTGAAGGTGTCTGCAGTGGGCAAGTTCTGTATTCAAAGGGTGGACTAATAACTGCTCTCAGGTCTGTAGGACACATCATGAAACATCAAGGAAACGTCAGTTTGGTAATGAAGGAAGTGAGGGACGTAAAATTTTTAGAGGGAGATCAAGGCTTGAACACAGTAAGCCGATTCAAATGGATACAGGTTGCAGTAGTTATGAGGATGGAGAGGCTTGCGCAGGATACACTAGCATGGAGACCAGCTTCAAGCCAGTCTTCAGACTGATGACTAGAACAACGTCTGATGCCACTTTCCGCTCATTTATGTGCTAACGTCGCTCGTGCAATCAGTCCACTACACCACATAGTGTTTGAGATTATTTTCTGAAACACACTACTTCAAGTAATAGCTTCAGAAATTGTAACTGGTTAATAGTATTATATCTCTTATTTGCAAACGTCTCCACAGCTGAGGTCGATAAACACTCTACCCGGAGGTAGCTAGTTCGGATCCTGGTGGTGGAAGAAATTTTCACAGCCAGTATTAGACCTCCAAAGGAGGGAAAAGTGGAGGCGTAAAGGGCGTCATCAGAAGGCTTTGTACCGAAGTCTTCGATTAAATTCGAAACCGCTCTCTCGTGAAATTAGGGCATGCGACATTGTATATGATGAATCGTATTCACTGTGATCCGTGTTGATTGTGATCTGTACGATAGATGTGTACGGAAGCCAGCTGGTCCCGTTGGTGTTATTCGAGAGGACCAAGTATATGGCCTATGGCCGGCACCGTGCTTCATCCTTACCCTTCTCCCAGCTAACAGTATAAACATTACAGCACATCATACACACGTTCATTAAAGTCACCTACATCCACCAGATAAACTTCACGAATACTTCTCCTACATCACGTGGAAAGTGGTCTTTGTTCGTGAAGGAAGAAAACCCTCTCCGTCGATGAGTTTGAAACGATCACTCGTGCCGGCCGGGGTGGCCGAGCGGTTCTAGGCGCTTCAGTCTGGAACCGCGCGACCGCTACGGTCGCAGGTTCGAATCCTGCCTGGGACATGGATGAGTGTGATGTCCTTAGGTTAGTTAGGTTTAAGTAGTTCTAAGTTCTAGGGGACTGATGACCACAGCTGTTAACTCCCATGGTGCTCAGAGCCATTTGAACCATTTGAACTATCACTCGAGATCTGCCACCCAAAATAGAATCTAGTTCAAGAGGCAAAATTCTCGTTTACACTGTAATACAGTATATAATCTAACGCATATTGAATTATCATCATGTTATCTGCTCTGCTATAACCTTTCACAAAGTTCAGAAATTTTGTTGGGAACGTTTGTGTTTCTTTAAAATGCTCCTTCTTTGAGGCCTCTGCCTGCTGATCAAGGTAAGAACGACTGTGTAAAATGTTATCTTCCTTTCCGACGCCACGCCTTGAAAGAGTTCTCGCAATTGCATAAGGTATGGTCGTCGCTGTGAGTCATGTTATGCACAAGATAATGGAAATGTGACATTTTATGCAATGTCACCCTTTCGATTATATTTGATCCAAGTGGGTCATTTCGCAATAAACCCACCATTTTATTGCTGAGAATCACTTTAAGCAGTCAGTTACTTTCTAGATTTTCAAATTTTCATTGATGCCCTTGTACGGGTTAGGTGTTCTCACATTCGTCGCTGGGAATGCACCTTCCCAAAATGGATGAAAACACCCTAAACTACTCAATGATAATAGATATTGGTCACACATTTCGTTTCAGTTATAGCATTAATTGTGGAAACCTACAATTTCATACGTACCATTTCAGTAACTCCTTTCACCTTATACATGTACCCATTGCGTGCTTCCTTTTAGGTGCGCTATGCAGGACGAACCGCAAACAGCATTGATTTTAGGAACGTAAGGGTTGTAGTTGACAATCACTGCGGCTACAAATTGTGTAAACTGCCAGTAGCGATTACTGTTCAGAAATGTTGTAGCAGCAAAAGCCAGTCTCTTCTTTTCGCACACTAACCATACAGTATTCTAGTAAAAGAGTAACTAAACAATTAGAATGATATTTTTGGCCTTCCCATTTGCTGGCTGTGCAGCCAGTTCGAAGTGTTAGGTGCACTATTTTTTATTTATTTTTGTGTATGTATTTAAAAATTTGCTTTCCCTATCTTGGTCATACGGCTCGCTCACTGATGGTTCGTTCTCCTCAGTTCTTTTATTTAAAAAAATTACAGACAATTATTAATTTTAATTGTTCCAGTATATTACGTTTATACACGCATAGGTTCGAACCTTGTAATTAGAGAGCGTACACGCACCAAAGAAACTTACAGAATCCACACCTAAAGCGGGACTCGAACCCCAACGTCTGCTTCACGAGGTAGCGTCGCCACCCAAAACTAGAGTCCGTGAAAAATCTTAAGAACAATATCCAGAACTGTGTTTGGACCCAATCTTCCGGAATAAGTCCATTTTTGGACGATCCGCCGCCTGGAATTATTTTTTGTATCCGAAAGGAAACTGTGCCCAAATTCCCGTTTCCTTATAAGTAATTCATACAATTGGTGTCATTTTGTTTTCGAGCATGAGCCTCATATTTATGGGAAGGAATAGTACTGTGAGTAAAATTTCAGAGAGACATAGTATGGTAACGTGGAAGCTAATTTGAGAAAATCCTGCAGTGATATTCTTCCCCCCACCCCCCTACACATTCCCACCCAACATTTCCCGGTAAGACACTAATGTCTCCCGAGGGTTTCACTCACAAAGCTCTACACAAAGCACCACGATTACAATACTCGTCTGGAGGAAATTGTATGATATTAGCTACCAGCCTGCATTGTCTATCCCTTCATTATCTTTCCATTATATTTACCGAACCGAAACAAAATAACAATCGCCGCACAATACACAAGAGACTAAGGGAATTGCCTTGTTTCCATGAATACATAAAATGTAGAGAGATGCAGTTGGCGTGAAGAACGTATTCTGACGGTTTTGGGCAGAACTTTAACCGGAGTTAAAACAATTATGCTGATAAGTGTACGGGTTACAGATTGTAAACATATTTAATTTTTGTTTAAACTAAAAACTGAGATTCCAACATACATAGCGTAAAGTAAAATATTAAGTGATTCTCCTCTAGAAGTACGCAATCAGTTTGCCACCTGTAAAAAAAATATTTGAAGTAACTGATTTATTTTAACATCTGAGTTTCATTAGATTAGATTAGATGTGCACTCCTCGTCCACAAGGATGTAGAAATGTCACAAAACAAATACATAAAACATATTTTTTTTAAAAAGAAGAAAAGCGAGAAAGAGAGAGAGAGAGAGAGAGAGAGAGAGAGAGAGAGAGATGCTCTTTCCTTCCCCAGGTTCTAAGTGAAGTGAAGTCCTCACGGATTTCAGTTAAGCCAAAAAATCTTGAACTTGTTTTTATTTAATACGTAATAAAAAAACTTGTCGCAGGACATGTAGTACACAGAGGTGCATATTATAATTTTATGTTCTTGTAGTCACGCATCATCCGAAGAAAATCAGTTTGCAACACTTACTTGTATTGGTTGCATTACTGCACTGAAGATGAGCAGAAGTAAGATCCTTCAGGGTGCTCTTAAAGTAAAATTTATTAGTAGTTAAACTTTTTCGACTTGTGGCAAGTTACTGAAAATGTGTGTTCCTGAATAATGGACATCTGGACCAAAATAAATGACTTCAAATCTTTGTGAAAACTGGTCTTAACAGAAGTATTGGTTTCATAAACTGAACTGATGGGTTGGCTTGAAGAAGAAATGTTCGAAAATCCCCTTTACAAACTTCTGGGACTTGTAGAATGAAGTGAGTACATAATATTCTGAATAGGAACCCAGGTCCGGAAACGTACCTTTTCCATTATAAGACGGTTTCAGTTCAGATGTTTAGCTCATCCACTTGTGCTCGAGGAATCGAATTATGTTGACGCATTTCTGTACGTACAGTATGCTGAGTTCTTTTTTTGTTTTGGATTAACGTAAACACATAATGTTAAACTGTTAATATAAACAAATCTGCTTAAGTGATAAATGGATGTTTCGTTATGTTTATCTTCGCATTGTTACGTAATAGTACTGCGTTACGCCCAATTCAGTTCCTCAAGCAGAAGTGGATGAGTTAAACATCTGAACTGAAACCGTCGTAGAACGGTAACTAAAGCTTTCCGCAAATGGGTTCATATTCAAAATTATGTACTCACTCCCCTCTACAAGTCCTAGAAGTTTGTAACTGGAATTTCTGAACATTCTGTATTTTATTTATGACAAATCTTAATAAAGAATTAATATCTTGAAAAAGAGGCGTTAGTATACCCGCTTCCTTTAATCTCAGTTCGCATTATACGCATCTGAAATCGGAAAACTAAAGCTTGGCTGGATGAACTACCACAAAAAAGAAAAAAAAATCGTATGACATTATGGAGTGTAAGCAAGCTTTTTTGTTTTTGTGTCACTTATGTCTGACAACATCCACATTACAAGTAAAGATTTGTTTCGCGCTTCAGTTCTGTGAAATGCTCCTATCAATAGTATTTATAACGAATTTAATGCTGTTAACATCCTGTATCCGCTTGTCATATTTTAGGCGTATACGGGGGAGACCTCTTAAAAAATGTGGACTACGTATAGTATTTCGTTTCAATCCTTAATCACAAAGAATTGGGTAGAAATCATTTTTTAATGTCCATGAAAATGTTCTTAAACGATATTACTAGATGCCGCCTGTTAATGTTATTAATGAAAAGTCATCAATATACCAAGAAAAAGTAAGAGCCCTAAGGTGAACGCTTATAGGAATACCGTAGTGCTGCCGTTCGCCCACTACAAGGAATAAGCGAAGACCAGTCTTGTTGCTTGTAATACTGAACAGCTGGACACAATGGTTAAGACATCGAACTCAGGAATGAGGTTTAAACCGTCGTCTAATCATTACCTTGTAGGTTGCCTACTGTTTCTTCAGCAGGTACCGGCCTGGCCCCTTAAATTAGATTCGTTACCATTGTTATTCACACTTCCCTTATTAATCCTGTGCAACAAGTATGATGATCTCAATGGCAACTAGACGTTAAATTCTAATAATCCGTAACTCTTAATTTCTTTGAGTAAATACAATACAAAAATAAAATATCCTCAACGTCAAATAACGCACAAAATAACCATTAAGTCAGCGTAATTGAGAGACAGAAAAAAGCCGAAAAAAACAAGTATCGGACTATATTTTTAATTCGTATTGTTCATCATAAAGGAACGACACATTACTTACAGTCTTGTTTGATCCTGTATCTTCTAGTTTTATTTTCTTGCTCTTTTGGAGGCTTTCTTACCGTTCTACTATCTAAGGGTAATATTAAAAGGGTGTATGAAACGGAACTAACATATAGAATCAGCATAGAGAAAAGTGAATGACAGACTTAACATGAAGATGACACCGAGCGAGGTGGCGCAGTGGTTAGCACACTGGACTCGCATTCGGGAGGACGACGGTTCAATCCCGTCTCCGGCCATCCTGATTTAGGTTTTCCGTGATTTCCCTAAATCGCTTCAGGCAAATGCCGGGATGGTTCCTTTGAAAGGGCACGGCCGATTTCCTTCCCCATTCTTCCCTCACCCGAGCTTGCGCTCCGTCTCTAATGACCTCGTTGTCGACGGGACGTTAAACACTAATCTCCCCCCCCCCCCAGACTTAACATGAACACTATAATTTTCTTGAATCCTCCCAGCAAAGGTAGGAACCTGAGTGCACGACTCTAGTGCGACCGATTCGAGAATGCTGTTCCAGCATCTGGTGTTAGTTTCAGCAGCCCTACTAGTATGCAGAGCAGAGACATCGGGGGAAATGACTCGCTGTCGATATAATAGCTTATATGAAACTGTAACGGAAATGTCCAAGGAAGTTTAGTGGAAATATCTGGGGAAAAAGGGTGTCACGATGAGGCGTAGCGCCATATACCGATCCTGCCTTGGAGGCGGTTAAGTGGGAGATGTGTCTCGGAGCTGGATAGTGACAGATGGTGACGCGAGACTGGACGCGCACGTAGTTTATGTATCAGCCGATAGAGGACAATATTGGATAGGGGGACTGTGATGTTAGTTTCGATTGTGCCCACTAGAGTGCACTAAAGTAATAGAATGTTTTTCATAAATTGTTCTAGTATTTTCATAAAGTGTTATTATGTCTTTTTGTATATGTAAAATGTTATAAATGTGTTTTAGCAGTATGAATGATGCGTGAGTGTGATTTAAGGTTACTATGAAGATAATTGTTTAACGAGCTATGTAGTAGGATTTAGTGTGGGAACATTTCGAAGAAGTATGGATATGGACAAAGGGGATTTTTGTAAAATAGATTTGTAACGTAAGTTTATGGTAAAGGGAAAGTTGATTCAGGTATAAATAACAACAGTAAATAACATTATGCATAAGCAAAACTTCGCTTATTAGATAATTACGTCGGTAAAAAGTGCAGTCGTTCGGTTTACTATTTTGCGATTGGTTATCGATGAAAAGCGCGGATTAACGCGGGAGAATATTGTTTTGCTATTGGCTGTTGAGTAAACTGACCAATGATAAAGCAATATTCTTCGCGCGCCTTTCTCTGCTGATAGAGAAGACTTACAATATTCTAGAGAAGAGTCGGAGTCTAGCCATGAAACAGTTCGGATGTGTGTAGTAGTAGTTCCGATGGAAATACGTTGCTGGATCTAGCAGTGTTTCATACATCAAAATTGTTGTAAAGTGACGGCATAATTATTCCGATGGGTGTGTAGAAATTTCGGAATTTTTAAGTGAATTTTGTGACGAGAAAAGACATATATTCCGCGCGGTGTATTGAGCAGGTCGGTGGCTAAAAACTGTGACTGCATTTGGTACCGACAAACTTAATATTTGGCGAGCATTATCAATCAAAAACAATCAGTATTTTTGTAGCTATTACGTTTTCGGGAAATGAAACACCATAAACTTGCTAACGTGAGTGAAAGGGATTGTGAGTGACTGTATTAAGACTAGCACGGGCTTGGCAGTGATACTTGTTCACCTAAGTTTCAGAATATATTAATTGAGAACAAAATTTTTCCGACCTTTCATTTGTGTGAAAACTTTCTCCCGAAACGTAGATTGGTGACTTAAATTGCAGCCTGGTTCACGTCGAAGTACAGTAGGTTTCACTCAGCTTTCCTACTGATGATATGCTGACACAATGTTCACAGGTAGGTGCAGGTCCGTCGTAAAGGGACAGAAAGAACACGCGCCGCCGCAACGACACCATGTTCGTAAAATACAGACAACTGCTATTCGAGGTAAACAGTAGATTAATTCTGGTGCCTGTATCGTAAGTCTGGCGTAAGAGACACGGTGAATAGGGTTAACAGAGATTAGGGCGTGTAAAGAGACATAAAGACAGTTTTGTCTTGATTCGTACGGGAGAGGAGTAGAGCAGAATATAACTAATATCAGTACGAAGCATCCTACGCCAAGCACTTTACATGGGTTGCGGATAATATATGTGTGGATGTTGACCACAAAGATCTCGTTTCGTCGAGGCGGCCTTCAACAGCAAAGCACTCAGAAAATTTGAAAGAAAAATGGAATTTACTTCTAATGAATCCACGTACACGAATATAATCATTAATAGCATTACGCATCGCACTGTGTGTGCTATTGCTGTTTAATAGTAATTTCAGTGCATTTGACTGACATCCAAAGATCGTTGTGTATTTTTATACTGGTTTGTTAAAAATGAGTAGTGTTGAAAAAATCTGAGAGAATTTCGTGAATCCCGTTTGTTGTGTGCTAATAAGGTGCTTCGCTTTCTTTTCTTTCTTTTTTAAGAGAGTATGATTCACTTGTATTGATAGGAAAAAAGAACCCCAACAGAGACGGAAGAAGTCATTATCATCGCCAAGTCATAGTCTGTGAAGCCAGTGCTGCGTGGAAATAGACACTTCATCTCTCGTGCCACTTTGCACAGCTTCTCGTGTTGCTGTTTAGCGATTGGTGGTTCTAGTGCTTACAGTAGCGTGTTTCTGTCTACGGAAATTGCTGCCTGTGCGAAATGTATAGCTTGGCGAGCAAGCACGGCACTTGCTGAAGAACAACTGGGAGCGGGCGTGGAGTGGTAGCTCCCCTTTATCACGCCCTTGTGGCGGGCTGACTAACCCTCGTAGCCACATATGTCTGCAGAGGGGTACCGCCCCTCGTCTGCTGTCTGCCGACACACACACACACACACACACACAGGAGAGAGGAAAATAATGGGGGAGGGGGGGGGCAGCGGGATGAAATCGATGCTTCTTCCCATTTCAGGAACCAGCTATTGTTGCAGAACATTCTTTCCATTTGTAATTAATATGCACATACACCATGTTAAGATACATCATTCCTCAGAACTTTCGGACGTTCTGGGGAATGATGTGTTCTTTGGTGATTAGGTCCCGAGGTAAACTTCAGATTCTTTTCCATGGTACGTAAAGAGAATTACACATCAGGCAATACTTTCTGAACATGAAAAACCTAGAAATACAATGTCAGTCGGTCGGATTAAATTTTGAACTGTAAGTCCCGTACCAACTGGCTGCCTGAACGTCTTTGCTTCACGTTTTAGACCCTAATCCGTTTTCGCGTCGATTTGTGTCTTGCCAAGTCCCTGTTTTTTGTTAGTTGACTATCGTAGCCCTTTTTTTCGAACCTGAACTCTTCTATGTCAAAAAAATTGCGTCTTGTATTCGAGGACAGTGATATTTGCTAATCTTCGTAAGTGCCCCATTATTTTAACTATCTTCCATATCCTTCCGCCGTTTACAACAGTTGATCAAAACTGTATCCGTGTAAGGCTGTGCATTCAGCAGCCTGTTCGGGTACACGAAATTGCAGTTTAATATGTAATGGCTCACAATCTCAAAATTTTGGTTGTTAATTGAACTGGGACATTTAAAATGTTAAAGTTATCCTAAACGCTTCACTTTGTCGAAGGCAGAGGTACACGGTTCAGTCATGGCAATGTGACCACCTGTCAAATGCCGGAATAACGGGCTTTAGCAGTGCGGATGGGCAGGAAGAGTGTCCGTAAGGTTCTGGAAGGAAGTGATGTGGAGCCATGCCGACTACACTGCCCTGGCCAGCTACGCTGTTTTTGTCGGGTGATGGTCAATGACGCGAACAGCGCGATCAAGGTAGTCCCACACATTCTCTATTGGATTTTAATCCGGTGAATTTGGGACTATCAGAAATTCATCCTGGTGCTCTTCGAACTACGCACGTACACTGCAACCTTCGTAACACGTTGCGTTGTCCTGCTAGTAGATGCCATCGTGCTGACGAAAAACAAAACTGCACATGGCGCCCAAGGATAGATACATACTTGTGTTGAGCCAGTTTGTCTTCCAGAATGACGAGATCACGCGGGGAATGCCACGAAAACATTCTTCAGACCATAACGCTGCCTCCACCGCCGTGGACCTTTCCGGCGATTGTTGCTGGGCCGCACACGCCAGTGGCCATCTGTCTGAAGGAGCATAAAACGTGATTCATCTGAAAATGCCACCTGTTGCCGCTCAGTGGTCCATTTGCGGTACTGACATCCAAATTCCAGCCTTCGTCGCCGAACAGCACTCAACATGGGTGCATGAACTAGCCGACTGCTGCGGAGGCACATACGGAGCAATTTTCGCTGCACAGTCCCTAGAGGAGACACTGTTGCTAGCCCCTTGGTGCATCGGGGTGGTTTGTTTCCCAACAGTTTGTTTCCGCAGCCGTCGTTCACCCCTGGTCATCTGTGGCCCGTGGCGCGGGATTAGCCGAGTGGTCTAGGCACTACAGTCATGGACTGTGTGGCTGGTCCCGGCGGAGTTTAGAGTTCTCCCTCGGGCATGGGTGTGTGTGTTTGTCCTTAGGATCATTTAGGTTAAGTAGTGTGTAAGCTTAGGGACTGATGACCTTCGCAGTTAAGTCCCATAAGATTTCACACATATTTTTTTGTGGCCCGTGGTGTGTCACAGTTGCCTCGGCACCGATTTTGGGTGACACCATTTTGCCACGTACGGTACGCGGTATACATTAACCACTGGAACACGTGAACAGATTATAAACTTAGCCGTTTCGGACATGCTTCCAGCCATGGAAAGGAGGGAGGTTTGGGTTTATCGTCCCGTCGACATCAAGGTCATTAGAGACGGAGCACAAGCTCGGATGGTATCAACGTTTGGGAAGGAAATCGGCTGTGTCCTTTCAGAGGAACCATACCGAAATTTGCCTGGAGCGATTTAGGGAAATCATTAAAAACTTAAATCAGGATGGCTGGAAGTGTGTTTAAACCGTCCTCCTCTCGAATGCGAGCACAGTGTGCTAACAACTGCGCCACCTTGCTCTACAACCTTGTCCCACCTCTCGGGCTACTTCGAAGCACTGAGAAACACAGTTACTATAAGGAGGAGGCTTTGCAGGTCCATTTTCCGTTAGCTACGAGTGACATCGGTTTTGCCTTTATATGCCTTTCCGAGACTCACCGTACCGAAGTCTACGAGGAAGATCAAGGCGGTCGCGATGCGTGTAATGTGTCAAGTTTGGTGTTGTGGGCTTATACAGTGAATTCGTACATAAATGATAGTTTACCGTCGAGTTGGAGGGTGATATTGTTGTGTTGGCGAGTGTAAACGTGTGTTCGTGGTATTAACGACTTCAGAAGAGAGTGTAAAGATCGAGGAATGGGCAAAGAAAAAATACAAGACATGTCAGATGTCCAGTGCTAGTAAACAAATGAAACTGTGAACTACGCACACATTGTAACGTAGCAGTTGTAGGTGTGGGGTTGGAAATATGCCAGTAGAGGTCTGTCCTGAACAGCCTCGTTTGCAACAAACCTCAGCAAGCAATTGCGCTGTAGCCGTTGTGGAATGCTTTGTGCTCTTCACATGATTTTGCTTTGGGTTGTTCCTTGCACGCTGTGTTTGTTTCTTACTGTGAAATTAATCCATGACACGCTTCCAGTACGACATCGGCAATCGCTGTGACAAAGTGTGAGCTGCTTTTGCAGAACAAAAAATCAGTGAGTATGGTAGGTGGCAGTTCTCCCACACCGCTCGTCTCCCCTCGCCTGTGTCAGTTCTCGCTTGTTTACGCTTACAAACTATAGCCACGAGAAGGGTACCATCTTGCACGTGCAAAAGTTTAAGTTGACCAGAACGACGCACATCATCGCATGACCTGCAGGAACCTGCCTGATCTTTGCACCACAGAATATATGCAACATGTTACAAGGCTATGAAGACCGTGGAATTCTGGAGCTTACGGTCAATGTAACAGAAAATCAGCAGTACCTGGCAGAATTATATTATTATTTTCACCATTTTGTATTATCTGCGTTCTGGACATGTAAAATAAATAAATATATAGATTTATTCTCACACCTGAAGTGGGAAGACTTACTCGAAACACCGAGTAATTTAGATTGTCAAATATCGCACAATGAGCAGAACAAATATTTGTTATACTTGTTGCGTTGCTTGATGCTAAGCGGAGCAGACTACGACGTGACAACGAGGCAGTTAAACTCCATGATGCTAGTGGTGGTTAGGCAGTTCACATTGGTGATGGTTCCAAAGAAAGAGAAATATAAGAATGTAAGTTCATGAAGTAGGAGACGAGGTACTGGCGGAAGTAAGGCTGTGAGGACGGGGCGTGAGTCGTGCTTGGGTAGCTCAAAGGTAGAGCACTTGCCCGCGAAAGGCAAAGGTCCCGAGTTCGAGTCTCGGTCCGGCACACAGTTTTAATCTGCCAAGAGGTTTCTCATGACTAAACTGTTTAATGGGAATTTCTAGGTGGTTTTATCAAAGAAAATGGGACTATGAATGGATTTTTCTGCATTTTGTTCTGTGTTTTATTACATTTCCGTGTATATTAACACTCAGTTGTCGTGTATATTGACTCACTGCAGCTTTTTATTACTTACCACATAATGTTTTGGAGTTAAAACTGTATTTTACTCGAGTATGATAAAGTTTGCCTTACCTCCGCCTTTCCCCTCACCTTTCAAATGAGACTTACCATTCATGAAAGGATACATAACATTTAATTTCAACACTTCAGCCATAAAGTATCAGTGCAGTTTAGTATTAATTGACGTGAGCCATGCAACTGGGGCATCCTGGTGTATGCTAACAACGGTAAGCGAAAATAGAGGATATGAACCTTGGTCCTCCCAGAATGCTAATCCGGTCCCGTTACCAGAGCGTAACATTACTCGTTGGGTACTTTTACTCGGTTAATGATTTTTGTGATATGTTCCTGTGGGACCAAACTGTTGAGGTCATCGGTCCCTAGGCTTACACACTATTTAATCTAACCAACACACACACACACACACACACACACACACACACACACACACACACACATGCCCGAGGCAGGACCTTTGTGCTTCGACGGAGGGAGCCGCGTGGGCCGTGGCAAGACGCCCTAGACCGCGCGGCGGTTAAATGGTCTTCCAACTTGGAAGCGCTGCTGTCTGTTACACTGCCGGAAAAAATCGAACATCCTTTGAGAGTTTTTTTCTTCTCAATTCATTCAAAATTCATTGTAGAAACTATACCTATGGAGTATACGGAATGATTACGTTTACAGGTCAGTAACTCACGTGGTTCTGAGATACAGGTTATGGGCCAGTGCTGAGACGCGCATTTTGGTGCGTCGTGTACCTTTCACGGCTGACAATGCGGCGCTGACTCTTGCATGCAGTCAACCATAAGGCTGACGGATACTGTCTTGGGATTCGTTAGTCCGCTGGTGCTCGATCTGTTTGCGTAGCTCTGTAAGAGTTTCGGGTGGACGAGCCCCATAAGTGATTTGTCGCTCCATCGTGGCCGAAAGTCTCAAATGGAGACGAATCAGGCGACCGTATTGACTGGGGAAACTGCTCCAATTCCTGCTGAGCACGTTGAGTTTTACGATCAGTATGAGGGTGAGCTTTATCGTACTGGATCAGCACATCACCTTCCTGTTGCAAGAACGTGAGAAGAACTGGTCAACCAACATTCTGCGAGCATCGAGCGCTGGTCAGTGTTCGCCCTACAAACACCAAACGTGAACGACAGTTGTAGCCAGTCCCACCACGGACCGTAAGGTCTGGCTGACGTGGTACCAATGTGTGTCGGACGAATGCACTATTCGAGACAGCTGTCACTGGATGTAGATCGTAAGCGTGATCGACAATCACCTGCGTGCCGACAGAATATGTTTCTTCGCTGAAGACCATAGCCATCTTGCTCTTCATTTCTGCACCACACTGAGACTTAGGGCCACTGACATTTTCTTTTAAATGGTGAACACAGATGGCGTACTGGTAGCTATCTCACTACGGCATTTGCTAACGCATGACTTTCAAACCATTGTCAGTACGTCTATTATCACTCCGGTGGAACGCTCTATAATCGGTTCAAAATCGACGTCGTCGTTTTAGCTGTTACATTTTTTCTCATGGTGTGTGTTTGTTTGAATTATCGTGTGACCAAATGTGCAGAGGGTCTGTTTTTGAACGGTTCTAAAGTAACTCGTAATAATGTCTCGTGGCAGACGACGGGGCTAATCCGAGATAACACGAAATATGCGCTGCTGATTTTTGTAACAAACCTAGGCGCATATGAATATCAGTATCAAGAGCTCAGATGGAAACCCAGTTCTAAGCAAAGAAGGGAAAGCAGAAAGGTGGAAGGAGTACATAGAGGGTCTATGCAAGGGTGACGTACTTGAGGACAATATTACGGAAATGGAAGAGGATGTAGATGAAGACGAAATGGGAGATATGATAATGCGTGAAGAGTTTGACAGAGCACTGAAAGACCTGAATCGAAACAAGGCCCCGGGAGTAGACAACATTCCATTAGAACTACTGACGGCCTTGGGGGAGCCAGTCCTGACAAAACTCTACCATCTGGTGAGCAAGATGTATGAGACAGGCGAAATACTCTCAGACTTCAAGAAGAATATAATAATTACAATCCCAAAGAAAGCAGGTACTGACAGATGTGAAAATTACCGAACAATCAGTTTAATAAGTCACAGCTGCAAAATACTAACGCGAATTCTTTACAGACGAATGGAAAAACTGGTAGAAGCCGACCTCGGGGAAGATCAGTTTGGATTTCGTAGAAATATTGGAACACGTGAGGCAATACTGACCCCACGACTTATCTTAGAAAATAGATTAAGGAAAGGCAAACCTACGTTTCTAGAATTTGTAGACTTAGAGAAAGCTTTTGACAATGTTGACTGGAATACTCTTTCAAATTCTGAAGGTGGCAGGGGTAAAATACAGGGAGCGAAAGGCTATTTACAATTTGTACAGAAACCAGATGGCAGTTATAAGAGTCGAGGGAAATGAAAGGAAAGCAGTGGTTGGGGGAGTGAGACAGGGTTGTAGCCTATGCCCGATGTTATTCAATCTGTATATTGCGCAAGCAGTGAAGGAAACGAAAGAAAAATTCGGAGTAGGTATTAAAATCCTGAGAGAAGAAATAAAAACTTTGAAGTTTGCCGATGAAATTGTAATTCTGTCAGAGACAGCAAAGGACTTGGAAGAGCAGTTGAACGGAATGGATAGTGTCTTGAAAGGAGCATATGAGATGAACATCAAGAAAAGCAAAACGAGGATAATGGAATGTAGTCGAATTAAGTCGGGTGATGCTGAGGGAATCAGATTAGGAAATGAGACACTTAAAGTAGTAAAGTTTTGCTATTTGGGGAGCAAAATAACTGATGATGGTCGAAGTAGAGAGGATATAAAATGTAGACTGGCAATGGCGAGAAAAGCGTTTCTGAAGAAGAGAAATTTGTTAACATCGTCGTTTCTGAAAGTATTTGTATGGAGCGTAGCCATGTATGGAAGTGAAACATGGACGATAACTAGTTTGGGCAAGAAGAGAAGAGAAGCTTTCGAAATGTGGTGTTACAGAAGAATGCTGAAGATTAGATGGGTGGATCATATAACTAATGAGGAGGTATTGAATAGGATTGGGGAGAAGAGAAGTTTGTGGCACAACTTGACTAGAAGAAGAGATCGGTTGGTAGGACATGTTCTGAGGCATCAAGGGATCACCAATTTAGTATTGGAGGGCAGCGTGGAGGGTAAAAATCGTAGAGGGAGACCAATAGGTGAATACACTAAGCAGATTCAGAAGGATGTAGGCTGCAGTAGGTACTGGGAGATGAAGAAGCTTGCGCAGAATAAAGTAGCATGGAGAGCTGCATCAAACCAGTCTCAGGACTGAAGACCACCACCACAACAACAACAACAACAACAACAACAACAAAAACAACAAGCCGTATTCGTTATCCATTATCTGAAGTGTTGGTATGTAGGCCAATCCAAGCCCGGGAATCGCACATTGTACGCTCCGGCTCTCCGGTGCAGAGCTAGCTGGCAACGCGGCCCAATTACAGAGCTAGAGCTGAGCCGCAGCTCACGTGTTTATCTTGTCGCCTCACGCCTCTCACGTGCGTTAGCTGTTGGCTTTGCGTCCCACAGCGACGGAGCTTGCGCTGCGCGTGCCACGGCGCGAAACTCTCACCTTTGTAATGCGAACCGTGCCGCTGGGAGCTGATCATTACTCGCCGGGAGGTTGTGCTCCAAGGCTGCGTTCAGTGGCATAGACAACGGTCGCCAGGTGCCGCCCTGTAGGGCCCATATTACATTATCGTATTTCTTTGTGAAAGATATTTGACGTCGCGCAAAAAGAGGTGTGACACTGTCATCAAACACTCAGATTGGCTGGCATTTAATAGCGGAAGAACCGCACGATATCAACTGAGAAACTGCTGTTTTTAATGCTGTTAGTTTCATAGTCCACAGTAACTAAACAAGCAAATGATGTTTCCAATACGAATAGGAAGTGTAATTAAATTAATATCCCTTCTCCTGCCGATGTTAACATATAATAATAAAATCTGAGTACAATTTAATGTATAAAGTTCACTGTAGCCGATTCCTAATTGTATCGCTGAAAAACCTTCAACACGAGAAATGAGTTGTGACCTGTTGCGCTTCATTTCATAAGGAACTGATGAGTATATTCGCGTACTTTCTAATACTTTATACCGATTGTAGTTCGTTTCGCGATTTTCTTGCGGGTTTCAGACTCATTTGATACATTCAAAACTACGCACGATTTTTACATTCTTGGACACTGGCTGCTACTCATAAAAGACCTTTTGGTCTTTTCTTCGCTTCTAAGTCTTGCATGTACCTATCATGTTTCTCTTTCCTGGCAGCAACATTTAGTCCTCCTGCATCTCCGCCTGTTGCGCTTTCTTCTTTATGTGCGTATCTTAACCGTCTGTTACCTCTTATTAGAACCCCCCCCCCCTCCCTTCTGTCAGATATGCCAGTATGTTTTGTATTATCATTTCAATTTTTTCTTAATTTTTTATACATAACTTTACCAAAATAAATCAAACCGATTGAATTCTTTTCTCATTTAGTAGTCGTAGGACACCCAGTTCATTATTCAAATGGTTGAAATGGCTCTGAGCACTATGGGACTTAACTTCTAAGGTCATCAGTCCCCTAGAACTTAGAACTACTTAAACCTAACTAACCTAAGGACATCACACACATCCATGCCCGAGGCAGGATTCGAACCTGCGACCGTAGCGGCCGCGCGGTTCCAGACTGTATCGCCTTTAACCGCTTGGCCACCACGGCCGGCCCAGTTCATTATTAGAGAGGATGATTAATTAACGTTATGTCAGGAATAGTGCCCACTTTCACATTTTATCTAAAAATTAATAACCACACCCAACGGACCTCTAGCAGAGCCATTCGAACTGTTATACGGCTGCTGTAAGAAATTCACTGAAGCGCCAGAGAAACTGGTATAGGCATGCATATTCAAAAACAGATGTATGGAAACAGGCGAAATATGGCGCTGCGTTCGGCAACGCTTATACAAGACAAGTGTTTGGCGCAGTTGTTAGTTCGGTTACTGCTGAGACAATGGCAGGTTATCAAGATTGAGTTTGAAAATGGTGTTACAGTCGGCGCACGAGCGACTGGACACAGTATGTCCGAGGTAGCGATGAAGTGGAGATTTTCCCGTACGACCATTTCACGAATGTGCCGTGAATAGCAGGAACCTGGTAAAACATCAAATCTGCGACATCGCTGCGGCCGGAAAAAGATCCTGCAAGAACGGAACCAACGACGACTGAAGAGAGTCGTTCAACGCGACAGAAGCGCGGCCTTTCCGCAGGTTGTTGCAGATTTGAATGCTGGGCCATCAAGAAGTGTCAGTGTCCGAACCATTCAACGATATATCATCGATATGGGCTCTCGGAGCCGAAGGCCCACTTGCGTACCCTTGATGACTGCACTACACAGAGCTTTACGCCTCGCCTGGGCCCGTAAACTCCGACATTGGGCTGTTGATGACAGGAAACATGTTGCCTGGTCGGACGAGTCTCGTTTCAGATTGAATCGAGCAGATGGACGTGTACGGGTAGGCAGACAACCTCATCAATCCATGGACCCTGCATGTCAGCAGGGGACTGTTCAAGCTGATGGAGGCTCTGTAAGACAGACTTGGCCAAATCCAGTAGGACAATGCGACACCCCACACGTCCAGAATTGCTATTGGCTCGAGGAACACTTTTCTGAGTTTAAACACTTCCGCTGGTCACCCAACTACTCAAACATGAACATTATTGAGCATATCTGGGATGGCTTGCAACGTGCTGTTCAGAAGAGATCTGCACCCCCTCGTGCTCTTACGGATTTATAGACAGCACTGCAGGATTCATGATGTCAGTTCCCTCCAACAGTACTTCAGACATTAGTCGAGTCCATGCTACCTCGTGTTGCGGCACTTCAGCGTGCTCGCGGAGGCCCTACACGATATTAGGCAGGTGTACCAGTTTCTTTGGCTCTTGAGCATAGCATGCAGTGTAGCGTGATGGCTCGATTTGACGTCTTCTGCGGCAGCTATTCTCGTAAGTAGGGTCTATGCTAGATAAGACCATATTTACTAAAATGGCTAGAAGTATGAAATATAGCGTCGCCTCTTAGCTGTGTGCGGTAACGGACTATTTAACGGAGTGTCAGCACTGTTCCAGAGAACCGTAATAGTCGTAGATACCATCGCTGTAGGTAAGATTCAGTATTATCAAGGCGGCGCTTATTCAGAGCGACCCGGGGGAATCCCCGTAAGATGTAGTAGCAGTTGCGCAGATAGCCCCGCGAGGCCGGGACGATAAAGCGCCGTGATTTGTTTGCAGGTGGGCCGGCTGATAATGGCGTTGGCGAGAAACGCCGCCAAGCTTCTAGTCCCTCGCGTGCTGCGGGACCTGCCTCTCTCCCGATTTATTTCCTGCGGAGGCCATTAAGCTTCTGTTTAGCTGGCAAGTTTTAATCCGCGCTTTCGCCGTGCTGCAGTTAAAAGGAAACGGCGGCGGCGCTGGCCGCTTAGTTCCGCCGGGAGCCGCTAGTCGTTCCCGGCGGCGCCTGGAGCTCTCGCTCGCTTTGCGAATGCAGCAGGCGGACGTTGCGTGTCCAACCACCCAACTGTGGGCGGCATCCCTGCGTCGCACGCGGCGCTCGCGACTGGCTCAGCGCTTCAGCTCTCACTCTTTCTTACCGCTCTCCCTCGTCGACCCTTTTATGCAGGGAATTTCAGTCTCCAGGCGCTAGCTAACTCCTTCCGACATAAAAATTACTTCATGAATATGCATTTCTTCACAGCGTGCCGTATTTTGCATCCCACTAGATTCTTTACGCCGTAATTACTCAGAATAATTTTTGAGATAAAATGAAATACCTCCATGACTCAGGACGTCTCCGATTTTCTGACTGCTGTACTTAACAAACATTTGCCAGATAAAAAGATTTGTCTCTCGCATGTCTCATCCTTTACAAAGTTTATTCCAGTGTTGAACGTCGCCTTTTAGTCCTGTAGTCGCAACTCTGTCTTTGAAGGAAAAACAATTTTGGTTGTACATTTTTAATTAGATTTCGTATTTCGATCACTCAGGATCATCTTCAGTTGTAGGTAGTTGGCGTCAGTAACTCGTCTTGTCTTCTTGAAACCACATATGAGAGTACTCTGATATGTGGTTCTGTGTGATCGAAACATGTAATCTAAATAAAAATGCACAGCTGAGACGCAACAATAAATGAAAATTATCTTAAACATCGTAAGTTATTTTACATGACGGGAGCATTGTCCTCGTAAACCTATTCGTCTGTTACGACGTATGAGTATGTCTCCTCAAAAATCTGTTCGGTCCAGTAACCATCTCTTCTTGGATTTTTTTCTACGTTAATGACTTTGTAATCTTTTTAGGTAATTGTTTTGGACTTTATGATGTCGACACCCGTAGTCTGTATCGACACCAGGTTAAAGTAAAATCTCGTTGCAACAGTTTGGTTCTATTATACAAATCTATTTTACAAATTATAAATATCAATACATTTGCTGTTACTGACAAGAAAAATATGTCGGCTATTGCGTAAAGTGTAATCGACGAAAGCCTGAATATTCGTGTCCGGATGTGGTGTTTACCGTTTTTTTCTATATCTATAATATCATCATTCAGCAATGTTTTTCAAAATTGAATCAATATGAATTAACAAATAAAAAATCCCATCACCTCTCCCTCTCTTTACATGCCAAATTTAACTCAGTATTTTGCATGAAATGTTTCTGTATATTTTGCGCTCACCTGTAACGCGTTATTATTATTATTATTATTATTATTATTATTATTATTATTTCAACCAAAGGTTGACAGATCAGCTGAACCCGAATGCCTTGTTTCATGCTCCAAAACCTATCGAAGAAGACACGGTTCAAGACGTCCTTGCGTGCGTTATAGCTGCTCTGCTCGTAACGCTTTCTAATGCTGTTGAATGGTACTGTCCTCATCGAAGATATTGAGCGTGATTGTACGCGAGGAACCAGTCTAAATACGTTCCGAGGATTTAAGAACCTTAAGAAAGTGCACTTCATGCACAAAGACGGTCACAAGGAAAACAATCGGTCGAATGAGAATCGGCGGTTGATTTGTCAAGGTTGAAGTAAGGGAAAAAGTTATGGATGTTCATAAAAGAACTGAGCAATTCGACACTAATTTGTTTGTTCAACGAAAGAGCGTCTCGGAAATGTTCAGCAATCTACAGTGGAAAGCGCTACGACAAGGACAATTCGAATCTCAGAAAGACTCAGTGTAAAAATTCTGACTAGTCACGTTCAAGGATGAGTCAAGAAACCATCAGTTCTTCTAAAAATACCGCGAATGCGTGGCAGTAAAATTAGGTAATTAGTCAGAGCATACACGGTCGTTCTAACAACCCATCAATCTCTAATGAAGTACCATGGGGTAGCGTGGTGCTAGTAAATTACGTTTCCTCAACCAAGCGCCGTACGGTGGCTTATGATTTACTGATCTAGCCGTAGAAACGTTTTAGCGTCCTCGGTAATTGAGTGCAGTCTGTCGGTTCCATTAATGCAAACCAGTTGTGACGATTATAGGAAGAAATAATGCCGGGAATGTGACAGCCTTTGTAGAATCGTCGCTCCATAAAAGATTAGAACGGCGAGGCGGCACAAGTATCAAAATGTGACGTATGTTAGTCTTGACGAAAACCTCAAGTAAATTAAGTAAGTAGCATACACATTCTTTTAGTGTGCTTAAAAAAAGCGAGCGACTCATATGACACTCTTGAAAGCAGGGCTGTTGCTTCCTTCGGCAAGCACATTATTATTCAGTCATTGAATCACTCAATTACTGGCTTGCTGCAGGAGCAGTGGTATCAGAAGAAGGAGAAACAAATAAGGTAAGACAGGTAAAATTCAGCGTTGTGGCCCTAGACGGGTCAATCGGAGCCGACCGACCGCCGTATCACCCTCTGCGAGTGGGGCATTAGATGCGGTATGTAGGGGCTGTGGTCAGCACAGCGCTCTCCCTCTCGGTGCCGGGTTGCTTGACCTCGGAACCGCTACTAAGCGATCGAATAGCTCCTCACTTGGACTCACGAGGCGGAGTGCACGCCGTACAAGTCCTCCCACCAAAGAAAAGTCACAGGCAGTACTGCAAATCGAACCCGGGTCCTCCCGAAGGCAGCCAGCAGCGCCGACCACTCAGCTACGGAGGCGGACTGCGATAAAAGGAGGTACCTTGCTCTTTGGAACACCTAGGAATGGTGCACGCTCTTTCTGTATTCCATTAACCGTGGATTACTAAACCCTCGTAAAATGTACGATTGCAGCACGGTATAGAACAAGACATTTTGAGTTGCTATGAGAGTCTGTAGCCGTTGTGTTCCGAGGAACCAAATGTCATGTACTCGTTGCTGATGATTAATGGGTGGAAGGTGACCAAAAGGATCTGTCGCCGTAGGAATCTGGGCAGGCAAGCAGATTAGTACATCTTGAATAATATATTTTACTCTACTTGTGCTGAAGAACTGGTGCACTGTTGACAACTTGTGGCAGCCGTGGCTAGCTATAAGCAGAAGCCCAACACGGGCGTGTGCCTATGTACACTGAATGTTTGCCGGTAGTGCTAGCTATCAACGGCTCGTTGTAATCGTCGGCACCAACCGTAAGCTTTCTATATATATATATAAAAGGTTGTCTGTATGTGAGAGAAAACTGAATACATATTGATTTCAAAAACTTTTTTCTCTTGTAACATGTACAGTATCGCATTCAATTGCTGAGCAAAACTGACTCGCTCGTAACGATACAAACAAAAAACTGCACTACGAAAGTACGAGATCTTTACAGTGTGCGCTGAGAAAAAGACCGAGACTGTACCTAGGTATTTCAGAATGTCACAAGCTCTTCTTCTCCATCAGTATAAGGAACAAGAAAGTATTACACACTAGTTTTCACCTCCACAATAAAGCATTCCAGATAAATTTTCTCGGATTCACAGAAAACGGATCTCATTCTCTAAAAGCATCAACTGCTCGCTACTATGCCTCCAGTAAGAATGCCCCAGCGCTACACGACTGACTGCCTACCAAGTCAGCCACAGATAAAACTCAACAGTGTGTCAAGGATCTTATTCACTACTCACGTAGTGCGCTCATTCGTCTTCGTCCCAGTACAGTAAAGATGAGTTATTCACAATAGCAGAAAACAAATGAGGATCTTACACAGCCAGCAACACGGAGCTAATCTCTGAGTAGAAGAAGGCGTCCAGCTACCGCTTGTAACACCGTCCTGGCGGTCTTCTCCGGTTGGCGGCCCAGGTTCTTCTCCGGTCAGGTCAGCGAGTTGGTGGCGATGTTCAAAGCGCCGTTCGCGGCACCTGCAGGAATCCTCATCGAGTCGCCAGCTCCGGCATTATCGATAAGCTACGATACTACATATTGTACATGAAAACAAAGGCCTTTTTCAGCGCGGCAGGACCTTCTCGTAAAATTTCAGTCACCAACTTTCTCCTCCGGTAGCTGAGTGGTCAGCGTGACAGACTGTCAATCCTAAGGGCCCGGGTTCGATTCCCGGCTGGGTCGGAAATTTTCTCCACTCAGGGACTGGGTGTTGTGTTGTCCTAATCATCATCATTTCATTCCCATCGACGCGCAGGTCGCCGAAGTGGCGTCAAATCGAAAGACCTGCACCAGGCGAACGGTCTACCCGACGGGAGGCCCTAGCCACACGACATTTCCATTTTTCCTCAGATTGTGAAAATATTTTGTTGGCGCGCACCTATATAGGGAGAAATGGTCATCATAATGAAATAAGAGAAATCAGAGCTCGCACGGAAAGATATAGGTGGTTGTTTTTCCCGCGCGCTGTTCGAGAGTGGAACGGTAGAGAAGTAGCTTTAAGGTGGTTCGATGAACCCTCTGCCACGCACTTAATTGTGAACTGCAGAGTAATCATGTAGATGTAATATGGTATACAGGGGTGTCTTAATTAATGGCGTAAACGCATACAGTTGAAAGTACACGATTACTAGAAGCAAAAAAGTCTCAGTAAACATAGGGTCGAAAGTATACCTTGAGAGCTACGAACAATTTTTCGCCTTCGATACTGTGAAACAAATCTCTTCTGCTTCAAGCTCTTTGCTTTCCATATTTTGGGAAGTGACAGTATGGGCCAAAAAAAAAAAAAAGTCTAGTAAACATGTGCTCTAAAATGCATACCTTAAAAGTAATAAGCATTTGTTCATTAGAAGACTTCTGTTTCAAAGTAGCGAAGATGAAAAAGTGCTCATAGCTCCTATCGTATGCATTTTAGAGCACATGTTTACTGTACATTTTTTTCTTGTTTTGGTCCATTCTGCCACTTCCCAAAATATGGAAAGCAAAGACCTTGCAGTAGAAGAGCTTTGTTTCACAGTATCGAAGATGAAAAATTACTCGTAGCTCTTAAGGTAAGTATTTTCGACCCCATGTTTACTGAGACTTCTTTGCTTCTAGTATCGCGTACTTTCAACTGTATGCGTTTACACCATTAGTTATGATACCCACTGTATAACACAACATCGGAGATCTAATAATTATAATTACCTATTGCAAAACCTACACATTATGACTTCATTTGAATAAAATGTCCCAACGGCCTCGCCGCAGTGGTGACACCAGACCACCGAAGTTAAGCGCTTTAGGGCTGGGCTGGCATTTGGGCGGGTGACATCCGGTCTGCCGAGCGCTGCTGGCAAGCGGGGTGCATTCAGCCCCTTTGGGGCAAACTGAGGAGCTACTTGATGGAGAAGTGGCGACTGCGGTGTCTTGTAAGCTGACATACGGTTGGGAGAGCGGTGTGCTGACCACATGCCCCTCCATATCCACATCCAGTAACGACTATGTGCTGAGGACGAGACGGCGGCCGGTCGGTACTGTTCGAGCGGACTCAATTTTTTTAGTAAAATGTGGGGTAGTAAACTGGACGATGGTTTAGTAAAATGTAACATTTTCCAGCTGTTAGTATTCTAGGTTTCTATTCGTGCTTTTGTCTTTAGTTTTTCTGTGTACATAACTGGAAACAACGTGCTAAAATTGTGGGATACAAGTACAACAACCATGCCTACAATGACCATCCGGCAGCTTAGGGCTGCCATTGACGACGTTTGGCGGTAGTCAGCGTTTGCGCGCTCCTGTATTTGCAGAAGAGGTCAGCCATGTTGTAATTAGCGTGAGTGCTGCAGGGCTCGGTGGTAGCATTACCGCAGCATAGCTGATGGCAGCGGTTCGCCACGTCTGATTACGACTGCGCTGAGAGAGAAGCAGGCCGAACACTGTTGTAAAGCTCCTACTGATAACAGCAGCAGGCACTGTGCGTGTATGCTGTGGTTTTCTTTGCATTTAGTCCTTTAGTTCTGCATTTCTTGTGAATTTCACTATCTGTAATCTTCTGTACATTGGATGAATCAATTCGAGATTAAACTGCTATGTCCGTATAAAAGAATGTTGAATGAAAGCGAAATCGGTAACTGGGAAATTAGGGATCATCATACGCAAACAATCACTTAATTTTTTGGCAACGGCGTTGCTAAGTCTCGATCACGTGCCGACGCTTTACCGGAAAATTGTGGTTCGAATATAATTAGCCGTACTTAATTCTTTTAACTTGAATTTGACGGGCTTGGAGAGGAGTGGTTACTGTCAGATTTCACACCTTTGAGTAGAATTAATCGTTCCACCTACTGGTTACTTGCATGACTGTCGCCGATGTCGTGGGGAAGCGGAGGCTGTATTCTGACAGCGAACCCATCCTACTTCTTCTATTCCTCCCACCGTCAGCAACACAAACGTGAATTAAAATTCACTGTATGTGTTACGGTACATCGATCGCAAATGGAACAACATTAGCAAAAAATCGAATGTGCTGTGGCGGAACCGGTTTATAGTATTTCGTGACTTTAATTACTTATAAATGATATTTCAGGTAGATCAAAGAATATAAAACCAGTTACCTATTGGCAGCGTAACAATTCGTTTGATTTCAAAAATAATTATCCCGGCTAATATTTGTCACTCCGCTAAAGAAATCTATTGACGTTGTGTAGAAATGTTGTTCGTAAAGTCGTGTGAGTGGGATTAAATTGCATATCATTTATCAGATTTTACACAACTGTTACTTAAGATGGAAGCACCTTTCTCTAGCAAAAGGAACATTTAGTCACAAAATACTACCCGCGCACAACACTGACGTATGTGTCCTATTAAAATATTTCATGTAAATCGTCCGAAATAATTAGGCTTCATACATCAGCAAATAAGAAATTCATATTACGTAACGTGCTGTGAGCACTATTTTTAAAGATTCAATTTGAGTTGAATTCTGTCTTTTAAAGTAGATTCGGGACCACCAGTGCACATTTATTTCCATTCATTTATATCTAACAACATTTATGTTTGTTGAAATTCTCATTTCAAAACTGCCGCGGAGATAATTTTGCTAAGATTGCGGCAGACAGACGATAGTCAATTTGACTATTGTTATTCTCGATTCCTTTTATATCAAGTTAATATATTCAGATAAAAGTCTTTAAACCTTTTGCTTTCTATTCTTTAGCATTGAAAGTTATTCACTAATAATTTTAAATGAAATTACTTCATCTTTTTTATACCAGCTGCTAGTAAACTCCGCTGACAGTTACTAGCGCTAATGGCTGCGCTCCTAATTGCGGAGCTGAAAATTAACACTTAAAAACATTAATTAGACTGGATTAAAACTGAAATAAATACAAATCCACGTCTAGACAATAGCGACTCTATTTTTTAAATAATAATTAACAATATCGTTACAGGTTTTCTCTTTACAGACCTCACACGTCTTACGTCCGAACAGTTCATCGGTCAGCACAGGAAGAACAACTGAACCACAGTTATCGCAGATAACAAAAGAGATTATAATTGTCGTTGAAACTTCCTGGCAGATTAAAACTGGGTGCCCGACCGAGACTCGAACTCGGGACCTTTGCCTTTCGCGGACAAGTGCTCTACCAACTGAGCTACCCAAGCACGACTCACGCCCCGTCCTCACAGCTTTACTTCTGCCAGTACCTCGTCTGCTAATGGCTGACATTGTTTCCCACTTATGGTGAAACACGCTCGCGGTTACAAATGGCGAGAAACAAATTCCTTTAATGTTTATCAGGAGATTGCAGATAAAATCGACTGTGAAGTTTTTCGAGATACTGTATTTACGAAACATTTATTGTGTGATTTTGACAATCATAACATAAATTGCCATGAAATCCAGTAGTAGTTGATGTTTGGAATACGAACTCTAACAACATCGCCACGTTTACAGGAGTGCGAGAACAGTATTGTATACTTGGGATAAATCGAATGAGGTAGCACTGTTTTAAACAAGTGTCGCCTTGTAATCGGGAGTGTGGAGGCTTCAGTCTTCATCCGGCCAGTCTAAATTTAGGTTTTGCATTGTTACCATAAATTACTTAAGACAAATGTCTCATGGTTCCTGCTATAAGGTTACGGCCGACTAACTGTCGCATTCTTTTCCAACTGGACCTGTGTACATTATGACATTATTTTTGTTGGAAACCTAAATTGGCAGGACTGAAAAACTGGCGTGGCTGTTGGAGGAGCTTCTAGGACATGTTGCTGTGATAATTGTCATTTAGAAAATTAATTTCCTTAGGCTAAAAATTGGAGCAAGAACAAAGGCCACCAGGAATGAAGAACACACTGTTTCAAATGGCCCTGAGCACTATGGGACTTAACTTCTGAGGTCATCAGTCCCCTAGAACTACTTAAACCTAACTAACCTAAGGACATCACACACATCCATGCCCGAGGCAGGAGTCGCGACCGTAGCGATCGCGCGGTTCCAGACTGTAGCGCCTAGAACCGCTCGGCCACCCCGGCCGGCAAGAACACAGTGTCACTTCCTTCTTTTTTTGCATGAGCCCAACTTGTTGAGTGTAACTAAGTCAGATGTAATACCACAGCTATGTTTATAGAATTCGCGTTGGGCCCTCACTCGCTCATGATCCATTCTTTAGTAGGTTTTGACTTAGGTCCAGTCGGTAAACTCATTGTCACAGCACAAGCTAGCTGCACAAAGTAAGACTGGCGTTGAAAAAAGGTCAGACCGGCAGCGCTCTGATGTCCATTTCAATGTGCAACGCTCTCTGGCCGGCGCGGCGCGCAGCGTTTTGTTCAGAAGCGCGTTACTGCGCATGCGCGTGCCTCGGAACACGCTTCGCGCCACGCGTGCGCTTCAGAAGTAAACAAATAGCCGCCCCCGCATGTCCTGTGTGTGCACGTGTTACCGGCGAACAGCTTCGTCATAATATTTACCGGCGGCGTGTGCACGGCTTTGCGCCAACGGAAACTATGTTTGCTCCCCGTAATTGGTGTGTAGTATACCTTTTCCGCTGTGCGCGTTTTGCTGCAGTGCAAACACGTAGGTGCTCCGTACTGTTCCCCGAATTTGGCCGAATCACTCAAATATTCCCCTTTACTTTCAGCTGTCGGAAATCAGACAGGTGTGCAGCTGCAGTACACACGAGACGCTTCGTTCTAGTCTTTAAGTTTGAAAACCTTCAGCAAATACACCTTTTTTTCATGCGTACCACGCCACTTGAGTAATGATCGGTGTTACTAGAATGCTGAGATAATTTTGGCGTATCTGACCTGTAGCATGATTGACGATGAATTTCTGAAACAGTTTTTTTTTTTTTTCCTGTGAAATCGTAATATATCTCTAACTCACGGTGTAGTAACACATGCACCGTGTAAATATTTATATGTATATCGGTTAGAGGAGATAGAAACACTTTTTTGTGTGATAAAAATGTCGCAGATGCACTGTTTGCCCGCTGAATGTCAATGTAGGCTTTGACGCTAGTGATTTTCAGAGACGGCGTTCAAACTGCCGTGCAATGAATATTGTATTAGAGATGTTCCTGACAGTGTCGTTCGTTTGAATTTGTTCACAAATGGCATCATCGTGCTGATGATTGTGTGACGTGCTCAAAACAATCACGTGTTAAGGGGAGTTGGATCGCCCTATCCCGACAATGTTAAATTTAGTGACTTGGCTTCCCTGTATTTCAGGAACGGCTGTAGCCATTGATATGAAACTTTTACAGGACATTAAACTGTATGCTCTGAGTCTACTGAAATACACTCCTGGAAATTGAAATAAGAACACCATGAATTCATTGTCCCAGGAAGGGGAAACTTTATTGACACATTCCTGGAGTCAGATACATCACATGATCACACTGACAGAACCACAGGCACATAGACACAGGCAACAGAGCATGTACAATGTCGGCACTAGTACAGTGTATATGCACCTTTCGCAGCAATGCAGGCTGCTATTCTCCCATGGAGACGATCGTAGAGATGCTGGATGTAGTCCTATGGAACGGCTTGCCATGCCATTTCCACCTGGCGCCTCAGTTGGACCAGCGTTCGTGCTGGACGTGCAGACCGCGTGAGACGACGCTTCATCCAGTCCCAAACATGCTCAATGGGGGACAGATCCGGAGATCTTGCTGGCCAGGGTAGTTGACTTACACCTTCTAGAGCACGTTGGGTGGCACGGGATACATGCGGACGTGCATTGTCCTGTTGGAACAGCAAGTTCCCTTGCCGGTCTAGGAATCGTAGAACGATGGGTTCGATGACGGTTTGGATGTACCGTGCACTATTCAGTGTCCCTTCGACGATCACCAGTGGTGTACGGCCAGTGTAGGAGATCGCTCCCCACACCATGATGCCGGCTGTTGGCCCTGTGTGCCTCGGTCGTATGCAGTCCTGATTGTGGCGCTCACCTGCACGGCGCCAAACACGCATACGACCATCATTGGCACCAAGGCAGAAGCGACTCTCATCGCTGAAGACGACACGTCTCCATTCGTCCCTCCATTGACGCCTGTCGCGACACCACTGGAGGCGGGCTGCACGATGTTGGGGCGTGAGCGGAAGACGGCCTAACGGTGTGCGGGACCGTAGCCCAGCTTCATGGAGACGGTTGCGAATGGTCCTCGCCGATACCCCAGGAGCAACAGTGTCCCTAATTTGCTGGCAAGTGGCGGTGCGGTCCCCTACGGCACTGCGTAGGATCCTACGGTCTTGGCGTGCATCCGTGCGTCGCTGCGGTCCGGTCCCAGGTCGACGGGCACGTGCACCTTCCGCCGACCACTGGCGACAACATCGATGTACTGTGGAGACCTCACGCCCCACGTGTTGAGCAATTCGGCGGTACGTCCACCCGGCCTCCCACATGCCCGCTATACAACCTCGCTCAAAGTCCGTCAACTGCACATACGGTTCACGTCCACGCTGTCGCGGCATGCTACCAGTGTTAAAGACTGCGATGGAGCTCCGTATGCCACGGCAAACTGGCTGACACTGACGGCGGCGGTGCACAAATGCTGCGCAGCTAGCGCCATTCGACGGCCAACACCGCGGTTCCTGGTGTGTCCCCTGTGCCGTGCGTGTGATCATTGCTTGTACAGCCCTCTCGCAGTGTCCGGAGCAAATATGGTGGGTCTGACACACCGGTGTCAATGTGTTCTTTTTTCCATTTCCAGGAGTGTACAATAATTGCATTTCAGCCACTGCTTTCGGAAATACAATTTTTTAATTACACGGTTAAAATTTTGTGTACTTTTTTGTACCCTATCCTAAATAATTTTAATTATACGTAACATTATATCCTTCTTGTAGTTCAGTAGATTTAGGATATGTATGTTAATACTCCCTGAAAATATGAATACTCTACTCGAAGTGGTTTCTGAGATTTAGGGAAAACTGCAACAGAAAATGTGAATGTGCAGGAACGGCTTCTAAAGTTTCAAACGACTGTAACTCACTCAGAAGCACCTTGCACCATACTTTGTATCATCATCTTGATCTTTTTCCAAGTTTTTCCTTCTTTTGTTCTTTCTGGGCTCCTTAGTGGCCAATTGTGCTGCATACTCTGCTTTATCAATGCGAACCTTGTCCATCCTTTCAAGTTTTCTGATGCAGTTTGCTTCAGGATTAATTCCCATATGCTGTAGCACTTTCAACCTACCAATGTTGCAATCATGAAATCCCACTTCATTGTCTTCATTCCAACAAAAACATTTTTTGGTAAGCGAGTCCATATAAGATTATTGAACGACTCATTGGGATTTTGAGTCTGACCATACAGACACTTCTTCAGTACGTCAGGATTTTCCAGGTAAATAGGTTTTATGATATCCATCACTGCTGCCGGAATGGAATTTTTATGGCTGTATGAACTGTTTGAGTACTGATCATTACGCTAATTGCACCATGAATCAGGTCCAGGAGAGCAAAGGTGGTGTACTGGTTTTTCATCAGTCGACAGTCTGTGGAAGAAGGTAGCCCATACTGTCTGCTTCATTTTCAACAAATCCTCAGTATTATTTCTAATGGCCATCCTATAATACTGCTGTAGTTGATCAGTCATTTTGTCTGTCAGCCTGACTCTCATGGTTTTACCATCAGAAAGTTTCTTGTCTCTCAGACTTTGTTTAAACTTTCTCAACCTGAAGCCCATCCTCTTCTGGACATAACCTTTATAACAGCGATGCACAGACTTCTATATAAAAAACAAATTACAGATTTTATTAGATCTTGAAGTAATGCACGTAAATATTTTAACATCTTCAACTGGTGTAGGTTCTATTTAAAACCATAAAATAAAGTACTTCCCATGTGAGTTTATAAGTGACATATATACCATTTTATTCGGAAAATTGCAAATTTTATAATGAGAGAAAAATCCGAAATTGTGAAAATTTTTTCCCGTCCTAACTCCCCTTAAATAAATAATGGCTGCAGCTTTAGCCAAACGGGCAACCAGTGGAATTTGTATGTGTGTCTTCTTGTAGACCAGACGCTTCCTCTCCTCTTCCCGTACCCCCTCCTCCCGCTCTCCCTCCAAAGAAATTCCACAGGAAGTAAGCAACTTCTCAAAGACATCTATTTAACTGTAATACTCATGTTAAACTACGTAATGTAGGAGGGAAATTTTTGAAAATCAAACTAATAAATATTTACTATTAAAAACAGTCTTGATCACGATTTATTTATCAAGGTGACCGGTTTCGGCCACTACTGTGGTCATCTTCAGACCTACAAGTTCTATACAAAGCTTTAATTAGAGGGCTACATACATTAAAGCACATACATAAAGTTATAAAGCTATAAAACGATGAATTACCATTGAGTAGGAACCTCTTTCTGTTGGAGAATCACTACTGGAGAAACCAGTGCACCCATGTACTGCCAAACCGTAGTTCATTTATGCTACATATTTAAATATTTTTAACGCTTCTTAATTGACAATAGCTGTTTAATAAGCTAAGTTTAGTGTGTATTTATTTTTAATTCTTGACAATGTTCTTTTAACTAAGAAATTTTACATTGTTGTTCGACTTATAACTCATTGGCTAGTAATGACATCATGCCGTCAGAAGTGGGCGGAGCCTCCTGTATATATAGTAAGACGTGCACTGGTTTCTCCAGTAGTGATTCTCCAACATAAAGAGGTTCCTACTCGACGGTAATTCATCGTTTTGTAGCTTTATAACTTTATGTATTTTCTTTAATGTATGTAGCCCTCTAATTAAAGCTTTGTATACAACTTGTAGGTCTGAAGATGACCACAGTAGTGGTCGAAACAGGTCACCTTGATAAATAAATCGTGATCAAGACTGTTTTTAATAGCAAATATTTGTAAGGCATTGATCACTGCCACTCCCATAATGTATTCAAAAGTAACAAACAAATAAACATAACAGAGCAGTTTAGTTTTGTGCTTTGGGAATCTGAGAAGATTTGGAGCGTAGCTTTGTTACTTCTATGGCATTTCTGTAGCAGTGACTGCAATCGCCATAGTAAGTTTCAGATACTCGTCAAAAAACAGGCAAGAACGAGGTGATCAAGTGCTTTATTCCCGAGCTGCTGTGTTCCGTTTGTTGAAAAAGTGCCAACTGCTGGCAGAGGGAAGAAATCTGTTTTCGGAGGTACGGAATGTGTTGAGGAACAAGATACTTGTTTGCGTGTCAGAGAGTCGCAGCATATGCGAAAGTTGTTCTGCTGGGTGGCTCGGTTCCCGGACGCGATGCACAGATGCCGCGAAGGGCAAAAAAACACAATGGCTGTGCCAGGCGGGCGGCGACGCTAAAGCGAAGTGGGCGGCAGCAGCAGCAGCTGCCTTCTGACGCAGCCGAAGCGGCGCACGACGTGCCACGCGGGAGTGCTGCTCCGCGATGCGACTCGGGTCGCTTGATCCACCCCATGTTCCTGTCTACCGGTACAGCGGATTTGTTACTTCCAAACGTTGTACTCTTATTGAGAGAAAAAGGTCAAAGTTCAACGTGCCGTTCACGACGGCCTCGATACATACTGTACATTCTCGAAGTCGAGAGGTATACGTAAGCACCACTCTGAGACTATCTACCGAAGACGCTAGTATGGGCATGAAAGAGTCGTCATTGTCTGACTTGTGGGATTCAGCATGACATACGCAGAATTAATGTTCGGTGCGATAAACGCAAACTGTAGACAATCGTAAGTTACATCTACAGCTACTTTGAAGGGGACGGTGGCGAATGAAAAACTTGTATTATGCGACCACCGCCGGCCGGAGTGGCCGTGCGGTTCTAGGCGCTACAGTCTGGAACCGAGCGACCGCTACGGTCGCAGGTCCGAATCCTGCCTCGGACATGGATGTGTGTGATGTCTTTAGGTTAGTTAGGTCTAATTAGTTCTAAGTTGTAGGCGACTGATGACCTCAGAAGTTAAGTCCCATAGTGCTCAGAGCCATTTGAACAATTTTATGCGACCACCGCGAGTCACTGGTTTTCGTGTCAGGTGCTACCCTTGATTCACTAGTGTACTTTAGTGGTTGTGGTAGCTGTTATGTTTCTGGAGATATGACTGAGTGAAGTGGTCGCTATCACGTAGTGCTGATCACAAGGGCATCTTCCGTCTCTTTCGCAGCATTGTATATTTCACGGGAAAAAAGTTCGAGATTTATCTGTGTTGTCGAGCTTTTATGAATATTTCTGAATGTGAACGAATGTTCTAAAATATTACTGAATCTTCTGGATTTTAGAATGTTTTAGAAGGTTCCTGAATTTTTTTTAATGTTCTTGAATGTTTTGGAATGTTCTCTGTGTTTTACAGGGTGATCCATTGATAGCGACCTCGCCAAATATCTCACGAAATGAGCATGAAACGAAAAAACTACAAAGAGCGAAACTCGTCTAGCTTTAAGGGGGAAACCATATGGCGCTATGGTTGCTCCGCAAGATGGCGCTGCCATAGGTCAAACGGATATCAACTGCGTTTTTTGTAAATAGGAACCTCCATTTTTAATTACATATTCGTGTAGTACGTAGTTGGACCACATTTTTCGCTTTGTGATAGATGGCATTGTAATAGTCACAAACGTATAAGTACGTGGTATCACGTAACATTCCGCCAGTGCGGACGCTATTTGCTTCGTGAAACGTTACCCGTGCTAAAATGGACAGTTTACCAATTGTGGAAAAGGTCGATATCGTGTTGATGTATGGCTATTTTGATCAGAATGCCCAACGGGCGTGTGCTATGTATGCTGCTCGGTATCCTGGACGACATCATCCAAGTGTCCGGACCGTTCGCCGGATAGTTACGTTATAGGAAACAGGAAGTGTTCAGCCACATGTGAAACGTCAACCACGACCTGCAACAAATGATGATGCCCAAGTAGGTGTTTAGCTGCTGTCGCGGCTAATCCGCACATCAGTAGCAGACAAATTGCGCGAATATCGGGAATCTCAAAAACGTCGGCGTTGAGAATGCTACATCAACATCGATTGCACCCGTACCATATTTCTATGCACCAGGAATTGCATGGCGACGACTTTGAACGTCGTGTACAGTTCTGCCACTGGGCACAAGAGAAATTACGGGACGGTGACAGATTTTTTTGCATGTGTTCTATTTAGCGACGAAGCGTCATTCACCAACATCGGTAACGTAAACCGGCGTAATATGCACTATTGGGCAACGGAAAATCCACGATGGCTGCGACAAGTGGAACATCAGCGACCTTGGCGGGTTAATGTATGGTGCGGCATTATGGGAGGAAGGATAATTGCCCCCATTTTATCGATGGCAATCTAAATGGTGCAATGTATGCTGATTTCCTACATAATGTTCTACCGATGTTACTACAAGATGTTTTACTGCATGACAGAATGGCGATGTACTTCCAACATGATGGATGTCCGGCACATAGCTCGCGTGCGATTGAAGCGGTATTGAATAACATATTTCATGACAGGTGGATTGGTCGTCGAAGCACCATACCATGGCCCACACGTTCGACGAATGTGACGTCCCCGGATCTCTTTCTGTGGGGTAAGTTGAAGGATGTTTGCTATCGTGATCCACCGACAATGCCTGACAATGTGTGTCAGCGCATTGTCAATGCATGTGCGAACATTACGGAAGGCGAGCTACTCGCTGTTGAGCCAAATGCATTGAGGTTGACGGACATCATTTTGAGCATTTATTGCATTAATGTGGTATTTACAGGTAATCACACTGTTACAGCTTGCGGTCTCAGAAATGATAGGTTCACAAAGGTACTTGTATCATATTGGAACAACGGAAATAAAACCGAAATAAAATGTTCAAACGTACCTACGTTCTGTATTTTAATTTAAAAGACGTACCTGTTACCAACTGTTAGTCTAAGATTGTGAGCCATATGTTTGTGACTATTACAACGCCATCTGTCACAAAGCGAAAAAAGTGGTCCAACTAGAACATTCATATTTCTTTACGTACTATACGAATATGTAATAAAAATGGGGGTTCCTATTTAAAAAAACGCAGTTGGTATCCGTTTGACCTATGGCAGCGCCATCTAGCGGGCCAGCCATAGCGCCATCTGGTTCCTCCCGTCCAGCTAGACAAGTTTAGTTCTTTGTAGTTTTTTCGTTTGACGCTTATTTTGTGAGACATTTGGCCCAGTCACTATCAGTGGACTACCCTGTATATTTCTGTGTGTGTATGTGTGTGTGTGTGTCCAGAAAAATGTAGCCACTCTTTCACTGTCAGAGTATGCTGATGCATTAGCTCCATACTTAACAATCATATAAAATCGTTCGCTCGACGAAAGATCTGTACCCAAATACTGGAAAGTTGCACAGGTCACACCATTATTCAAGAACGGTAGTAGGAGTAATCCACTAAATTACAGGCCCATATCGTTAACGTCGATATGCAGCAGGATTTTAGAACATATATTGTGTTCGAACGTAATGAATTACCTCGAAGAAAACGGTCTATTGACACATAGTCAACATGGGTTTAGAAAACATCGTTCTTGTGAAACCCAACTAGCTCTTTATTCACATGAAGCGCTGAGTGTTGTTGACAAGGGATTTCATATCGATTCCGTATTTCTGGATTTCCGGAAGGCTTCTGACACTGTACCTCACAAGCGCCTCGTAATGAAATTGCGTGCTTATGGAATATCGTCTGTTATGTGACTGGATCTGTGATTTCCTGTCAGAGAGGTCACAGTTCGTTGTAATTGACGGAAAGTCATCCAGTAAAACAGAAGTGATTTCTGGCGTTCCCCGAGGTAGTGTTATAGGTCCTTTGCTGTTCCTTATCTATATACACGATTTGGGAGATAATCTGAGCAGCCGTCTTCGGTTGTTTGCAGATGACGCTGTCGTTTATCGACTAATAGTCATAAGAAGATCTAAACAAACTGCAAAACGATTTGGAAAAAAAATATCTGACTGGTGCGAAAAGTGGCAGTTGACCCTGAATAACGAAAAGTGTGAGGTCATGCACATGAGTGGTAAAAGGAACTCATTAAATTTCAGTTACATGATAAACCAGTCTAATCTAAAAGCCGTAAATTCAACTAAATACCTAGGTATTACAAAATACGAACAACTTAAATTGGATGGAACATACAGAAAATGTAGTGGGGAATGCTAACCAAAGACTGCGTTTCTTTGGCGGGACAGTTAGAAAATGTAACAGACATACTAAGGAGACTGCCTACAGTACGCTTGTCCAGCCTCTTTTAGAATACTGCTGCGCGGTGTGAGATCCCTACCAGATAGGACTGACGGAGTACATAAAAAAAGTTCAAAGAAAGGCAGCACGTTTTGTATTATCGCGAAATATGGGAGAGAGTGTCACAGAAATGATACAGGATTTGGGCTGGACATCATTAAAAGAAAGGCGTTTTTCGTTGCGGCAGAATCTTCTCACGAAATTCCTATCACCAACTTTCTCCTCCGAATGCGAAAATATTTTGTTGATACCGACTTACATAGGGAGGAACGATCACAAAGATAAAATAAGGGAAATCAGAGCTCATACGGAAAGGTATAGGTGTTCATTCTTTCCGCGCGCTATACGAGATTGAAATAATAGAGAATTGTGAAGGTGGTTCGATGAACCCTCTGCCAGACACTTAAATGTGATTTGCAGAGTATCCGTGTAGATGTAGATGTATTTAAATACGGGCTGTTTCGCTATCGACGTTGGCTATTCTCAACTGCCCACGAACACGAAGCATCATCACAAGTAGCCAGCAGCGTGGTGAAGCGGTCGTTGCTCGCGGGAGGGCCAGCCGGAAGCTGACGGCCGTTGGTTTTGCCGGCGGGCGGCGGCCAGGCGTGACTCGGGCCGCGGGCGCCACTGGCGGCGGTGGTGTTGAGAGACAGCACTGTGTGTGTGTGTGTGTGTGTGTGTGTGTGTGTGTGTGTGTGTGTGTGTTTGGGAGGGGGGCGGGGGCGGCTACTGTGCTAGCAGCTGTGGGCTCCGTGCCGTGACCCCGCGACAGCGGCAGATAACTCTGCGAAACAGCGCGCGCGATACGGCTCCATCAAGGACGCCACTTCCTGCCCAATGACTCACTCATTCAGCTCGCTCGTTTAGCCTCAGCGCCGTTCACCAGCCCCCGCAGACGTCTAGCAATTCTCGTTCTATTTTTAGACACCATCTGGCAGCAGGCAGGCGTCGTTTAGTTGGACGGGAATATTGTCTGTACAAATGGTCAGCGACGAAACAGTATTCAGGTCCGACGAGTTGGCCAACAGCGTCCGTTTTCAAACGGTATCTTTGTCATATCCAGAAGATGCCGAAATGAGTGTTTGAAAGCAGAAAAAAATTAAAAAATGATAATGATTCGTAAAGTGCGGAATCTTGTGCGGAGCTAGGGAGTACAGCTTTGACTGCTGTTTAATTAACGGTGTAGATTTGTGCAAGTTACAATAATGTGAAAAGAAGTTACTGCCATCACCAGTGCAGTAGACGAGAAGAGAGAAAATTAGCAATGAAGTCATCAGAAGTGAGATGCCATTGTCTCTAAGTGACTGAGAGACTAAGTGATGCACAGCTCAAGTGGTTTGGACATCTGAAAGTGCTGTAGATTAACTGCCTGTCAGAATATTAACAGAAGAAGAGAAGCCTTGGGTGCGATGCTGAAATCAGTATTTATTTGTTCATTAAGGACAGTCGTTTTGCCTAATTCATCTTCATATTGGGCGGTAAATGTAGATGAGCAAGTTGTGGATATCGATGAGGAAACATTCGCATAACTAAATTGCCCCCGTCAACTGCAAGAAAACTAGTCGAGGCTCATACATGCTCCTGTCATGTATTTAAAAGTGTAACACCCGATAACCTTGCCGGGACATGCAATGTGGTCCAGTGAATACAAAGCAGGATCAAGCCCGTGCCATCTGTCAGACGGTAAATATGCTGGAAGCGTCGTTCTGTATCTTGCGTCCACATACAGAGTGCTGAATAGTACTGGATATGCAGTAAGTATGTGGCCCGGCTTTCCGGGCGGGAAGGAGCGCCTGGTCCCCGGCACGAATCCACCTGGCGGATCTGTATCGAGGTCCGGTGAACCGGCCAGTCTGTGGATGTTTTTTAGGCGGTTTTCCATCTGCCTCGGCGAATGCGGGCTGGTTCCCCTTATTCCGCCTCAGTTACACTATGTCGGCGATTGCTGCGCAAACAAGTTCTCCACGTACGCGTACACCACCATTACTCTACCACGCAAACATAGCGGTTACACTCGTCTGGTATGAGACGTTCCCTGGGGGGTTCACCGGGGGCCGAACCGCACAATAACCCTGGGTTCGGTGTGGGGCGGCGGAGGGGTGAAGTGGACTGCGGTAGTCGTCGTGGGGCTGTGGACCACTGCGGCTGCGGCGGGGACGGAGCCTCCGTCGTTTCTAGGTCCCCGGTTAACATACAATACAATACAATACAATACAACAAAATACAAGTATGTGGCCGCAGGATGTAGAGCGACACTTCCAGTATATTTGCCATGTGACAGATTATAGGGCCTGATCCTGCCTTGTATTCACCGGACCACATTACGCGTCCCGGCAAGGTTATCGGGTGTTACACATTTAATACATGACAGGAGCATGTATGAGCCTCGACTATTTTTCTTGCACTTGACGGGGGCAATTTATGTATGCGGATGTTTTTTCACCGATATCCATAACTTGCTTATCTACATTTATCGGCCAGTCTGAAAATGTCTTCGAATAAGGCGGGACGCTCGTCTTTGGTGAATAAGTAAAATTAATTTCAGCCTCGCAACTCACACTTGGTTTCTTCTCCTCATGCTACGTACTGGTTGCTGTATCACCACGCAATACAGTGGAAAACCTTTTACAGTACTTAGATTGAAATGTGCAGGAAAAAAAGGCGAGAAAAAGAGGGCTCGGTCAGATTCACGAAGATCCGAAGACTAGAGGAGAAAACTGGGAAACAATATCAAGACAAGAAGTATATGAAGATAGATCAATATGAAGGCAGAATGTTCATAAACAGTCTATTCTGCTCACTAGAAGTATACGAAGATGACGATAGTTGCCTGTTTTAAATGCTTCCCCAGATAAACGTTTGTAATTCTTTTTACCCTCATGGACGGTTTTATTTTGCAATACACGGAGCATTTCAACAAGACAAACAGTAAATGTCTTAGGAGATGGTGGCGCTACAACGTTACTCGAATAAAACACTCCATATAACATGTGCCCTATTTTTATTGGTTACAGTGACAGAGGTGTTAGAGTGTAAACCGAATACACTTTCAAGTTCGCTTGACAGCGCGTGTAACTCTTCTCGGGCAATCTTGCCTTTCTTTTATGGAGGCACCACTGTTCATCTTTTTGCTTCCACTTTTTCCTTGTAGATTTCGTCTTTCAGCAATCACCACAAGCAATTATTGTAAGTGATTAGCTCCCGGGATCTTAGTGCTCAAGAAACGTGACCATTTCTGCCGATGTATCTTCTGGGGAGCGTTAGGTTGAGGTGATTTAGATGTGTCCACCTGACGACGGATGCACAAGGGCTCCGTCATGCTGGAAAAACATACTCATCCTTGTAGCCGAAGGAACCTGTTCCAGTAATGCTGGAAGCTAGTTTTCAAGAAAGACTAGTTAACGGGCTCTTGTAGGGCCATAGGACAACACAAGACACACAGTCAGCTGATTGTCTACCATACCGGACCACACATTTACAGAGAACCGTTTTCGAAAAAGTGTCTCCACGCAGACATTTGTGCCTTCGTCGGATGTTAATTACTGGCACCGTTACGAGTGGTAGTGTTTTCAACTGTATTAATACGATTACTTGCGACGACTCGTAAGTATCCAATGACAAAATTCCAACCGTCTACCGTTGTCTCCCTCTCGGAGGTGTTGAATCAGGTGTAAATGGTAAGGGCAGAAGTCGTGCACATGTAATATCTACCACATTCTTTTATGCGAAACAGCCATTCGTGTAAAGATTTCACGTGTGCTTGTTAAGACTTAAGTTCTTCCAACTGAATGTCTTCCACTTCATTCAGCCTGTTTATTTCCACTTTCGTATGAAACGTGACTGCTGCGCACTGGGCCAGTCTCACGCAGTTTAGTGAAAAGATGGCTAAAGACTCAAATATATCGTCACATCCAGCATTTGCACATTGCTTAACCCTTTGAGTCTCAAGAGTATAAAAAATGTAATTTTGAAATCCTTCACGAAATTGACCTGTATCACAATGGTAAGCAACGAATGCAAGAAGAAATTGGCAAAGAATAAACAATCAATTGTTCTAAAGTTGTGCTTTCACTTTGAAACTACTGGGAGATACAGTTTCGAACGCCCATCATTTCAAGAGATATATTTGAAAGCAATTTCGCTTTTCTTCTAGACACAGCCCCACATCTCCAAACTTCTGTGAACTCATAATGCCTGAAACAAAGTATAATCCTAAATAACAAGCAAAAATCGGCCTAAAATTTAATAAATTCATATCGAAAGTACATACTGCTCCAGCGGTTTCATTTCGAAAACACTCGTGTAACAGCAGTAATATACAGGTGGCGCTGTAATAGTCACAAACGTATAAGCACGTGGTATCACGTAACATTCCGCCAGCGCGGACGGTATTTGCTTCGTGAAACGTTACCCGTGCTAAAATGGACAGTTTACCAATTGCGGAAAAGGTCGACATCGTGTTGATGTATGGCTATTTTGATCAGAATGCCCAACGGGCGTGTGCTATGTATGCTGCTCGGTATCCTGGAGACATCATCCAAGTGTCCGGACCGTTCGCCGGATAGTTACGTTATAGGAAACAGAAAGTGTTCAGCCACATGTGAAACGTCAACCACGACCTGCAACAAATGATGATGCCCAAGTAGGTGTTTAGCTGCTGTCGCGGCTAATCCGCACATCAGTAGCAGACAAATTGCGCGAATATCGGGAATCTCAAAAACGTCGGCGTTGAGAATGCTACATCAACATCGATTGCACCCGTACCATATTTCTATGCACCAGGAATTGCATGGCGACGACTTTGAACGTCGTGTACAGTTCTGCCACTGGGCACAAGAGAAATTACGGGACGATGACAGATTTTTTTGCGCACGTTCTATTTGCGACGAAGCGTCATTCACCAACATCGGTAACGTAAACCGGCATAATATGCACTATTGGGCAACGGAAAATCCACGGTGGCTGCGACAAGTGGAACATCAGCGACCTTGGCGGGTTAATGTATGGTGCGGCATTATGGGAGGAAGGATAATTGGCCCCCATTTTATCGATGGCAATCTAAATGGTGCAATGTATGCTGATTTCCTACATAATGTTCTACAGACATTACTACAAGATGTTTCACTGCATGACAGAATGGCGATGTACTTCCAATATGATGGATGTCCGGCACATAGCTCGCGTGCAATTGAAGCGGTATTGAATAACATATTTCATGACAGGTGGATTGGTCGTCGAAGCACCATACCATGGCCCGCACGTTCAACGGATGTGACGTCCCCGGATTTCTTTCTGTGGGGTAAGTTGAGGGATATTTGCTATCGTGATCCACCGACAATGCCTGACAATATGTGTCAGCGCATTGTCAATGCATGTGCGAACATTACGGAAGGCGAGCTACTCGCTGTTGAGCCAAATGCATTGAGGTTGACGGACATCATTTTGAGCATTTATTGCATTAATGTGGTATTTACAGGTAATCATGCTGTAAAAGCATGCGTTCTCAATAATGATAAGTTCACAAAGATAAAGCCATAGCGCCATCTGGTTCCTCCCGTCTAGCTAGACAAGTTTAATTCTTTGTAGTTTTTTCGTTTGACGCTTATTTTGTGAGATATTTGGCCCGGTCACGATCAGTGGACTACCCTGTATATTTGTGTGTGTGTGTGTGTGTGTGTGTGTGTGTGTGTGTGTGTGTGTGTGTCCAGAAACATGTAGCCACTCATTCACTGTCAGTATTAATGGAACAAAATAACATAGTGTTACAATTCTTGCACAGGGAGAGACTATTTTATTTGTTCAAGGTGACCCCCATTAGCAGCCAAAGTCGATGCCGCTGAACTGTTGCTCGCACCACGGCTATCAGTGTTGCCGGTGTCATAGCCGCACAGGACTCCTCGATGGTTTTTTGAGGTCCCCCATACGTGTAAGTCAAAAGTTGTAAGGTCTGGCGACCGTGGTGGGTACTCGGCAGCTCCTCTTCGACCTATCCATCGTCCAGGTAGATTTTTATCCAGGGAGGCTCTGATATCTCTATTGTAGTGAGGCGGAGCGCCAGCTTGTTGCAGGTAAAATCTTTCCATTTCCGAACACCTCTCGGATCGCAGCTAAAATCGATGTTTGCAGCATGTGAAGATACACCTCACCAGTGCGGTACCTTCAAAGAAGAATGGGACATTCATATCGCACGATGACAGAGCACGCCACACCACACCACACCACACCACACCACACATGAACACCCGATAGATTAACGTGTTTATCGACGTGAATATGAGGATTTTCAGGAGCACAGTACACGCAGCTGTGGCTGTACATTATGCTTCATATTCAGCTTTTGCCGGGCGAACCGAAATTAACTCGCTTCTCTTGAGGGAGCTTCGTTCTTTTCAATACAATTTAAACGTTTCGCTATCGATAGCGAGGCTCCTGATATCTTGTCCAAAAGTAAGCCAAACGTAGATGCTGCTGCTGCCACGGAATGCGTCGCCGACGCATGCTCGGTGCTCAAGGACTCAGAAACAAAGCTACGGTCACTATCAGCAACCGTTAAAACAATCCACTGGACATGGGGCGAGGCTTGATTACTGCGCCCTACCTTCGTAACAATTATCAATCTTGTGACGGTTCTGCTAATCTAATTAGCCACAAAATCTCATCAGCTGCACCACATTAAATCTGGCCCGGAAGATACCTGTAAAGCTGACACAGAATTGATCCTTGCTAATAAACTGAGTAACTACCTATCACTGAAAATGTTCGGAACTGTAATTCCGGTGCACGATACGGTTGCTGATACCGTTCTGCACGTGCTCTGTCCCGAGTGCTTCGCTACGTCATAACGTATGAGTGAGTGACAATAACAGGCGTGTGTAGAGAAGAGTTGAATACAAAGCAAAACGGTGCTCACGATAAAACAACCATTGTTCATTGTCGAGTGTTACGCGAAGGACAATTAGTAATAAAACGTGTGCGAAATTGTTTGTGCTAGACTGCAAGCGTTTTGACAAGACCTTCTGGAAAATTCTGTAATGGAAATCTTAGTGGCAAATTGGCGCGAAACGGTGTCCGTAGCGAATGAAAACCGTAACGATCCGAAAACGAGCTCGAAAAGCAGCAAAGTTTCCTCGAGTGGAGAAAGCTTAAAAAAGACGAAATATCATAATTTGTATGTGCAAAGAGATCGATGTGTAGAGACATTATCAAAAATTACCTGCATCTAATCATCTTGTGGTGCAGTTCTTCTTGTTGTCTCCGTGCTTGTTAAGAAAATGGGATGAGAAGTTCCGCCTTATGCAATACGCCTTATTTCTTTTGTTTCACCCATACATGTTTCAGCACTTTTGTGCTATCATCAGTGGGTTCTATTTATTTTTAACTGTAAATTTGTTGTTAACATATTAATATTTTCGTCGTTTACAACATTATGTAAAAGTTGCATTTATAACTTAATTGGCGAAAAGTAACATACCTTACATTACATTATTGTCCTCTTGTTTTGGTAGCTGTTATGCTACACAATATACAACATGTCATCTGCAAACAGCAAAACGTAATTTATTTTCTATTTGTTATGTATTTACGAACGGAAATAAGACTGTATCATGTTTTCTTTCTGTAACTTAGTTTTGAAGTTGTGGTAGGTTTTCCTGTTTTGTTGGCGAAGTAAATGGGCTTACTTCTTTGCCTGTGTTCGTGTGGCAATGCAGTTTATCGATTATTCAAAACATAGGCGGAGTTTACGCTGCCATTACGTGTTGTTGTGGTTGTGTGGCGTTCATTTGTTTCGTAGCGTGTTCTGTTGGCTGAGGCGCGCGAGTTTGAGTTGTATTTGGTGTCAGTTGTGTGTGGTTTATGTGGGTTTGTCTGTGTGTGATGAGTACTGGGGCAGAGAGGGAGAGTGTGTGTGTGTGTGTGTGTGTGTGTGTGTGTGTGTGTGTTTTACTTGTACAGTTCTTCTATTGTGGTGAAGAGAGTTTTGTTGCACAGTGATGTGTATTCATTGAGTACTTTCTTTCCTTGGGCTATTGATTTTTGGATGTGGTAGTTTTCTTCTATAGTTAATTTTTGGTATAGGCTGCTGCTGGTTTTTAGGATGTGAAGGTCAGTTTCAATGTTTGTTGGGTGGTGGTTGTGTGCTACCAGGTGGTCTGCAAATGTCGAGTGTGTGCTATTGCTTTTCAGTGCTCTGAGGTGTTCATTATATCTGGTTCTGAATGTCCTGCATGTTTGGCCCACATATACAGATTGACAGCAGTTGCAAGTAAGTTGGTAGATGCCAGACTGGCTGTATTTGTCAGTGTTGGTGGTAATTCTTCCAAATCTGCTCTGTATTGTGTTGTTGGTTCTGTATGCCATGTTGAGTCCTTGTTTCTTTAGTATATTAGCCACCCTGTGTGTGACTTTGTTGTTGTAAGTCATTATGTGCCATTTGTTGCTTACTGTCTGCCGATTTGTTGTGTGATGAGTTGTGTTTGTATGTATGTGTGTTTCATGGTTATGTGCTGTTTGTTTTTGTATTTTGTGGTTTATTTTGTCTATTCTCTTTGCATCGTATCCATTCTCCTGTGCAATTTGTTTTATTGTGTTCAGTTCTTGTGTGTAGTCATGCTTATTCATGGGTATTTTGTTCAGCCTGTGAAGTAAATATCTGAAGCTGGCTTCTTTGTGGGTTATGGGGTGATTGGATTGGTTATGAATAATGGTGCTGGTGAGTGTGGGTTTTCTGTAGATTGTGAATTCATGTTTGTTGTTTCTCTTGTGTATAGTGAGATCTAAGAAGTTAAGTTTTTCATCTGTTTGTGTTTCTATGGTGAATTGTATTTGTGGGTGGATGGAGTTTATGTTATCATGAAGTTCTTTTATGCGGGACAGAGGTTCGTCTATTAAGCAAATTATGTCATCTACGTATCTGTACCAATATATTATTTTGTACTGTTTTGGTATTACTATTTTGTCAAAGATTTGTTTTTCTATTTGGTTGAGGAAAATGTCAGCTAGGAGGCCACTGATTGGGGATCCCATGGGTAGTCCATCTTGTTGAGAGTAAAATCTGTTGTTGAATGTGAAGTAGCTCTGTTCTGTGATGAGCCTGAGTATGGCTAATATTTCTTGTATGTTTGTTGTGGGTATGTTTCCTTGCAGTTGGAGGTTTCTTTCTATTATGTTGATGGTTTCTTCTGTTGGGATGTGTGTGTACATTGAAATTATATCAAATGAAACCAATGTTGCTGTGTTTGGTATGTTTTCATTTTTTATTTTAGCTATTAAGTCACTTGAGTTCTTTAGACTTCTGTTGTCAGTGTATTTGTATATTGTTGTGACCCAACAAACCGATACCAAAGCAAGTTACAGAAAACCCTGAGAAACATAGAAACAATTTTCACAGAAACACAGATTAAAAAAATGATACAGAAAAATCCCAAGGCCCCCACCCTAAAATCATTGCCTAAAGTTCACAAACCCGGAATACCCATACGTCCATTAATTAACTTCACCAAAGCACCAACATACCACTTAGCCACACACACACACACACTCTGCTACAGACAATATACAAATACACTGACAACAGAAGTCTAAAGAACTCAAGTGACTTAATAGCTAAAATAAAAAATGAAAACATACCAAACACAGCAACATTGGTTTCATTTGATATAATTTCAATGTACACAAACATCCCAACAGAAGAAACCATCAACATAATAGAAAGAAACCTCCAACTGCAAGGAAACATACCCACAACAAACATACAAGAAATATTAGCCATACTCAGGCTCATCACAGAACAGAGCTACTTCACATCCAACAACAGATTTTACTCTCAACAAGATGGACTACCCATGGGATCCCCAATCAGTGGCCTCCTAGCTGACATTTTCCTCAACCAAATAGAAAAACAAATCTTTGACAAAATAGTAATACCAAAACAGTACAAAATAATATATTGGTACAGATACGTAGATGACATAATTTGCTTAATAGACGAACCACTGTCCCGCATAAAAGAACTTCATGATAACATAAACTCCATCCACCCACAAATACAATTCACCATAGAAACACAAACAGATGAAAAACTTAACTTCTTAGATCTCACTATACACAAGAGAAACAACAAACATGAATTCACAATCTACAGAAAACCCACACTCACCAGCACCATTATTCATAACCAATCCAATCACCCCATAACCCACAAAGAAGCCAGCTTCAGATATTTACTTCACAGGCTGAACAAAATACCCATGAATAAGCATGACTACACACAAGAACTGAACACAATAAAACAAATTGCACAGGAGAATGGATACGATGCAAAGAGAATAGACAAAATAAACCACAAAATACAAAAACAAACAGCACATAACCATGAAACACACATACATACAAACACAACTCATCACACAACAAATCGGCAGACAGTAAGCAACAAATGGCACATAATGACTTACAACAACAAAGTCACACACAGGGTGGCTAATATACTAAAGAAACAAGGACTCAACATGGCATACAGAACCAACAACACAATACAGAGCAGATTTGGAAGAATTACCACCAACACTGACAAATACAGCCAGTCTGGCATCTACCAACTTACTTGCAACTGCTGTCAATCTGTATATGTGGGCCAAACATGCAGGACATTCAGAACCAGATATAATGAACACCTCAGAGCACTGAAAAGCAATAGCACACACTCGACATTTGCAGACCACCTGGTAGCACACAACCACCACCCAACAAACATTGAAACTGACCTTCACATCCTAAAAACCAGCAGCAGCCTATACCAAAAATTAACTATAGAAGAAAACTACCACATCCAAAAATCAATAGCCCAAGGAAAGAAAGTACTCAATGAATACACATCACTGTGCAGCAAAACTCTCTTCACCACAATAGAAGAACTGTACAAGTAAAACACACACACACACACACACACACACACACACACGTAAATCCTCTCTCTTTTCTTTCTTTCTTTCTCTCTCTCTCACTCTCTCTCTCTCTCTCTCTCTCTCTCTCTCTCTCTCTCTCACACACACACACACACACACACTCACACACACACTCCCTCCCTCTCTGCCCCAGTACTCATCACACACAGACAAACCCACATAAACCACACACAACTGACACCAAATACAACTCAAACTCGCGCGCCTCAGCCAACAGAACACGCTACGAAACAAATGAACGCCACACAACCACAACAACACGTAATGGCAGCGTAAACTCCGCCTATGTTTTGAATAATCGATAAACTGCATTGCCACACGAACACAGGCAAAGAAGTAAGCCCATTTACTTCGCCAACAAAACAGGAAAACCTACCACAACTTCAAAACTGTAAGTTACAGAAAGAAAACGTGCTACAGTCTTATTTCCGTTCGTAAATACATAACAAATAGAAAATAAATTACGTTTTGCTGTTTGCAGATGACATGTTGTATATTGTGTAGCATAACAGCTACCAAAACAAGAGGACAATAATGTAATGTAAGGTATGTTACTTTTCGCCAATTAAGTTATAAATGCAACTTTTACATAATGTTGTAAACGACGAAAATATTAATATGTTAACAACAAATTTACAGTTAAAATAAATAGAACCCACTGATGATAGCACAAAAGTGCTGAAACATGTATAGGTGAAACAAAAGAAATAAGGTGTATTGCATAAGGCGGAACTTCTCATCCCATTTACCTGCATCTATTTTCTTATAAGTTTACTGCTGTGCATGAGTTAAAGCGTAGAGACGAACTTTAATTTTTCATCTCCTGTGATGAGGCCTGTTTCACCCTTCTAGCGTGTATAATTCAAAGAACATGCGTCATCAGAAAATCCCTATGAGAGCTTCGAAGACTCGTTGCATAGTCTTAAAACTGGTATTAGGTGCATGACTTGTTCTGTGAGGTGAGAACAATCCGCAGAGGGAGTAGTGCCCCTCGGCAACCTCGACTGTCTGACGTCTCTCCCTGTGATTTTTTACCTGTGGGACAAACTGAAGGGTGAGGTGCACTCAGATAATTCTCACGCATTGGAAGAGCTGCAGCAGAATAAGGAAAATGCCATTGCTGCTGTCCCTCATGCAGATCTGTTACACATGTACCACCGTTTCATAAATCGACGTCAGCGTTGGCCATGTGCAGCATCTTGTGCGACGTTCATCAGCAGGCGTCAATCCCCGTCGGTCTTATTGAAAATAATTTGCGGCGAGTTTATTTTGCCCACCCTCTGTTCCCCCATGTCGATGTGTGTCTTTATGATAATTTCTTTTGGGTACGTTTCTTTTTATAGCAATTTAACTTTTTTTTTACATTTTAACTATTCACAAAATTCTCATGTTTAATATTACTTGGAGTAATCCCATGGGGTTTTCGTGTAACAATGTAGTCATTTCTGTTTTTTAAACGAAGTTTTGCCTATTTTTCATATCTTGTATTGTAAACTATCTAGATTTCGCGTTTCAAGCTCATTTGCTACTCTTATACGGTCGGAAAGGTGCTGTCAATTCACTTGGATGTATTGCCAAGAACCGATTCAGCAACTACAAAAGAGACTGAGCGATAATTCTGAACACTCTGGTATCTTACAGTGTGTAAATTACCAGGGAGACTTATTCACTGCACAACACAGGCTCCTAAAACTCACCTAGGTTTTCATCAATTCTACCGGTATTTTAGTATCGTATATAACTACAGCGTAACAAGTACCGAAGTAATGTTAGTCACTTAACGAACACAGAGCCTGCAGTACCAACAACGTAGAACCTAAGGGGCATTATCGACAACACCCAGGTTTTAAAATTTGTCTCATACCACTTTTTTCTCAACGTGTTAGTCCTTTGCCTGATATGTCCTCTTGTTCAGTGCCTCCGTTGTCTGTGGTTAGTTTCTATTTGATCTCTCCACTTGTTTCTTGGTCTACTTATTGATATTATCCTTATTGATCGATAAAGCATTATTATTGTAGCCATTCTAATTTCGTTCATTATTGTGACATGATTTTTCCATTTGTTTTCATCTATGCGTTTTAAGTAGTCGTTTCAGTCTATCATAACAGATAGTTTCTATACAACTACTCTTAAAAAAATCTCATTTCCGCGCAGCTATTTTACAGATTTTTTAAAAAATATCATGCTACGTGTATCGGTACCCTCACAAATTTGTTTTAAAAATTGAAGAAGCAATATTAGTACGCAGTAATCCAACCGAATGCTGACGTCAAGCAAAAGTACCTCGGGAAACTTGCGCATCAGCCGAATGTTTAAATTTACATTAGCTCTGTTAAACGTGAACTTTCTCACAAATACATTCAGTGAAATAAAAAGTTACTTCTGCTTGAAGCTATTTCATTTCTAAGGTACGAGAGACGCTTTCCAGAATATTTTGAAATCTTCGTTACATACAATAGTCAGACGAAAATTGGCGTGATCACACGAAAAGTCTCGTTGAGAGCATAGATTTGTTATTACGGTGAGTTGCAGTTTCAGCTTTTGATTTAATTGAAACCGTTTGATTTCAGTGTTTTCGGTTCTCTTTGCGAAAAATGCCAGGCTGTTTCCCAACGCCTCTTCAAAATTAGCTGTTTACATACATCTGAAATATGAGCTATCACAGGACAGTAATCACTGTAAACGGATAGGCAGTTCACACGAATTCTTCTCTCTTTTACATAAAACCGAACGAGGAGGTGCAGTGGTTAAGACACTGGACTCGCGTTCGAGAGGATATTGACTTAAACCCCCCGTTCCCGACCTCATGCACCCCGGTCTCCTAGATTTGATGTTTTCCGTGGTTTCCCTAAATCGATTAAGGCAAGTGTCGGCATGACCTGGTCTATTTCCTTCACCAGTTCGAGTTTGTTCTCTGTCTGTAATGACATCGTCGTCGACGGGACATTAAACTCTCATCTTCTCCTCCACAGTATATCAAGGGAATGTAATTTCCCGTTGAACCCTCCAGCAATTGCTTTGTGGCAGACCGTTCCCAAGAAGGGACAACTTTGACGAACGTACCGGAAATTGGTTATCAAATAATGCCGGACGAACCGCACAGCCAACGGGACGAACTGTAATACACGAAGTGTGCCAGGGAAACGTTGCAATTATGAGACTCCAGACAAGTTGGTTGCTACGTGCCGGTTTACATTTGGGCACACATCCCCCTTACGGAGCAGCTGTTGCTTCTTGTCTCAACTGTACCGTAGCTTCATTTCAATTTAACTGTAGGAGATGTTGCACTGTAAGAAGAAAAAGGTGAGGATCGGCTTTTTGGGACAGTTTTGTGGAGGACTGGTACCGTGTCAGTGCTACGGGGAAATGTCTCGATTGTTCGCTTCGACATGTTTTTGCGGATCACAGATCTTTAAGACTAGTAATTACAGCCTGAAGGAACGCTTGTCCTCCAGCTAGTCTCTCTTAACTTCAGTAATAGATTATCATATTATTGCAATAGTGCTAATTTTGCGTACAGAGACATTGTCTCTTTCCCGAAAAGAATATTTGCAAGAGATTCTGCGGATGAATAGCTTAAGAGTATGCCCATCTGACAGAAAACATTGGGAAACATTTGAAGCCTAATTGACATATAAAGGTGAAATGTGTGCAAATTTTGTGAAAATTTGGAAAATTAATTGGGTATGCTGCAGAATCGTTAACGTGCCCTTACGCGCACCGTTCTACACAAATAATAAGTTAAAGTTCCTTTTCGGACACTACATTAGTACTCGGCAAAGCACTGAGAAGTGTACAGCAGATGATACCTTCCATTGTACCATTTGCTAGGGTTTCTTCCTGTGTCATTCGCATATCGAGCACAGGAAGACTGATTGGTTAAACGCCTCTGTGTGCGGTGTAATTAGCTTCCTACTGGAGCGATTCGTAAGTGGGTATAGTAAATTCGTAGATTGCTCCCTTAATGCCCGTTCTTGAAACGTTAGAAGCAGGTTTAGCGGGATACTGGGCGTGTATCTTCATTGTCTGCCAGTTCAAGCTTTCCGGAGTCAGTGACGCTGTCCACGGCCGGCCGATGTGGCCGAGGGGTTCTAGGCGCTTCAGTCTGGAACCGCGCGACCACTACGGTCGCAGGTTCGAATCCTGCCTCGGGCATGGATGTGTGTGGTGTCCTTAGGTTAGTCAGATTTAGGTAGTTCTAAGTTCTAAGGGACTGATGACCTCAGAATTTTAGTCCCATAGTGCTCAGAGCCATTTGAACCATTTTTGACGCTGTCCACGAGCTCAGAAAACCTGTGACGATACGTTCTGTCACTCATCATGGAAAATCGGCTTTCCGCTGGTGTTCTCCAATGCTCTTTTGTCCATTTCACGTGCCGTCTGCTCCGTGCCAGCCTCTTTTTCCTCATTGCAGCAGTTGAAAATGGCTTCTTCTTGGCAACTCTAGCTTTCATTCTTATTGCACAGTCTCCTAACAGCTGAAGAGCTGGAACCAATGCCCGTTGTCTCCTGCCATGCTTTTTCCAGTTCAGCTCAATTAGCACTCCTCTTTTTCCGGCTTAGTCGACGAAGTATTCTGCGCTTCCGGGGCAAAGAAATGCGTGGGCGCTCGCTTAGTGGTAAATTTTTCATGTTGCCTTGGCCGTCATCTTCTGCAGATTTCGACTCACAGCTGACCTCGAACTTTCAGTGTTGTTTAGGCCTTCGTTGCGTAAAACCTCGATGCACTTTTTCTTTCTAGGGGGTTAATTCAAGAATTTCCACCATGACGGTAAATTCACACACGCACAGGCCGTAGAAAATTTAAAAAAAACCAACGATACTTTTAGGACTAGCGAACGCCAAACCTCAGTTAACACAGAGCACTTTATGAGTCGAAAATCACCAGTATGAGATCACACTGTTGCTTAGCAATGTCGCCTGCCCCTGTCCCCCACCCCTCAAAAATAAACAAACAAATACGAGGCGTGTTTTTTTTTAAGTAAGTACCGTTTTGAAATTTGAAAAAGACATGCTAAGATATCTCAATTTTATTTTTACATGAAATCCTGTACCTTACTCTACTTTTCTACATAATTTCCGTCAATATTGAGGTACTTGTAATAACGTTGTACCAGTTTTCGAATACCCTCCTCATAGAAGTCTGCCGCCTGACTTGTTAACCACTGCATCACCACTGTTTTGACTTCGTCATCGTCTTGAAGACGCTGACCGCCCAGGTGTTTCTTCAAGTGCAGGAACAGATGGTAGTCACTGGGCGCAAGATCGGGGCTGTACGGAGGATGATCTAGAGTTTCCCATCGAAAAAATGTGATGAGATCTTCGGTCTGATTCGCCACATGCGGACAGGCATTGTCTTGCAGCAAAACGATGCCCTTGCTCAACTTCCTTGGACTGTTGCTTTGATTTTGGTGTGACGTAGGCCACCCATGTTTCATTGCCCGTAACGGTTTGGCTTAAGAAATCATCACCGTCGTTGTGGTACCGCTCAAGGAAAGTCAATGCACTGTCTAAACGTTTGGTTTTGTGCACATCTGTCAACATTTTCGGTACTCAACGTGCGCACAATTTTCGGTAATTAAAGTGCTCGGTCACAATGCCATACAAAACACTACGAGAAACATTAGGAAAGTCATCCCGCAAGGAGGAAATCGTTAAAGCGTCGGTTTTTTCTCACCTTTTTGTCCACTTCCTGCACCAAATTTTCATTAACGACCGAAGGACGCCCACTCAGTTGTTCATCATGTACATTTGTGCGGCCATCTTCAAATGCTCTCACCCACTTTCTTTCTATTCTATCACTCATAATGTTTTCTCCGTAAACTGCACAGATCTCACGATGAATATCGATCGCTTTTAGGCCTTTAGCACTAAGAAATCTTATAATAGCCCGTACTTCACAGTCGGCGGGACTCAGGATTATCGGAAGCATCTTAAACACTGAGTACACAACGTAAACAAGGAAGAATCAGACTGTAATGGCGTCAGTGAGTAGATTAAGATACAGGATTTCGTGTAAAAATAAAATTATTGAGATATCTTAGCACGTCTTTTTTTAATTTCATAACGATACTTACTTAAAAAATACGCCTCGTACGTATACATTTCTGCGTGAAGATCTATAAGTAACAAAAGAACATCACTGCAGTCAAGGCCGTGCAATACTTGAGAACACTAGTGTAAGTGCGTTGATCCACGTCTTTCAGGATGCTATGTGAGAAATGTCGCGTTTCAGACGAGCGATGTTATCCCAGTCCATGCCACATGACGTGAAGGAAGTCATGTTATTGGAAATTATTATGTTTGAGGTCAGAATATGTTCCTCTGCCAGAACATTAATATAAAATTACTAAAATATATTTAAACGGAAGATATAACACCTTCTAATGCTCGTGTACTAATTTGCAGAATATAACATAATATTTTTTATTTAGCCTTTGCAGTTGTACCCGTATGCACTGTCTGAACTTGCAGATGGTTCTCTGCGGTTTATTGGTGATTCCTCTCCCGTTTTCCCTGTCATGTGGTAATAAATTGAAGGCCAGCTAACGATAAAATTATCTGCCGGCACGGCTACTGATTAAACGATCAGCGCAGAGCGCGCGGCTTAATGGAGCAGGTGATTTCGGAAGGCACAATTTGTTAATTAGGGACTCCACGAATAGCGCGGTCTAAATCGTCAGCCCGTGAATCAGGCCGATTCCGTCAAGTTATCAGGGCGGGCCCCAGGGAAGCCTTCTGAATATGCAGAGGCCACCGTCACGTGACGCCCGCTTGTAATTACCTGGCTCTCCCAGTCTGCGTCCTGCCGCCACCCACTCGCCCCCTCCGGCGCCACAGTCCCGCCTCCCCTGTGCCGTCGACGAATAAACCATTTCCGTCAAGAACGGCGGTAACGAGGGAGGCCAGTTTGCGCCTGAACAGCTCCAGGTTTCATCGAGGAAATGTCAGTGGCACGAACGTAGGCGCCTGCCTTGTTCGTTTTATCTTCCAGTCCCACAACGCATCACGCTACGCAAGTGCTTCGTGTTACAGTGTTGAGATGACGATCACGACTGAAATGGCAGTTGACTGTTTCATCGATCTACATGATACGGTATTGAAAATCGCTTGGTTTCCTAGTCGGATGGTGGCGTTGAGATTCCGCTACGTTTAGACGAGTGTCACAGTACGATGAGGATGACGTTCCTCAAATCATCGCTGTATCTCAGCACTGCCTAAACAGGTCGCGTGCTGCACGTATATTATCGAGTCGCGTTATTATGAGCGCGTCTCTGATGGGGGTCGGCGGCGCATACCTCGTGATGTTCGCCGCGTGATGTGAACTGGTGGAGTAGACATTTTTTGTATAATCGAGGCTCGTCCCGTATCTGATAATGGAATTACCCTACTATGGTCACATTCCTTGAACATCCTCTCAAGTTCTGTAACTAGCGAACTAGATGACCAAAATCCCGTCGTTTCCGCAATACTTCAAAATCCTGAGTTGCTGCCGAGCCTTTACCAACGTAACACCCTATCCTCTGCCTCTACGCACCCGCGTACACCACCATTTCTTAATGTCCTCGACAAGTGGAACCCATTATAATATCAACTTTTATTGTGGAATCTGGTTTTTCCTGTAGAGTGTTAAACGCACAGCATTCTGTAAATGGATTATTTGCAACAAAAATGAGAATTAGTTCGAATAATATTTATTTGTTTCAAAAAGTATTTTTAGAATTAACCCGAAACTTTTTAAGCTAATTTTAATTGCGTAATCATGTAGGAATTCTAAATTTAAATTCTAATGAGATGTGATGATTCTTGCTTTTCTACAGACACGTAATACCAATTTATTGATCAAAGTTGAATTCTTGTAACAGTTTCTGCATAAAATCCCTTGCGGCAATTATTTATTGTCGAGGTATAGCCGGAGAATACAGTTTCGCATGTATACATTGTTGCAAATGATAAAAGTTATAGACAGCCTTTTGCAGCTGCAGCAGAATTCGGCTAACGGCATTAAAGTATATTTTTATTCCGACGATAAATCAGATAACAGTTGAGTAAAAGTTTCATAGTCTTGTACTGACAGCCATGCATAAGATAAAAATGTATGTATTTTCAATATCTCCTCTTAAACCACTGGACCGATTTCGGTCAACCTTTGCACACATACTACTTACTGTACATGCGGAAAGAAACGATGTGGGGGGGGGGGGTAAGAACCAGCAACCTCCTATTGAAGCAGAGTTGATAAAAGTGGGCAGAACAGAGGGTTGAGGTAGGTGGTCAGATAAGGAGGGGGAAGGAGGCGATGGACAGAGAGAGGGGGAAGTGGACAGACAAAGAATAGGAGGAGATGGACAGAGAGCGGGGTGGAGGAGACGGGTAGAGAAAGCACAGAGGGGGAGATGAAGAGAGAGAAGAAGAGGTGGTGGAGATGGATAGAGAAACCAAAGAGGGTGAGATGGACAGAGAGGGGGGGGGGTAGTGGAGATGGAAAGAGAAGAGCAGGGAGCAGATGAATAGAGAGGGGGCGGAGGAGGAGGTGGAATAATAGAAGAGTGGAGTAAATACATACCTGGGCAACGCGGGGTACTCACTTAGTGGTCGAATAAAAATGGGCTTTTAATGTACAATTCGTTTTTTTTGTATCCCTTTTTTGTGTAATAAATTTCTTCTTTTCGTAATTTGACTCGAGTCCTCCTGATCAATTTCTGTGTCTACACATCTAACCATCAGCATCATCACATTTCAAAAGCTTGTGTTCTCTTTTTGTCTAAACTGCTTTCAGCGTCTCATTTCCTAATGCCCTAAGCATAGTCTGACTTAATTCGACTACATGCCATTACCCTTGTTTTACTTACGTTGATCTACATCCTCTAACGCGTTTTGAGGACAACATACTTTCTGTTCAGCTGCTCTTCCAAATCATTTGCCTCTCTCACAGGACTAAAGTGTCACTGACAAACGAAGGTTTTTGTTTTCTCCAGAACTTTAATTTCCTTTCGAAATTTCATCTTTTTTATGTCCTTCCATGCTGCTACTCGTAGACGAGAAATTATCGACAATGTGCGGTGCTAGGATACAATGACTTTCTCAACATCTAACAGCTCGGAACTTCCGGTGAGGACAACGGACAAATCTGCGTAACATCTTTGATGAGTTCAGATTGTAGTCTGCCAGAAAGTAAAGATACTGTCGTAACGTCATTAACCCACCCCACCCCTTTCTTCGCTATCACAAACAGTGAGCCATTCAAACAGTCCGCAAATCCTCCATCTTCTGCAGCAGTTAAAGTATTTCCAAGGAGCGGACCTGGATCGACAGCATCTACATGCAGCATTGTCACGACATCGCAGCAACAGCTTATTACGTTTCGTATAGAAATTCAATCAACATCGATCGTTTATTGCTTCTTAACTAGTCGTAATCGTCTTCATAGAAAAAAAAGCATAAAAGTTCTTTGACTTGCACGAATGTGAATTTTAATAAAACACTTTGCGGTGTTAGGCCGCTTCGTCGTGAAACAATAGCGCAACCGAACATTTTAGGCGTCTTGGCGGTGCTTCTGTTCGTGGAGCTCTGAAGAGCACCGCTCAAAAAGACGGCCGGCCGCGCGGGGTAGCCACGCGGTCTTAGGCGACTTTCACGGTTCGCGCGGCTTCTCCCCGTCGGAGGTTCGAGTCCACCCTCGGGCATGGGTGTGTGTGTGTGTGTGTGTGTGTGTGTGTGTGTGTGTGTGTGTGTGTGTGTGTGTGTCTCTTTAGCGTAAGCTAGTTTAAGTTAGAATAAGTGGTGTTTAAGCATAGGGGCCGATGACCTCAGCAGTTTGGTCCCATAGAACCTTGTCACAAATTGCCAATTTCCAAAGACGGCCAAAGCGACTGTTGTATAGTAGTTTAAGTGATTTACAATGACGTGGCCTAACACCAAAGAGAATTCTATTCAAAGTGTAGAAAAAGCTTTTTTCAAATTTTAAATACACTCCTGGAAATTGAAATAAGAGTACCGTGAATTCATTGTCCCAGGAAGGGGAAACTTTATTGACACATTCCTGGGGTCAGATACATCACATGATCACACTGACAGAACCACAGGCACATAGACACAGGCAACAGAGCATGCACAATGTCGGCACTAGTACAGTGTATATCCACCTTTCGCAGCAATGCAGGCTGCTATTCTCCCATGGAGACGATCGTAGAGATGCTGGATGTAGTCCTGTGGAACGGCTTGCCATGCCATTTCCACCTGGCGCCTCAGTTGGACCAGCGTTCGTGCTGGACGTGCAGACCGCGTGAGACGACGCTTCATCCAGTCCCAAACATGCTCAATGGGGGACAGATCCGCAGATCTTGCTGGCTGTCCTGTTGGAACAGCAAGTTCCCTTGCCGGTCTAAGAATGGTAGAACGATGGGTTCGATGACGGTTTGGATGTACCGTGCACTATTCAGTGTCCCTCGACGATCACCAGTGGTGTACGGCCAGTGTAGGAGATCGCTCCCCACACCATGATGCCGGGTGTTGGCCCTGTGTGCCTCGGTCGTATGCAGCCCTGATTGTGGCGCTCACCTGCACGGCGCCAAACACGCATACGACCATCATTGGCACCAAGGCAGAAGCGACTCTCATCGCTGAAGGCGACACGTCTCCATTCGTCCCTCCATTCACGCCTGTCGCGACACCACTGGAGGCGGGCTGCACGATGTTGGGGCGTGAGCGGAAGACGGCCTAACGGTGTGCGGGACCGTAGCCCAGCTTCATGGAGACGGTTGCGAATGGTCCTCGCCGATACCCCAGGAGCAACAGTGTCCCTAATTTGCTGGGAAGTGGCCGTGCGGTCCCCTACGGCACTGCGTAGGATCCTACGGTCTTGGCGTGCATCCGTGCGTCGCTGCGGTCCGGTCCCAGGTCGACGGGCACGTGCACCTTCCGCCGACCACTGGCGACAACATCTATGTACTGTGGAGACCTCACGCCCCACGTGTTGAGCAATTCGGCGGTACGTCCACCCGGCCTCCCGCATGCCCACTATACGCCATCGCTCAAAGTCCGTCAACTGCACATACGGTTCACGTCCACGCTGTCGCGGCATGCTACCAGTGTTAAAGACTGCGATGGAGCACCGTATGCCGCGGCAAACTGGCTGACACTGACGGCGGCGGTGCACAAATGCTGCGCAGCTAGCGCCATTCGACGGCCAACACCGCGGTTCCTGGTGTGTCCGCTGTGCCGTGCGTGTGATCATTGCTTGTACAGCCCTCTCGCAGTGTCCGGAGCAAGTATGGTGGATCTGACACACCGGTGTCAATGTGTTCTTTTTTCCATTTCCAGGAGTGTAGATGAGGCTGAAGAACACCAGTGTGATTGTTACCACCTGCCTTTCCGCGATACGTGCGCGCGCTCATGTTTGTGTGTGTGTGTGTGTGTGTGTGTGTGTGTGTGTGTGTGTGTGTGTGTCAGTTTCATCTGCTGTCACCACCAGAAAAACTACGAACCATAATGGAGTATTGGAATCTGGTCTATGACACAGTTGTGTTATTGCCAGTGGAATTATTGAGCCGCCGTTGTTGTTGGTGGCATTGCGTATGCAGCGACGAGAGCGCTCTGTGTGGTCCGTGTGGTGTGCCCCGGCCTGGAATGCCATAATCGGTGACGGATGTCCCGCAGGAAGCGGAAGGGCGGCAGATACGTGCGGCGCCGTGCCGTCTGCGGCCGCGATAACGGCACCGTTGGTGCACAGGCGGCTCCCAAGATGGGCTCGCCGAGGAACCGCTCAACTGCCCACGGTCCACTTCAGCCCGTCTTATGTGTTACTGTTACGCCGCCAATCACCTATTCACCCCTCACCCCCCTCCCCTCCCCTCCCACCCCAAAACCTCCCGCCCCGAGGACAGCAGCAATCTTCCTAACCTGTCTGCGTATAGAGTGGAAGGACTGGCACAGTATATAGAAAAGTCGAAACAGCCTTGCGTGAAATTAAAAGCAAGAGCGGCAACACTTAGAGTGAGGTGGGGAGGACTTGCATGATGACGTGATAGGAGGAGGAAAGGGAGTCATAGAGAAGAGAGGGGGGATCCGCTGTTAGTCAGAATTTAAAAGGGCTTTGGATCACTAAAGGTAAAATATGGCAGAAGGGATAGATAACATACCATCAGAATTTCTAAAATCATCGGAGGAAGCGGCAACCAAACGACTATTCGAGTTAGTGTGTACAATGTATGAAACTGGCAGGTTTCCATCAAACATTCGAGAAATTTCACACACATAATTCCGAAGATTGCAAGGGCCGACAAGAGCGAGAATTATCGCGCAATCAGCTTAACAGCTCCTGCATCCAAGTTGCTGACAATAGTAATGTACAGAGGATTGGAAAAGAAAGTTGAGGATCTGTTCCAAGGTGATCAGTTAGGCTGTAGGAAAGGTGAGGGCACCAGATAGGCAGTTCTGACATTGTGATTGATTATGAAAGCAATGTCAGGAAGTCATTTCTGAAATAATTTGTATGGAGTGTAGCTATGTATGGAAGTGAAACATGGACGATAAATAGTTTGGACAAGAAGAGAATAGAAGCTTTCGAAATGTGGTGCTACAGAAGAATGCTGAAGATCAGATGGGTAAATCACATAACTAATGAGGAGGTACTGAATAGAATTGGGCAGAAGAAGAGTTTGTGGCACAACTTGACTAGAAGAAGGGATCGGTTGGTAGCACATGTTCTGAGGCATCAAGGGATCACCAATTTAGTATTGGAGGGCAGCGTGGAGGGTAAAAATCGTAGAGAGAGACCAAGAGATGAATACACTCTGCAGATTCAAAAGGATGTAGGTTGCAGTAGGTACTGGGAGATGAGGAAGCTTGCACAGGATAGAGTAGCATGGAGAGCTGCATCAAACCAGTCTCGGGACTGAAGATCACAACAACAACAACAATGAAAGCAAGACTGTTGCAAAATTAAGACACGACGAAGCCTTTGGCAATGTTAAATGTTGCAAGATGTCCGAAGTTCTGAGACAAATAGGTGCACGACGGATAATACACATTGTGTACAAGATTACTCATGAATCTTCCTGGCCGCATGTCCGTAGTCGAAAGACCTTTTCGGTTCGCGACGTTTCGTCCAGAGATGCGCTGGTTATCTTCGGAAATGCTCCTGGCGACGCTGAGTCGTGCCGACCGATCAGTCAAAACCAGGAGCACTCGCAAGGGTGTAAGACAGGAATGTTTTTCGCCCCTGTTGTTCACTGTACACATCGAAGAAGAAACGGCGGAAATAAAAGAAAGGTTCAGGGGTGGGGTAAAAATTCATTGTGAAAGGATATCAGTGATAAATTTGCTGGTGAAAATTTGCTGGTGGTATTGCTATCTTCAAGAATTACAGGATCTGTTGGAATGAATAATCAGTCTCATGAGTACAGAATATGAATTGAGAGTAAATCGAAGAAAGACGAAAGTAATGAGAAGTAACAGAAATGCGATCAGCGAGAAACTTAACATCAGGATTCGTGTCTACGAAGTAGATGAAGCTATTATTGCTACCTAGGCAGCAAAATAATCGATGACGGACGGAGCAAGGAGGACATAAAAAGCATACTAGCACTGGCAAAAGAGACATTCCTGGCCAAGAGAAGTGTACTAGCATCAAACATAGGCCTTAATTTGAAGGCGAAATTTCTGAGAATGTACTTCTGGAGCACAGCATTGTAGGATAGTGAATCATGGACGGTCGGAAACCCGGAACCGATGAGATTCAAAGCATTTGACAGTGGCCCAACGGAAGAATGTTGAAAATTAGATGCACTGATGCACCGAGAGATGAGATTCTCCGCAGAATTGGCGGAAAGGAATATATGGGAAACACTGACAAGAAAAGGGACAGGATGATAGAATGTCCGTTAAAACATCAGAGAATGACTTTCATGGCACTGGAGGGAGCTGCAGAGGGTAAAAAACTGTTGAGGATGAGAGATTCGAATGTTGTTGTTGTGGTCTTCAGTCCTGAGACTGGTTTGATGCAGCTCTCCATGCTACTCTATACTGTACAAGCTGCTTCATCTCCCAGTACGTACTGCAGCCTACATCCTTCTGAATCTGCTTAGTGTATTCATCTCTTGGTCTCCCTATACGATTTTTACCCTCCCGCTGCCCGCCAATACTAAATTGGTGATCCCTTGATGCCTCAGAACATGTCCTACCAACTGACCCCTTCTTCTAGTCAAGTTGTGCCACAAACTTATCTTCTCTCCAATCCTATTCAATACCTCCTCATTAGTTATGTGATCTACTCATCTAATCTTCAGCATTCTTCTGTAGCACCACGTTTCGAAAGCTTCTATTCTCTTCTTGTCCAAACTATTTATCGTCCATGTTTCACTTCCATACATGGCTACACTCCATACAAATACTTTCAGAAACGACTTCCTGACATTTAAATCTATAATCGATGTTAATAAATTTCTCTTCTTCAGAAACGCTTTCCTTGCCATTGCCAGTCTACATTTTATATCTTCTCTACTTCGACCATCATCAGTTATTTTGCTCCCCAAATAGCAAAACTCCTTTACTACTTTAAGTGTCTCATTTCCTAATCTAATACCCTCAGCATCGCCTGACTTAATTCGACTACATTCCATTATCTTCGTTTTGCTTTTGTTGATGTTCATCTTATATCCTCCTTTCAAGACACTATACATTCCATTCAACTGCTCTTCCAAGTCCGTTGCTGTCTCGGAAAGAATTACTATGTCATCGGCGAACCTCAAAGTTTTTATTTCTTCTCCATGGATTTTAATACCTACCCCGAACTTTTCTTTTGTTTCTTTCACTGCTTGCTCAATATACAGATTGAATAACATCGGGGAGAGGCTACAACCCTGTCTTACTCCCTTCCCAACCACTGCTTCCCTTTCGTGCCCCTCGACTCTGATAACTGCCATCTGGTTTCTGTACAAATTGTAAATAGCCTTTCGCTCTCTGTATTTTACCCCTGCCATCTTCAGAATATGAAAGAGAGTATTCCAGTCAACATTGTCAAAATCTTTCTCTAAGTCTACAAATGCTAGAAATGTAGGTTTGCCTTTTCTTAATCTATTTTCTAAGATAAGTCGTAGGGTCAGTATTGCCTCACGTGTTCCAGTATTTCTACGGAATCCATACTGATCTTCCCCGAGGTCGGCTTCTACCAATTTTTCCATTTGTCTGTAAAGAATTCGGGTTTGTATTTTGCAGCCATGGCTTATTAAACTGATAGTTCGGTAATTTTCACATCTGTCAACACCTGCTTTCTTTGGGATTGGAATTATTATATTCTTCTTGAAGTCTGAGGGTATTTCGCCTGTCTCATGACATTGTAATTCTATCAGAGACAGCAAAGGACTTGGAAGAGCAGTTGAACGTATGGACAGCGTCTTGGAAGGAGGATATAAGATGAACATCAACAAAAGCTAAACGAGGATAATGGAATGTAGTCGAATTAACTCGGGTGATGCTGAGGGTATTAGATTAGGAAATGAGACGCTTAAAGTAGTAAAAGAGTTTTGCTATTTGGGAAGCAAAATAACTGATGATGGTCGAAGTAGAGAAGATATAAAATGTAGACTGGCAATGGCAAGGAAAGCGTTTGTGAAGAAGAGAAATTTGTTAACATCGAGTATAGGTTTAAGTGTCAAGAAGTCTTTTCTGAAAGTATTTGTATGGAGGGTAGCCATGTATGGAAGTGAAACATGGACGATAAATAGTTTGGACAAGAAGAGAATAGAAGCTTTCGAAATGTGGTGCTACAGAAGAATGCTGAAGATTAGATGGGTAGATCACATAACTAATGAGGAAGTATTGAATAGAATTGAGGAGAAGAGGAGTATGTGGCAGAACTTGAGAAAAAGAAGGGACCGGTTAATAGGACATGTTCTGAGGCATCAAGGGATCACAAATTTAGCATTGGAGGGCAGCGTGGAGGGTAAAAATCATAGAGGGAGACCAAGAGATGAATACACTAAGCAGATTCAGAAGGATGTGGGTTGCAGTAAGTACTGGGAGATGAAGAAGCTTGCACAGGATTGGGTAGCATGGAGAGCTGCATCAAACCAGTCTCAGGACTAAAGACAACAACAACAACAACAACAACAACAACAACAACATACATTTTGCTCACCAGATGGTAGAGTTTTGTCAGGACTGGCTCTCCCATGGCTGTCAGCAGGTCTAATGGAATGTTGTCTACTCCCGGGGCCTTGTTTCGACTTAGTCTTTCAGTGCTGAGATTCGAATATATGCAGCAAATAATTGCGAATGAAGTGTGCAAGTGCTAATCTGAGCCGAAATGGTTGGCACAGGAGAGGAATTCGTGGCGGATCGCATCAAATCAGCTAGAAGACTAGTAACTTAAACAAAAAAGAAAGAAAGAAAGTGGCGCTTGACCATCGTCGTTAATCCGCGGAGCGCATTCGATGCGCGGCCGGCGTAACACCCCGTCCCGGAAGCGTTCGCGTTAACATCCGCGCCTACCCGGGTGGATTCGTTTTACACAAACGCAGTTAACGTGCGGCGGGACACAGGGAGACTGTTTGCGGCATCTAAAGTGGCAAACAAGCGCGGCAAAAAGCCTGATCTCACCAAACAGGCGGAGAAGACGTCATACAGCAAAACGGGGCCTCCTTGCCAGGGCACAGGAAGATATAGGCTGTCGGCAAACTCATGAGGAAGAAGCGCTGTTGGTGGGAGAAGTGGCCTTTCCCGGAGTAACCGTGAAACTGCCCTACAGGAACACCAAAAATCAGGTGCCTGTGTCCTGCCTAGCACTGTAGTGCAGCGTGCGATGATTTACGTCGGCTGTGTTCGTGTCATATTAGTTACCGTCGTTGGTTTAGTTTCTAGATTTAGTGATGTACTTCGTTACGAAGAAGTAGTATTTGTGGAGTAAATGGCGTTCAGTCATCTCTAAAGTGATTACAGCTTGTATTAAAGATACTAATATCAAACAGCTGTGTACAAAAATCAGCCTTTCCACAATAGAACGCTTCAGAAAAAAAAAAACGCGAAAATACTCTGTATGATTTACTGGAATCGCTAAGAAAGGGTGCTAAGAAACCATTACAGATAGCTTTACAAAATCGATGGCAAATTACTTATTGATATGAAACAAAAAATAATTTTCCTTGGTAGAAAGATATTTTGTAAAACACTGAGTGAAATGGGAGTTATGTTGAAGCGATCTGTAAGTAAAAGAAGCGACTGCCGTTGCAAATGCTTGATACAGGTAAGGAGATTCTGAGAGTAAGGCAGAAAGAGCTCTTTCATACTACTTGTGCGGACAACGGCATTACGTGCTGAAAATGATGTGAGGGTCCTGGCGCTGATGGCATCATGGACAATTTTATTAGAGGCAACAGAGGTACTGTGTTGAATATTAACTCTAATGCTGGGTTTTTACCTAACGCACATTTAACTTCTGAAGCTAGTTATGCAACACCTTTTTCACAGCTGACACTGGATTAAACATTCGAAATGGCTGACATTTTACAGATATTTTTCAGATATGTTTACCAACAAAATGACTAAAAAAACGCTCGATTCGCACTAATATAACACGCGAAATTACAAATTCCCCGTTACTTTTTGAACATGCCTCATATATTAAGAATTGTTGCGTTTCGCCTCAGCTCTTCGAAGAAAACTTATACCTCTTAACGGAAACACAACTTAATAAGAAGTCTTAAATTCTACAGAATAATTGCACCGTATTATGCTAAATGTCCTATCGGAATATATCCATCGCTTTAGGAGCACGTAGTAGATGAACATGAGTTCAGATGAACTGGTTTTCTGTTTTATATTTGTAGTAGTTATATAAATCCTGTCTTAAGGCTTCCGTTTCAGCGTTAATGCAATTTACTGTACATAGTTCCGTTTCTGAAGAATGCACTCGTTTGCTGTATTCCTTAAAGTGTTAAGTCGCTAATCCAAAAGTAAACACTGCCTGGACGTATCTGCACACGGCGTCGCCACGGATTTGAAGCACGCGCCGCTGAAGGCCTTTATGAAACATGCTGTAGAAACACGTTGTGGCGTTGCTGGGTAGACAGAGTGGGGACTCGGCTGCTGGCTCATGAATTTACAGGCGGACTTTACCACCTGCTCAATACCACGAACTGAAACTTTACTTAGCACTTGCGCTACGAGGAAATGTCGATTTCTCTTTTGCAGAATCAACAAATATCGATTACTCAAAACCGCGTCAAACGTAAACATGTACGAATTCGTTTAAAGAACGAAGCGCACAAAAAACGAAGCGCACAAATTCATCAGTACAGCCAACCCTTCTCGTTTTTTTTCCTGTTATTGCGGGGCACTACTCTCTTCTTGGATTTGAGATTTATTTCTGCGGCCGGATTACCTTCATCTTCCCCTACCGTCGGTTGGGTCTAAAACCCGGAATACACGACGCACGCTGTACCAGGAAAGTCTGAGCGCTTATTTGTCCGTCAAATATAGTGCGCTATAATAAATTCGTGATCGGTCCTTCACAGGGAAGCGTGTACATCGTTGGTTTGAGACTCTTGTAATTTCTGCTCTGTGTTGCTTATTTTAGCCGATAGCGTACCCGTAACCTGAGGCAGAATGTGAACTAAATCCGTGATTTGCCTGAAGTCTCGTAAGCCGCTTATGGGACCTTCCCCCTTCCTCTTCCCTGTAACTGCTCGGTTTAACAGGCCGATGATAGTTCGGCGCGCATGTGGATACTGTTGTGGTTCTCCTACTTGTCTCACAAGCTATCTCCCATCCTTAGGTTTTACGAGCACCATACTCGCAGAAAGCATTGTCGAATCACCGTTGGTTCTCTGATTTAACACCGCCCATAATTGGCAGGTAATAAGTATGGACTTAACGGCCGATCCCTCTTCCCTTGATAGGGGAAAACTGACACTCTGTATCTACTTGAGCTCTAGTGATGGAAATAAAAACATTATAGATTATGTGGGATAATTTATACTGCTGCAGTCACTTTTTACTAATATTTTATTAGCACAATGCATTTCGGCAGCATGCTGCCATCATCAAGTGCATTATCCAGTTACTTATACATCAGCTGATAGGTTACTAACTGTATCATGCACCTGATGATGGCAGCATACTGCCGAAATGCAGTGTGCTAATAAAATACTAGTAAAAAGTGACTGCAGAAGTATAAATTATCTGACATGATCTTATAATACAGTCGCAGACCTCAAACAACATCCATATTACATGAATAAATTTAAATTTCTCTATAGTTCGCAAGAAGGCAACGACAAAGTGCTGAACGTTACGGGCGAACCCATCAATCTCTTCCCTCCCCCCTCTCTGCCGCCCACAATCCGCCATACATTTCTCAGGTGCACTCAAGAATGTCAATCCACAGCCAAGTCAGAGGCATATCCTTGCATTTCCTGCGTTCTTTCCAGCGCATAGGATATCCATTCCGTCTACTGGCACTTTGATAGACAGGTCGCCGATTTATGTGTGGAACTTCGTCATCTGGCGGCCGGCCCGCGAATATTCACCGCCATTCAGCAGCAGTGGACCGTCGTCTCCTTTCGAAGCCACTTTACAGATGGACAGCGTCATTCATTGAACACGTTCAATACCACGAAACATGAAATAGCTACTTAACAGAAATTCTTAGTGTTCGTACTAATAGAGTTTTTACCTGAAACAACTGTGTGTGTGTGTGTGTGTGTGTGTGTGTGTGTGTGTGTGTGTGTGTGTGTGTCGCACTTGGCGTGAAATTTGAACATCGTTAACGGTTGGTTCTTGATACTGTAATTCTCAGTTCTCACACGCGGGAATTTTGTGTTCATTATTCTTCACGTTATACTATTATTTAATCTACTGTTCAGTCTAACATGTTTCGAGTTTAGGAGATCACTATTTCACTAATGATTTTTGTGCTTCTAAATTGCTTTCACCTTCAAGGTAGTAGCATTTCCGTCGAAAGACACACTCTTTCTGTGCATAAGCTATGCATTACCCATAAGTTATTAATTACAGGCACAGTTTTAGAACGAAACTTGTTCTCACAGAGGAGTTTGCGCTGTATTGTATCTCCTCGCGACTAGAATACAGGCATTTGCATTTGGCGGCCAACGTGAAGCTGATAAGTATCTTGTGAAGATGCTTCATGAACCGACTTGAAGCTCCAGACTGTTAGTACGCTATACATACTTTCACAAATTGCGAAAAGGCTCTCCTACGAGGAAGTGCTAAAAAGTAGTGCCTCAGAATTTTACATGTGAAAAACTCGTAAAGCATTTTAAATAATACAAACGTTATTAACATTCTGCATGTTCACTCTTCACGTCTACATATATATTTCTCAACATAATATCCTAGCGACAAACACATGCCTCCCAACGAGAAATCAGTTTGTTGATACCGTCTCTGTAGAATCTTTGACTTTGTTGATGGAGCCACAACTTCACCTCTGGTTGCACTGCTTCATCACTGTCAAGGCGAAGTCCTCAAAATTGTTCTCTTGAGTTCTGGAGACGGATGGAAGTCAATAGGACCAAGTCGGAGCTGTGTGGAGGAAGGTCGATGACAGTAAACCCAAGCCGTAGGATTGTTGCAGATGTCGCAGCACTCACGTGTGCTCTGGCATTATCATGCTGAAGAAGAGGATGCTCCATTGATGGACAAACTCTTTGATTCGAAGCCCGATTAGAGCACGCTGTTTCTCACGCACCGACATAGTTGCATTGCACGCCGCCATGTTACACGTTACAAGTCGGAGCCCTCTAGCAGCAGAGGGGTGCAACTTACGTCGGCGAAGCGGGAAAGTCGAGACAGTGAGGACAGAGTAAAAAATTCGGAGGCATTATTTTTTAGCAGGCCGTTGTACAACTATGTTGGCTGTTCGTTAAGGCCTAGATATGTGGCATCGCTGCTACATTTATAAGGTTCCATGACGTCTCAATTTATTGTATGTGTGTATCTTGTTTGTTCTAGTGCATTATTAAAGGTTTACTTCGTTTTCTTACAGGTATGTACGTCGCTGCTTTGAGCACCATCCATGTGTCACCACTGGCGAACAAAACGAGGTAACAGCGAAACTTGAGAGTCTGAAAGTTGTAACGTCCCCTTAGAAAAATTTATGAATTACTGTGCTGATAAACCTCTTACATTATTTGCTTTTCAAACAGCTGAACAAAACTGAACGTACTCAAACATTCACTAAAGTAACACACAATATTTTTAGCGCAACGCAATCTGACTTTCAAAAATCCCTACAAAAGAATGGCCCTGACTAACATTAACCTATACCTTTCACAAATCACTTACCTCACCAAAAATCTTCGTTACTCGAACTACTGCAATACAGCGAGCGCCACTACTGCCAGCTAAATAAAAGATTCAAACTACTGAAGGCACTAACTACTGATAGGCATAGTTAGCAAATGAAAGATTTTGATAGAGAACAAACAATGTATTTACCTTAATAGTGTTGAAAAATCATAATATACATAGCAGTTCATGACATCCAGTCTTACAAATTTCAAAACTCCGCCATTTCTCTCCCCCACATCCACCACTGCCGGCGGCTCACCTCCAACTGCGCAACGCTACGCGCTGTTAACATCCAGCTGCCCAACACTACAATGGCGAGTATTACAACAATGCCAACCAGCCACAGACTGCACACAGCACAGCCAGTGATTTTCATACAGAGCGCTACGTAACGTTGCCAATAAGAAAACATAAACAGCCTACTTACAAAGTTAGCTTTACACATTATGAGGAAGTAGTTGTCGAAATTCCTTGTAATGTTCTCACGACAGTGATCTCATTGCATTGGATACCCCCATAAGAGAGCGAAACAGTTTCCTATATGTAAAACTTTCTCATTGTCATTGTGACTCATTATACCCTCCTTAATATGGTGAAGTCAATCAATGTTTCCGCAATTTTATGAAGTTGATAATAACTTGGAGCATATAACAAACCTTAGAACATTTGGAGTAAAGTTTAGCAACAACAGTACACTCGCTGTTACGAAACAGCTCTCTGATTTGGGTTATCGCAGTGTGCTTCACAAATCACATCTGCATCCTATTTCGCTATGTATGGGAGCCTTGTAGTGAAGGCACTAGATTGGTTTTTGGGAGGAGCGGGATTTAAATCCCCGTCCGACCATATGTATTTAGCTTTCGTACATCACTTCCATCACATGTAAGGACGATTCCTTGAAATGGGCTACGGGCGATGTCCTGCCTTATACTTGTCCAGTTTGAGCTTTTGCTCCGTCCATAATTACTTCCATGTAAATGGAACGTTAAATTCTCAGTCTTCTTGTTTCTAATCTCTTTCACGAGGAATACGGGGCTTATTTTGTCGGAATTGCGCGATTCCCAGATGTAATTATCTCTTTGCCTACGGGATGGTAAACATTGAGAGGACTAATACTCCCAGGTGATAGCTTCGAAAGGAAGGGCACGTCTGCAGTCTGGACGCTGCAGAATGAGTTCGCTCTGCCAGAGAATGAAAAGCGTTCTGAAAGCAAACTGCTCAGATGTTTAAACTCGTGTCTGCCCCTCAGCCGACTAGGGCGCACATTCATTTGTACTCAACTCCCTCCCCCCAACCCCGCCCCACCTTCGCCACAGCACCCGCTCCTGCAGAGTAATCACCAGCTCTGTACCCGGTATCATTTTCATCCTTAGACTGTAGAAGCTAAAGGAGTTCGCGCAGATAGACTCATCCTTTGGGAACGCTGACGCAAGCCTAATAGGCCGTAATGGCTCACTGCTGGCAAGAAATTCGCGGGAGCTCAATTGGAACTGTGGCTGGTCGTTATGTAACTGACGTCACCGATCAAGCGGGCCGTTAGGTGGGCGGCAGCCGACGAGTTGCCTCATTAGAGACTCCATCCCCACGTGTTCCTACTGCTGTCCTGCCCCCGAGCTGGTCGCGAAACTCACCACAGAACGCGTAGATAAACATGGCGTCTAGCGTTAAATGCAAGTGGCTGCATGAAGTAAGGTTCTACAGTTTAAGTATATAAGTGACTTGGCCCGCTGAGTTCGCTTCTACATTTACTTACCTATATACTTCGTAAGCCACTGTACAGTGCAAGGCGGGGGGAGAGCGAGAAGACGTTACATCGTAGAAATATTTTGGATTTTCTTTCTTTCTCTCCAATTCCATTCAGGGATCGACCGCGGACAATTACCAGCTGATCTCTCTGCACTTGCTCTAATCTCTGTAGTCTATTTCTCATAATCCCTACGCGAGACACACAGTGTTCTAGCATTATGCAACAGGGTTTCGCGTGAACTATTTCGTTTTTCTTCCATGAATTCCCATTTAATTTCTCAGCATTTCACGCTTTTGTATAGACTATAGCGACCCTTACGATGCTAGCAGTGCGTCTCTGAATCCGCTTGATGTCTGTCATCATGAGAATTTGTTACTAAGAACTCCAAACACTGGAATAGTACTTTAGAATTAGCCGCGCCATCGTCTTGTATGCGATGAGAAGACACTCTTGGTAGCCCCTTCGTTCCTATTGTCGGCCAGTGTCGGAAGTTCCATGCGGCTTTTCGCGGATGATGCTGTAGTATACAGAGAAGTTGCAGCATTAGAAAATTGCAGCGAAATGCAGGAAGATCTGCAGCGGATAGGCACTTGGTGCAGGGAGTGGCAACTGGCCCTTAACATATACAAATGTAATGTATTGCGAATACATAGAAAGAAGGATCCTTTATTGTATGATTATATGATAGCGGAACAAACACTGGTAGCAGTTACTTCTGTAAAATATCTGGGAGTATGCGTGCGGAACGATTTGAAGTGGAATGATCATATAAAACTAATTGTTGGTAAGGCGGGTACCAGGTTGAGATTCATTGGGAGAGTCCTTAGAAAATGTAGTCCATCAACAAAAGAGGTGGCTTACAAAACACTCGTTCGACCTATACCTGAGTATTGCTCATCAGTGTGGGATCCGTACCAGATCGGGTTGACGGAGGAGATAGAGAAGATGCAAAGAAGAGCAGCGCGTTTCGTCACAGGGTTATTTGGTAACCGTGATAGTGTTACGGAGATGTTTAGTAAACTCAAGTGGCAGACTCTGCAAGAGAGGCGCTCTGCATCGCGGTGTAGCTTGCTCGCCAGGTTTCGAGAGGGTGCGTTCTGGACGAGGTATCGAATATATTGCTTCCCCCTGCTTATACCTCCCGAGGAGATCACGAATGTAAAATTAGAGAGATTCGAGCGCGCACGGAGGCTTTCCGGCAGTCGTTCTTCCCGCGAACCATGCGCGACTGGAACAGGAAAGGGAGGTAATAACAGTGGCACGTAAAGTGCCCTCCGCCACACACCGTTGGATGGCTTGCGGAGTATAAATGTAGATGTAGATGTAGAACAGTTGCACGTCTATTTGCCTGTACACGTTTCTGGTTTCTAGTTCTTCCGTCAGATACATCGCTCCATTTCCACATTTGCATGGCGTCCAAAACGGCATGATCATTGGCTTTAGGGCTAAGGGCGGCAGCAATCCCATCAAATAAGTCTGTAAACTGTTCGCGTGCCGCCGTTGTTAAAGTATACCGTGCATGACAAAATGGCACATCCAAAACAGTCATCTGTGACCCATGGTGCATCGCAGTGGCTCTGTAAACAGAATATACAAGCAAATCGGTGGCATTCCTACCTTTTGCGGGAAGCATATCATCGACGAAGACTGGAATTTGCACGCTAGTACCGCAACTTTACGTCCACTAAGAGGCGAGAGGTAGCCTTTTGAGATGAATGACGTTTTGTGCTCCATTGGACAGATGGCCGTTAGCGTGTACAGCGTGAAATGTCTGAAAGGAAACACTCCGCGACAATCGCTGGAAGGGTCCAGGCCGGAGGAGGGAGCGTTATGGTCTGAGGAATGTTTTCGTGACATGTCTTGGGTGATCTCAGCAATCTGGATGACACAATCGATCAACACAAATATGCATCTATCCTTGGGGCCATGTCTACCCCTACAGGCAGTTTGTTTTTCCTCAGCGCGATGGCATCTACCAGCAGGATTACGTAACGTGTCACACAGCTCGCAGTGTACGTGCGTATTTTGAAGAGCACCGGGATTAGTTAACATTTTCTCCTGGGCACCAAATTCCCCAGATAAAAAACCAGTCGAGAGTCTTTGGGACCACCACGATCGGGCTGTTCGCGCCATGGATCCTCGACCGTGAAACACAGTGCAGCTGGTTACGACACTGGAGTCAGCATGGCTCCATATCACTGTCCGAACATCGTGGACACACTCTCTGCACGCTTCACGTTGCGTAAGGTGGTCATTCACGCTTTTGACAGGTTGTCCCATTACTGTGACTGGACACTGTAATTACATGATTCAACGACTCAAGGAATTCATCACTAATCTTGTTGTCGTGTTATTTTGTCTTAGCAATTATCTTGAACTTATGTAATTTGCAGAGAGTTGCCGTTCGCCACGACAAGAGGAAATTTTGTGCAACTCTTTCTCCATTTCCCTCCGATCGTCCGACCACGGTACTTTATTGAAGACAGCAGCATTGTCAGCGATCAGTCTTATATCACAGATAGTCCTGTCTGGCAAATCTTTTGTGTATATTGAGATCCGTAGTGACCCTATTACGCTGCCGTGGGGCGCGCCTGATCTTAGCATCCTCAGGGTAGGGGGTGGGGTTTAGAGGGGGCACTTGCCGTCTCCCCTTTCCCCTTCCTCCCCCGCAGTCCGGAGTACAGCGCTTTGGAACACTTACAGAAGTGATTTCCAGTGATTTCGCCGAACCTCTCGATTAGCCAGATGCAGCAATACATGAGTGACGCAGTGAGACTTAGCGACTCATTTATATATATATATATATATATATATATATATATATATATATAAGGCTATTTTAGGGTCTTGCCTTACCCCCTTCTGGGTATATCTCTACGGACGCCCACGAAAGTGATGTCATCCTGATTTCTGTATAGAATATAGGGTTCTGCGAGTTCACTATTTGTCGAGCCCATCACAGTCCCGCAGGCCTTGGTGGCCGAGCGGTTCTAGGCGCTTCAGTCCGGAGCCGCGCGACTGCTACGGTCGCAGGTTCGAATCCTGCCTCGGGCGTGGATGTGTCTGATGTCCTTAGGTTAGTTAGGTTTAAGTAGTTCTAAGTTGTAGTGGACTGATGACCTCCGGTGTTAAGTCCCATAGTGCTCAGAGCCATTTTGAACAATCACAGTCACACATTTGCGAAGCTCAAAAAAATGTTCAAATGTGTGTGAAATCTTATGGGACTTAACTGCTAAGGTCATCAGTCCCTAAGCTTACACACTATTTAACCTAAATTATCCTAAGGACAAACACACACACCCATGCCCGAGGGAGGACTCGAACCTCCGCCGGGACCAGCCGCACAGTCCATGACTGCAGCGCCTTAGACCGCTTAGCTAATACCGCGCTTGCGAAGCTCCTTCGCTAATGGCGTGAGTTGGTTGTTAGCGGTAAAGTGCCATACTCAAATCCATAGGTCTCGTGCCGGCCGGAGTGGCCGTGCGGTTCTAGGCGCTACAGTCTGGAACCGAACGACTGCTACGGTCGCAGGTTCGAATCCTGCCTCTGGCATGGATGTGTGTGTTGTCTTTAAGTTAGTTAGGATTAATTAGTTCTAAGTTCTAGGCGACTGATGACCTCAGAAGTTAAGTCGCATATTGCTCAGAGCCATTTGAACCATAGGTTTCGGATTCGATCTCAGAGATTCCTAAGATTTTTATCTGTCACTGATCACGTCTTTCACCTTTGGGGATGTTTGTTGCTGTCAAAAACGCCGCATTGCACCTTCGTTCGGAAGCAACGTTGAATTTTAAGTCGTCCTATAACTCACTGGATAAGTCAGTTCAAAGGCCAGGAGAAGGCAACGGGCTACTACCTCCAACAAGACCGTGTCTAGTAAAGCACTATGATGTTGAAAACTATCTTCGGAGTCATGACTGCTTTACCACTTTTTAATCGACTCTGCGGTACAGGGTCTAACACGCTTCGGAAATGTAAGAAGATGGAATCTACCTGTTCATCTGCGATTGTTACTTGCAGTGTGTCGTGTACGAATAAGGCAAGCCATGTTTCAGATGTGTGGTACTTCCCCAGTCTGTAGCTGTTCTTTGAGAGACGCTTGCGTCACACGAAGTCAGATTTACTGTAAGTTTACTTCGACGGTTCCCAAGCGGGAAATATTTACTGCTAGTCTGTTTGCCTGCAGGGAGCTTCGCATGTCTGTGGGTAATAGCTCCTGTGCTATTTTCATTGTAGGGTTCCTTTAAAGCAACATGCGCTCGCTAACCAAAAGTTCTGCTCGCATAGGGATCTAACTTCACTACTTGACAACGCGACCACGCTTTCAAGCTGTGTATACCCTAAATAATTACCTCAAAAATCTGCGTGCTGGAACTATGACAAGACGTAGTAGCACGCCTTAGTTTTATTAAAAAACAAAAAACAGCAATCAGATACTGTTAATAACCTGTTAAGGACAAACCTGTAAACCTCCGACAGTAGCGACAGACATAGAAGACTGTAACAAAGCACAGCGTTTCGTGGAGCGTCCACTGACGGAATCGGAGCGGGCCGTTGTCTTTAGTCACTCGCTCTGTAGTCCGCCGCTTGCACCTCCCAGGCACTTTGTGCAGAAAGTTTCCATCCCTTACATTGACGAACCCCCTGAGTCTATCATCGACATGGAGCCGTGGCGCCAAGCGAAACCGGCAGCCGTAGTAAGTTCTCCCCGGTTTCTCGTCGCTGTTTCCGCCGCCTGGCGGAGTACTTCATTCACTAAGCCTTTGTAAGTTCAATCCATTGAGCAAGTTCCTGCGCTTGGTGGAATGTTGAACGAAAGTAAAGCCATTTTCGTTTTTATTGAAGCACAATTCATTCAGACATTAATGTATGATGTTTATATTCTCCATTTCTGTATTCAGTTGATACGTATCCACCATTTGTGTACTCAATTGATACGAGTGAAGTTAACACAATAATACGCAGAAGAACCCATTGCATGCTACTTCTATGATAGTACTAATCTACTCACAACGATAACTATCTGAGCTACTTCTACGTCATGTTTGATGTCTTATAAATCAGGATATTAGGAGTGTGTACGTACGTTAGTACCAGAGCAGCTACTTAGCAAATATACTACTTCTCTTCGTCGTCCTGCATTGCTGCTTTTATCTGCGATTTCATATTATACATTTTTATAGATTTTTTTCTTTTCGATAACGGTTTCACATGTCTGTATAATGGAAATGCACGATGTGTATTTTGTACGATTTTGATTCCTGTAAATATGATGGCCTTAACACCACTGAAGCTAGAATGTATGGTAGCTTTATGGTGCCAAAATTCTAGTTAGGTTGTCACTGTAGCAGAGGTAGCCCGCCTTGGTGGCTTAGCGGCCATCATGTCTGATAGAATTTACCTTGGTGGGCGCACTATAATAGGATCTATTCAGCTTCGTCAAGACAATTGAAGAGGTACTTAAAGACTATGTAATGTCTGCGGGTTAACAGATGTGCTGATTACATGCCCCCCGAACGTCTAGTGATTACTCTGCAGAAGATGGAGCAGTGGGCGGTCTGACAGTGTTGAGCCTCGGAGAGGACGGTAGCGCCATGGTGAAGGGCGACTATAGTACAGCCACAGAAAATCCCATATAGTGATCTGCCTAAGTTCACCAGACTTCCATCCGACAGCGGAACATAAAAAATTGTACGTTAGATCTTGTGGCCAGACGGAACTAATTTCGTCTGACCATAACTGTGGGTTCTGGGAGAAAGCTTATCGAACTAGAACACATGAAATCACGCTTCTTTGCCGCAGGATTGTTGTATGATTTAAACTGTGATTGACTAGCAAGGCATCACTAGCAAAGCACTAATTCATAAAGTGTTCTCTTGCAATACAAACTGCAACATTTACGACAGTACATTTCATCAGAAACTTGAACAACTCGTCAGTCCTACACTATAATGCTGACTCCTTCAGCTGAGGTCACGAACTGGGGCTGAACTCTTGCATGCTCGACACTATATTGACCTCAGCGTGAAGGCTGTGCTGTGTCGGAGGCGTGGTCTTTTGGAATGCTTCCCATTGGTTGCTGCGGATTACAGCGCGCTGTCGGTACTGTTTGTGGCATGGTTTCGTGTTGCCGACTGTGGTGTGGCACCGCGATCTCTGGACGATAGCACATTGCGAAAAAAACAGAAGATTATACAACATGTCGCATTGAAACGTGGCGATAATTTAAGCCAGAAAACACATAAATACAACAGACGAAAAGGAACGCAAGCTACATTAAATATTTTTCGAAAAGAACGAGTAGAAGTTCCTTTTGTTCAAACTTTTGTATCACGCTGCACAGGTAATATCATGTGGGTACTGGCAGATGTTCCAGGGTTTTGTCGACTTTCTGCTGTCTAACACGTTCATTAGAGCAGAGAAACCACAGCTGATGTGTGATCTCGACGAGCTTATTTATATTATTTATTTATTGATTTACCTATTTATTTATCAGGTTCCGTGGATCCGTGTGAATCAAAGCTACTTGGCCATGGAACTTGTCAGCACATAGTTCCCAGAACGCTGATTAGGAAAGGAATTAAAGAATCAATAAAACGCAAAAAATAGAGTTCAGGAATAACGAAGAACAGTTTTCAACTACTGCAACGAACTCCTGTACAGAATAAAATAATTGTGCCACAAGGAAACCTTTCAACTCGGGTTTTATTTCTTGGGGTTTATCACTGTATTTTGCAGTGTCATTGGAAGCCTATTGAAAATGAAACCTAGTCAGTGGTGTACACCTTCCTGTGCTATACTTATGAAAGCGATATTCAAGTGCGTCTAGTGATCACTGAATGAATTTTGCAGTTTCTTCTGAACGAGTCAGTATTGAGGTTCGCGAACTAACAGCGCAAATCAGTCTGACACCCCTTTTCTGGAGTAAGAATATTTTTGGTGATGGCACAAAGTTGTCGCAAAATGACAAACTGCCTATTGGCTTCCGTCTCGGGTTCTTCGGCCGACGTTCATCTAATGATTTTTCTGACGTTTCGCCAGCACGAGTGGCTGGCATTGTCAAAGCTTCACCCTCCATTGCCGGTGGTGAACTGGAGGCGAGCTCGCGGCCGCAGACTATATGTACCTGGCGCGCCAACGTCCGAGGGCTTCTCCACGGTCATTTCCGGTGCGGTTCTCCTCTTGCTACCTGCGACGGTCGTTCGCTGCAGTACGGGAAGCCAGGATCCGTTTACCTTAAGGCTTTCCTCCTTCTTGTTGAAACTGTTCGCGTGTTTTTGGATTTCTACAGCTTCTCTGAACAAGCGCGTGTGATAGTGCTTCTCTACAGCCAGAACTTCCGTGTCGGCGAATTTTATTGCGTGGTCGGTCTCATTCAGTGCGTGCTCTGCCACGGCCGATTTCTCCACCTGCCCCAACCTGCAATGTCGCTTATGCTCTTTGATCCTGGTGTTAATGGATCGTCCAGTCATTCCGACATAAACTTTTCCGCATGTGCAAGGTATACGGTATATTCCCGACATTGCAAGTGGGTCTCTTTTCTCCTTCGCCGATCTAAGACACTCTTTGATCTTCCTTGTCGGTTTGAAAATCGTCTTTACGCCGTGTTTGCGCAATATACGGCCGATTCTGTCCGTCACTCTGGGAATGTATGGCAGAAAGGCCGTACCCGACATTTCTTTTTCTGGTTCCTTACTTCGCCGAGTGTTTGGCTCTGTTACACTTCTAATGTAATTTGTGGAGTACCCGTGCGCAAACACGGCGTAAAGACGATTTTCAAACCGACAAGGAAGATCAAAGAGTGTCTTAGATCGGCGAAGGAGAAAAGAGACCCACTTGCAATGTCGGGAATATACCGTATACCTTGCACATGCGGAAAAGTTTATGTCGGAATGACTGGACGATCCATTAACACCAGGATCAAAGAGCATAAGCGACATTGCAGGTTGGGGCAGGTGGAGAAATCGGCCGTGGCAGAGCACGCACTGAATGAGACCGACCACGCAATAAAATTCGCCGACACGGAAGTTCTGGCTGTAGAGAAGCACTATCACACGCGCTTGTTCAGAGAAGCTGTAGAAATCCAAAAACACGCGAACAGTTTCAACAAGAAGGAGGAAAGCCTTAAGGTAAACGGATCCTGGCTTCCCGTACTGCAGCGAACGACCGTCGCAGGTAGCAAGAGGAGAACCGCACCGGAAATGACCGTGGAGAAGCCCTCGGACGTTGGCGCGCCAGGTACATATAGTCTGCGGCCGCGAGCTCGCCTCCAGTTCACCACCGGCAATGGAGGGTGAAGCTTTGACAATGCCAGCCACTCGTGCTGGCGAAACGTCAGAAAAATCATTAGATGAACGTCGGCCGAAGAACCCGAGACGGAAGCCAATAGGCAGTTTGTCAACAAGTGGCCACGAAAGCCTCAACAATTTTGTCGCAAAATGTTTAACCGGTGCCAGATAATAGAGTGAAAGCAAGCGAGCCGGCCGCGGTGGTCTCGCGGTTCTAGGCGCGCAGTCCGGAACCGTGCGACTGCTACGGTTGCATGTTCGAAACCTGCCTCGGGCATGGATGTGTGTGATGTCCTTAGGTTAGTTAGGTTTAAGTAGTTCTAAGTTCTAGGGGACTGATGACCACAGCTGTTAAGTCCCATAGTGCTCAGAGCCATTTGAACCATTTTTTTTTTTTTTGAAAGCAAGCGAAGTAAACAAGCCCTCACGTTTCAGTGTCAGAGGCAGCGGAGATCGTTCTTTTAATGACGACACTAGCATTTAGTTTCAGCGCAAGATAGTGAACGTGATACTTCTGACGTCAGTTCCATATCAGAAACTATACGCATTGCGTTTTGTTGCAGATAAGCCTTACTCTTTCTCAAGAAGCCACTCTGATGTTGCTACGTTGATTATTAACTACATGATTTATTTTATGTTCCACTCTTTCACAATAATATCTGTCGTCTGCAAAATAATGAAGTAATCTGACATGCTTAATTGTAGATAATTTACATACATCTGAGGGAAAAGCAACGGACCCAGAACAGAGAACTTGAGCGCACGTACCTCACCCCCTCCCCGCTACTGTACATGACGCCAGTCAGATTCAAACACCTTCCTGTTTCTTGATAGCCAAGCCATCTACTTCTTGCTTTCTAAATTTGAAGTGAACCGTTTTTAAACCTATTCCTTAATTTCATAATATTTCAGCATATGCAAAGTTACTCGGCTGGAAACCCAAGAACTTCGGAAGCCTGCTTGTCTTTCACAATTGATAGTCGTAAATAGAATGATGACAGCAGGAAAGTGGGCCAGTAATTTCCTATGTCTTCTACATTACCTTTTCAAATTTTTTTCATAGGCACAACTCTTGCTCGTTTTAAATACTCTGGAAATTACCCTCAAGCGAAAGACTTCTTTATTTGCTATTTGAGAATACTTGCGTACTCTGTACACATTTTTTTCAATACACATTTGGTACTTCATCAAATCCGCTGACTTTATTTTTTAGGTTACATGCACTTTTATTGATTCATGCTCTGTGGTACATAGCACACAAATACTTACAGTCGGTATATTTGTTTTTGAGTACTTCTGTTGTCTATCGTCCCAGCACTGGAAAAATAATCAGGCACGTCGTATCCTAGGTGGTTTGTATCATTTATTACTTTATTCCCTTCCTTATCAGTAGGCTACTATGCTTGAGCTTGTCTCTCCCTGTTTTTTTTTTAATGATATCCCTGCATTGTTTATTACTTTGCCTGTAAATGACACCTTTGCAGTCTCAGCACCCACCCACTTCACCGTCGGAAACCTATTTACCAATGCAAGGATTGCGACATCGGCACGGATTGTTGTGCTAGAGTGATCAAAACGTGCAGAGGCTGCTCAAAACAGTATGAACTGTTGGTATAAACACATCATTCCCAGAACCTGTAATCTACAGCGCAGTGACGTTGCCTTTGTTTTGGACCTGCGCTCTTAACATACCTCGAAGTTTTCTGAGTCACCAGTGCGACAGTAATCGTTATGGCGTTGTATTGATCTGCCGTCATGTCTGACCTTGCATACTTCCATCGAGGGCAAATTGTTAGTTCCCGCGTAGTTGCCACGTACGTGGGAGCACTCTAAAAACTTCTAATAGTATTTAGCGATACTGTTCGTACGTCCGTAACAGCATACAAAGTTTATGATGCGAAACTTGACAGTGACAATCTGTAGAGCTTAAAAGCGGTTTATTACTTGTAAAAAGAAGGGGACTTCCATGAAGATGATTTCTAATCATAATATACTTCTAGAGAAGCCAAAGACATGAATGCGACGGAAACTCCACAATGAGAACATTTACGGCACAGCCGATATTTCTGTATCCCTTGTAAACCAGATGAAAGCAAAGAAGCACCTTCATTAGATCAAGGAGCTCTCAGCTTAGGTACTCGACCAACGAAAGCGTCAATTGTGTTCCACGAGTTTACGTTTTCGCTTTTCCCTAGTACAGACGTGATTGCGTAATGTGCGCATCATGGGAAGTGTACCATACGGACTTTTCTACCAAGTCGCTAGGTAACGGTTTTCAAATGATTTTTGTTGTCATAGTGTTTTTAGTGATTTCTCTGGTCACACTGAAACGAAAGTTAGCTGGTAAGTGTATTGTTTGTATTGGTAGCCATTCCCCCTCAATTGCTGTGTCAAAATGTTTATCTCGTACATAAGAATGACTTCTACTCGTCTTTCGCAGCTGATTTTTTTCTGTCATTTTTAGCGCAAAATGTTTCACCTCTTCATATTAGGAACGTTCAGTAGACTTCAAAGCTAAGTGATTTGTTTCGTAAGCTATAAATATTTTATTTTCATTTTTGTAGTGTTTCATGACAGCGCTTAAATAGACTCTAACATAGAAAAGACACACTGCGAAGGAGCTACACAAATTGGTCAGAAATTGATATTGATGCAGATATCGACGTAAAATGCAAAACTGTAAACGTCGGCGACCGAGGGATGACTGACTGACGCTGCAATGTAGTTTCATCGCGCAGCTGGCAAGAATAGTAAACATGGGACATGTCGATACCGGGCGTAAAGTCTTCCATTCCGTATTCTCAGTTGGACAGTAACTGCCTTGCAGGCAGGCGCGTTAAGAATAAACGCAGATGTCAGCATTTGACGGAGGAAGTGTAGTTGGGTTCAAAGACACTGCATAGAGTAATCGGCGAATCGTTCGATATTTGAATAGGACCGATGCCACTATTCGGCGATGGTGGCAATGATCGGTGAACCATAGCCGAAATTGGCGTCAAGAAAGAAGCGTTCGGCCTAGAGATATGACAGAACGTGAGGACCTATCAAACGACAGAGAGGCACTCAGAGCCCAGAATTCATCATCATCATCGATCCGACATACAACTGGTGCTTCAGTGACCACTGGTACCATTAACAGGCGGCGTACAGAAAGGCGGCTGAGCCATACGAGCCGACAACCAGGAGAGATGGACTGTGATGCCATTTGATTCTTAGCAGGACCCTTTTGGTTGTCATCCAGTGCATCCCTACAGCGCATTGGCACGTCGACGATATTATACGCTCCGTTTCGTTGCCCTTCGTGGCAAGCCATCCTGGGCTTACATTTCAACAAGATAAAGCCCGCCCCCACACGTTGAGCGTTTCTCGTGCTTGCCTTCTTGCTTGACAAACCCTACCTTCGCCAGCAGTAAAGAATGTTTTCAGCATTATAAGCAGGGATTTCCAAAGTGCTCAGGATTTTGTCGCTCTAACACACCTGTTGGACAGAATTTGCCGAGATATCCCGAAGGAGGACACCCAGAAACTCTATCAATCAGTGCACAGTCGAATAACTGCTTGCGTAAGAGCCAGAGATGGACTAACACATTATTGATTTAGTCAATTTGTGAAACTCTTTCTCCTCAATAAATAATCCAGTTTTTCTGAAATTGTAATCATTTGTTTCTCTGTACACGTACATCGCATCGCATCTACTGATTTCTATCCCATTTGGATATTTCCTTCCTTTTGCCTTAAAGTGTATATGCATTATTTACAAGGGCAGGATTATCGTGTGGTACATACTTTTTGTGTCTCACAAGCTTCATGTATGTCCATACGTGCAAACACAACTAGAGTCGACTGCACTCCACAGTTTTCCAACTTCACGGCACATAACCTTGCTGCTGGTTGAAGTGCGCCTTCTGTCTCACGCTGGTCTTCTTATCCCTACGAACTGCTACACTGCATGTTAAATAGCCTCAGTGCTTTTTTTCTGTCTGCATGTGAAGGTTAATTTACGGAAGTGCTTTAGATACGGTTTTCAGTAATAGAGAGACTGATTCATGAGGAAGGTTTGTGTATATAATGTATTACAGCTATACCAGACAAGTTGTCCGACGTAGATATTTAGTGCAATATGTGCGAAGTGTCATCTATAATCTGAATTGCGTATTCTAATCTTTATTTGCCACTATTATTTTCCCATCTACTACACTTTACTCCACACAAAGTTAAGTATCCATCGATGCTGTAGCAGATGTCCCAGTAACTGGTCATTTTTGTCTGTAAAGGTGTTCTATAGATCTCATTCCTGTTTTCTTCTTTTAGCACTTCTTCATTTGATGCTTTATCTCTCCATTGACTTTTAACATTTTTCGATAGCACTGTGTCTCAAATGCTTTCTGTTTCTTCTTGTCTGGATTTCCAGCTGTCCATCTACAATTCTTCCTTTCAGTAACGTCTTCGACATTTCCATATGTTAACAGCTATCTGGTAACAGCCTGCATGAAAGACAACTTTCTCTATGTGTGCTCACCTGCTTGTGATACCTGGTTTAGTTCACATGATTGTCACTGTGTATGAGGCCTAGACTGCCACATGACCACAGAAACGAAACAGCAAACAAACCAGTGTAGGGGATTCACTAATACTGCTATAGAAGAGGCCAAGTTGGTTTTATCTGCCGTGGAAAACGATATAGTCCCCGCAAAACAGGTCCTGAAGCAGGCTGCTGTTACTCGCACAGCACACCTGTTGTGCATGGCGGCTTGCATATCAGGAGCTAAAAAAAACCTTTTTTTTTGCCCCTGACATGTAGGCTGCCCTGCAAAGCAGTTTAGTAAGGCAGGGCACTAGTATTTCAACACAACACACCTGTTGTGCAGAGCAGGGGCTGAAAAAAAACACGTTTTTTCCCATACCTACCCACCTATTGGCACTAGGAGGTTTTTAACCTCACACTGCTGATACTGTTGAAGTTGGCTGTTTGTGTGCCAAATTCACTTGAAATCGATCTCGGGGATTGGTTGGAGATCCCACGGATACAGACATACATAGATAAGTACTCACAAGCAGTCAACTTACATGTACACTGACAGAGGATGCAAATCAGGTTTGCTTTAAATACATGCTGTAGTGGACATGAGAGTTAGTTACATTTGAGATTGGACATGGTGAGATGATGATAGTCAAGAATGCCTGTAGGGTCACAAAGACACTATTATCAACATCTTACCTTAGTTTGAATGCGGTTGTGTGAGAGGGCTACAAGAAACTGGATGTTCCTTCTGCGTTATTGCAAAAGGCATGGCAGGGATGTAGCTGTTGTACTTGACTGGTGACAGTGGTGGTCATGAGAATGTATGGCTGCAACACGAATGGGGTTCAGATAGCACATGGCACCACTGAAAGGGAAGACCATTGTGTCTGGCGTATGGCTATGGCGCATCATACTGCATTTGCAGCAGCAATTTGAGCATCACTTGGCACCACAATGATACAGCAAACTGCTACAGATCAGTTACTTAGGGAGCTGCTCTGAGCCAAATGCTCTGGAACATGGAATCAACTGACCCTAAACCGCCGACATTTGCGACTTCAGTGGTCCAAGTGTCAGCTCATTGGAGAGCAGGGTGGAGGTCTGTGGCGTTTTCTGGTGAGAGCTGGTTCTGCCTCGGTGGAAGTGATGATTGTGCGTCGGTTCGAAGGAGGCCAGTGGTAGGTCTGCAACCAACCTGTCTGCTTGGTATAGGAGCGCTCTCGTGGCCATCCATAATTTGTGCGTCGGTGTGGTAATTGAGTCTGGTGTGTTGCCATTCATAAACAGCGTTCCAGGGGGTGTTGTACAGCAGGATAATGCTCGCCCACATGCCGCTGATGTAACCGAACATGCTTTACAGAAAGGGCATATGATATTTTGGCCTGCTCGATCATAAGGTCTGTCTCCTGTCAAGCACGTATAGGACATCATCGGCGGACAACTCCAGCGTCATCGACAAAAAAGCGTTAACCGTCCCTGTACTGACTGACAAAGTGCAACAGGCATGGGATTGCATTCAGAAACTGACATCTGGCACCTGTGCAACACAATGCGTGTACGTTTGGTTAATTGCATTCAACGTTCTGGCTGTTAAACCGATTATTAGTGTACCAGCATTAGATTATAATATATACGTGTGTGTGTGAGTGTGCGTGTGTGTGAGTGTGCGTGTGTGTGTGTGTGAGTGTGCGTGTGTGTGTGTGTGTGTGTGTGTGTGAGAGAGAGAGAGAGAGAGAGAGAGAGAGAGAGAGAGAGAGAGAGAGGCGGGGGGGGGGGGAAGCGTACCCGGCGAAACTGCAGGCAAAAGGCGCAGCAGGGCCCAGAACTTGCCACGTAGCTGTCGTATTGTTTTAGATGGATGCGATCGCAGCGCAGGAATTTCGCGTTCAGTGGTGCGGATTGTCTGCACACCCTGGCCACGCTGCGTGACTGCGCAGATCTCGGCGCCCGCGGCGCATATTGCGCCCTCTGCGCGTGCTGCGCGGTTGTGCGGCTTCACCGGCCCGCGACTGATCCGTCGTGCCTGTGGCCCGGCCACGTGTTCTCGGAATGTTGATTAAATGTTGACTGCCGGGCCACGCAGCTCCCGCCCCACACTGCTTTTCACTCTAGGCGCAGTCTCGCGGAATATCGCGGCCCTCAGAACATTCGCCTACGCGACCCTCATTAGTTTCCTAATGAGGAAACTTACGATCTTGTGACAGCTGTTCGCAGCTCACGATGTCTGTTACGTCACATGTCTGTGCTGCGAAGTACCGGGTGATCAAAGAGTCAGTACAGGGTTATTACAAATGATTGAAGCGATTTCACAGCTCTACAATAACTTTATTGTTTGAGATATTTTCACAATGCTTTGCACACACATACAAAAACTCAAAAAGATTTTTTAGGCATTCGCAAATGTTCTATATGTGCCCCTTTAGTGATTCGGCAGACATCAAGCCGATAATCAAGTTCCTCCCAAACTCGGCGCTGCATGTCCCCATCAATGAGTTCGAAAGCATCGTTGATGCGAGCTCGCAGTTCTGGCAGGTTTCTTGGTAGAGGATGTTTAAACACTGAATCTTTCACATAACCCCACAGAAAGAAATCGCATGGGGTTAAGTCGGGAGAGCGTGGAGACCATGACATGAATTGCTGATCATGATCTCCACCACGACCGATCCATCGGTTTTCCAATCTCCTGTTTAAGAAATGCCGAACATCATGATGGAAGTGCGGTGGGGCACCATCCTGTTGAAAGATGAAGTCGGCGCTGTCGGTCTCCAGTTGTGGCATGAGCCAATTTTCCGCGGGCTACGCGTGAAACTTGCCCGCACGCGTTCAACCGTTTCTTCGCTCACTGCAGGCCGACCCGTTGATTTCCCCTTACAGAGGCATCCAGAAGCTTTAAACTGCGCATACCATCGCCGAATGGAGTTAGCAGTTGGTGGATCTTTGTTGAACTTCGTCCTGAAGTGTCGTTGCACTGTTATGACTGACTGATGTGAGTGCATTTCAAGCACGACATGCGCTTTCTCGGCTCCTGTCGCTATTTTGTCTCACTGCGCTCTCGAGTGCTCTGACGGCAGAAACCTGAAGTGCGGCTTCAGCCGAACAAAACTTTATGAGTTTTTCCACGTATCTGTAGTGTGTCGTGACCATATGTCAATGAATGGAGCTACAGTGAATTTATGAAATCGCTTCAATCATTTGTAATAACCCTGTATAAATTTGAAAACTTAATAAACCACGGAATAATGTAGATAGAGAGGTAAAAATTGACACACATGCTTGGAATGACATGGGGTTTTATTACAAGAACAACAAAAAACACAAAATGTGCGACAGATGGCGCTGAGCAGCGAAACCGCTACCGTGACGGGTGAGAGGTACGCCGATACGTTACAGAATCGCATCATCCCCAGCTTGGCTGATAAACACCTGCTGGAACGTACTATGATTATGCAGGATGGCGCTCCACCCCATATTGCTAGACGCGTGAAAGATCTCTTGCGCGCGTCTTTTGGTGATGGTCGTGTCTCAGCCGCCTTTTTTTCGTCATGCTTGGCCTCCCAGGTACCCCGACCTCAGTCCGTGCGGTTATTGGCTTTGGGGTTACCTGAAGTCGCAAGTGTATTGTGATCGACCAACATCTCTAGGGATGCTGAAAGATAACATCCCACGCCAATGCCTCACCATAACTCCGGACATGCTTTACAGTGCTGTTCACAACATTATTCCTCGACTACAGCTATTGTTGAGGAATGATGGTGGACATATTGAGCATTTCTTGTGAAGGACATTATCTTTGCTTTGTCTTGCTTTCTTATGCTAATTATTGCTATTCTGATCAGACGAAGCGCCCGCCATCTGTTGGACATTTTTGAACGCTTGTATTTTTTGGTTCTAATAAAACCCCATGTCATTCCAAGCATGTGTGTCGATTTGTACCTCTCTATCTACATTATTCCGTGATTTATTCAGTTTTCAAATTTATACTGACTTTTTGATCACCCGGTAGATGCCAAATTTGGTGTCAGTATCGCCGTAGTTAAGAGAAAACTCGCTTTCTGAGTTCGTGGCTGGTGGAGGTGAAGGGAGGTTTAATCACCATTAAATGAAAAAAAACTTGCTCAACATCCGAATCACCCGCTACTGAGTCTGTTTGCAGTGGTTTTTCGTCGGAAGATTGGTTTGATGCAGTTCGCCATGCTAGTCCCATCTTGTGCCATTCTTCGTGTTGCATGACTGCTGCAACCTTCAACATTTTTACCTCCCACTACCGCCCCTCCCCGCTATCACTCTATTACCAAGCTAAATATTACTTTTTTCTACGTGCTCAGTCTAGAAATGAAATAACATCGGCGATAGGCTATAACCCAATCAATCTTTTCTTATTTACTACTTCCCTTTCATTTCATTCGGCTCGTATAACTGCCGTGTTTTTTTCTCTACTAGCTGTAGATAAAGTTTCGCTGTCTGTATTTTGTCTCTTCTATCTTCAGAATTTCAAAGAGCGTATTCTAGTCAACATCGGTCAAACGTTCTATGACATTATTCGATAACGTCCCCCCCCCCTCCCCTCCTGCCCATCGATCACCCATTATTGACGGAAAAAACCGCAGCACGAAAAAATAATTAATGTGGAGCTATGAAATTTCGGTAATACATTTGTGTAGGTAACATATTCAACTGATTAACATTGTAAGATCACAGGTTAATGTAAGGGCGAGATACACAATTGCAAATGTGACATGCTGGTACATCAATGACCGATGTAACCGCCAGCATGTTGAATGAAAGCATGCACACGTGCATGCATTGTACTTTTGTACAGGTGTCGGATCTCATTTTGTAGGTTGGGAGTTCCTTGCCTCTTGCACTTGCCTGCAACTCACCATGACCAGTCTCAAACGTAACTAACGTTCACGACCTTTACAGCGCGAAATTTGAACAGACCTCATGTTTCAGATGTAGAAGCACGCCTACCAACATTCGTTTATGTCGCACAACTCATTTGCGAGGTTATGATTTCTTTTTTCGTCAGTGTATTTTAACTTTGATGAGGATCTGTACTAGTGGCGTTTAACGTCCTATGGACAGTGCGATCTCACTAGGCATAACGGTATCGTGATATTTGCAACTTTCTGCCCCCGGTAGAATTCCCTTGTACCGGAGTCTTCAGTGCGACAGTGTGATCCAACTCCGGACGATAGATTCGTCAAAATCATACTTCTGCCTGCTTTGCGGTTAGATGTAGTCTTTGCATAACGAATAGCTACGAGCTTGAAATTTGTACCAGCGCTACGCCGAATTCCGAAGGTTTGTTATCGGTATTCAGTAGATGTTACCACTCTTCAGTTAGGGGGAAAAAAAACTATGACGGCCCTGTCTTATAAAATAACGGAATTTCGAGCACGATAATAACCACTAACTAAATATAACATCAGTAATCTAAGACGGTTACAATGATATCTAATGTAAAACGATTAATTTCCAAACACCAGAAATAGTGTTTGTTGCATTTCGAACTTAGGGATGGGGCACTGCAGTTAAGGTTTCTAGCCGGCCGCAGTAGCCGAGCTGTTCTAGGCGCTACAGTCTGGAACCGCGCGGCAGCTACGGTCGCAGGTTCGAATCCTGCCTCTGGCATGGATGTGTGTGATGTCCTTAGGTTAGTTAGGTTTAAGTAGTTCTAAGTTCTAGGGTTATCGTCCACGTTTCACTTCCATACATGGCTACACTCCATACAGATACTATCAGAAACGACTTCCTGACACTTAAACCTGTACTCGATGTTAACAAATTTCTCTTCTTCAGAAACGCTTTCCTTGCCATTGCCAGTCTACATTTTATATCCTCTCTACTTCGACCATCATCAGTTATTTTGCTCCCCAAATAGCAAAACTCCTTTACTACTTTAAGTGTCTCATTTCCTAATCTAATACCCTCAACATCACCCGACTTAATTCGACTACATTCCATTATCCTCGTTTTGCTTTTGTTGATGTTCATCTTATATCCTTTCAAGACATTGTCCATTCCGTTCAACAGCTCTTCCAAGTCCTTTGCTGTCTCTGACAGAATTACAATGTCATCGGCGAACCTCAAAGTTTTTATTTCTTCTCCATGGATTTTAATACCTACTCCGAATTTTTCTTTTGTTTCCTTCGCTGCTTGCTCAATATACAGATTGAATAACATCGGGGAGAGGCTACAACCCTGTCTCACTCCCTTCCCAACCACTGCTTGCCTTTCATGTCCCTCGACTCTAACTGCAATCTGGTTTCTGTACAAATTGTAAATAGCCTTTCGCTCCCTGTATTTTACCCCTTGCCACCTTCAGTATTTGAAAGAGAGTATGACTGATGACCTCAGAAATTAAGTCCCATAGTGTTCAGAGCCATTTGAACCAATTAAGGTTTCTATATCGGTATTTGTGGGATCGAACAGATAAGCCACGCCACATATTTTCGTGACCGAATTTGGGAAACCGTGCTATTTATGTACGGGATAATAAGGTGTTTTCTTGGCTGAATATGGAAAAAAATTATAAAACTATAATTGGTGACAGTCTTTTTATTGGCTTTCGGGACGTGCACTTACAAGCATCTCAACAGTGGAAGATACGACAGTGTGTTTCGACAATTCAGATCATTCATTAGGTGCCAAGCCATACCAAGGTACGAAGTTGGAGGGGGTGGGGGGACATGTAGGAAGCAGAAGTTGAACACGGTGATGGTAAAACGGTGCGAGAGTCGCAGTGAACTTGTGCCATGTAGCAGCGACACCATCGCTAGTGCTGAAGCCCTGCAAGAGGCCGAAAGCCGGCGCTGAGCCCACTCCAACTCCCCCCTCTCACGTCACCCTTGACGCCCTTTCCACTTGCCTCTCGGCCTAAATCACTGTCTTCGTATTGTCCTGTTTCGTGTCATTTCTGCTACGAACGCGGTGGAAAGTTTTACTGTTAATTTATTTATTAATACATACACTACTGGCCATTAAAATTGCTACACCAAGAAGAAATGCAGATGATAAACGGGTATTCATCGGACAAATATGTTATACTAGAACTGGCATGATATAACATTTTCACGGAATTTGGGTGCATAGATCCTGAGAAATCAGTACCCAGAACAACCGCCTCTGGCCGTAATAACGACCTTGATACGCCTGGGCATTGAGTCAGGCAGAGCTTGGATGGCGTGTACGGGTATAACTGCCCATGCAGCTTCAACACGATACCACAGTTCATCAAGAGTAGTGACTGGCGTATTGTGACGAGCCAGTTGCTCGGCCACCATTGACCAGACTTTTTCAGTTGGTGAGAGATGTGCAGATGTGCTGGCCAGGGCAGGAGTCGAACATTTTCTGTATCAAGAAAGGCCCGTACAGGACCTGCAAAATGCGGCCGTACATTATTCTGCTGAAATGTAGGGTTTCGCAGGGATCGAATGAAGGGTGGAGCCACGGGTCGTAACACATCTGAAATGTAACGTCCACTGCTCAAAGTGCCGTCAATGCGAACAAGAAGTGACCGAGACGTGTAACCAATGGCACCCCATACCATCACGCCGGGTGATACGACAGTATGGCGATGACGAATACACGCTTCCAATGTGCGTTCACCGCGATGTCGCCAAACAGGGATGCGACCATCATGATGCTGTAAACACAACCTGGATTCATCCGAAAAAAGGACGTTTTGCCATTCGTGCAGCCAGCTTCGTCGTTGAGTACACCATCGCAGGCGCTCCTGTCTGTGATACAGCGTTAAGGGTAACCGCAGCCACGGTCTCCGAGCTGATAGTCAATGCTGCAGCAAATATCGTCGAACTGTTCGTGTAGATGGTTGTTGTCTTGCAAACGTCCCCATCTGTTGACTCAGGGGTCGAGACATGGCTGCAAGATCCGTTACAGCCATGCGGATAAGATGCCTGTCATCTCGACTGCTGGTGATACGAGGCCGTTGTGATCCAGCACGGCGTTCCGTATTACCCTCCTGAACCCACTGATTCCATATTCTGTTAACAGTCATTGGATCTCGACCAACGCGAGCACCAGTGTCGCGATACGATAAACTGCAATCGCGATAGGCTATAATCCGACGTTTATCAAAGTCGGAAACGTGATGGTACGCATTTCTCCTCCTTACACGAGGCATCGCAACAACGTTTCACCAGTCTACGCCAGTCAATTGTTGTTTGTGTATGAGAAATCGGTTGGAAACTTTGCTCATGTCAGCACGCTGTAGGTGTCGCCACCGGCGCTAACCTTGTGTGAATGCTCTGAAAAGCTAATCATTTGCGTACCACAGTATCTTCTTCCTGTCGGTTAAATTTCGCGTCTGTAGCACATCTTCGTGGTGTACCAATTTTAATGGCCAGTAGTGTATATTTACCCTGTGCCAAAATTAAGGCTGCAAGGCACACAGATTTAACCAAGAATTCTACTATTTTACTAGTGCATGTATCATGATAGTACTGATATACTAGGTTTTATATTTAACCGACAGTCTAATGTTTTGTATTTGTAAAGAGAAGAATGGGAGAAATAATTAAGCAAATAGATAGATCTACGGTGTGAGCTTGGGGAGCAAAAGGTATACGAATATGGAGAAAATGTCGAAAACAAAAAGGATGTAAGGAAGTTATAAGTAGTGCTTCTGCAGGGCTCGCTTTCGTGATAGCGTGGCAATGTCCGCTAACGCTCGTAACTTCAAATCCTTTTGTTAATTCTTGCTGCTCAAAGTATTAAGCGTTGTCTGATTGATGTCTCATCCAGTTACACAGTAAATAATAGTAATACCACACGTTATGCATGTTGGTGCCAATTCTGATTCGCAGGGTTACGAAATAATCCGGTTTTTCGAGGCTCCACAAAGTTTTTAATGCTGTATTTCAACCCCCCGGTTGCAAATTTAGGAAACAGTAAAAACTCCGATCTTTGGACTTCCATGTCTTGACACATTAGTCAGTTGTATACTGGAAGTGGTTTATAAAAACGATCTGTCACAAAAGTGTGTTGCATCTGACCGTGATAACGCCTATGCCAATTTTGGTGAACTAGAACATCGAACAATGTGTTCAGTAAATGAAGAAAGAATTGGCGGACAACATTTTAGAAATGGCTGTTCATGCCATGTTATACATAATACTGGCAGAATTGCTTCAGACATTGTGAAGATGGATGTGGAAATTTCTGTCCTGAAAGTATTGTCTCATTTTTCATTTTTTACTTTGAGAGCACGAAACTTGTTTTAATTTTGTAATTTTGTAGGAAATAAATATAAGACAATACTTTATCGTAGTAAGACAAGGTATCTATCACTTATACAATCAACTGAAAGAATTTTGTGAAGTACGGGGCTCCAAATACGAGGGGTGACCCAAAAGAAACCGGATTGTTGTCATAAAAAATTTATTGATGAACCTTTTTACAAAATTACTTCAGTCGCCTTCAAAATACTCTCCATTACGTGCGATGCACTTGTCAAGTCTCTTTTCCCACTGTTGTAAGCATGTTTGGAACTCTTCAAGTTTAATATTGTCCAGTGCCCTTTGCGAAGCTGTTTTTACCGCCTCCACATCGTCTTAACGCTCCCCTTTTAGCATTTATTTTCATTCGTGGGAATAGGAAAAAGTCGCACGGGGCTAGGTCCTGTGAATACGGAGCGTGGGGAACGACAGACCACCTCTGAGATGCCGAATAGTGGGTCACTCGTAAGGCCGTGTGTGCTGGAGCGTTGTCGTGATGCAGAAACCAGTCACCTGATCGCCAAAGTTCCGGGCTTTCTTCCTCACATCCTCTCGCAGACGCCTTAAAACATCCAAGTAAAAGTGCTGGTTAACAGTCTGGGCAGGGGGTACGAATTCCCGATGCACAATTCCACGAACATCAAAAAAGACCATGATCATCGTCTTCATATTTGACCCTCACTTGTCTTGCTTTTTTTGGTCTGGGAGAGTTGGGAGTCCTCCACTGGCTTGACGCTTGCTTGGTTTGTGGGTCATACCCGCAACACCAACTCTCATCCCCTGTAATGACTTTGTTCGAGAAGTTTGGATCACGTGCAGTCTCTGTTTTCAAGTCCTGATACACATTCATGCGGATGGTGTTTTGCTCCTGTGTGAGAAGGCGAACGAGCTTGGTCTTCAACACACATTTCACCGCGTTTAAAGTCCCCAAACCACTCGAAAACCTGTGTGCGGCTCATAGCATCCTCCGGGAAAGCTTCCTGCAGCATTTGGTGTGTCTCCGTTGCAGTTTTTTTATAGCAGGAAACAAAATTTCACACACACTCTTTGTTCTTTTAAAGTTGCCATAACGACTTCGCAGACGTAACCCGCCAACAGTCAGAGAAACGCAATACCACACTTGCATGTTCAGTTCTACACTGACGCCGTCTGCACAGCTGTTTCATTAAGGTCTCTACTAACACCATCTAGCGTGAGAACCCTGCACTACGTCTACGATTGGCAGAGCCCTCGGAGACCGGTTTCTTTTGGGTCCACCCCTCGTATTTCTTCATGCTTTAACAATAATGTCACCATTACAATTAGGCTTTTCTTGAGAAATCCTCTGGATGAATGATGCTATAGTTTCTTCATAGCATCTCCTGTTATCAGCACATACAAATATTGCATACTGAAGGTGAAAAAGAGACTGTAATGGAAGTGTACACCATCTTGAGTGATACTATATAAAGTCGCAAGACAGGACTAAAAATAACTTAAGTGCCCTAAAAGTAAGGCGTGTCATCCCTAAATATGACAATGAACAGTTTGTTGTTAATATGTTGAGAAAAGATACGAATGCCTTTTTTCTGTTTGTAGTTATTACATTAGTAAATTGATGAGGCAGTACGATGAATAGACTATGTTCGTCTGGTTAACTCTTGGCAATAAACTTTATTGGAAATTGTGGAAGATGCTGAGGCTATTTGAGAAAGAGAAACGTTCTTATGGATAACAGTGAATTGTTTGATGAAGCAAGTTGCCTAAAAATTCTCAGAGAAAACTGTATCTGACAGATCCGTGTTATTTCATTAACAATCATTCTGGAGATGAATATTCAGAACTTTTGAAAATTGTTCGATACTAAGTGAACAGCTCAAATCGGAAATCACAACAACAACAAAAAAATGGTTCAAATGGCTCTGAATACTATGGGACTTAACATCTGTGGTCATCAGTCCCCTAGAACTTAGAACTACTTAAACCTAACTAACCTAAGGACATCACACACATCCATGCCCGAGGCAGGATTCGAACCTGCGACCGTAGCGGTCACGCGGTTCCAGACTGAAGCGCCTAGAACCGCACGGCCACACCGGCCGGCTCACAACAACATTTTCAGAGAAAACTGTATCTGACAGATCGTGTTATTTCATTAACAATCATTCTGGAGATGAATATTCAGAACTTTTGAAAATTGTTTGATACTTTTTTTTTGCAGCTGTGGAGGCGATATTTTCCTTATTAAATACACATTGGACGGATGATAAGAAATAGACTGCCTGTGCAATGTGAAAAGAATTTGGAGTTTGTCAGTTTTAACTACAAAGATCTCAGATGTTCTCAATTCTATGATATCACATACAAGAAAGAGTTACTTAAGAAGATTAGAGGAAGCGAGAAACATGGTTTTGTAAAAAAAAAAAAAGTAGCCATTGTGATTCTCATAAAGATTGCTTGCAATATCCCCCATTTGTTTCTTGTGGGGTGGTAAACTCTCTTTTCCACCGGCCTGTATGGCTGCAACAGCGTATGCAGTTCTACGTGATGTGATAAACGGTAACCCCCAAAGTCACATAAATGCCAAACTCTGCTCGGTTCTGTCTGGTGTTTGTTTTTACGGCAGCGTTAGTTTACTGTAACCGTGATACACAGCAGCATGGATACGTTTACTGCTGGAGATTTTTCCGATACGCACCTCGTGTATGGGTTCACTGTATGCAGCAGAACCGAGGCAGAGTGCATCTGTTCTGAGCTGCTCCTGCAGCAGTGGCAACCACGCACATCGTAGTGTACGTGTTTCGTCCGAGGATTGTTCCACTACTAGTGCTTTTTGTTGTACCTTTTGGTGAGTGCATATTACACGCTCTTTTCTGTCGTGATGATATTTTTCACAGATGCGAAAGTAATTGGAATGCCAAATCGAATGAATCGTTATTACTTTGTAACTAGCCATGGGAGACCTAGGATCCTTCATATCAAAATTCTCAAAAAATAGTGCTAAGTGCCATCTGAGATTTTGTCGCTGGAATTAAGCTGCAGTCAGCAGAGTTTCACGTGCACCTGTGTCCACCATCCACCACACGATATAAATATTAGAGTTGGAGAGCATTAACATCATTGGACGTTCGGAATATTTGAAAAGCCTAACCTGACCTAATGAGCCTCCAAACATATTGGTGCGCGCCGACGGCTGGACTTTCCAACCTTTCTTGCTCGTCGTGAGCGTATTCTTGTTTACGTGCAATGAAGGGGGACCCACGATAAGTTTACCTTTGTTTGTTGCTGGTGAACTGTACAGGCACTTTAAGATCGTGTTCATCCGTTCGTTTGCCTATAGCATCCCGGTGGCGAAGTGTGCCTTCAGTAAGGCAATGAATCATTTTGTCATTCCCAAAATTCTTGACAGTGTCTTAAAAACACTCCACAGACATTAGGCTGGTTGTGTTGTCCGAGCACCTGATCTCAACCCCGCTGATCGAAGTCGGGACGAAGTCGATTGAGGCGTGCAGGCCCCGTCCACAGCTCCGTGAGTTAGACCTTTTGGAGTGACAGGCTGTTAACTAACACTTCATTCGTTTCGTATAAATTGATGTCAAAGTTTCATTAACTCATTATTCAGTTGTCTCTTCATCTAGAGTAGCGTTTCTCGTTTTTGTATGGTACTAGTCAATGCTCGTCACAATGAACTGTAAAGAACATTATAATTGAAGTGCAACATAACTGCTATTCTTCCCCCTACCTCATTCTTAGTAAAACTACTGTTGCTGCAAATAACCTCTGAAAACTACAAGAAATTGATATCTGGTCATGCTATTCAGGCATCTCATACACTTTAACGTGTTACTTACCTCTAAGTTCGTTTCTTCAGCCAGTTTGTGAGAGCAGATTTCGTTTCCTTGCTTATTATTTTTCTTCTTCCAGAAATGAACAATTTACATGGTAGATGTTTTCCCCGTTTAAATCCTAATGTTTTTTAGAATGATAAGATTTGAGTAATATAAATTAATAATTATGCACATATTCAACTTTATCATTACTTATAAGAAAAATAATTCAGTAATAAAAAATCAGGTTACATGTGTCAAATAGAACCTTGTCATCCCAACGAATCAAGCAGACTGATATTAGCTGGAACTTCGGCGTTCTTCTAACTCAGATATTTGTTCACAGATTGCAGCACGTGTACGTTCTCCTTTAGGCAGAAGTCAGATAGAACTTTGCCACACTGAAAACTCATTTTCTTCGTTTTTGTCGGTTGTAACCTAGTCGTTGCAGAGGGATAGTCGTGGGCAACGGATGAGCTGTCATGGATTGTGATAGATCCCCAACGCTATGGGTGTCTCTTAGACGTCGTGCCTGGAGTAAAGTGGATACTGTGCGTTGCCAGATAGGTATCTAATTGCTCACGAGTGTATTATTCAGGAAGCGAGTGGATCGTGGTTGCGAAAATTAGAATCAAGCGAAGTGTGTGTACTGGAATGGCCTGCAGTGTATGCTGACTTGAACGCACCTGAAGAGGCATGGGACCAATTAAAATTTGCTGTGCGTCGTCGCGGGAATCCTCTTTACGCACTAAATGATCACACGATGGCCACTCACAAAGCATGGTGCAGTCTCGAGCAGAAACGTCTCTCGCAGCGTGTGGGCACCATGCCAAGGAGGCAACAAACATGTTACATTACGCAGCGTGCAGCAACACGATGCTTCAAGTTACCCATTAGCAGATTTTGATTTCACTTTAGAACACACTACCCTTGACTGTTGCTTTGTTTTTGTCTCACAGTGAAGCTGTGTTTTTCTTTTCTGTTTCCTTTTTTCATAGGGCTAACTCTTCAATTCCCCGTCCTCTTGAATCTAAGCTATACAGGGTGTTACAAAAAGGTACGGCCAAACTTTCAGGAAACATTCCTCACACACAAATAAAGAAAAGATGTTATGTGGACATGTGTCCGGAAACAATTACCATATTAGAGCTCATTTTAGTTTCGTCAGTATGTACTGTACTTCCTCGATTCACCGCCAGTTGGCCCAATTGAAGGAAGGTAATGTTGACTTCGGTGCTTGTGTCGACATGCGACTCATTGCTCTACAGTACTAGCATCAAGCACATCAGTAAGTAGGATCAACAGGTTAGTGTTCATCACGAACGTGGTTTTGCGGTCAGTGCAATGTTTACAAATGCGGAGCTGGCAGATGCCCATTTGATGTATGGGTTGGCACGGGGCAATAGCCGTGGCGCGGTACGTTTGTATCGAGACAGATTTCCAGAACGAAGGTGTCCCGACAGGAAGACGTTCGAAGCAATTGATCGGCGTCTTAGGGAGCACGGAACATTCCAGCCTATGACTCGCGACTGGGGAAGACCTAGAACGACGACGACACCTGCAATGGAAGCGTCAGAGAAGTTGCTGCTGTACAAGGTACCTTTGACCACGTCACTGTATGGAGAGTGCCACGGGAGAACCAGTTGTTTCCGTACTATGTACAGCGTGTGCAGGCACTATCAGCAGCTGATTGGCCTCCACGGGTACACTTCTGCGAATGGTTCATCCAGCAATGTGTCAATCCTCATTTCAGTGCAAATGTTCTCTTTACGCATGAGGCTTCATTCCAACGTGATCAAAATGTAAATTTTCACAATCAACATGTGTGGGCAGACGAGAATCCGCACACAATTGTGCAATCACGCCATCAACACAGATTTTCTGTGAATGTTTGGGCAGGCATTGTTGGTGATGTCTTGATTGGGCCCCATGTTCTTCCACCTACGCTCAATGGAGCACGTTATCATGATTTCATATGGGATACTCTACCTGTGCTGCTAGAATATGTGCCTTGACAAGTACGACACAACATGTGGTTCATGCACGATGGAGCTCCTGCACATTTCAGTCGAAGTGTTCGTACGCTTCTCAACAACAGATTCGGTGACCGATGGATTGGTAGAGGCGGACCAATTCCATGGCGTCCACGCTCTCCTGACCTCAACCCTCTTTCATTTATGGGGGCATTTGAAGGCTCTTGTCTACGCAACCCCGGTACCAAATGTAGAGACTCTTGGTGCTCGTATTGTGGACGGCTGTGATACAGTACGCCATTCTCCAGGGCTGCATCAGCGCATCAGGGATTCCATGCGACGGAGGGTGGATGCATGTATCATCGCTAACGGAGGACATTTATAACATTTCCTGTAACAAAGTGTTTGAAGTCACGTTGGTACGTTCTGTTGCTGTGTGTTTCCATTCCATGATGAATGTGATTTGAAGAGAAGTAATAAAATGAGCTCTAACATGGAAAGTAAGCGTTTCCGGACACATGTCCACATAACATATTTTCTTTCTTTGTGTGTGAGGAATGTTTCCTGAAAGTTTGGCCGTACCTTTTTGTAACAACCTGTATAAGTGGTGCTAAACGGTTTTTAGCAGTTTATATTCTGGTGTCCCCTCATGAACCAGGAACCTCTCTGCAGTTGGGTGCCTTGTACGCCTCAACAATCAACTTGTGGTGTAGTCCTTCTGTAGGACTCGTTCATGCTCTTGTTGCCAAGCTGTTGTCGTCCGTGCTGCACCCCATTCCTGAGTCAGTGCACTACAAAATGGTTCAAATGGCTCTGAGCACTATGGGACTTAACATCTGTGGTCATCAGTCCCCTAGATGTAAGTAGGCTTATTGGTAACGCCACGTAGCGCTCTGTATGAAAATCACTGGCTGTGCTGTGTGCAGTCTGTGGCTAGTTTGCATTGTTGTCTGCCATTGTAGTGTTGGGCAGCTGGATGTGAACAGCGCGTAGCGTTGCGCAGTTGGAGGTGAGCCGCCAGCAGTGGTGGATGTGGGGAGAGAAATGGCGGAGATTTGAAATTTGTAAGACTGGATGGCATGAACTGCTATATATATTATGATTATTAAGGTAAATACATTGTTTGTTCTCTATTAAAATCTTTCATTTGCTAACTATGCCTATCAGTGCCTTCCGTAGTTTGAATCTTTTATTTAGCTGGCAGTAGTGGCGCTCGCTATATTGCAGTAGCTTGAGTAACCTATTTAATCTTCAGGATTATTCTGTAGCACCACATTTCAAAAGCTTGTAATCACTTATTGTTGTCCGAAATGTTTATCGTCCACGTTTCGCTTCTGAACAAGCGATACTCCACACAAATGCCTTCCGAAGAGATATTCGAACAGTTTAATATTAGATATTAAAGATTCCTATTTTTCAGAAATGTTTTCCTTGTTACAGCCATTCTGCATTTTCCTCTCTACTTCAGCTATCGTAAGCTGTTTTGTTGCTGAAGTAGCGAAGCTTCTGTAAAACTTTTACTATCTTTTTGCCTAATCTGATTCCCTAGGCATCGCCTGATTTAATTAGATTACATCCCATTACCCTAGTCTTAACCTTAATTTTCTGCTCTCCTTTCAAGACACAGTTCGCTCTGTACAACTGCTCTTCCAAGAACTTCGCTGTATCTGACAGACTTGCAGTGTCACAGACAAACTGCGAAGTTTTTGTTTCTTCTCTGTGATCAATTCCTTCAGCAAATTTTCCTTTCGTTTCTTTTACTGCTTGCATAAAGATGAAATTGCAATCAACATATCTCACAGACATTAAAATAATGGAGTATGCGTTTGATAGCGCTCAGTCAAGATATTTGATTGTATCACCTTCCATTTCAGTCAGTCTATAAATAGTCGTGCAAATTTCAGCCATTTTGAAGCGTCGCAGTACTGAAGAAAGCAGGAAGTGCTAACGTGTAGGCCCCGCAGTATGATGTGGCACCAGCGCAGAAACGCATTTTCGTCGTAAACGCTATGCTGTTTGGGGGGCGGCTGCCTCCGTTGATTCGCCTGCCTACCTGTGTACTTCGAGCATTCTTGTTGGTATTTCTGTGCTGTACAGCATGGCTAACCAGACACATGTGATTAAATGCAATGCCATTAAATTTTTGTTGGACAAGGCAAATAGTGCTTGAGAATGCAGCAGGAACTGCCAGCTATTCCAAGTTTTACATAAAGAAGGAGGGGGAAAACATAGCTGCAGGTAATTCCCAAGGCTTTACTACTCCTAAAAGATGTGGAGGAAGGAGAAAAATAATATTTTTAGGTAATATTGCTGAACAGGGTATCAGGTACAATTTCCACGTCAGACATGTTCATTATTTTCTTTTGCCAATATCGTAGCGATACAGTCCACTGTGCTACGTTTGTTACGCCTATTTTTGTTTTATGGGACTTCGTTCTGGCAGCATCTTGGTTTGCATTGGGTAATCCTTTGTTTATGTGCAGCTCGTGCAAAACGTTACTCATGTTGTACAATGTTTTGACTTACAGACCTTTGACATATGAGGGTAGTAAGATTAAGAAAATTGAATATATTAATTTTATGTATATACATTGAACTGTTTAAATATATTTAAATTTTATAATTAATCTTTTAATACTGTACTGAATCAAATAAAATAAAATAATTATGGTAGCAGTAGTTATCGCACCTGAAATGACGAAAGCGTCGGTGCACTTGATCACTGCGATACCTAGTCAGTATGTAAACTGCCACTCAAAACTCCCTAATACTCTATACGTAAATTTCTCGAGAGTAGTTTACCTTTTCGTGTGGCTCACTGAGGCGAAATATTCTAGGACCTTGAAATGACCATCTACCTGCTTCTGCTCACATCGTTCGAGCCAAATCCGCGAGCCTCATCCCCCTTTCTTAGAACTACTTAAAGCTAACTAACCTAAGGACATCACACACATCCATGCCCGAGGCAGGATTCGAACCTGCGACCGTAGCGGTTGCGCGGTTCCAGACTGAAGCGCCCAGAACCGCTCGGCCACTCCGGCCGGCGTGGTAAAACATATTTCCAAATTTATCGAAGGTATTTCAGTTACGGTTGGTACAATGAAGTTTACCGCCACATTCTTCGATAAGCTTACATCCCTGTTACCAAAATGTTTATTTCCCTTTACCAAATTACGGTATTTTTTATTATTATTATTGACCAGACTTCTTCTATCGTATTACGGATACAGGAATAATGTTGCGAAACGAAATACGAACTGTAACGAGCACATGAGGTCAGCTGCAGGAAGGGGAAATGCTGATACGGGACTACCGAGTCAGTTCTGGGAGAGTATAGCGCGGCTATGTAGAAGACTGGATACAAAACGCTTGTGCGACCGATACCTGAAAAATGATCGATTTTTGGGATCCCCACCAGCTCGTTATGATGGAAGATATCGAAGCACTTCATTGTGTTGCTAGAATTGCTACCGACCCGTTCTATCAGAAGGAGAGCGTTATGGAAATGCTCTGCCAGATTATATGATAATCCATGGAAGGTAGAACACCTTCCCACGAAACACTATTAAGAAAGCTCAGAGTACCATTTGCGGATCCTGAAGTGAGGTTCTGGGGCCTCTGACATTTTCCCGCGTGAGGACAGTATAAGAAGGATTAGAGAGCGTCGAGATGCAAAGAAGCAACCACTTCTCCCTTGTTCCATTTGCGAGTGTGTGTATTACACACACACACACACACACACACACACACACACACACACACACACACAGTTAAAATCCCGCAGTCCAACAAGGTTTCCGGCAGATTTGCCTTGCTCATCAGGCGAATCTCGGAAATGGAAATCCCCACTCAAACATTCCCCAATTGGTATTCCGTCTGCGCCAATGCCAGCGCGTCTAGACGTTTGGCTGTAAATGACGAAGTCCTACAGTAACCTGACCTGCTGTCTCGATTTGCAAATCAAATAAAACAAAATTAAAGTGTATCTGTAGCCGCTGTCTACCCTTCCGCTACACACCCTCTGTTTATAACTGTAAACTTTAAGAAGTAGCCGTGTTGCTTCTTTCAAGGCAATACTTACCGTTCGCCTTGCAACACCCACAATTAACACTACAATCTCTAAACATGCTCACCACACCTAAGTTAACGTGAATGAATATCAACGAAAAATTTTCGCCGGCCGGTGTGACGGAGCGGTTCTAGGCACTACAATCTTGAACCGCGCGACCGCTACGGTCGCAGCTTCGAATCCTGCCTCGGGCATGAATGTGTGTGATGTCCTTAGGTTAGTTAGGTTTAAGTAGTTCTAAGTTCTAGGGGACTGATGACCTCAGATGTTAAGTCCCATAGTGCTCAGAGCGCGCACTCCTTACAAACACAGGCGTTACAAAATCGTATTTATTCGCCAATACCAGACTAACGACTTTCGATTGAATGTCTCCTCTGCCCGAGAATTTCAGTAAGTGTACAAGTGCAGGTTAATAACACATGAACGACGATATAAGGAACCTTGGGTCTAGACGTAAAGCGTGCACGGATGGCCGAAATTGTTAAGGCCAACGCACGCGAGAGTAGGGATGTCGGGTATCGCTGAAACAAGACGTTTTCGGTTATATCGTTTTTTTTTTCCTACGCTAGTTTAACTTGAAACTTAAAACTGCTCAAAATAGTCGATTTCTGTAAAAGCCGAGTTTTTGTATTTTCTTCCTATTATTTACGAAAATTAAAGCAGATGGAAAAATTTTCACTCATTCACTTTGAACATAGAATCAAAATATTAAACTAAATATAAAAGAAAATTTAGTCCGTACACCGTTCGCACCTTATCTGAAAAGTGGTAAGTAGTTGAATACTGCAAAAAATCACCAGTAGTCTCCTGTTGATTCTAATTTTTTGAAACTCGACTCAGAACTTGTAATCGGGGATCATACCACTATCTGGGCATTAGGGAATGTCACACGTCTACATGTCTACATCTACATACATACTCCGCAATCCACCATACGGTGCGTGGCGGTGGGTACCTCGTACCACAACTAGCATCTTCACTCCCTGTTCCTCTCCCAAACAGAACGAGCGAAAAATGACTGCCTATATGCCTCTGTAGGAGCCCTAATCTCTCTTATCTTATCTGTGTGGTCTTTCCGCGAAATGTAAGTTGGCGGCGGTAAAATTGTACTGCAGTCAGCCTCAAATGCTGGTTCTCTAAATTTCCTCAGTAGCAATTCACGAAAAGAACTCCTCCTCTCCTCTAGAGACTCCCACCCGAGTTCCTGAAGCATTTCCGTAACACTCGCGTGATGATCAAACCTACAAGTAACAAATCTAGCAGTCCGCCTCTGAATTGCTTCTATGTCCTCCCTCAATCCGACCTGATAGGGATCCCAAACGCTCGAGCAGTACTCAAGAATAGGTCGTATTAGTGTTTTATAAGCGGCCTCCTTTACATATGAACCACATCTTCCTAAAATTCTACCAATGAACCGAAGACGACTATCCGCCTTCCCCACAACTGCCATTACATGCTTGACCCACTTCATATCGCTCTGCAATGTTACGCCCAAATATTTAATCGACGTGACTGTGTCAAGCGCTACACTACTAATGGAGTATTAAAACATTACGGGATTCTTTTTCCTATTCATCTGCATTAATTTACATTTATCTATATTTAGAGTTAGCTGCCATTCTTTGCCAATCACAAATCCTATCCAAGTCATCTTGTATCCTCCTACAGTCACTCAACGACGACACCTTCCCGTACACCATTGCATCATCAGCAAACAGCCGCACATTGCTATCCACCCTATCCAAAAGATCATCTACGTACACAGAAAACAACAGCGGACCTACCACACTTCCCTGGGGCACTCCAGATGATACCCTCACCTCCGATGAACACTCACCACCGAGTACAACGTACTGGGTTCTATTACTTAAGAAGTCTTCGAGCCACTCACATATTTGGGAACCAATCCCTTATGCTCGTACCTTAGTTAGGAGTCTGCGGTGGGGCACCGAGTCAAACGCTTTCCGGAAGTCAAGGAATATGGCATCCGTCTGATACCCTTCATCGATGGTTCGCAAGATATCATGTGAGAAAAGGGCGAGTTGCGTTTCGCAGGAGCGATGCTTTCTAAAGCCGTGCTGATGCATGGAAAACAACTTCTCTGTCTCAAGGAAATTCATTATCTTCGAACTGAGAATATGTTCGAGAATCCTGCAACAAACCGATGTTAAGGATATTGGTCTGTAATTTTGAGGATCCGTCCTTCTACCCTACACAGGCGTCACCTGCGCTTTTTCCCAGTCGCTCGGGACTTTACGTTGGGCAAGAGATTCGCGATAAATGCAAGCTAAGTAAGGAGCCAATGCCAATGCAGTAGAGTACTCTCTGTAAAACAGAATTGGAATCCCATCAGGACCTGGCGATTTATTTATTTTGAACCCCTTCAGCTGCTTCACAATTTCCAGGGATGTCTATCACTATGTCCTCCATACGGGAATATGTACGAGACTCAAACGGCGGTATGTCTGTATGATCCTCCTGCGTGAAAGATTTCTCAAATGCTAAATTTAAAATTTCAGCTTTCGTTTTGCTGTCTTCCATTGCCAGGCCAGACTGATCAGTGAGGGACTGGATGGAAGCCTTCGAACCGCTTACCGATTTTACGTAAGACCATAATTTCCTTGGGTTTTCAGCAAGATTGCTAATGGATATTTCGGTTTTTTTACTCGGTTATTGGTAAAAAAACAGAAAACACCTGTTCTACGAGAGACCATACAAATCTGTATCGGTTTTAACCGGTCGGTTTTTCCCATACCTAGTGAGAAGCAGGAAATTTAGATTCGACTCCGGGTACAGCGCAAAATTTTCAATGTTGGCATTCCATTCTGCAGATAAAGATTGCCCGTATTCGCAACTGCAAATACGTTTCCTGTATACTTGTATTTAGACTGACATCAGGGTTGTTCTCCTGTACAGAGGCGTGTCCTGCAGGTGCGCGGACCACAGCCGACAGCTAGTGATACCGCGAGAGGTGTTGCAATGGGCGGAAGCGCAGAGTGCCGCAGCGCACCACAGCGGACGCGGCAAGCCAAGTAGGCCAGGCGGCTCGGCTGGTACACACAGTAGCGCTGTCCGCAGTGCAGCCGGCCCCGGATAAAGCACACCGCCAGCACGTGTGCCGCCATCTGGGGCGCGCCGCCGCCAGGGAGCCCGCTACTGCTCGGCGAAACGCGAACCACGAAATGTCTCACCACTGAAGGCTCACTGGTCCAGTACATATCAAATAACATGGCTGCGAGTTGCGCTCCGCTGTGAACCGCGCGCGGTAGGGGATGTGCAGTTCGACAGCAGAAACCTACGCAGAAACGTGTAGCTTACACCTTGCGATCCTACAAATGATCGTATGAACACTTCAGTACAACCAATAATTCTAGAAATATAGTATTTCAGATTCAATAGTTTTTTATCAGAGTACCCAAAAGGAATTAGTCACGAAAAACAGTGATGATCTAATGTGCTACACCACACTGTAATTAACGCACTAAAATTATACTATTTCTCTTCGAATGCGAGCCGGAAATTGCACTAATATTACGCCATTTCTCTCTAAGAGTACGCTGATATGGCAATAAAACCTAAAACACTGAGTAAATGAAAAATCAAAATTTTTGTGTTCAACTTGTTTCCTACTTTCTTACAGAAATTGTTACCTAAAAAAAGTCACGCAATAGAGGGTTAAAGAGTTCCGTAGATACACTCCAAATGTAAAGCCAACAATTTGTTTTTCCACCCCGAAAGTATAAAACAGTTCCAAAGGGGAAAGGTTGGGAATTATTCTCAGGGCTGCATTTCCAACTGTGAAAGTAAATACATCAAAGCTTAAATGAATTAAATTAAAATGACTTGTTAATAACGTACACGGAAAATAATTTCGCTGACCTGGAAGTGCGCTTACTTGTGCGCGGAGCGCTGGCTGGATTTTATGAAGAAATGCACCCAGGAATTTCGCTGTACTTGGGCCCCGCCTCTCAGAGCAGTTAATAGAGTATAAACGCTCGTAACTTCGCTTCGTAAGTGCCTCCTGGAGCGAGCATAAATTCCTCGCGACTTGAATCGGTGCGGCGAACGAGCTCCACCGTGGAATGCCGCCAGGCCCGCCAACTTAACTCGCGCAGCCCGGCGTGTAATTGAAATTTCCCCGGTGCCGGCACTCGATCCGATATGCTAATCTGCTTATTATAGTAATCAGATTGTTCACTAGCTTATAATAAGATTATGCGGAAATGCAAGAACGGTTTTAATTTAGTTTGACTACGTGTAACGCAATAAGCAGTTTCCGAAAATAGTCAGTCAAAGTAGTCCTCGATTGATTGCAGATTTATTGAGCGTAATAAGAGCTTACATAAATAGCGGTAGGTTCCACAAGATACCTCGTAGTATTAGGGTAGGAGAACGCCGAAGTTACCGGCTCAGTTCCTTTCTGCTCACGTCCTAAATATCAGGACATTGATAATGTCCCGTGGAGTTCCGTGAGAGAGGTGAGGATGACTGGTCGCGCACCACAGCGAAATCTGCTTTCCCCCTTCCTGTCGACGTTTACCGATTGCCACCACGTTATCGTTCACTCTCCGACTACCCCATCATCGCCCCTGCCCACCACTCCTGCAGTGTCACACTTCTAATTTTTCCCATACCACTCCAGTGCTGCCGTAGGCCCCTCTTCCTCTCTTTCTTCGCCTCCCCTCCCACCAACCCTCCCCCTCTCTCTCCCTCCCTCCTCCTCCTCCTCCTCCTCCTCCTCCTCCTCCCTCTCCTCCCCCTCCCCGAAACTCTCTTAACAAGACAGGAAATCTGCACATTAATTGCTGATTAAAAACACCAACCGGGCATTCTTGGCAATAAGAATTCTCTTTGCCACTCTCTCTCTCTAATCTAGAACGTTCTAACCAAAACGGTACTTCCTAAGACATTCCGAAATTAGTTTCGGGCTCGCAGCACACCCAACTTTCACACGTTTGCACATTTATTTACTGAGTGTCTTGACCAGGCAAAGTAACACAATACAACTCTTGAACATTCCGTTTGTAAAGGTGGTAATCATCTCCTTGCTTTACCAAATTTTCAACTATATATTTTCCTGGTCTTTTACAAAACAGAGGAATTGAGTTCTTTCTTGTCACACCACTTATCGACATAGCATTAAATAAAATTCACGAGGCTCTAAAGTATCAGCTAAATAACGCTTGTGAATCAGAGATTCATACCTCATAAATTGATAAGAGATGGAACTGATCCCCCCATGGTACACAAAACAGGTCCGAACGCTGTTGCAGAAGCAACGGAAAAAGCATGCGAAGTTCAGAAGAACGCGAAATCCCGAATATTGGCTAAAATTTACAGACGCGCGAAATTTGGCACGAACTTCAATGCGAGATGCCTTTAATAGTATCCACAACGAAACATTGTCTCGAAATTTGGTAGAAAATCCGAAGAAATTCTGGTCGTATGTAAAGTACACAAGCGGCAAGACGCAGTCAATACCTTCGCTGCGCAGTGCCGAAGGTACTGTTACCGACGACTGTGCCGCTAAAGCGGAGTTATTGAACGCAGTTTTCCGAAATTTCTTCACCAGGGAAGACGAATGGAATATTCCGGAATTTGAAACACGAACAGCTCCTAGCATGAGTTACTTAGAAGTAGATACCTTAGGGATTGCGAAGCAACTCAAATCGCTTGATACGGGCAAGTCTTCAGGTCCAGATTGTATACCGATTAGGTTTCTTTCAGATTACGCTGATACAATAGCTCCCTGCTTAGCAATCATATACAACCGCTCGCTCACCGATAGATCTGTACCTACAGATTGGAAAATTGCGCAGATCGCACCAGTGTTTAAGAAGGGTAGTAGGAGTAATCCATCGAACTACATACCTATATCATTGACGTCGGTTTGCAGTAGGGTTTTGGAGCATATACTGTATTCAAACATTACGAATCACCTCGAAGGGAACGATCTATTGATACGTAATCAGCATGGTTTCAGAAAACATCGTTCTTGTGCAACGCAGCCTAGCTCTTTATTCGCACGAAGTAATGGCCGCTATCGATAGGGGATAAGTTGATTCTGTATTTCTAGATTTACGGAAAGCTTTTGACACCGTTCCTCACAAGCGAATTCTAATCAAGCTGCGGGCCTATGGGGTATCGTCTCAGTTGTGCGACTGAATTCGTGATTCCCTGTCAGGAAGGTCGCAGTTCGTAGTAATAGACCGCAAATCATCGAGTAAAACTGAAGTGATATCAGGTGTTCCCCAGGGAAGCGTCCTGGGACCTCTGCTGTTCCTGATCTATATAAATGACCTGCGTGACAATCTGAGCAGTTCTCTTAGGTTGTTCGCAGATGATGCTGTAATTTACCGTCTAGTAAGGTCATCCGAAGACCAGTATCAGTTGCAAAGCGATTTAGAAAAGATTGCTGTATGGTGTGGCAGGTGGCAGTTGACGCTAAATAACGAAAAGTGTGAGGTGATCCACATGAGTTCCAAAACAAATCCGTTGGAATTCGATTACTCGATAAATAGTACAATTCTCAAGGCTGTCAATTCAACTAAGTACCTGGGTGTAAAAATTACGAACAACTTCAGTTGGAAAGACCACATAGATAATATTATGGGGAAGGCGAGCCAAAGGTTGCGTTTCATTGGCAGGACACTTAGAAGATGCAAGTCCACTAAAGAGACAGCTTACACTACACTCGTTCTGCGCGCTGTGGGATTCTTACCAGGTGGGATTGACGGAGGACATCAAAAGGGTGCAAAAAAGGGCAGCTCATTTTGTATTATCACGTAATAGGGGGGAGAGTGTGGCAGATATGATACGCGAGTTGGGATGGAAGTCATTAAAGCAAAGACGTTTTTCGTCGCGGCGAGATCTATTTACGAAATTTCAGTCACCAACTTTCTCTTCCGAATGCGAAAATATTTTGTTGAGCCCAACCTACATAGGTAGGAATGATCATCAAAATAAAATAAGAGAAATCAGAGCTCGAACAGAAAGGTGTAGGTGTTCGTTTTTCCCGCGCGCTATTCGGGAGTGGAATGGTAGAGAGATGGTATGATTGTGGTTCGATGAACCCTCCACCAAGCACTTAAATGTGAATTGCAGAGTAATCATGTAGATGTAGACAACAGTAATAATAACTTTGTGGTGAGACCGTCTTCCATATCAGGAAAGATCTGTGGAGAATGCCTTTATGGTGTTTCTATTTAAATTTAATTCGAACTTAGCAAGCGTACGCAGTTGAATCGATGACGGAAGGTTTACTACTAAGGGGGTAAACCAGGGTCACGGTTGGTTTTGAAACCGATATTCATGATTTTTTTTCAATAAAGTAACAAAAAATTACAAGTGACTTCAGACTTTTATTGTACACCCTGAAGATTGTATTATGTTTTTATTTAAGACACTGCACGACATGGACTAAAGGCCTTCGCAGAGTGCGAGAGCGGTTGGCGGGAGCTCTGAATGAGACAATTTTCAATCTATATCAAAATTTCAAAAATTGCTTCGAAACTGATTATATTGTCTAACCTAGTCAGCTGGGATATTTAAAAAAAATGCTTTTAACAAAAAGGCGGCAATCTGAAATAACTTTTTTTTTTGAAAAAAGTCATTATAAAAATATGCACATAAATCGAAATTAAAATATGTCGCATAAATCCAGCGTAGTACAGATCGAAAAAAGTATGATGTAATGGCATGTATAGCTTCCGCAAACTTGAAAAAATGTTATTTTGAAAAAACAAGCTTTTAAATGTTCAGTTTGTGTTTTTATTGAAACTGAACAAACCTTCATCGCCAGTGCCAGATAGCACCGCATAGTTGGCCTCTTTTTCACCAATATCGAAACGCACACATTTTGACAAAATTATATCGATAAACTGGCTTCCGCTTAACAATCTAAGCGTTTCTTACACGACTAGCTTTACGTTTCGAATCTTTTCTATTTGTATAAATACGTTTGTTTGTCGTTTTCAGGCACTGACGTTCTAAGAATGAAATTTTCACTCTGCAGTGGAGTGTGCGCTGATATGAAACTTCCTGGCAGATTAAAACTATGTGCCGGACCGAAACTCGAACTCGGGACCTTTGTCTTTCGCGGACAAGTGGTGTACCATCTGAGCTACCCAAGCAAGTCTCACGACTCGTCCCCACAGTTGGCGAAACTGAAGCTGAGAGGGCGGGTCCAGCACACAGTTTTAATCTGCCAGGAAGTTTCATATCAGCGCACACTCAGCTGCAGAGCGAAAATTTAACTATGGAAACATCCCCTAGGTTGTGGCTAAGCCGTGTCTCCACAGTATCCTTTCTTCCAGGAATGCTAGTTCTGCAGGGTCTGCAGGAGAGATTCTGTGAAGTTTGGAAAATAGGAGACGAGGTACTGGAGGAATTGAAGCTGTGAGGGCGGGGTACTTGGGTAACTCAGATGGTAGGGCACTTGCCCACGAAAGGCAAAGGTTCCGAGTTCGAATCTCGGTCCGCACACAGTTTTAATCTGCCAGGAAGTTCCACTGTTGTTTTACTTCGTGGAAGAAGAAGAAAAAAAAAAACCCTCACGCGAAATGACAATCAGACGCGAGAGAAGCACTCGGTTTCGGGTTTCGGACTGTTTACCGTAAACTAATCAGTTTACGAAGACAAATCTTGTTGAAGTAGGGTGGAGAAATTTCTACCGTGGTCAGCCTCCTTAAAATGTACAACTAGCAGAGGAGCGTCGATTTTCATCAGCTACAGAAATTAACGTCAATTGGTAGCGCCACTCTAAACATGTGCAAATACAGGGTGTTTCAAAAATGACCGGTATATTTGAAACGGCAATAAAAACTACACGAGCAGCGATAGAAATACACCGTTTGTTGCAATATGCTTGGGACAATAGTACATTTTCAGGCAGACAAACTTCCGAAATTGCAGTAGTTACAATTTTCAACAACAGATGGCGCTGCGGTCTGGGAAACTCTATAGTACGATATTTTCCACATATCCACCATGCGTAGCAATAATATGGCGTAGTCTGTGAATGAAATTACCCGAAACCTTTGACAACGTGTCTGGCGGAATGGCTTCACATGCAGATGAGATGTACTGCTTCAGCTGCTCAATTGTTTCTGGATTATGGCGGTACACCTGGTCTTTCAAGTGTCCCCACAGAAAGAAGTCACAGGGGTTCATGTCTGGCGAATAGGGAGGCCAATCCACGCCGTCTCCTGTATGTTTCGGATAGCCCAAAGCAATCACACGATCATCGAAATATTCATTCAGGAAATTAAAGACGTCGGCCGTGCGATGTGGCCGGGCACCATCTTGCATAAACCACGAGGTGTTCGCAGTGTCGTCTAAGGCAGTTTGTACCGCCACAAATTCACGAAGAATGTCCAGATAGCGAGGTGCAGTAATCGTTTCGGATCTGAAAAATGGGCCAATGATTCCTTTGGAAGAAATGGCGGCCCAGACCAGTACTTTTTGAGGATGCAGGGACGATGGGACTGCAACATGGGGCTTTTCGGTTCCCCATATGCGCCAGTTCTGTTTATTGACGAAGCCGTCCAGGTAAAAATAAGCTTCGTCAGTAAACCAAATGCTGCCCACATGCATATCGCCGTCATCAATCCTGTGCACTATATCGTTAGCGAATGTCTCTCGTGCAGCAATGGTAGCGGCGCTGAGGGGTTGCCGCGTTTGAATTTTGTATGGATAGAGATGTAAACTCTGGCGCATGAGACGATACGTGGACGTTGGCGTCATTTGGACCGCAGCTGCAACACGGCGAACGGAAACCCGAGGCCGCTGTCGGATCACCTGCTGCACTAGCTGCGCGTTGCCCTCTGTGGTTGCCGTACGCGGTCGCCCTACCTTTCCAGTACGTTCATCCGTCACGTTCCCAGTCCGTTGAAATTTTTCAAACAGATCCTTTATTGTATCGCTTTTCGGTCCTTTGGTTACATTAAACCTCCGTTGAAAACTTCGTCTTGTTGCAACAACACTGTGTTCTAGGCGGTGGAATTCCAACACCAGAAAAATCCTCTGTTCTAAGGAATAAACCATGTTGTCCACAGCACACTTGCACGTTGTGAACAGCACACGCTTGCAGCAGAAAGACGACGTACAGAATGGCGCACCCACAGACTGCGTTGTCTTCTATATCTTTCACATCACTTGCAGCGCCATCTGTTGTTGAAAATTGTAACTACTGTAATTTCGAAAGTTTGTCCGCCTGAAAATGTACTGTTGTCCCAAGCATATTGCAACAAACGGTGTATTTCTATCGCTGCTCGTTTAGTTTTTATTGCCGTTTCAAATATACCGGTCATTTTTGAAACACCCTGTATTTGCCTGTTGGAGGCTTTCGCGGAGTCGCGTTTCGCACAGGACACACGTACAGAGAAGGGGGTCCCAGCAGGCTGCAAGCGACACGCCGGCGTGGACTGTTTGCGGTAATTCACGCAATTGGGCCGAGCTGCGGCGGCGCCGCGGGCTCCGGTAATCAGATCCACCGGTGACAAGTCGCGTTGCGACACATCCTGTGCTCACTGCGCCTGCCGCCGAGTGCGGTTTGCAGTGGCCGTTCGTGTCACCTGACGAAACTGTTTCGTCCTCTTTCTGTCTGACAAAGAGCGACCTTGGCCCATCGTCACTCTCGGGGGGAACTTTGAAGCAGCTAGGCGTATGTTTGATGCGGATGAAGACTTACTTTGTTGTAGCTCTGTATCTAGGTATGGCGATAAACTTCCGGTGGATTACGTGAATTACCATTTCAGAATTTGTAAAAAATTTTTTTTATTGGTATGCTGTGGCAGTATAGGTGGTTTATTATGTCATCGTTCGTTCGTAGCCAGTGAGGAAGCAATTACTGTACAGATATAAACAACAATAGAAACTTTCGTCACCAACGATTTGTCAGCCACCTCCATAGTTACCTCAAATATTTTTTAAGTAACAGAACCCTGTACGTTTTTGTCAAGGAACCCATATCGGGAAACGCACGTCTTGGGCGCTGCAGAGCGTCGAAGCGTGAGATGGGTATGCGTTCCACATTACGTCGGTAAACGCAACACGAATAGCACACCGTGCTGCCCATATTACAAACGGGCATCGAACTACGCACTTTGTACGTCAATGCAGAGCCTGCGTCGTCGCTGCTGAGTCTCTACACACACAGCCAGTACGTGCGGTTGCCTTTGAAGCATTTCAGTCGCTCCGTTGACTCTACAATAAGATTCTCCGCTGACGTTACAGGTGTACCACACACTATACTCTTCGTACTATCCCACAGAAAACAGTCGAGAGGCGTCAGATCTGTCGACCGTGCTGGCAATTGAACTGGTTTACCCCCTAACAATCCATCGATTGGATGTCCGAACATTTTGTGGCACTGCATTCAATAAGTAGGCAAAACGTGCCTAACCGTTGTGAGGTTGATCGGTCCCGTTAGACCGTATAGCAGTAGATATGACCCAGTGATACGGTCACCAGTTATCCCGCCCCAAATGCTACTACCGACCCTGTGTTGGTGATTTTGAACCACTTGTGCACTCGGATTTTCGTCCGCGCAAACACGCATGCCGTGCAGGTTAAATATACCGTTCATTCATCCGTGAATAGCACCAAGCTCGGGAAATGTGGCAGGAGTATGCGTCGTTATTAATACCATTGCGCAGCCGGCCGTGGTGGCCGAGAGGTTCTAGGCGCTTCAGTCCGGAACCGCGCGACTGCTACGGTCGCAGGTTCGAATCCTGCCTCCGACATGGATGTGTGTGATGTCCGTAAGTTAGTTAGTTGTAAGTTGTAGGTGACTGATGACCTCAGATGTTACGTCCCATAGTGCTCAGAGCCATTTGAACCATTGCGCAGACTGTGCCCGTCGCGTCGTGGGTAGTCCTCCTCCAGTATCGACTGGAGTTTCTACAGATAGTGGAGCCGGTGTTCATAGACAACACGCCCCACGGCACTTTTACCCGTGGGCAGCGCCTGTGTCATCTGCCGAGTGCTGGTGCCTGGGTCGTTTTCGAATACTGTCAGCACGTCCTCCTCCAAATGCAGTGTTCGAGCCTTGCGTGGACGATCCGTATCACGCTTCGGCACCTACTAGAGGACAAACAATAGACTGGGGATAGTATTCGCAAATACCGAGCACCAAGTGCTACTTCTTTACCATACAATGGACATACCTCAGGTAGAAAATACCTACGTGTTACTTTCCGCCTTCTTTGAGGGATCTCTCGATGGCCGCAAACGTAGGATGATGTGGGGTACGTCGGTTAGGAAAAAGTGCCGCATACGTTCTTGAAGCAGCTCTCCCATTGCGAACCGCTTTGCCATATGCAAGCACTATGTCGGCCATTTCGACAACTGTGTAGTGGTGCATATCACACTGCTGCCAATCAACTACTGCCCTAACAGATCACATAAGGTTCGCAATAGGGTGCGCACGAGGTCTGTATGGTGGAATATAGCACATACGAGGTGTGGCTAGAAAAAAACCGGACTAGTACTGGTGAAACAATAAAACGAATGCAATAAGGCTGAAAGTCGCGTGGCCTGTCACGTGACTCTCGCTCCGCCTACTGCTAGAGTTTCATCTGCCTTCTGCACTCAGTCTGCCCGTGGCGTCTGTTTTAAGTAGTTGACGTTTTGTCTGTGCGTCGGAAAATGTTGAGTGTACAGAAAGAACAGCGTGTTAACAACAAATTTTGTTTCAAACTAGGAATATCTGCAAGTGAAACGTTTGTAATGTTACAACAAGTGTACGGCGATGATTGTTTATCGCGAACACAAGTGTTTGAGTGGTTTAAACGATTTAAAGATGGCCGCGAAGACACCAGTGATGACACTCGCACTGGCAGACCATTGTCAGCAAAAACTGATGCAAACATTGAAAAAATCGGTAAACTTGTTCGACAAGATCGCCGTTTAACAATCAGAGCAGTGTCTGAGTTAACAGGAGTTGACAAGGAAAGTGTTAGGCAGATTCTTCATGAAAGTTTCAACATGAACAAAGTGTGTTCAAAAATGGTTCCAAAGTGTCTCACAATTGAACAGAAGGAACGCCGAAGAATGATTTGTTCTGACATCCTGGAAAACATTGAAAGTGATCCCACCTTCTTACAAAATGTTATTACTTGCGATGAATCGTGGTTTTTTACTTACGATCCCGAAACTAAACGCCAATCGATGCATTGGAAAACTCCTGGTTCTCCACGACAAAAAAAGCACGAATGTCAAAATCGAAATTCAAGGCAATGATGATTTTTTTTTTTGACATCAAAGGGATTGTGCACATTGATTGGGTACCAGAGGGACAAACAGTGAATCAGCATTACTACATTAGCGTCCTGGTTACCCTACGTGAGCGAGTACGGAGAAAACGGAACGATTTGTGGAGAAAAAAGTCATGGATCCTTCACCAAGACAATGCCCCAGCTCACAGTGCGTTGTCAGTGAAGACGTTTTTGGCAAAACACAACATTCCCATCTTAGATCATCCACCCTACTCACCTGATTTGGCCCCCTGTGACTTTTTTCTTTTCCCTAAAGTCAAGTCAGCTTTGAAAGGAACTAGATTTGATACTGTTGAAGCAGTAAAAGAAAAAGCGACGGAAGTAATGTATGGACTTACCGAAAATGATCTGCAGCATTGCTATGAACACTGGAAAATTCGTATGGAGCGGTGTAGAGACCGAGGAGGAGAGTACATTGAAGGAGATAACATGAAATTGTAAATAATTGTAAATAAATGTTTTTTCCAGCATCAGTCCGGTTTTTTTCTAGCCGCACCCTCGTACACTGAAATATTGTTAGGTTCAGGTCGTCCATCCACAGTACACTGCTGGCTAAAGGGTAGCATACCACCTGTTTTCACACACCGGAACGAATCGGAACAAATCCTCACAACCGTTCGTTCTCACAAATCTACGCTCTTCAGCGCCAAAGCTGTGCGTTTCCTGATCGAAAACCAATCAGTTTGCCTTACTACACAACATACTAAACGTTGTCGGTGATTTTTGACACCCTGTAAACATAAACGATCTTACAGAGTGAGCACCAATCTGTGACTATTTGCTGGTGACGCTATTATGTGTACGCGAAAGTGTCGTCTTTGAGGGACTGTCGGAGCGTACAGGATTAGTTAGACAGAGTTTCCATTCGGCTTGATGAATGGCAGCATGCTCTAAATGTGGAAAAATGTAGGATAATGCAGAGGAGCAGGGAAAACAAAATCTTGTTACGTTTGATTACAATATTAGTGGTTTTTGCTTGACGCGGTCTCTCTCTCTCTCTCTCTCTCTCTCTCTCTCTCTCTCTCTCTCTCTCTCTGGTGTAAACCTACGCAAGGGTTTAGTCGCATCACGTGGGAAACCCTCTGACGATGCTCTGTTTGGGGGTAGTGACTTGCTTAATGCAAGCTCATTCCTGACAGGCTAATAATCCAGACTTCGAATGGCTTTAAGCATATGGGACTTAACATCTGAGGTCATCAGTCCTCTAGACTTAGAACTACCTAATCCTAACTAACCTAAGGGCATCACACACATCCATGCCCGAGGCAGGATTCGAACCTGCGACCGTAGCAGCAACGCGGTTCCGGACATATAATCTAGACTATCCGCCGCAATGCTGCGCGTATTGTATGTCTTCAGCCGTCGACTTCTACATCTGACATTGTTCTTTTCGGTGTCTCTTGCATTCTGGCAATGTGACCAGAATATTTCAACAGTCTTGTTCTGATTCCGAGCTGCCACAGTATCGATTCACTAGCTCGATATGCTGTCCGTGACGTTCGAATTAATCTTCTGTAGCACCACATTTCCAGAGTATCAATCCTGCGATGCGCTGTCTCCATAGTCTAAGTTGACACAGTCATGTTGATTAAATACCTACACGTAACGTTGCAAAGTCGCATAACATGGAACGAGTACATAAGGTGGGCTGTAGGGAAAGTGAATGGTCGAACATAAAGCAGACCGCGTACAGAACACTTTTGTAACCTACTCTTGAGTACTGATCGAGTGTTTGGGATCCCCATCAGGTTGGATTAAATGTGGTCATCGAAGCAATTCGGAATCGTGCTGCCAGATTTGTTACCGGTAGTTTCGTTCAACATACAACTGTTACGAAAATGCTGCTTGAACTAGAATGGGTAGAAGACTTTTTTTCGCAAAACACTACTGAGAAAATTTAGATAAAGGACGTTGTTGACAGACTGCAGAACGATACTGCTGCTACCAGTATACATCCGGCCTTAAGGACCGGGAAGAACAGGTAAGGCAATCCACTGCTCGTACAGAAGCTTATAGACAGTTGTTTATTTTCGAAACATTTGCAGTAAAGGGAATGACTAGCAGTGGTACAAGGGATCCCCATCATACACGGTAGGGTGGCTTGCGGAGCATGTACGTAGATGTTGATAGTTTTGAACTGCCAAGGCATATCTGACGAATCCGGGAAGCATTTCTGAACGGGCTAAAAAGCACATTGTTTCTCTGCAGAAACAGGTAAATCCCCCAATTCGAAATTGGTCTCACCCTCGTGAAAGGGAATAACTAAATGCGAATCTCACCCTACCGATGTTTGTAAACGCTTGCCAACGTTTTTGTCGCAAATATGGCTGCAGTTTACGACAACCTACGATAGCAGTGTCATTTCTCAACGAAGTTGCCTTTGAAATTTGTGGAAGTTGTGTGTAAAGCGAAGACGTTCTCTCACTTTCGCATTCTTGTTACTAGTGAAACGATGAGTCCGAATACCATATCTACTGTTCTTCTTCTCATCATGAACAGTAGATCGGTCCTGACTTTTCCTTCACATTTTATTACAGCTTCATAAATCAGGCAATTAATAGTGAATTTCAATAGCGTTTTCTCCTCGAGATTTGAGAAGACTAACCGCAGCCAAACTTGCAAACTGGCAGGACTGATTTTAAGTTTAAGCCCATTAGAAGTAACTGTCGCGTAAAAGCAAATCATAATATTATGCGGACACTTTAACGTGACAGTTTTGGGTTGGAGAGGGGGTGTTTTGAGCTGTGGTTGCGTGAGATACCTGTAGAGGTCGGGCCTAAATTATAAAGTGTATGACACTCCCAGCGTCAGCAAACAGTCCCTCTGCACTCGTTACCGAATACTTTGTCCACCCCCGGTAGCTGAATGGTCAGCGAGACGCATTGTCAATCCTCTGGGCCCGGATTCGATTCGCGGCTAGGTCGGGGAATTTTCTCCGTCCAGGGACTGGGTGTTGTGCTGTCAGCATCATCCTATCATCCTCATTGACTGCAGGTCGCCGATGTGGCGTGACATTTGAAAGGCCGGCACCCGGCGAACGGTGTGCCCGACGGAGGCCCTGGCCATACGAATAAATAAATTTAAAAAAATCGAATACTTTGTTTACTTTGCTTTATTTCGCTTTATTTTGTGTTATAGAAGCTAAATATGAGCGAAATATTAATCATTCAATAAGTAATGAACACATTTTTTCTGAAAGCAGGTTGGCGTCATTCAGGATTCCAATACACCATATTATTTTGGCTACAAAACCCTATTTTTCAACATTATCTCCGCTCAGTGCGACGGCCTTACACCACCTTACCGGGATGGCCTTTATGCCCGCACGATACTGCTCTTATGGTCGACGTCGGAGCCAGCGTCTTGCTGTATCCTTTACCTCCCCATCATCTACGTACTGCTTCCCACGGAGTGCACCTTCATTTGACCAGACAGATGGAAGTCGGAAGGTGCGAGATCCTGAGGCAGAACAGACCATTGAAGCTTTGTGAGCTCCTCCCGGGTGCACAGACTTGTGTGAGCCTTGCGTTGTCATGGAGAAGGAAAAGTTCGTTTGCATTTATGTTGCGATGAAGACGCTGAAGTCGTTTCTTCAGTTTACTAAGGGTGGCACAAAACGTTTCCGAGCTGATCGTTGCAACACGAGGGAGGACATCAAACAGAATAACGCTTTCGTGTCACCATGACGTCACCGGCTGAGGATTGCGGCTTTGAACATTTTCTTCGGAGGAGATGTGGTGTGCGGCCATTTCATGGATTGCCGTTTTATTTCCGGTTCGAAGTGATTAACCCATGGTTCATCGCCTGTGATGATGATCGACCAAAAATTGTCACGATCAGCCTCGTAACGCGCAAGTAACTCCGCACAGATGGTCCTCCGTTGCTCTCTATGGTCTTCAGTTAGGTGGCGAGGAACCCACCGGGTACACACCTTTGAGTAGGCCTACCTCGACTGGCGAACGAGTATGTCAGGTTGAGCAGCGAGATGTTTCATTGTGATCCGTCGATCATCTTGAATGAGAGTGCCTGCACGTTGCAACTTTACAGGAGTCTCAGCTGCGTGCGTCCCGACGGCACGTGGGAGATCGGACCTTGTTGCGCCTTGCCTAACGACTCAACGTGCTTTTGTTCACTGCCATTCTGCAAGCAGCCGTGAATATCTGCGATGCTCTGGTTTCCCGCCAAAACAAACTCAATGATGGCTCTCAGCTTGGAACGCACCTCCGTTACAGACGCCATTTTGAAAGCTACGTACAGCAGCACGAGGGAGGACTCGAACCTCCGACGGGGGGAGTCACAAGGTATTCTTTTTAAGGCACATGGCACACAAAATACAGGGTAAGCGTAAAGTCTCTCCCTGATTACAAAACTGTGTTTCTAAGGAACTATACTACATACAGTATGTAGTTTGTTGAAAATGATAGCTCAACTCATTTTGTTTAGGAATACTTTTTAACACTACGTCTAGGCAATACCGAGTTTCTCTCCATGTCTTGACTATCCAACGTAGTGCGTAGTGGCGACGCAGCCATATATGATTAGAAACTTCAAATGAAACGGCCTCTGATAGCAAGGCTGTTTTCTTTATAATTGTTTTTTCTCTATGTCTCTGCCAACATCTCTTCTGTCATCGCCTCTATAAAGTCTCGTATTCGGACCGAAGGAGCTTGCACATCAGTAACTCGTAAACTGAAAACTTCATCTTTAACTTAATCCCACAAAAAACATATTTGGGGAATGTGGTGGCCTTTATGCTGGACCGTCTCTATCGATCCATCTGCCCGGGAAGAATTCAGCCAAGAGCTGGTCAACAAATAATGCACAGTGTGGCGATGGTTGAAATTTCTGTGAAGTGCAACGCAGAGTGTTGAAATATACCCATAAATATGTTTATGAGCTAAGCTACTATTTGCAACAAATCTCGTAGCTGTATCTAGCATAGTTCCTTAAAATTAAATTTTTGTTATCAGAGAAAGACCTCATGCTCACCCTGTATACCAAGAATGATCGGACCTTGCTGCGCCTTGCCTAACGACTCGACGTGCTTTTGTTCACTGCCATTCTGCAAGCGGCCGTGAAGATCTGCGATGCTCTGGTTTTCCGCCAAAACAAACTCAATGATGGCTCTCAGCTTGGAACGCACCTCCGTTACAGACGCCATTTTGAAAGCTACGTACAGCGCCGCCACCTATCGGAACTTCATGAAGCTATGGGGGCTGAAGCGGGAATACTCCACGATGTCCCACACCAAATTCCGCATTTTTTCAATCGAAATTGGACGAGAAAAAAATGTTGCATTACTTACTGAACCCTCTTCGCAATTAAACGCCATTGAGTGTGTAAACCTGCTCGATGGAATTTTTGGGCGCACCAAGTCTCGACATGTGGGCCTACTAGGCAGCCCGCTCGGCTTCGCGGAGCAAACTCTGAGCGAGCTTAACGCGAGAGCAACGAGTTTCAGCGCTCCCTGACGGCGGCGCCGACTTATCGCCGCAAAGTTAGTCGGCAACTTGGCTGGCTGGCTCCTTGTTCGCGAGCGTGCCGTCACTACAAAGCGAGACCAGCGCGCAATGAAAGGCGGCGCAACGGGCCGCGCCGCGTCTCCTGTGATTTCACTTTGGGTAGAATATGCACACACTCTGGCGTGGAACTACTGACGGCCTTGGGAGAGCCAGTCCTGACAAAACTCTACCATCTGGTGAGCAAGATGTATGAAACAGGCGAGGTACCCTCAGACTTCAGGAAGAATATAATAATTCCAATCCCAAAGAAAGCGGGTGTTGACTGATGTGAAAATTACCGAACAATCAGTTTAATAAGCCACAGCTGCAAAATACTAACACGAATTCTTTACAGACGAATGGAAAAACTAGTAGAAGCCGACCTCGGGGAAGATCAGTTTGGATTCCGTAGAAAAATGGGAACACGTGAGGCAATACTGACCTTACGACTTATCTTAGAAGAAAGATTAAGGAAAGGCAAACCTACGTTTCTAGCATTTGTAGACTTAGAGAAGGCTTTTGACAATGTTGACTGGAATACTCTCTTTCAAATTCTAAAGGTGGCAGGGGTAAAATTCAGGGAGCGAAAGGCTATTTACAATTTGTACAGAAACCAGATGGCAGTTATAAGAGTCGAGGGACATGAAAGGGAAGCAGTGGTTGGGAAGGGAGTAAGACAGGGTTGTAGCCTCTCCCCGATGTTATTCAATCTGTATATTGAGCAAGCAGTAAAGGAAACAAAAGAAAAATTCGGAGTAGGTATTAAAATCCATGGAGAAGAAATAAAAACTTTGAGGTTCGCCGATGACACTGTAATTCTGTCAGAGACAGCAAAGGACTTGGAAGAGCAGTTGAACGGAATGGATGGTGTCTTGAAAGGAGGATATAAGATGAACATCAACAAAAGCAAAACGAGGATAATGGAATGTAGTCGAATTAAGTCGGGTGATGTTGAGGGTATTAGATTAGGAAATGAGACACTTGAAGTAGTAAAGGAGTTTTGCTATTTGGGGAGCAAAATAACTGATGATGGTCGAAGTAGAGAGGATATAAAATGTAGACTGGCAATGGCAAGGAAAGCGTTTCTGAAGAAGAGAAATTTGTTAACATCGAGTATAGATTTAAGTGTCAGGAAGTCGTTTCTGAACGTATTTGTATGGAGTGTAGCCATGTATGGAAGTGAAACATGGACGGTAAATAGTTTGGACAAGAAGAGAATAGAAGCTTTCGAAATGTGGTGCTACAGAAGAATGCTGAAGATTAGATGGGTAGATCACATAACTAATGAGGAAGTATTGAATACGATTGGGGAGAAGAGAAGTTTGTGGCACAACTTGACCAGAAGAAGGGATCGGTTGGTAGGACATGTTCTGAGGCATCAAGGGATCACCAATTTAGTATTGGAGGGCAGCGTGGAGGGTAAAAATCGTAGGGGGAGACCAAGAGATGAATACACTAAGCAGATTCAGAAGGATGTAGGTTGCAGTAGGTACTGGGAGATGAAGAAACTTGCACAGGATAGAGTAGCATGGAGAGCTGCATCAAACCAGTCTCAGGACTGAAGACCACAACAACAACAACTGGCGTGTGCCGCTTTGTTAACATCGGTATTCGCTGTCGAGTTTGACTGTGAAGAGCCCTAAAATGGAGTCCGTAGACCAGTTGGAAAAGCAGACCGTGTTTCACAAGCAGAGCTGCTCGTTATACAGACGGTAAACGAAAGCACTTAACGTCAGTTGTTGTGTGACTCAGCTGCAGCGACATTTTGTACCCACGCGTACCAATTAAATTGGTTTACGTTTTCAGCCTGTAAAGGTAAACACAACTCTTATGTGGACATTCATCCGTGAAGGATTTCTGACGATCGAAGCCAAATAAATCACAGCATTGAGGCGAGGTATTTTTAAGTTAACTGCCCTTCTTGAGATGAATGTTCTACCTGAATCCATAGCAAGGGCAGTCTTACTGGATTATTTCGTCTACAAAGGTTAGCTGCCATTTGGGTCCATTTTGGCATTTTTCCCTTAAGTAGCCCTGTTCGGAAGAAAAGAACATTTTATGTGCGTAACACGGTTGACACTCCTTGCCCAGTGGTATAGACAGAACTTCCGCTTTGGATACAGCTGCTTCACTTACCTGCTTCGGTCACTAGTACGCCATTTTTTTATATTTTAGGACCTGTAAAAGACAAGATTATTTTGTTTAGCCGCTTCCTTGGAACATGTCACTAAAGTTTATCGTTCAGTTTATTTCTTCCAATTACAGTTGTTGTAATTGTTATATAGTTCACTCGTTAATGTGTCACATTTTATCTTGGTTAAATGATCTTACGCCGCATTGTCACTGAAACAATTCCTCTCGTTTTATTCCTAAATCTAACATCAACAGTTTTCATCTTTGGAAACGGAGATACTCTGTAGAAGCACTAGTTTAAATCTCTGATCCTACAAAAATTTCACTGCACACATATTTATCTTTGTACCTGATGATGACGTAACAGCTGAAAGCCGGCCGGTGTGGCCGTGCGGTTCTAAGCGTGACCGCTACGGTCGCAGGTTCGAATCCTGCCTCGGGCATGAATGTGTGTGATGTCCTTAGGTTAGTTAGGTTTAAGTAGTTCTAAGTTCTAGGGGACTGATGACCTCAGCAGTTAAGTCCCATAGTGCTCAGAGCCATTTGAACCATTTTAACAGCTGAAAACAGGTTTGTGAAATAAATAATACGTATCGTAGAATATTACTCCGGTACAGTGTGTGCTCTCATTCATAAAGGAAGATAAGTCCTGCTGACGACTGTGTCATAGGAGATCAGCACATTCTTTGAAGAGAAAGTTGAAGTATAAAATGAATCATGGTCTTCTCCGTGGAAACATTGGGGACTTCTCGTAAACGACTCTGATATGCCACCGAAAATACTTACCGGGTAGTGAGATGGTGGTTTTAAGACCACTCCTCCTCACTGCAAATCAACTGTCGTAACTTTCTCCATTAGCGTCGTTCGTAATCAAATGGTAATTATTTTTGAAGGCAGCTAGCGACCGGACCCGACTTCGCCGCTTTTCGCCACAAATGTACACGGGCGGACGACGTGTCTGTTGTAGCGGCAATAAATTAAACACACACAGCTTTCATGTGAATGTGAGTTCCTTAGTGGTAACCCTATCAAAACCCTGCAGCAGTTCATGACAGTAGCCTGCACATACAGGCAGAAAAAGCGGCTGGGAAACTTAAATTAAGCGATGTGTATAGTCATCAGTTACCTGGGAAAATATTAGGAAAAAAATCAGCAGTGTCGTAACTGTGATAAGGTAAAAGTATATTAAGTTATACATATAATGTGGTTTGTTGAAACAGGGAAGGAATTGCGGAAAATAATTATCATGACAAAGCTTAGGTTGCTGGACCTAGCGATGAAACATCTCGATGGCAGTATACGAGGAAAAGTGGAAATAACTACGTAGTATGAAACTTCCTGGCAGGTTAAAACTGTGTGCCGGACCGAGACTCGAACTCGGGACCTTTGCCTTTCGCGGGCAAGTTCGAGTCTCGGTCCGGCACACAGTTTTAATCTGCCAGGAAGTTTCATATCAGCGCACACTCCACTGTAGAGCGAAAATTTCATTCTAGGGACTACGTAGTATGTTTACCGCAACAGTTTATGATGACACAGGGTGCAAAAATGCGGACAGTTTCGAAGTAGTGGGAAGACTAAACGGGAAAACTGTGATGCATGATTTTATGATCTGCAGACCGAGGCACTGCGTCGAACTACATGTACGTGTTCCTATGAAACGATTCCGTCATTGTTTTTATTCTCCGTGTTACGTCTTGGTCGGAAACCGAAGCCGTCAACGTGGAACTTGTTTGTGAGTAATGCTGTAACGACATTGTGAACATCTCCGAGGCATGTTTATGGCTAGAAGAGTTAAACATGGAGATGGTTCCGTACTTAGGCCATCTCAGCAAGGAGCGCCGTTCCGACCAACTCCGAACCTTCTCCGGCAGCAAAGAGGGGGAAACTGTGTCGTGGTGTCTAGGGCACACCCGCAGCAGTGAGGGACTACTTGTCCGTGGACGCATATAAAAGCTCCCGACAGCAGCTACAAAAAAGAGCATATCGCTGAAAGCCTGTCCATCACCCGTGTGGGGGGCGAAGGAGATTAAACAAGACGAGAAAGAGAGAGAGAGAGAGAGAGAGAGAGAGAGAGAGAAAACGGTTAGGGACACTCCTTATCTGCTAATAACCGCGCTTTTCCTGCCTGAAATTTCACTTCTCTGGCCCATGAAACTTGGCCTTTGGATCTGTGTTCCGGACTATATTAGTGATCGTGGTGTGACGTAGTGCACTGTGTTGCTGGCCATAGAAAATGCTTCTCTTTGGACTGTTAACCTACACTACCAATGACGAATATGAAACACTGGAATCACCGCGGATAAGAAAAATGGCATTCGCGCCGCATCCACATCTCTTTTATTTGAATGGTCAGACATAAAATCTCGTAAACCACCGAAACGTAATCTGTACGCTGAAGCTCTGCCGCATCTTGCGCTAGGCCTAAAAGCTGGATCTCGCAATGTATATGGCATGCCTTGTGTTCTCGATATTTTCCGTATGTTACAACTTTCAGAAGTAATTTCTGAAATGCGTGTTGCAGAAATTTTCTGCTAAATATTTCCGCAATATTTGGAAGTCAGATGTATTTGTGTTATAAGTTGTCGCATCCTGCAAACTTCAATGTTAGTCGTATTAGTTTGTTTGTTTATCGAAACCCACAATCCTCCAAGTCGTGGGAGACGGGTAACGGCATGAAGCAGAGGATTGCCTATACGGGCGGAGTACAGTGGGGACTGTGTGTGCCCCGAGTCCGCTACGGTAACTGTGAAAGCCCTACAGGAGCCCCGAAAAGTGACGGCCAGCGGGGCTCGAGAGAAGCTACGGTAGGCACAGCAAACCAGTAATGGATAACCCATTTGTTTTGAACAAACGACCCTCGGATCAAAACCATTGCTGAAAGTGAGAGAAGCTTGGAAGAGAGACTGTGAACGATCTGCATAAGTAGAAATGCTTCAGGAAGAACTTAAACAAATGTGCGGAGTGCACCATAACGTTAAATCGTGTTAACATGATACTTCTACAGTTTTTAACGGTTGCATTGCTGGCTTGTAACCATATTTAAGAGGAAACTGTACATTCACTTATTTCATGCTGAATTTGTGTGATGTCGTCTGTGGTATACAGGTAAGAGGCGATGATAAATCAGAATTTACAATGGTTAGAGCGTCGTAGAATAGCCTTCATGTCGCTTAGAGGCAGCTTCCAGCAACTGCATAAATGGCTTCTGCTGATGCATACGAATAAGAGATGACAGAAAGGTAACGCAGCTGCCAGGACAACGGAAACAGGATGCACGTGTAAAAACTGCGGAAACTGAGCGAGAAAAGCATGTCTTCATTTCTAACCGTTGGAGGCGTTAAAAACGCATCTATTCTCTGCGCATTCAAGTGAATATTGTGGCACTCCGTTCCGAATTGGTAAGAATAGCGAAGAAGAACAAAAATTATTATTATCGATCACATGCAATGCAAGCAGACGAGAATCGTATGCATGGATTCGACTTTAATTTTTAAAAGAAAGGAATTATTATTGCGGATATCTGGACAGATCTCTAGGCATACGTGTGCTAGTCACAGTATAAATTACTACCTCGAAAAAATGACGTGTCGTAATTAACTTTCTGTTCGTTTGTACGTACGTGTCTGAAATTGTGGTACGCACTGAACTCCTCGCGCCACAGTACCGTAGCACGCACGTAGATTCCATTTCGGAAATCTTTAGGGAATTCAATATTCCGAGATCCACCGTGTCAAGAGCGTGCAGAGAATATCGCATTTCAAGCATTACCACTCACCAGGGACGACGCAGTCGCCGACGGCCTTCACCTAACTTCCGAGAATAGCGGCATTCCCGTAGAGTTGTCAGTGCTAACAGACATGTAGCACTGCATGAAATAACAACAGATATCAATGTTGGTCGTACGACGCATGTATCCGTTAGGACAGCGCGGCGAAATTTGATGTTAATGGACTGTGGCAGCAGACGACCGACGCTAGTGCCTCTGCTAACAGCACGGTATCGCCTGCAGCGCCTCTTCTGGGCTCGTGACCGTATCGGTTGGACCTTGGGTAACTGGAAAACTGCGGCCTTATAGATGAGTCCTGAATTCAGTTGATAAGAGCAGATGGAAGGTTTCGAATGTGGCGCAGACCCCACGGAGCCACGGACCAATGTTGTCAACGAGGCACTGTGCAAGAAGCTGGAGTGGGCTGTGTTTACATGGAATGGAATGGACTGGGTGCTCTGGTCCAAGAGAACCCCTTGTTGACTGGAGTATGCTCAGCTGCTTGGAGACCATTTGCAGCCGTCTATGGATTTCATGTTCCCATACAACGATGGAACTTTTATATGGATAACAATTCGCCATATCATCGGGCTACAATTTTTCGTGTTTGGTTTGAAAAACAATATGGACAATTCGAGCGATTGAGTTGGCCTCCCAGATCGCCCGACATGAATCCCATCGAACATTTATTGGACATAATCAAGAGGTCAGTTCGTGCATACAGTCCAGCACCGGCAAGGATTTCGCAATTATGGACAGTTATAGAGGCAGCATGAAACTATATTTCTGCAGGGGGGGGTCTCCCAATCACTTGTTGAGTCCATGCCACATCGAGTTGCTGCAATATGCCGGGAAAAAAATGAGGTATCCCAAGACTTTTGTCACCTCCGTGTAGAACAGAAGGGCACAGCCAGTCTCCTTTTTATGAATGGCATGCAGGTATAATAAGGGGCTGTACATTGGTTTGAACCAGGCGCCGCCATGACAGTAGCCCCTAAACATTACCAGACTACTGTTTGCAATTGCTTCTTCTTAAATTCCTGTCGTGTCCACGCTACTTTTGTTCAAATGGTTCAAATGGCTCTGAGCACTATGCGACTTAACTTCTGAGGTCATCAGTCGCCTAGAACTTAGAACTAATTAAACCTAACTACCCTAAGGACATCGCACACATCCATGTCCGAGGCAGGATTCGAACCTGCGACCGTAGCGGTCGCTCGGCTCCAGACTGTAGCGCCTAGAACCGCACGGCCACTCCGGCCGGCTGCTACTCTTGTTGTAAATAATAAATATTACAGTGCTTTCGTGAATAACCCAATGCCACGAAGGCATTTTAGATCGCATTTTTGATCGAGTAATACGACGCATCTGGCCTCGTTAACGTAACTCTCCTTTCGCTAAAAATTTCGAATAACCACGAAGGGAAGTTTGTCACCTGAGAAGGAAACTTTGGTAACCCAGCGTTTTCGTTAGTGTGGAATGTCGGTACTGATGATCTGTCTATGACCTCTTCCCGAAAGTGCCGGGAAAATATTTTATGTCCGGACGGTTTTCAATGTTTCCGTCTTACTGCGTTCGACGATAACCGTCTTCGAGTTGTACTTATAGGAAATCTAATGTCAAATTATAGAGATACAACCACTATCGTAAAAGCAATCGGCTCAACTAAAATGAATGTGTATAAAAGAAAATATTGCTTGAATGACTCAACTTAGGAATGAAATGTGATTCCTTTACATTTTAGACTATAATCGGAAGGACCAGTACACCTGTAAATGATGAAGGCCGGCCGGAGTGGCCGAGCGGTTCTAGGCGCTTCAGTCTGGAACCGCGCGACCGCCCCGGTCGCAGGTTCGAATCCTGCCTCGGGCATGGATGTGTGTGATGTCCTTAGGTTAGTTAGATTTAAGTAGTTCTAAGTTCTAGGTGACTAATGACCTCAGATGTTAAGTCCCATAGTGCTCAGAGCCATTTGAACCATAGTTGCTGCTCTGTGGCGTACTACGGTACTGTGCGTGGGGATTTCAGTGTGTACCTGCAGACAACTAAAAAATTTATTACGTAAATTTACTATTTCAATGTCATCACTCAAAACGTTATGAGGCTAGCTTCACAAGTCTACGAATGTGTCTCTTTCCACTTCCGAATTGAAAGCAGAATTCTGTCAGCCTTGAACGACCCTTGCATATTGCAATTTCGGTTGAATGCGATTGTTCACCGGTGCATTCTTCGGGGATCGAGTTGAAGATGATAAACTTTTTTGTGTAGAGAAAAAGATATTTTATCGCGCAATCTGAAATGAGATTGCAGGTGGGTGCGTGTGCGTGTGCGTGCGCGCAGGCGCTCGCTCGCTGGTATTGGGACGGCGCGGCGAGGCTGCGGCAGAGGTGATGGATGGCGCCGGCTGCCAGCTCTTCAATCAGCCGCAGCTGGCGGTTCGCACGGCACCCTCCTCCAGAAATAATTACCCCGCTGGCGCTGTCAGCGCGGATCCGCGACCTGTCGTGCAGACAACAGCGCCGCGGGGATAGCGTGTCCGGCTCGGCGGCGCACGCCAGCCAGCCAGCCCCTGACAAACGGCGCTCTAAATTCCGACGCGCCACTCGGTCGCTCCGCGGACGCGGGCACACTCCCCCCTCGTCGTATGTAACCGGCCTCTGTGCAAGGGCTGCGCTCCTCCTGCCCACTGCGGCTTCGTGGAAATTCATTCCACCGTCGAGTCGCTGCTGCTGGCACTGTCGCTTCTAAATATACGAGGGAGATTTCATAAATCGGGTAAATTTCCATGAAAGAGTGGAACATTTTTGTTGTGCCTTCGTGGTCGATGATTATTCCAAGAATCGTATAAAGTATTTCAACATTGTCTGTCGTACACTTGCTGACAGCCGTCTGAAGTGGTCAGTATGTCGACTGCTATTGAAAATGTGGGAAACAGAGTTTCGTGCTGTTATTAAATGGTTTTTATTTGAAGGATTGGACTGCCCCACAGATCAGAACAGAAGTGGACGGCATCCACACGGACTCCGCACCATCACTGAAGACCATTTACTTTTGGATTCATGAATTTGAACGTTTTCGAACAAGCACCGAATACGAAACGCACTCTAGCCGCCCAGTTGAGGTCACCACGGAGGAAACCATTGACTAAATTCGTGATGTGGTAATGCAAGATCGCCGAATAAGAATTCGTGAGATTACTGAGACTGTAGCTATCTCAACTGAGCGAGTGAATAATATCCTGCATGGAAAATTGGCTATAAAGAAGCTGTGTGCGAGGTGAATACCGTGATTGTTCACAGTCGACCAAAAGCGCACCTTGCACAACATTCCGACATAATGTCTGGCGGCGGGCCAGTGTGGCCGAGCGGTTCTAGGCACTTCAGTCTGGAACCTCGCGACCGCTACGGTCGCAGGTTCGAATCGGTCATGGATGTGTGTGATTTCCTTAGGTTAGTTAGGTTTAAGTACTTCGAAGTCCTAGGAGACTGATGACCTGAGATGTTAAGTCCCATAGTGCTCAGAGCTGTTTGAACCATAATGTCTGGTAGTATTTAATCGCAATCGGCAAGATCTTTTGCGCCGATTTGTGACTGTTTATGATACCTGGATCCATTATTACACAGTGAAAACGGCTTAAAAACAATGGACAGAGGCTGATGAAAAGTGCACCGTAGAACGCAAAGACCATTTTGTCAACTGATAAGGAGATAGCCATTATTTCTTGGGATCCACAAGGAGTAATTCTCATAAATTGCTTGGAAAAAGGCGGAAACATAACTGGACCCTATTATGCTTCACTGCTGGGTCTGAAAAGACACCAACACACCAAAAAGTGCTCCTTTACTAAGATAATGCACCATCTCACACGTCAGCAGTAAGAATGGCGGAAGGGCATGAATTGGGCTTTGAATTGATTCCTCATCCCCTTATACACTAGACTTACCCCAAGTGACTTCTTGCTGTTAACTAACTTGAAACTTTGACTTGTACGAAGAAATTTTCATCAAATGGAGTAGTGAAGTTGCAGCAATGAGTATTTCTCGAATACGATGAAAAAGCTGGAGCATCGCTAGACGGAAAGCAGACTGCTTTAAGAAGTGAGGTGAGTTGTTAACCAAACAAACTTGTTTTCTTGCTTTTTTACCAGACTTAGCAAACAACCCAAATAAAATCTCGAGAGATAATTCGGTACATACCAAGCACTATCGGGGTTAGATAAGTACTTGTAGTACTTGTCATGTTGAAAGAACCGTGCACACTACGTCTACGGTATCCATGAAATCTGCCCACCGCTTACGTTTTTTTTCTGTCTTTGGTGACCGTAGCGCTCATTTAGGTACAGGACTTTCGGCAGACACATTAAATACTGCGAATCTGGATCTAGTAAAACGGAAGTGAAACACTGAATTTTGTTATCAAATAATGGAGCCAATTCGGTATATATTTACACACGATCCAGATTCTCACAACGGCGTCGGACTGCTTACCAGTCTCGGCGCGGGGATTCTCCAGCTGCGGCCGCTTCTGCACCGTCACCCAGTCCCCGTTAGCGGCCAGGCCTTCCAGTTGACTGGGTTGTGCCCCGCTCTCAACTATCTAACTTCAGTTAGGCCAGGAAAATTTTCAGCCTCGACGACAAGGTCAGAGATCTCGGAGCTGACCACTTTCGTTTCACACCGTTTTACAGGGATTTCCAGCGTAGCGAGAGGTTGTTAACCTAGATGTTCGGTCTCTTTAAACACATCACCATAGTCATCATCATCATCATCACGATGTTTGCTGGTCTCACTTGACGGTTGACCAGAATTTGAATATCGCAGTAGTTCAGAATCTCAGAAGTTAGCATGTGTTACCTTACTATTGCCCCCACTTCTGCTCTAGTTAAAATGGTTCAAATTGCTCTGAGCAGTATGGGACTTAACATATGAGGTCATCATTCCCCTAGAACTACTTAAACCTAACTAACCTAAGGACATCACACACATCCATGCCCGAGGCAGGATTCGAACCTGCGACCGTAGCGGTCGCGCGGTTCCAGACTGAAGCGCCTAGAGCCGCTCGGCCACACCGGCCGGCTCTAGCTAAACTTTCAGTTTCGGGAGACGTACAATTTGCAGGGAAATTCAATACCCATCGCATTATCCACATACTACATAATTAGCCAGAAGTGTTGAATGAAAAAGAAAGAAAGTGCACTTGAACTAAAGTAGGATTGAATTATACTTTGCCGGCCGGTGTGGCCGACCGGTTCTAGGCGCTTCAGTCTGGAACCGCGCGACCGCTACAGTCGCAGGTTCGAATCCTGCCTCGGGCATGGATGTGTGTGATGTCCTTAGGTTAGTTAGGTTTAAGTAGTTCTAAGTTCTAGGGGACTGATGACCTCAGATGTTAAGTTCCATAGTGCTCAGAGCCATTTGAGCCGTTTTTAAAATGCACCCCTTAAGAGCTGAAGAGCGACGAGCACTTTCATATTCACTGCTCTAAAACGCACCTCTTCTACTGCAAGCTCTTTGCTATTATGAACGACCTGTAGAATGCAGTAAACAGTTGAAAATACGCTATTCTCTTACTGTGAAAGAGCATAGCCAATGTAATTGGCTTGCCGTTGCATACAATAAGCCCGTCTGAGCCAACGCTAAAGGGGGCTCTCAATATGGTGTCCATTCATTGAGTGAATAATACCCTTCCAATATGTTGGTAAGCGCGAAGACTAATCTGTAATGTTAAGATCATTTCACTAACTTATCAAAAGACAAATTGATGTAGTTAGAACTAATGAGTGCACTGCACTCGCCCATAGCTGTGAATACGGTTCACAGTAACAACATGAACATGTTTTTACTGCATGCAGTATCCGAAGACAAGAATAGAGCAATGTGAACTCATTTGTTTACTGCAATCTGTATGTCATTCACAACAGCAAAGGGCCTGCGGTGTGTGTGCGTGCGTAGAAGACATGTGCTTCACAATAGCGAAGATAACAAGTGCTCATAGCTCTTGAAAGTATTCATTTTATAGCCCATGTTTACTGGACATTTTTGTCTTCTTTTGGATCATACTACCATCTCTAAAAATATGAAATACTTTTTCGAACACCTCGTATAATTCAGCTTGCTTTATACGGCGGTTATCAACTTTTTCCAAGATGTGTGTCACCTGGTGATTAAGCCGGAATTGCTAAGTTCTCTAATTACTGAAATATGTCAGAAAACTTGATTAATGTCGTTAACTAGCTTCCATCCAGTGTCAGTGTCATTGTAAATGTTTTCCGGGCCATTTTTTTCTCTCTTTTTTTTTGCCGTCTTGCTTACTGAAATTAGCCCTTACACACTAGAGTCTTCACAGAAATATCCGCGGAACATGAAATGCAAAACATTAATACAAACACTTAAAGGGAAGCAGACAGTATTTGCTAGGCTTCTAACTGGCGGCAATAAACAGCGTGGAGGACAGGGGCCATTACTCCAGATTGCTAAGTTCTGCATCTGCGCTGGTGCTCAGGGGAATCGGAGAGAGAACTACAAAACATGACAGAGCAGTCGTGACGACAAAGACGTGGATTGGGGGTGGGGGGTGGGGGTCGGGTGATATCTTTTTACCAGATGGTAAAAGATGCACATTGTTGCAGGCGTCAGTACTGTAGAACTGTCACGTGACACTTGGCGGCAAGTGTCAGGAGCCGATCGCGATATTCGTTCTCATTTTCTGAGTACACAAACTAACTGCGACTGCTGATATCGTAAGAGAAATCACAGGCGCTGACGCACCTGTATTTCGAAGTTTTATGACCTCGAAGTGACCACTTCCCAGTAAGCTCCTGACCTCAGAAAAACGGGTCTTCTGTCAAATGCTAGAAAGAGCAGTGGCCACGCATCTGCTGGGTCATAGAGAGGAGACAGTGTCTTCATTTCTCTGAGGTGACCCATCCTGTATTGGCGCCAGCTGATACCAGAGTAAATGTTTATTGTATCAACGCGTCTCTTTGAAGAAGGAGCCATTCTATTTTTTGCAGATTTTAACGGTTGTTTCCATTTTCATGTAAGTATTAAGTTTTCTCGTAATCATATTTGAGATAAGATTCTGGGATACTGCTCTCTAGAGTGTAAGACATCTGGTTGTTTCGTTTTCCTCGTATTTTTCTTTGACAGACTTCGAAATAAAATTAATATAAAAACAAAAATAAACAAGTTTCGGAGGTATACGAAAATAATTTTAATTAATTCGTGTGTTTGTTCCTTTGCCGTCTCGACTCGTGATGAGACTGGCTCTAATTGTAGCGTCACAAGTAGAAAGGGGAGTGGGAGAGACATTTCGCTTATAAGCTGTAACACCAGAAAATAAACTATTTTGTTGATTTATTTACTTTAGACGAGTACAGAAAGGTGGCACTGTGTAACAGGAGAAGTCGTTTTAGTATCGAATAAAAAAAATAGTGTAAGTTACGTTTTATTCCACCGGTATGATCGGGTTCGGCCGAATTGTGCCATCATCAGCTGTAATATTAAAGTACAGGAGGCCTGTTTTCATCACCGGCTGCAGCTGGTGTCTGTTGTTACATTTCAAGTTGTAACGACGCCCACCAACCGATGGCGCAGTTATCAACAGTTCTGTATTTCAGTATTAAATCTGTTGATGTAGGTACAGAAATAAGGAAGTCTGAACCTACGAACTTTTAATGATTACTGGACACAAGCGTCAAAACCTTTTTTTTGTAAGATAGTGACAGGTAATATCAGGGACCTTCGCAGGTACTTGAGTATTGGATATTGGAACAGGAAAGAGGTCAACTGGTTCCGTCACGGACATTTCTCACATGTGCTGATGAAAGAGAAGAGGCGCTTCTGATGTGCATTCTGACGGGCAAAGGAACTGGGGGAAGCCACCTCACACCTCAGAATAACCCACAATCCACTGAATGGTGGTACGCACCCTGACTGTTAACTCCAATTTCAAGCGGAAAACCTCAGCAGCGATGTCTGGTTTTAGGACGAGTCCGTTGTTTATCGGCTTCTTTTTTTCACGCGCGCAATGTCAGTACTGATGTTTTTCAGTAAAAATACAATGTTTCGAGTTATATAGTGTAAATATTGCGGAATTTGTCTACTGCGCAAAAATGTCCTTCCGCTTGAGGGTAAGACTTTTCGGTGCTTTCTTCTAATAGCCAGTCGCATGACTTGTTTCCGAACGTGAAGAAATATTTGAGAGGAAGGACTTTGGTAGAGAAGGTACTAAAACCGACAAAAAGCAAGAGTTACCGGTGATTAATGTGTTTAAATTAACTGAAATGAGTAATCAGAATATACAACGTATGACTAAATAATCTCTTGAGTAATATTGGAATAATATTCTTAAGGGTAACCAACTTCGAAAATCCCCATAATGCTCAAAGGTATCTGTGGCAGCAACTTTTAACGCAATAATTAGCAGAAATAAAGGAACGCTCATCTTTGCTTTAGATTTTCGGCAATCATTTAGGTCCCACGCCAAGCTTACGACGATTATTTTCAATGAGTTCCCTGGTTACGCGCGTAGTTTACGCGCTGCAGCTGTTGTTCACATTTTTTGCAGTTAAATAATACCGCAACTGCGGTTGGAAGTTACGAGCTCACGGACTTCTTCTTCCGACCGTCAGTCCGCGCCATTTGGCGGCATCCCCGTGCTTGAGATGAGGCAGCGGTGACACGAACGGGCCTCCGAGCCCGTGGCCGCCTCGTCGTAGCCCAGCTTGTTGAGGGGCCGTTGACACCGGGAGTCACCAGCTGACCTTCGGCCCCATCAGTTGCGCAGGGACAACGCGCCTCTTCCGCATGTCCCAATCACTTCTTCTGACTGCTCATCACTGACCAACGTTCAAGAGAATGTTTGGTGCCCAATTTGGAGTGACGAAAGGAGTAGAGCGATCTAGGCGAAAGGACATTACGTCTGATGAAAATTATACAGAAATTAAGGCGGAAAGCTAACATCTGTGTCCGTGACTCTTCTACATCTACATCTACGTGATTACTCTGCTATTCACAATAAAGTGTCCGGCAGAGGGTTCAATGAACCACCTTCAAGCTGTCTCTCTACCGTTCCACTCTCGAACGGCACGCGGGAAAAACGAGCACTTAGTTTTTCTGTGCGAGCCCTGATTTCTCTTATTTTATCGTGACGATCATTTCTCCCTATGTAGATGGGTTCCAACAGAATGTTTTTGCAATCTGAGGAGAAAACTATTGATTGAAATTTCCTGAGAACATCCTGTTGCAACGAAAAACGCCTTAGTTTTAATGATTGCCACTCCAATTCATGTATCATATCTGCGACACTATCTCCCCTATTTCGTGAAAATACAAAACGAGCTGCCCTTCTTTGTACTTTTTCGATGTCAACCGTCAGACCCACCTGACGCGGATCCCACACCGCACAGCAGTACTCCAGAATAGGGCGGACAAGCGTGGTGTAAGCAGTCTCTTTAGTAGACCTGTTGCACCTTCTGAGTGTTCTGCCAATGAATCGCAGTCTTTGGTTTGCTCTACCCACAATATTATCTATATGATAGTTCCAATTTAGGTTATTTGTAATTGTAATCCCTAAGTATTTAGTTGGATTTACAGCCTTCAGATTTGTGTGACTTATCGCGTAATCGAAATTTAGCTGATTTCTTTTAGTACTCATGTGAATAACTTCACAGTTTTCCTTATTCAGGGTCAATTGCCACTTTTCGCACTTTACAGATATCTTATCTAAATCATTTTGCAAGTCGTTTTGATCATCTGATGACTTTACAAGACGGTAAATGACAGCATCGTCTGCAAACAATCTAAGACGGCTACTCAGATTGTCTTCTATGTCTTTAATATAGATCAGGAACAATAGAGGGCCTATAAGACTTCCTTGGGGAACGCCGGATATTACTTCTGTTTTACTCGATGACTTTCCTTCTACTACTACGAACTGTGATCTTTCTGACAGGAAATTACGAATCCAGTCGCACAACTGAGGCGATACTCCCTAGGCACTCCGTTTGGTTTACAGTGTCACAATTTCTGCCATCGAGATCTTCAGCTTTTCTGGAAAGAATTGCAATTGTGTGTATTTACGTCCTGGATGTGTTTCGTGGGGAATTGATATTAAATGTGCTTAGGAGCAATCGAGAAGAAATGGAAGTGGTGGAAACTCTAGTGTAATCTAGAGAATATATCTCGCTCATGACTCCAGTTTTTTCAGGTCATTCGTCATTATCAGCAGTAGACACTACGCTCATTATTTAAAGTTATGTAACACTTTCACTCAAGACTCTCTGATCTTGCGTGCTGTCATTTGCAACTAAATATGTGTAAATATGTGCTTTGGTTCACAGTATGTCGGAGGCAAGACAGTGCAAAAAAAAAAAAGAAACCGCATGTCATAAAGAAAAGAAAGCATGTAAACCGTCTGAGGATGAATCACAACGAAACCGGTAACGGTATCCTTTGAATAAAGGAACTGAAAGTAAATTTGTGGCTGTTTGCTGTCCTAACACCATCAACATTTGTCTTCAAACAACAGCCACGGTCTCCATCATGTCATCATATGACAAAATTGCACTGTCTAGTCCTTTTATAAGGCAACTGCTCTGCGACAGTGGATGTCTATATTCGTCTGAGACATTCTAAACATGCACTGCGGTTAAAAATCTCGTTCCTGTGTGATAAGGTGTTCTGTCGTCATTCGTAGTTCACGTTGAACTGTAGGTCTGCCTACAACTGGCTGGGTAATTTCAGTTCACAGGTTTGAAGTTAGAAACGACATATTGATCAGGGACAAAAATTTGGAAATCCCGCGAGAAATGCATGCTTGAATAACAAATCAGATGCTAGCCAAGCCTGCAGGTTGCGTTATTTGACCACGAACGGCACCTGTGCAATTTCATCAGTACGTTGCAAGTGTCAATCGCGATCAGAACAGTGTTCTGTGTAGTTATGCGAGAATTATGTCGGAGCTAAATGAATTCGAAAGTGGGGAAATTGTTGGTGCTCGTGTGGGATGTGCTTTCGTAACGATGGTAGCCAAAGTTTTTGGTGTTGCTGGTGGTACCATATCGGTGATTTACACCACATAGAGGGAAAGCGGGAAAACGTTATCCGCTAAGTCAACGTGGGCGAAATTGCTTTTTCAGTGGTAGTGACAGACGGTTATTGAAGTGGATTGTGGCGAGAAATAAGAGGACAACGGCTCCTAAAGTCACTGCGGAACCGAATGTCGCACTGGTGAACCCTCTCAGCAACAAAAACACGAGTGGAGCACCTTAAGCTGGGAATTGCAAGGCGAGCTGGAATTCGAAAATCAGTTCTGAGTGACGCTAATGCCGATAACAAGAAAACCTGGTGCCGAAGCCATAAAACCTGGACTGTGGAGCGGTGGAAGAACGTAATTTCGTCGTATGACTCTTGTTTCACACTGTTTCCAGCTTTTGGTCGATTGTACATCCCAAGATTGAAGCATGGCGGGGGTTCGGTGACGATTGAGCAGCCATATCGTCGTGTTCAGTGGTTGCGTTGCAAGGTCGCACTATTGCCAAGGTTTATGTGGGCATTTTAGCTGATTAGTTCGATCCCACTGTACACTGTTTGTGCCCCAATGGTGATGCTCACAGCTCGTGTATTCCAGGACTGGTTTTCTGAGGTCTAGGATGAATTGCCTCATGTAATTGTCTCATCTCCCACGACACGTCACCAGATCTTAATATTATTGAGCCTTTGTGGCCTACTTGGAGAGAAGGGTGTGTTATCCTTCTTCACCTCCATCGTCATTACCTGAACGCCACTATTTTGCAGGAATAATGGTATAAGATTCCCTTGAATACCGTAAAGGACCTGTATTTACTCATTCCGAGACAACAAGAAGGTGTTCAGAATGCCAATGGTTTTCCTACACCAATTAGGCATGATAACGTGTTGTGTTTGTGCTGTCCCCATATTTTTGTCCAACCCCTGTACCATGTTGCTGGAGGGGTTTCCAAACGTCATCCAGCCATCATGATCGAGAATTTCCGTCATGGAGGATTTATATAGATTCCTTAACGCACCTACAGTTCTTTCAACAATACCATGGCCTTACCGAATCCGACCTAACCTTCATCTCTATGACCTAGGCCGCATGCTAACTTATTGCTTACACAAATTGGACGCTTTGATGTGGTTTTTGTTGGTACTCTCATTGAATATCGAACATTTGTTTTAGTGCTCCCTTGTACATCATTGAAGGCCACACCTTTGTTACGACAAAACTCTCAACAAAACTTCGTTAACCTCTAGACTTTGCGGGTACACTTAATAGCTTCCCAAGCAGTTGGGCGTTGTCTTGAAACATGGAGCCATGGATTGGATTGACTCAGAAATTTGTAACTTCTGTTTCGTTACTGTTTGTTAGTATGCTTCGAAATGGCTATGGTGTTCACTGGTAGTCGTAGTATCGCAGGACCGACACTATAGCTTACTGTGCAGTGCTTCAGAATACACTGTAGCCGCGCGGGATTAGCCGAGCGGTCTTTGTCACTGCAGTCATGGACTGTGCGGCTAGTCCTGGCGGAGGTTCAAGTCCTCCCTCGGGCATGTGTGTGTGTGTGTGTGTGTGTGTGTGTGTGTGTGTGTGTGTGTGTGTGTTGTGTGTCTGTCCTTAGGATAATTTAGGTTAAGTAGTGTGTAAGCTTAGGGACTGATGACCTTAGCAGTTAAGTCCCATAAGATTTCACATACATACGCAATACACTGTAACGTGACCTTTACATGCCGGACTCTGTTGTGTAAAGCTTAAGATAAGGTACCTGCAGTTTGCAGTAAGATCGAGATTTAAAACTATGTCTGGCCATCCTGGATTATGTACTGTACCTCTTTAAATGAATGCTTTGGTGCTTTCGTAAAGGATGCCCCAGCCGTTTTCTTAAAGGATGTCACGGTCGTTACCCTACTACATCCTTGTCCAGCTCGAATTTGTGCACCATCTGTTACGCATTTCTTTATCAGTGAACTGTTGAACCGTAACCCATGTACCTCCCTTATTTCCTTACGACAGTAAGGGCATACTATGCGCTAATCACTTGACTACATTTTTTCATTTTTTTTCCCCATTTTGGCCGGTGGTTAGTGGTAGGAGGGTGGGAGTTATCCAGTCCGTGTCAACCGTGCTATGGAGAAAGTTCCCTTAGCGCAACTCTAAACTATGTTTCAATGGTAGCAGTTACCATTTCTCCTGGAGCTTGTGTGTTTCACTGAAATGTTGCCCACGTAGAACCCATCGGCGTCCGCATCGGTAGCTGCGGGGTCAGCGCGGCGGATTGCTAACCGAAGGAGCCCTTGTTCGATTCCCGGCCGGGTCGCAGATTTTCTTCGCTCAGGGACTGGCTGTTGCCCTTACGTGTGTATCGTTTTAACTGACAAGAAAATCGTCTCCTATACACTGTCTTATCGTCTTTCCGTAATGGGCAGGAAACGGAAATCGATAAACTGAAATTAAAAAAGAAGCATGGGATTGAGTCATTTCACATAAACCGCAGCACAGAAGTGAGTTTGTGTTAAAGAAGCTGACGTCGTAAACTACTGTTTTTCACACTTACTGAGTGTGTTGTTCTGAATCTCCAATTGATCCTAGAATTACAGGAATGTAAGACATTAATTTCACGTTTTCTGGACTTTTGACGGTGCTGTGACATTGTTTAGTAGGACAGTCTTATGAGTACATATGCAGGATATGTCTTAGAGAGATGGTAACGCCTGAAGATGTACACGGCTAAGGTGCAGCTGACATTTAAACATTCAGAGTGCCCTACTTCACGGTGCTGTATTCCTGCGATTGCATTCTGAATTTCCGCCACCCGCGGGAACTGGACAACAACAGGAACTTGGTGGCTGACCTGCGGTTTTTCTTAACAAGTATTGCGTGCACCCATAATCTCATGTCCTCCTTGTATATCTTTGGGTACGTTGTTCTACGTCACATCCGCGGCAGTCACCAGACGTTCGCTCTGCTCATCAGAAAAATAGCTAACTTTGAAGACAAACGGTTTGCTGAATCACCTGAGTACAGTCTTTAGTAAATTCTGCCGCTGGTGTATCAGTGGACTAAAAGCTTCATGAAACTTAAACCAATTAGATACGTAAATAAAGAGCTGCTGTGTCTGCTTGAAATTAACAGCCGTTACGTTTAAGAAATGGTTAGTTAGGCCATTTTGCAGAACATGCTAACCATACAACAGTTTCTCCTTTTTAAGGAATGGTGATTTTAAAGAATAATATTTTAGAAGACATTGAAAATTACAAGTTATTTAGTATAAAATGTAAAGAGAGAAACACGGTTTGGTTCGCGCAGCGGTAAAAGTACACAAGCAGTGAAAACATAGTTCTCAAACTGGTACAGGAGGTGACTGTCACATGAATATGCATAGATCTTTCCAAGGGATTTGACCATAAAACTGTACGAAATGTGTTAGAGATACTAGGAAAATAGCAGTTTATAGCAAATGGTTCTAGTCAAAATTATAAAATATAATGCAAAGGAAGAAAGAGCACTGTCTTCAAGTGAGGATATAGTTTTAGGTCATTGTGTTGGAGATCAAAAATATGTAAACAATAGTTCCCCAAGGTGATTTTGGAGACAATATTTGATTTGGCGAAAAATTTATTTGCTGTATCTGAACTGCTAGTAGCGAGATCATATGAGAGCTTCATGGAACAGGTAATCACGAAACAGAATTACGTTAAATATAAAACCAACGCCTCGAAACTTCAGCCCGAAGAGATGAAAAAGTAATACTATCGAACTGAACTCAGATGAAGCTCTGTTTCACGAATTCAAAGTTGTAGGAGATGGATTAGGCCAAACAACTGACACAGAATTACTGTTACACACTTTGATCTACCGGCTGATGTTGCGTTGCTTAAGGCACTGGAGTCATATTGGAGAGGAGCGGCCTTCCGATCCCCGTCCATAGCTGCACGTTCATTTATCCGTAAAGCACGTAAGTGAAATGCCGAGATGGTTGAAAAGGCAACAGATTATTTATTTTTTTTTATCCTTGTTTATTCCGAGCTTATGTTCCATCTCTAATGTCGTCGACATGAAGATAAACCTCATATTTAGTAGTAATGCTGCTACTACTGCAGCCATCAACGTAGTCGAGTTAACCAATGAACGATATGTGGCGACCTGGGTTATATCCGTCCATTTCGGCACTCCTCAGCAGCATGACTATGCATGACTAGGATGTAACATCCGGCGCGAGTGCCTTGGGCGCCATTTCCCTGGGGCCATAGTTTTCTGACGGGTGAGGAAAGAGAGAGATAGAGAGAGGGGGGGGAGGGGAGATTTGAGGCGAAATAGGAGGAGAACGAGAAGAAGAGAAATGACGGAGGAAACTAAAATTGGAAGGGGGCGATGATGTATGAAAGGGAATCCAGAGGAGATTCGGTTTAGACTGTGCTGAGCGACATTTCCATTAAGATGTCCGTCTCCCTGATACTAGTTTCTTGTCTTCCACTGATGTACTTCGTTCATCCTAAGAATAAACCCGACGTAAACAAACACAGACGAGGTGATCGATCAGCAGCCGTAGGACACGTACACTGGTTTTGTTACTCTCTTGGGAGTAGTCCTACTTATGTATTTGATATATTGTTACTATGTTACAGTAAATGAAACTTTAAGATATTAGAATATATTAACAGCCATCAACGTTTTCGTTAGCCAGACTTGATCTGCGTGGTTTTTATATCCAAAATCGTGTATAGTGGCAATCTCTGCAAACGCTAGTTGTGCACTGATTCTCGCGCTGTTCGTACGTTCTGTGAAAATGGCTGACATTGTTTCCCACTTATGGTAAAACACGCTCGCGGTTAAAAATGGCGAGAAACAAATTCCTTTAATGTTTATCAGGATATCGCAGATAAAATCGACTGTGAAGTTTTTCTAGAAACTGTATTTACGAAACATAAGGCGTTCGTGAACATTAGAAAAAAAAGATAGCGTTGGAGTCTGGTAATCGAATGTTCTGTCGGTCATTGGTTCGTTTGAATCTCTGTGGCATTCCTTTTTTTTTTCTTTTAGTTCCAATACCTATAGCATTTAAATATGAAATTCTCGTGAATTTAATTTTATATGCTAATTAACATCTACGTAATGCTCATTTTTATGAAAAATGCGCTTCTTGTTGTTTCTATTTACGTATGGCACGCAAAAATCCATTTCTCATTGCATGCATGATATTGTATAAAACATCGTTAATAAAGATTGTTTAGATTAAGAAAACATTACACAACGAAGTTTCCGTCAGAAAAATTAAAACTCAGATAGTCTTTATTTAGACTGTGTCCATTGCTTTGCCGGTCGTTGTGGCCGAGCGGTTCTAGGCGCTTCAGTCCGGAACCGCGCTGCTGCTACGGTCGCAGGCTCGATCCTGCGTCGGGCATGGATGTGTGTGATGTCCTTAGTTCTAAGTGGAGGGGACTGAGGACCTCAGATGTTCCATAGTGCTTAGAGTCATTTGAACCTTTTTTTCCCCACCGCAGATGTGGTATCACACGAGCCAGACTTAGAAGCGTAGTACAAAAACGGAAAACAATTTGCACGTCATCGAGCCCACGGTACGAATGAGTCTCTACAGTTGCCGCCGTACCACTGAAATCCGAACCCAATAGAATTGATCTGGAGCCAAGTTAAGGGATCAGTAGCAAGAAATAACAAGGCATTGGAGCTGCCAGTAGTACATGACAGTTCCAGTACTGAAATGTATTCCTCGGATTCGGATATGGAAGGATATTACCAGAGAATTGCCTAAGTGCTACCTTCAGTGGCTTCAGTATTCAGCTATAGTGAAATATCTGCAATAGGGTTTTGCGTCACACACAGCTCATGCATACAAATTACCCTGTGTTTACGTTAAGAATACTCATCACTGTTGTTTTTAATTACAGTACTATGTCAACTAAGGACGAGAGCACGTTATTTTTCGTCTGGTTTCCTAAGAAGCGCGTTGCCGGAGTTCCATATAATGTTTCATTCTGTTTACAAATTAAATGACACTCGAAGTATGTTGTTACTCTGGTCTTCTCTTCTTACGCCTTAACTGCAACTATTCGCACCACTGCAGGTTAGATGCACCAGCTGGTTGGCCAGTGCTGTCCAAGTCAAATGCGCCGGTAAAGCTGCTGTTTTGTATTATCGCTGAGCACATGTGCGCGTAACGCATAGTATAATACGTATCCTTATTATTGTACTTGACTACTCGAGACGGCTTGGGTTCCGCTCCAAGTGAAACGAAATCCAGTGAGATTCCAGCAAACGCGGACGAATACGTAGTGTAATGTGTACAGCGGGTTTATTCTCACGATGAATGCAGTATAGATAAGAGCCATTCTCGTTAAGCGAAATGAGCCAACGCAACTGTACTCGATTTTACCTTCGTTGTTTTGCCTGTTACGCCTTTGTATTAAACCGCGGTTAGCCGAGAGCGTTAATGCGCCGCTTCCGGAATACTGGGAGGTGCCACTGTCACGGATTGAGAGCTGGTGAGCCGGCCAGCGTGAACGTAGTTTTAAGGCGGTTACCCCACATCCCAATAGGTAAATAACGGCCTGGTACCCATGTCTTGACTACACTAAAATTTAGAAAACGGTCTCACAGTTGCACAAAGGATTTACTTTAGACGCAATCATATGGGGTAGACCAGTTCCGTTCTTGGAGGTAAATACGAGACGGATGATCTTAGATGTTTAATCTCCTTAAACCCACAATCAGCAGCAACAGCTTTAGATTACTCGTCGAAAAAAGAATCGCGTTCGTGTTGTAAGCAATGACACATCGGACTTTGTTGTTCGGCGTTGTATGGTACACAAGAGAATTATGGAAATCTGTACCTTTATTTCATTGTAAAGTCGTATTTATCTCAATAAACCAATAAACAGGCTAAGCAACAATGAGGATTAAACAAGAATGTGGAGGGGTGGGGCGAGAGAGGAGAGTCAGTTTGCTGTGGGCGACAAAACCCGAGTTACAGAAATGCTCCGTCCACCACAGCATTGCACTCACCTGGAATAAGTCTTCCAGTTAGTAGCATTGTCAACGTCAGATTTCTTCTGAGCGACGAACGTCGGTACTACCATTACTGATCGGATTCTGTAAAGGTCCTGTGTAGAGAAACCGTATTATATGTGGTAGGCTATACGACCCTGCGAAGGGTGGAGCCGAAATGTGACAGGATTGAATCGGGTAACGCCGGACAACGGAGGAGTGAGGCTGCAGGAGCTGACGCTACGCGGTGCGGCGTGGCGTGGCGGTGACAGGCGGCGCCGGCGCCGGGTCCGGACCTGTCCCGCCCCTTCCCCCATTGTGGGGCGCGTCCGATGCGTGCGGCTGCCCCGCCTGTGCTGTGGCCGCCGTGATATCCTGGACACGGCGAGGCGACGCGACGCGCGATGAAAAGCCGACCTACGTGCGCAGTCGATACCGTCGGGGCCCCGTCGCAACAATAGATGACGTCAAGCCCGGCCGGCGCTGTTGGAGTGAGAGCCCGGCGCCGCTCGCCCCTAACTGAAGTGGGTGGTGGGTTGCGTTGGGGGCGGGGGGGGGGGGGGGGCGCTTTTTGGTTCTGTTAACGCCAGCGGCCTGAGGCCGCCGTTCCGTATTACGATGAATTGCCTGGGGGTACTCCGCTTGACTTTTCCGTGCCTTTTTGCCGCTCCGCTTTTATGGAATCACCTGTTGAGGCAAGAGCCGACGTCCCCGCATTATCAAGCTGTCGCACTGTGCCAATTAATTTCGTGTGGTAGTTATTTTTAGTTACATTTCACGCCAAAGGAGCTGCTGTTGGCTGTTGGGGATACATCGCACCTATTTATTTTACACTACTGGCCATTAAAATTGCTACACCACGATGACGTGCTACACACGCGAAATTTAACCGACAGGAAAAAGATGCTGTGATATGCAAATGATTAGCTTTTCGGAGCATTTCACACAAGGTTGGCGCCGGTGGCGACACCTACAACGTGCTGACATAAGGAAAGTTTCCAACCGATTACTCATACACAAACAGCAGTTGACCGGCTTTGCCTGGTGAAACGTTGTTGTGATGCCTCGTGTAAGGAGGAGTAATGCCTACCATCACGTTTCCGACTTTGATAAAAGTCGGATTGTAGCCTATCGCGATTGCGGTTTATCGTATCGTGACATTGCTGCTCGCGTTGGTCGAGCTCCAATGACCGTTAGCAGAATATGGAATCGATGGGTTCAGGAGGGTAATACGGAACGCCGTGCTGGATCCCAACGGCCTCGTATCACTAGCAGTCGAGATGACAGGCATCCTATTCGCATGGCTGTAACGGATGTTGCAGCCACATCTCGATCCCTGAGTCAAGAGACGGGGAAGTTTCCAAGATAACAACCATTTGCACGAGCAGTTCGACGACGTTTGCAGCAGCATGGACTATCAGCCCGCAGACTATGGCTGCGGTTACCCTTGACGCTGCATCACAGACAGGAGCGCCTGCGATGGTATACTCAACGACGTACCTGGGTGCGCGAATGGCAAAACGTCATTTTTTCGGATGAATCCAGGTTCTGTTTACAGCATCATGACGGTCGCATCCGTGTTTGGCGACATCGCGGTGAACGCACATTGGAAGCGTGCATTCGCCATCGCCATACTGGCGTATCACCCGGTGTGATCGTATGGGGTGCCAGTGGTCACACGTTTCGGTCACCTCTTGTTCGCAATCACGGAACTTTGAACAGTGGATAATGCACGACCGCATCCTGCAGGTCCTGTACGGGCCTTTCTGGATACAGAAAATGTTTGACTGCTGCCCTGGCCAGCACATTCTCCAGATCTCTCACCAACTGAAAACGTCTGGCCGAGCAACTGGCTCGTCACAGTACTTGTGTAAGACAGCGTTTTCAGCGTCTCACAGAGTTTGAAAGGGACCTCACTGTGAGTCTGCATATGGCCGGCTGCTCGAATTGTGCAATATCCGGATTTGTGGGGTATTCAGATGTAACAGAGCCCGATGTTGACCTGCATGGAAAGGTGAAGGGCAGGCGGGCGCATCGAGGTTCTGGTCGGCGACGTCTGACCACCACAAGGAAGGATCGTCGTGTTGTGCACCAAACACATCGTAACCAGTTCACATCTGCGCGTACAATCCGAGAACAAATAAGGAATCCCTGCGTCGTCGAAGACTAGCAGCAGCCGGACAGGGAAATTACCGTCCCTTGTGTAGGCTGCCACTAACACCACAACATAAATGTGGTGAAATGACCGGGAAGCATTGATTGCTGATGAATGACGTCGCATTGTGAAACTTCCTGGCAGAATAAAACTGTGTGCCGGACCGGGACTCGAACTCGGGACCTTTGTCGAGTCTCGGTCCGGCACGCAGTTTTAATCTGCCAGGAAGTTTCATATCAGCGCACACTCCGCTGCAGAGTGAAAATCTCATTCTGGAGACGTCGCATTGTGTTCAGCGATGAAGCACGGTTCTGCATTACGCCCGATGACAATCGTCACCGAGTATGGCGACTGCCTGGGAAGGGATCTCTTCCTTCCAATGTTTTGGAAAGGTACAGCGATGTTACACTTGCCCTCATGGTGTAGGGTAGAACTTCAGGCCACAGCTTGTAGTAATTGAGACAACTCGGGCAACACACATGGTGCGTCACGGGCATCCTGCGTCCTCATGTATTGGCTCTCATGTGACAGTATCTTGGTACCAGGACAGTGCTCGTCCACTGTGGAACGTGTCTCTATTAATAGTCTGTGTGATGTTGAGATATTCCCGTGGCCAGCAAAATCCCCAGATCCTTCCCCAAGAGAATATTTGGAGACCACCTTGAGCCTCAACTCCGTTCCAGTGCCAGTATCCAGGATATCCAGGACCAGTTACGACAGTTTCGGGACAGTTCGCCTCAGGAGAGGATACAACGGCTTTCTGGCGCTCTTCGCAACCGAAGTAGAGCATGCGTGCAGATCAGGTGGTGTGCAATGACGTACTGATCAGTGGGATCATACTGCCAAGTTATTTGTAAATTTGACCGGGTAATGTTATCAGTGAAATAACATCACATACCTTCTTATCCCGTGGAGTTTTATTTCCTTCCCCCTATTGTAGATGCTTCACTTTTTTGTCAGCAATTATATATTTGAAATCAATCACGGACAATACGTTAGCCTCAGTCACAAGATGGTTAACTGCACTCGTATCGCATGAGAGAGGGCAGCGGTTGCTATCCGTCCGGCCATCCAGATTGGAGTTTTTCCTAAATCGCATAAGGGACTCCGGAAAGGCTAAAAATCATGAAAAGTTCAATTTTTACTTTTTTGCGTTTTCTGAATCTGCAGACTATTACCTTTTAATAGATATATAATTTATTCAATTCCGAAGACTACAACTATTTTTAAATTTTTTTTAAATGTGTTCTACATGGGCGTGACCCACTGTGGCGCTGTTAAACTGCTGTCAAATGGTGTTATTATTAACGTCCGTGTTCATCAGGTACATTTTAGTGATGTGAGATAAAGTGTGTGTTGTGGCTAATCTGTGATGGTTCAATATATATCGCTGGTGTGATTGCCGATTGTTTCATGTTTATTTACTCTGTCGTTATCTCGAAAATATTCGTAATTAATTCTGTTTCTTGAGTCTCTGTTTTGTTGAAGTATAATAATGAGTAAAAGTAAAGTTGCTGTTGCGACTTTCAATTATGGCAACATTGTAAGGTGCAAGGTATTTAGAAATATGGGGATGAAGATAGGTTCTAACATGGTACGAGCAATGCTCCTTTAGACAAGGAACGCCTTCGGGCTGCAGACAGGGCTGTAAAGAGTCTAGAAATACAAGCAAGAGTAAACAGGAGGAGGAACAAGAGGAAGCTGGAGGAGGAGTTTGCAGAGGATGAAGATAATCCATCCTATGGACCTGGAATGCACTAAAAAGTTAATCCAATCTTTGTCGCTCGATTCCCAATACTTTTATTTTCTCATACTAATTACATGTTTTCTAAGGATCTTCCAAACATATTTGTTTCAAACTTTCAGTAAATGTTACACAGTACCTTCTGCATAATTTAACAAAGCCTTTTTCCAAAAAACTGTATATTTTTGAATATATAAATAAAAAATTGCAAAAAAATGTTGTGAATTTTCATTACAATTGAAAAAAATCATCTTTAATAACTGAACTAAAATTTTGTAAAATCTCTGTGTTAAGTTGTAGCCCATATTCCAATAAATAATCTGTAAAAAGTTCAACTTCCTACCTCAAATACTTTATGAGGAAAGATGTAATTTATAAGCGTTATTTTAACATTGCAAGTATAGGGCGTTCCGGAGCCCCTTAAGGAAAACTTTAGGACGATCCCTTTCAAAGAGGTACTGCCGATTTATCTGTACTTCTCCTTTCTTTCTCAACCCGAGTTCGTGCTGCGCCTGTAACGACCGTGCCATTAAAACACAATCTTTCTTCCTTTTGCTTCGCCAAAAATGCGTGTTTAGTGCTCAGTCAGTCTGCTAGACGTTGCCGCGATGCAGACAAGACGGAAATCGCGAGCTCAACGGCGTCAGCCGGACAGCTTTTTAACGCCGCCCTGCGACCTCGGAGGCTGCCGGTGTTAATGTCCGGAGTAATTCTCTAAAGTGAGCAATTAGGGGGCCGCAACCTTGCCCTCCACTACGACCCGCTGGCTCGGGCGGCTGCTGGCTGAACCCGTAGGCGGAGTGAAGAACATCGAGCGCGCGCCGATGGTTATGGGAACGACGCACAAGTGACAGAACATTCTTATAAAGTGTGCTCCTGTGCTACAGCTGCAGTTCGCTGCCTAATGGATGCTTACAATGTGTCAGTTGTTACCTGCGGCATTACGCACCACTCCACGTACGTAGCTGCACAGGTTTCATCAGCAGTGTGAGAGCGGAATGTAGCGTTCAGTGTTCCCCTCTAAAAGCGAATGTACATGCTATTTTTTCTGACTAATTTGATGTTTCCTGTCACGATTTCCTATCCTGTGTCAACTTTTTCTTCTCAAAGTATGACTTCCAGCCGACGTCCTAGGTTTGTGGTATATTTTAAAACGAACTGTTTTTAGATCTAGAAAGTAAAATAAAATCGTAACGTATTTTATGCCACACCACTGACAATGCTATACAGAAATAAATCGAAACTTTTTTTCGAGGTATCAGACATTTGATTTGTTCGATTCAGCCCGCCGCGATTTATTCTCCCGTGCCAAACTCTTCATCTCAGAGTAGTGCTTGCAACACACATACTCAATTATTTGGTGGATCTATTCCAGTCTCTGCCTTCCTGTACAGTTTCTACCCTCTACAGCTCCCTGTAGTGTCATGGAAGTTATTTCTTTGCCTTATCAGTCCACCTAATTGTCAACAATCTTTTGTAAGACCACATCTCAAATGCTTCGATTGTCTTCTGTTCTGTTTTTCCCACAGCGCATGGTTCACTACCGCCCATACAATGCTGTGGTCCAAATGTAGATTCTCAGAAATTTCTTCCTCAGTTTAAGGCCTATGTTTCATTTCACCAGACTTCTCTGATCCAGGAAAGCCCGTTTTGTCAGTGCTAGTGTGCTTTTTACGCCCTCTTTGCTCCGTCCGTCATGGATTATTTTGCTACCTAGGTAGCAGAATTCCGTAACTTCCTTTACTTCTTCATCACAATCCTGATGATGTTAAGTTTCTCGCTAATCTAATTTCTGCTACTTCTCATCACTTCCGTATTTCTTCGATTTACTCTCAATCCATATTCTGTACTCATTAGACTGTCCATTCCATTCAGCGGGTCCTGTAATTCTCCTTCGCTGTCACTGAGAACAGCATTGTCATCAACGAGTCGTATCATTGATATCCGTTCACCTTGAATTTTAATTCCACTCCTGAACCTTTCCTTTATTTCCGTCACTGCTTCTGCGATGTATAGATCGAACAGTAGGGGATTGAACAGTAGGGGCGAAAGACTACATCCCTCTCTTCCGCCCTTTTTTAATCCGGCACTTGCTACTTGGTCTTCCACTCTTTATTATTCCCTGTTGGCTCTTGTACTGTTGTGTATTACCCGTCTCTCCCTATAGCTTACCACCACATTTTTCCTTAGAATTTCTAATATCTTGCACCATTTGACATTGTCGAACGCCTTTTCCAGGTCGTCAAATCCTATGACTGTTTTTTTTTTTCGGTCTTGTTTCCATTATCAAGCAAAACGTCAGAATTGCCTCTCTGACAGTATAAAAGCTCCTTTTGTGGTAGGTGCACCGACAGAATTCAAATACTTTTGATTATTTCCATAATAGTGCCCGTCACTGTGCGTCGGGCTGTTCGAATCGAACAGTCCACGTCTCTCACGACAGGGTGGCAGCTGTACCTGGCTCTGCAGCCACACAAGCACTTCGTTGGCCACTACAGGCCTTCCCCCTGAGTGCAGCGATGCCGGAAGCTCCGGCCGTGGACACGCCCAAGGAGGGCCTCGCCCGTTAGTCACCGCCGCCCCGTTCCTGTTCTGTGGCTACGGCCGTAGGGCGCCTCCGCGAAGCAGCGACGGCGCACGTTCGGCCACGCCCGCGGTGATTTCAGCCACGTTTGTATTCACTCTTCAGGATCGCGGAAGCGCCTCCAGGTGTGTGTTTGCCGCCGTTGCCTTTTTGTCTTCCGTAATGCTTGTTAACTCAAGGGAAAGGTCCAAATTCATAAGCGATGATCTCTGACGTCTGCAACGACAGTTTCTGTTTGCCTCTGTAATGAGCACTCACATCAGGATGTTGGCATCACTTATGAAAAACTGAATATCGAGGAAAAAGGGGGGGGGGAGGGGTGGACGACAATTTTTCAACGTGAACGCCATACAGACATCTGCGTGCGTAGCCGATATTGCTGAAGGCTGGTGGCAGGGACGGCAGCGATAGACACGTTTCTAAATCTTTTGCTTATGTAATGCCTGAAGAGAAACATTGTTAAAAAAAAATTCCATTCCATTGTGGCAGGGTGGTATAGAAACCGGTTTTGAATTATTTCAGAATAAAAACAGTCTTGTTTTCAAAGTTATTTGATATCAGTAACGCGTTTTGCCCTTTTGGACATATAAAGTGGAAAATGATTTTATGACGGGTGAGATACATATCCAGCAATCTTTGCACAACCTGATGGATACCCAAAAGGGCGAAACGTGTTATTGATGTTAAATAACTTTGCAACCAAGACTGTCTTCATTCTAAGGAAACATTGTTGCTGTCAAGGAAAATGAATCACACAAGACGGAAAACAATTACGACGCAGACTGGCACATCTTCATTCAACAAGTAACACCTATTGGTGTCGAACACTTCTATCGAATTGAAGAAGATTCTGGACCCTTATGTTTGGAACACAGCATGTAAAGGAAATAAAACGTGGACAGAGGGGACTAAACAACTACGTAACATATTAAAAAATTAATAAAAGAAATAAATTTCCTGTGTGAATCAGCAATCATTGTGTATATTTTGTGAATAAAACCGTGTATATCGGTTAGCATATTTATTTGTAGTTCGCCCCCATAGCTGAGCGGTCAGAGTGTCTGACTGCCATGCAGTGGGCCCGGGTTCGATTCCCGTCGGGGTCGGAGGTCTTCTTCGCTCGGGGACTGGGTGGTGTCTTGTCCTCATTCTCATTTCTTCTTTATCGACACGCAAGTCGAACAACGTGGTGTCAACTGAAAAGACTTGCAACTCGGCTGCCGAACTTCCCCAGGTGGGGACTCCCCGGCCATCAACACCATATGATCACTTCATTTATTTATAAGTGAATATGTGAAGCTCTCTAGACGGTTTTATTAACAAGAAAGATGAAAACTATGTTGTGGAATTTATTTCGAATCGAATCGTTCGTTTTGTAAAGTAGTGTTCGTCAACCGATCTGTCAGAGCTTCAGTCGGTCTGTACTACAGTGGTACTCTTGAGGAAACTTCCAGATAATTTGTGCTGTCCTTCAGTTTGAGGAGAACTGCTGAAATTGTGAAGAGGCCCAACGTTCACATGAAGTTAGGAACCCTGCTGACCGTAAATCAAAGTTGTAGGCTGATTTTTACCACCAGCCCACTGAGAATCTGTGAGGAACGGCAACAATGTGCTGTGTCTGGCGACAAGTAGAGTGGGGGACCGTATTCACTGCGACGTGAGGTGGAGCCTCCAGTGAGTAATCTGCAGCAGACAGTCCGATTATCAGAGATAATCCTATCCAATAAAAACAGGTATCATTACTGGTACCGTATCGTAACTTACCCACTAATGAAGTAATCAGATCCCAACAGTTGTCGTATATCGAAGTTTTCAAAAGTTTGCGAAATATGTTACATTCCATAGATCTTTTGCTTGAAAGTTGTCTGCTTGGGAGCGAATTCACCTATCACGAAGAATCTGCGTTTTTGAAATGCGTCATGTAAGTCTGTCTTGTAGGTAGCCTTCCACTTGGTTATCTCATCCACTCTAGCAAATCCTCGCTCCATCAACTTGACGGGTTGAAGTCACTCAGAGCTATCTTTGTTGAGCCCGGCGGATGGGGCACAACTTTCGTCTTGTGATCAATGTAAAATTCCAGAGTAATGTAGACAGTATGCGGTTTTGTATTGTCATGGTAGAGGGCCCAGACGAATCGTAGGCCACTTCTGTGCCTGTTCCCTCCTCATGTTCTTTCCCAGATGTCTTCAACATTTCTATGCTACTCTTGACTCGTCAAGCTTATTGTTTGATCCAGGTGAAGGAAGATACTTCCATGGTATCGACAGTTGTAATATTGTCTTCTTCACAAGTATATGGACAAGCAAAATCACATACTGGCGACGACAAATTTCTGAGCAAAGTAGCTTATGTCAAATAACATGCTATATATGACCATTAATATTTGATTTTACTGATGGTCACATGCACCATGTTACTTGATCTAAGGTGCTTTGTTCCAAAATTTGTCGTCGGCTGTGTACTTCTGAAGCATAAAATTTTACAGTTGTTGAAGCGTAGTCAAGGATTGTTTATGAACCTTCATGCCTACAACTGGTTTGCAGATTTTCTCTCAAATCATTCACTTACCCATGAACTCAACTTTTGCCACCAATGACAACCCCTGACAGGAAGTCTGCATCGTCTTGAAGCCGTCCGGACACAAAATTACCCGAAGTACTTCTCGTGTTCAGTTCCGCTGACAGAACACTTGCGCGTGTAACCAAGGTGCTGCAGAGATCTTGGTTGGTCCGTCTACGATTTGTTGGATCACATGTCCCGCTTTCTGAATATATTGTTGTGTGATGGCACTTGACGACCGACCGGTATGGTCATCAGTCGATGTTCTCCCGTTTTTGAAAAACATATGCCTGCCGTAAGTCTGTGCGTGACCTAAAGCGTTGTCTCCAGAAACCGCTTCAACATGTGGTGCGTTTCTGAAGCGGTTTTCCGAAATTTAAAACAAAACCTTATAACGACACTCTTTCAGGTGAGCCATCGCAAAATAGCAAACTCTTGGAAACATGTTAGTGGAAATGTGCTCGTCACCAGCCAACCAAACGACTTATCTTGCAGCCACTTGCTACACTGATTCAAGGACATATAGGGAGACACCAAACGGTGTTGTAAGCCGTTCAAATTTCGCAAATTTTTTAAAACCATCTCTATATTTTTTGTCCCCTCATATGCTTTAGTAATAAATCTTTTTTTCTTTGTTGAAAACCTAGTTTGCCTATGAATAAGGACCACTTCCATTTGAGCCACACAGTTGTTGCTCAGAAGCATCGTATTTCGTCGTCGATAAACTTTGAAAATCTTATCAAGTGTCCTCCCCAAATATTCATTCAGTTGCGCGAAAGATATGCCTTTCAAAATATTACTTGGCTTTATCTTGCATTTTTTTTCTTGAATCAGCGTCCTTATAGGACTTTTTTTAAATCTACGTTTACCACTTTGGTCCAAATACAAAATAATAATAATCATCATCATCTCTCTTTACTCGAAGATCGGTCGAAATTTGCGCACTGTAGATCGGTAATTTTTGAGTGCTAGATAAATGTTTTGAGTAGGCATACTGGTACTGTACCACATACCCTATATCTAATTTTTGTTTCCTGTTGTTTCAGGTAAGCCGTCAAGGGCTGGTGAAAGTTACACCCCACTACGCCAACGTGCAGTAGTCGAAATGTACTACAAAACTGGGAATGAGCCAGCAGCATGGATTCACAGTAAGCGTCTTTGGAACAATACAATGAACCGAAGAAATGTGTCTGAATAGCACAGCGATGACTGCGTCCAGGACCAGCCATGTTCTGCGATACTGTTAAGCGTCACAACACAGCAGTTTGTCATACATACATACATACATACATACATACATATTTCCCGATTGTACACAAGAACTCGTAAATTGCACGCTAATCTCAAATAATTGATAATAGCAAATAACGGCGCCTGAATGATGCTTCCGTCGCTTAATATTTGTTGTGATCTTCTTTCTGCTTCAAAAATACGATAAAAGTAAGGTCGAGTGCCTCAAATAAGGTGAGGAAGCGGAGATCATATGGGCAACACTGACATGTAACATTTTCAGGAGATACAGTTTCTGATCAGCAGCTCTGAAAACTGAGGGAAACGACAAAAGCAAAACTGATCGTCCATGACAAAGTTAAATTTGTGTGCTTGATCTGTACTTAATGCACGAGTGTACGAAAGCTTAGCTGTAATACGCCAGTGCTTCTGCAGTGATCAGCCGAAACTTTATGACCATTGCCCACCGCGGCGTTGGATACCGTCTGGTAGAACTGCATGCTCGTGACGCGGTAAAGAAGTATGTACACGGACGGGGGATAACCCTAGCGAAGATGTGGTGCAAAAGGAGAAATCCCTTGAGATAAGAGACTTTGACAAAGGGAAGATTATTATTATTATGCAGAGCCTGTGAAAGAGTAACTCGAAAAAGGGAAGCTGGTCGAATGTTCACGTGCTACTATCGTTAGCATCTACGGAAAGAGGAAGAAGGGCAGTGAAATTATAACTAGGTGCTAAATGGTTGAACGTCCACGATTCTACACAAACGTTGGGTTCGGAGACTTGTCTTATCTGTATAGTAGGATAGATGGTGATCTGTAGCATCTCTATCGATATAGTACAGTGCTGGTGCACGCACACGTGTTTCGCAGCACGCTGTTCACCGTACATTGTTGAACATCGAGCTCCGCAGCAGATCACTTGTACGTGTTCACATGTTGCCTCAACAATATCGTCAGTTAAGATTTCAGTGGGCACGGGACCATCGGGATTCGATCGTCTATCAATGGAAACGTGACTCTCTTCGGATGAATCACGTTTTTGCTACACTAGGTCGATGATAGTCTCCACAAACGGCTTCATCGAGGTGAACGGCGGCCCGAAACTCGCAGCGCGCCACGGACGCAGGCTGTTGGGAGCAGTGTTATGCTATGGGTGACATTCTCCTGCGCTTGCACGGGACAAGACACACTGACAGATGCCAACGATCTGCATCTCTTCATGCTTATGTCTTCCCGAACGCCGATGTCACCTTTCACCTGTCCGTGTCTTGGAGCCAGAATCGTGCTACAGTGGTTTGGGAAGCATTAAAGTGAACTCGCGTTGATGTGACGGCGACCAAATTCGCCTGATGTAAAGCGTATGGAAACCATCCGGTTCGCTGTCAGGCGCCATAACAGCTTACGCAAATTAGCGGCCCGTTATTTACGCGAATTACATGACCTGTGCATAGGCATTAAATGCCACATACCTCCGCAAACCCACCAAGAAACTGTAAGATCTCTGACATGCAGAATCAGTGAGGCAAACAAACAAGGTATTAAGCAGATAAAGCTACGATTGGGCGAATCTCTTCTTTCGTGATGGAATAGAGTCAGTTTGTAGGAGTTACGTCTTCAGATATGTCTGGACATCGTAATATAGATTTCGCATAGTTTCCGTAAATCCCTAAATCATCTCTAACGACTACCATAACCCCTCTTGCCTATTTTTTGTCGGAACTTTATTTCGTTGTTCTAATATTGTTTTTTGGACTGATAGTGAGCTGTCGAATGACGTAGAGATCCACCTCTTCTCGTGCTCCATATTTCCTGCTGCTACTTTCTTCTCGGTACGTTTTTAGCCCCAATCAGCACAGGATCTACGTACAACCAATAAAGAACACTCGTTGCTAATGTTGTAACGGTACGTAACAGTTACTGCTTGTGTAGTTGCTCTTCCAAACAGCAGTCCATTCGATCAAACTAGTGTTGCTTTACCTGCAGTTACTTGTAGTTTAGGTACCTGAGCTATGTACGGTTCTGTTTAAAAAGAATAACTCGACGAAGTCGCACTGTCTAATTTCATACCCTGCAGCTAATTCGCTGCAAATAATAATCTGTAGCTGTGATCCTGCAGTCAAATAGAGTATGCATAGGCAAGAACTGCGAGTTAATAAAATATACTAAATACAAAATAAAAATTAAATGAATAATTTAATAACAAGGATTCCATTCTGACGTCTATAACTGCTGTAAATGACAGAGAATTAAGTTGAATAATGTTTACTCGAGAAAGGGCGTCTCAAACGGGAAGTAGTCCGACGATATTCAGCTAAAAACTACAGGTAGAAAATACTCTTATCAAATGCAGTAAGATTACATTGAGAGTGTTACGAGAATGGTAGCAAAATACCCAAACTAAATATTCATTAAAGATATGCGAAAACTAAGTCCATTTCGTGATCACAATACATAAGAGATTCACCAGCTCAAAATCCTTCCTAGTTCAGAATGATGATTCACAGACAGACACACGCGATACAAAGAACTATGACTCATATTCAGCCTATACTCAGTTCTGTAATACAAGCGAAAAAAGCTAGTCATACTTTGGAGCACATTCAGACGTGTCGAAGTATAAAGTCCCTTGAGAAGTTAGTGTGGTAGTGGGCATTCATCGGAGAAGGATGTGGAGGAGGTTAGTGTTTAACGTCCTGTCGACAACGAGGTCTTTAGAGACGGAGCACAAGCTCGGATTATGGAAGGATGAGGAAGGAAATCGGACGTGCCCTTTCAAAGGAACCATCCTGGCATTTGCGTGAAACGATTTAGGGAAATCACTCAAAACATAAATCAAGATGGCCAGAGGCGGGTTTGAGCTGTAGTCCTCCCGAATGAGAGTCCAGAATACTAAAGCCATTCACCGGCCAAAAGATATTACCCACTCCGTCAAAAATCACACAATCCCACTGGAAGATCCGTCTTCTTACAACACAAACATTAAAGTGCCCACAATCATTTCCTTGAGCTCATCACTCGAAAGTCCCAGTGTCCACTTGACTCCCATAAGAGTTCCGCTACTGTCTGCTTTTCCGTTTGCTGAAGGCCGTCCCCACCAAAAATACGCCCTTCTTACATTCTGGAGATATCAATCATTTGACTCATTATTTATGCCTTTATGCCTTCTTGACAGTAGCGTCTTTTGGTTCTCTTTTCAATTTTGGTGTTCTCTGACACATGCGATAGACCATTTTTAAATTAGCACAATTTTTTAATGGTACTTGTAGTCAACATTTGAAAAAGTTACTGACAAAACAGTAAACTGTTTATTAAATAAGTTCACAAGTATGACAAAATATGAGGTATTCACGCCGTATTCATTCGCTGTGTAATTGTGGTGGATACGATGTTCTCACAAACATTTGCATAATGAAACAGATATAAAAGACGTCGTAAATCAATAAATAAAACAGGTACAAATACGTAGCTTTCACGGATGGTGGCTCTAGTGCAATGTTGTCACGTGAGATATCTTTTGTTGAAATCGCATGAAGCAATTAAAAGTTGTTAGCTCAGGGGTTCATTGTGTAAATGTTTATTGAGTTTGAAACATTAACTTGTTTGATTTTAAAGATATCGGAATATTATTGTGCCACTGGATGGATCAAATTTTTCTGAGATCGCAGATGTATTCAGATTTGCTTTAATATTTAACTGTGATTTATTGTCGAAGTTCAGAGAGCTGCAAATTATCCCTCTTTAAGATTATACGACACTTCGCCACTTCTTGGAACATAATGTGTCCTCCTAAGCGACCGTCCCTCGACAAAATCCCGCTCACTGGGATTTTCCCACATCCGATCCTGTGCTGACACCTCTTCCACCGGTGGCCCTTCCAGCCGCCACGCTCTTTCGGCTCTGGGGCCGCAGAGTTTCGCAAACAAATTCATCTTACCTTGTACGAATTCTAAACGGCCTATTAGCTCAGCTACTTACGCTTAATGTTCCAATGTGTGCACTTGTTTTACGTTTTATGAGGTGGACAACTCCAAAATACCCAGAAGTTACGTTGGACAGCACAGTGTCTGTGTCAGAAATTATGATGATTTTATGCGTGACAGTGGGTTTTATCATTCGATATAAGTTTTCGCGCATGTCCTTTATCCCTTTGTTCTCTCCACTCTAATGGTTTTAGGCTGGGTGTTTTAATGTGTCGCGAAGTGGCTGGCTTTTCCATTTTATTCTCGTGGTCGGCCAGCCACGGTCATCTGCTCTCTTGTTTTTATCCCTTCTACCTGTTTTATTGCTTCCCCCTGTGGTTTTCTTTTCCTGTTTTGTCCATAGTAATGTTGGTTGTCCTTCTGTCGTTCTTCTGGTTCTTCCTTTCTCCTGTTATTGTGCTGTACGTCTCCTTTCTTTTCTTCTTTCCCGTGTGTAATTATTTTACTGGGAACAACGCACCGATGACTTCGCAGTTTGGTCCCCCTTCCCCCCCCCCCTCCTCCTCCTTTAAACCAAACAACCAACCAACCAACCATAAATTGACACGAACTACCTGGGAGCAGAAATAGAAACCATGAGGAATTCTACCCTAGCTTTGTGCTACTCTGCAGCTGACTACGCATAGCAACCATGGTAAAGATCCCACACGTGGCTGTCACAGAGACGTGTCGCGTCACTACGGGATGTCTACGGCCCACCCCTCTTGAACAACTATGTTGTCTCACCGGGATTTCTCCTTCTGGTATTAGTCGAGAAGTATTAGCCAGAGGTGCAACAGCATCGGAAGTTCATTCTCTGTCCAGTTACCAGCAATCACGTCCATGACTGAAGTCACGAATGATTTTCCTAAAGACAACCGAGGCACTCGTAGTACCACCTTAGCAAACAAGGTTATAAACGTGACGTTCTATGATATAGCCCCTGGAAAGGTTAGTTGATGCTTCAAGGAGGACTCCCTCACGAGGACACAGAAGAATGAACTTCATGCAGTTTGTTCAACCGACTCCGTGCCGGTGTCGCAAGGAGCGAAACTAATTTCCAGAACTGAGCAGATCTCAGGCCTCTGCTTACAGTGTCGCCTATGGCTAGCTATGGCTAGTCCCGAGCGTCGTGGAGAGGGTAGCAGAAGCGCAGCTGAGGTTTTCGGGCTCTGGTTTGAGCTCGTTTATGATTTGTAATCGTTATATTTTGCCGTTAGTAAGATCAGCATATACGAGTTGTTTGCTTCAGATACTAAAGATTTATCTACTTTTTTATTGAACTTCCAATCAGGGAGTTGTTGTAGCTGTAAGATGTTTTCCTTTCTTATTTTTCCTAGCGTTTATCCCGTGTAATGCGGGGTCTGCTTTTAAGAATTTGGAAAATTTTACTTCATTATTTAACTTCCTGGCGCCACAGTCGTCAAGGCAACCACAGGCGGCGAGGTCGTCTGCAGAATCTGTTAGTGGATCATGTAAACTTTGTTGTGTGTTTTATCGTATTTTGTTTGTGTGTCGTATTCATCGAGAAGGAATTTCGAGACCAGCCCAGCATCTGTCTAAACGAGCGTGGGGAACCGTCTAAAAACCACACTCAGGCTGGCCAGTGTACCAGCCGACGGTCTTTAATCCGTCGCGCGGATTCGACCTGATTCTGACTCACATTCCTGTCTCGTAAGCTTCGGCATTTCGCGTTACGCTACACGAGCGGGTCCCTGGCGATTTTATAGAACCAGCCCGCCAGAATGAGCCGTAATACACGATACCTTTTGCCACAAACTTTCCTCTGCCTGTGATAGCGTTAAGGCAATACTCTTTTTTGGCATAAGACTCGCCTTCTACGATGCTGTAACTGGGATGTTCAAACAAAAATGCAACAGACTCTCTTGCACCCTCCTTCTCCCTGAGTTAGTACTCCATATCTAATAACATTAGGTCCACGGGACATGAAATACTACTTTCTTCTGTTGTATGCAAAACAAAATTTGAGTGTTCAAATGAAAAGGGACGAACGTAACAACCAAATCTGTAGATATTTGCATATGTCGCTTTGGGATAACGTAGTGAGACATCAAGCAATGAAAGCATGCTTCGTCACCTCCGTCTAAAAAAAAAATGAAAGCTGTGCACTCAGCAGGCAAGGTGATGCTCACCGTTTTATTTCCACGTCCGAGGACCGATGCTCATCGAATTCCTCGAGCACGGAAGAATCATTAACAGTGACATGTGTTGTAGACACTACGTAGCCCACGCAATTCCATAAGACAAAAAGGCTTAAGCTCCTCACGGAGGGAGTGATTCTGCTCCACGATGACGCGCGTCTCCAAGTGTAATGGCCTCAAGTGGGAACCGCTGGAGCATCCATTCTGCAGCCCGGACATATCGCCCTGCGACTTCCATGTGTTTGGTCTGCTAAACAAACATCCCAAAGGGAAGCGCTTCAACTCAAGACGAGCAACTGAAGGGCTCAGTGGAGGGCTGGCTCTTGTCACAACTACGGCTCGTTGAACGTTGGGTTAGTTGTACTGCTCAGGGCTCTGGTGATTACTTTTGAATTAAGATTTCGATTATACCAATCGTGTTGTTTCGCATCTTTTCTTTTGAACACCTCTCATACGTTCGCTTTATTAGAGATGTATACACAAGTTGTTCTTCTAAATGAATTTCCTGAATGAGCTTTTTTTCTTGTCTTGGTATAAGGAACCTGTCTCCTAAGTTTGCAAAAGTATTTTTTAATCGTTCTGCATCATTGTGTGATGAAAATCGTCGAAGATCATCTCAGTATAGAGTTTGTGGAAAACACTTTCTCACCTCGCTACATCATCGAGACTTCAACGAATGCGTCATTAAATAGCTTCGCCGTGACACTTCTTGCCATGGCCACGTATCTCGATAACGCTGACAACGACCACGAAACTGGGTTGATTCTCGACCCGTTGTGGGACGTTCGGTGACGGTGCGAGCGTTGTACGATGAACGCGACAGCTGACGAGCGGCCGCCAGTGCTCAGAAATCGATGTGGCGTTGTGACGAGCGCCTGATTTCAACCACCGTGGTCGAACGCTGGCGTTCTTTCACGGTGGCGCGTGATGAATCCCAGGACCGCAGCCGTGGGCGCGACTGGTGGAGCCCCGCTTCTGCACTCTCCGATCACCCGTTCTCATCGCTACTAGACCCCGAACGAGTAAGGAGGCGTCATATCAACATTTACGTACATACTATGCAAGCCACCTTGATATTTATGTCGATCTATGTGCGCTTGTCTCTCTTTATCTTATTCTAATGATTCTTTCTTGGTATTTACCATACTGGCAACATGTAATGGTCGCTCAGTCATCTTCGATGCTGTTCCCTAAATCTACCCAGCGGGGTTTCGTGAGAACGTCGTCGTCTTTCTCCCAAAGATCCCCATTTAAGTTCTAGGAGCATTTCTGTTAAACTTTCCAAGGGGCTACACCGACATGTTACGATCCTAGTAGCCCATCCCTGAATTCGTTCGGTGTCTGCATTCCTGCTTGATTAGGGCTGTCAACAGTGGAACGATATAGAGGGGCGTTTGAAAAGTCGGTGCAAAGTCCGAGAGATGGCACCACCGGCGTGTATCTAGGTCATGTTTAGTTAGTAGCATCTTTGGAAAGAACGCACACCAAGTTTCAGCCGTATTGGCATTCGTGTGAATCAAGGAAGTCGAGTGATTGTCAAAAAATGGACGAAAAAGAATTTCGTGTGGTGATTAAACATTACTTTATGAAAGGCTAGACGCCTCAGGAGACTAAAGAGAAGCTTGATAAACATTACGGTGACTCTGCACCTTCGATTAGTCTGGTTTCAAAATTTTCGAAGTGGCCATATGGGCACAATGCTGAACGTTGTGGACGCCCTGTGGGGGTTAAGACTCCAGAAATCATCGATAAAATCCATGATATGGTGATGGATGACTTAAGAGTTAAGGTGCGTGAGACTGCTAGTGCTGTGGGCATCTCGAATGAACGGGTACATAATATTTTGCATAAACGTTTGGACATGAGAAAACTATCCGCAAGATGGGTTCCGCGATTGCTCACGCTTGACCAAAAAGGAATCGTGTGAAGTGTTGCAAGGATGGTTTGCAGCTGTTCAGGAAGAATCCGTAGGACTTTAAGCGTCGTTTCGTCACTGTGGATCAAACATGGATACGTAACTATACTCCTGAGATCAAACAACAATCTAAACAATGAGTTACCAAGGGAGAATCTGTACCAAAATAGGCGAAGACCATTCCTTCGGCCTGAAAGGTTATGGCGAGTGTCTTTTGGGATTCGCAAGGGATAATCCTCATCGACTATCTGGAAAAAACTATTACAGGTGCCTATTATTCATCTTTATTGGGCCGTTTGAAAACCGAGCTGCAAGAAAAACGCCGGCGATTGGACCGCAAAAAAGTCCTTTTCCATCACGACAATGCACGAGCACACACCTCAGCAGTTGTGGTCGCAAAATTAATGAAAATAGGATTCCAACTCGTTTCACATCTCCGCCCCCCCCTCCCCCCCCCATTCTCCAGACTTCGCTCCCTTGGTATACTATTTGTTCCCAGTTTGAAGAAATGGCTGGCGGGACAAAGATTTTATTCAAACGATGAGGTGATTGCATCAACTGATAGCTATTTTGCAGACTTGGACAATTCCTATTAATCGGAAGGGATCAACAAATTAGAGCAGAGTTGGACGAAGTGTCTAAGTCTAAAAGGAGACTATATCGAAAAATAAGAAAGGTTTACCCGAAATACGTAAGCAGTTTTTATTTTTGCACGGACTTTTCAAACGCCCCACGTATAGTAATTGGTCGCATTAGCGCGTTGCAAACAACTTCCTTCGCAGATGCACTGCATTTTCTATTCGCTTTCCAAATACTGATTGTTGTGTCGAATGAAAAAACGTTCGTCGACACTGTGGTGGGTTCTTAGATTTATTTCTGGTGGAGGCTGAGTTGACGCTACAACACAAAATGTTAAATCACTTACTGAAATACTTTACTTTAAAATAGTGTTATTACAGTACAAGATAATAGTCTTCTCACAAAGTACAATTGACTATAACTTTGCTACCTGGTTGTATTACAACTCTGGCACCGCTGGCTGTAGTGAGACGATGCTGTAGTGTTTGGCTAAGATTGCAGTCTGGGTTGAGCGACACTCCGCTATGATGCAAGCAAGCGTGCTGCAGCGGTTTCGTGTGGAACTCCTGAGGGCGTGTCTACGCCGACATCTTTCATTTCGTCGCTGCGTCTGGCAGCGACTGTGTTTGCTTGTGTTTCCGTCGTCAGGTACCAACTTTGCCACTGTACCTCGTTCTTCTGATGACGCCATACTGATCTTACGTGATCGTCGCATCCTATGTCGCTTCTTAGTATTTGACCTCAATGCTCGTACTATGTTGTTTGCTCAAGATGTTCACCCCCTAATTCTGTAATCGTGCACTGTCGTTTCTCCTTGTTGCAGGGCACATTTATCCACATCCGGTAACAGTTTCCATTCATTACACCGTATGGGTATTTTGTCAAAGTCTTTCTGAATTTCCCTACGCTTGACCAACGAAGATACTAGTTCACAATTCTTTCATACTTCTATGTATTTATTTTTCGCACTGCATTTTACAGCATGTGTCTTTATCATTACGTGCGCGAGGTTGGAATTAAATATTTGCTCTACAAAACAAAAAGGTTGGGTAGATCGTATTGCAATGATATAGGTAGTCAGTCTTGAAAGAAGACTGATTACTCCTAGTTCTCCGTGGTTCTGATGAACGGCGCTAGAAAGAAAGAAAGTAATAAAAAATACAGCAAGGTGGCTTTTGACGACAGAAATTTCCTACTTTTGCTGCGCTGGGGCATTGAAATAACTCAATGGCGACAGATGGAAGTTTGTGCCGGACCGGGATCCGAACCCGAACTTCCCGCTTTGCACGAGCGGCCGCCTTAACGGCTTCGGCTATCCGAACGTTGTATCTGTCGGACCCAGATCTGCATATGCAGCACGCTATAGCGTAGCAGCCCTACTGTATTCCCGCGAGACGTCGGACATGTTTGGCCGAAAGAACAGACACCATACCTATATAACGGTAGCTTTTCGCAAGGAGCGTGTCTGAGGTACAATCAGTGGTGTCTGTCACAGGCCAAACTGAACAACCGAACTGCCAAATATTGTACATCGTTGACTAGCATGCCTGTATCTAGCAACAGCAGGTGGAGTATGTGATGTATCTTTTCAATACCACTTGAAAAATGGGTGAACGCCAAATTCGATAGTGGAATAAACTGAATATCGACATGCAATTCCCTGACGAAAATGGTACTTCATAAATACAGAAGGACGGTGGCGCTAACCAAAGCGCAAAAGAGAAAACATAATAGAGGTTTGTCGCGAGTGACATTTGGATTTTCTCTTCCCCAGAACAAAGACTTGGCATCAACACCTGGCACATGATGAGATGCGCCGAATTTTAAATATATTAACAGATGCCGATCAATCTATTGCTAAATGAATTTTCCGTTTGTGCCTGATACATATGACCACAGTATTTAATACAAAACTTTTTCTAATGTTCTGCAAAATAATATTTATATGGTTACGAACAGGCTTTTCGTTTCTTGCGCCATCGTCGGGTGACAGCTGAATGTTGCAGACACAGATTAAATAATAATATTAGATAACAGTTGTAAATTCAACTTTATATTCATCTGTTGTTTAATGTAACGATATACGGATAAAATTTTTATTATGTTTTTGTGTCACATTAACTGAAAGTTTCCTTTGTGTGTTTACGGAATTCAGGTGTCTCCTGGAGGTACCCCTAAGATGTCTATAAAGATAATTCGTGAAAAAATAAATAATATTCTGCAGAACATTAGAAAAATATTTCGTATTTAGTATATTTTAACAAAACCTAAAGAAACTAGTTTAAAATTTTTCAGTGTCATCTGCTGTACCCAAGAAGATGCGTATTCGCTTCCTTCTATATCCTATGATTTTCCGGTAGTCGCTGATAGTATAACAAGTAATAATAGAGAATTCAGCTCCACGTGGCTCCACTCATCGGTCAAGAAGCCGTAAACAGCCTCGATATCGCGTGTTTTTGAACTCCCAACTTTCACAACCACCGAAAGCACCATTTACACGGGGCTGCGTGACCACACCGTGGAAGTCAACTCCGTCTTCGGACTGAAGAAGTTACAGTTTAGTTTAATGTGATGTATGCGTTATGTTTGTCTGTACCATTTGTGACGTCTCTAGCACGAATTAATGAAGTTAAGGTGAAGAGACTGCCGGCAACAAAGTTGATGTGATAAGCACACTGCACTACCTGCCCCTGCCGCCAATGGATGTAGGCAACGTGCGAAGCGAGCACGCCGTGCTGGATGCCTGCTCGCAGCGGACCTGCGGTTCTTTTTTGCCGGTAAACCCGTTAGGCAGGCCTCCAATGGTCAGCAGACCTGCAGCCGCGCTTCACAATGAGGTAGCGCGCCGGACGCCGTGAACCCGGTGTGTGTTACTGATCTGCCGCTGTACTAGTGTCGTGTGGGCGTAATTCAGCAGTTTTGCTTCCTTTGCGGTCGATGTCAAACGCTGTACACAGGGCGATCACGAAGGTCACCGACAATATTTCGGAGGTTTGTCAGGGACACTTTCTGAGTACTCTGCTGTAACCTCCCCCTCACTTATCGACCTTAATGACAGTGAAAAATTAAACCGCGTGTACCTAATGGAAATTTGGGAAAAGCAATCGTCACCGAAGTTAATCTGTCAGTAAAGAGGGAGGAAAGGGTTACATCTAAATGAAAGGAAAAATGCAAATGAAACTGGTGGAAATTAATTTTGAAAAGGGGTAAAGTTAATAAAGGAAGTAAATGTGCGGCCGTTACCTTAACAATCAACTAGCGGTAATTAGATATTTGAGATTTGGGGGAAATTACGGTCGCCAGTCCTACGGACAATTACTATAGTAACTGAAAAAGAAAGGTTATTACACATATAATTAGCACTAGAAGCGTGGCAACTGAAGGTTGACAAGTGTAGTGTGAAAACTGAAAGTTTGTCAGAAGTAATAAATTTCGCTACACTCTGACTTAATTTAGCAAAAGAATTAATAAAACCGGAAAATCGAAAGTTAATTTAGTGACTGAAGATAATAGTTAGCTTTCTTTCTTAAGCACATCGAAATTCAGTAAAATACGGTTAGTCTTGGACTACCTCAACAATCATTTCAAAAGCTACTTGAATCTACGCAATTTAGAAAGAAGAGATTTAACTTTGAGCCTGAATTAAATGATTCTGAACAATTAACAATAGTAAAATTTAGTACGTACCAAGCTGAGCTGCAGTCACAGGTAAGCTAAAATACGGTAACAAAACTCGCACTCTTAATTTGTGCTTGGGTAATCTGAATATTGTAGCCAGCTATGAATACCTTAACTGAACTTTGAAATTAAAGCAGTGAAATAGAATATTACTTTAATGCTGGCGTTTGAATTTCAACGACACTCGGGTTCATTCCGTCCGCCGCTCGTGGTCTCGCGGTAGCGTTCTCGCTTCCCGAGCACGGGGTCCCGGGTTCGATTCCCGGCGGGGTCAGGGATTTTCACCTGCCTCGAGATGACTGGGTGTTTGTGCTGTCCTCATCATTTCATCATCATCCAGTAAAGTGGCGAAATTGGACTGAGCAAAGATTGGGAAATTGTACGGGCGGTGATAACCACGCAGTTGAGCGCCCCACAAACCAAACATCATCATCATCACTCGGGTTCATTCCGGAAAAGGAAGGGACCCTGCTTGGTAATGCAATTGGGACAATGAGCAACAAATATTCATACTAAGTTGCTGTAATTATAGTTACGAAAATGGTACAGTTTGAAAAGCTGAGGTCTGCCATACAGTTCTAAAACTTTACGTGCTTCCAGTCTTCCTCGTTGGTTGATTGAAGGTTTGAAGCCGTCGATCGAGGAGGTGGCGACAGTCACTCATTGTCGGCCGTCGCTGTTGCAGAAGCTGGATGTTGGCGCGCCTTCTTCTCGACACGGTCACCAGGCGAAACGGGCTCTTGATGTGCGCTAGTTAATGTTTCCCGTCCGCGACACCATGTCAGAAACTATCATCGCAAGTCGAGCGCAATTACATGCTGCCAAACCCCGAAAGCGCGGCAACTCGCGGGAGCGTCACACAACACACCTGCTCCACTCGCTACTCCCGCCACACCCCTTCTCTCAGCCCGCGCTCCACGCGGCAGAGTTAACACTCCCAAAGATCCTACACACTTTGATTCTTCACACGACCTATCGATGTAATCGTTCGATAGCAGTTTTCCCTAGGCAAGACCCAGCGTAAAAATACAAATAATATTTACAAAACAACCAATTATACATCGACATAAATGCATATATATATATATATATATATATATATATATATATATATATATATATATACAAACAGTAAAACAATTACAATATATAAAGAGACAGAAATGTCATATCTTGAGGTAACAAAACAAGGAAAAAAATTATAGTACAATAGATGGAAATAGGAGGATATGCATTTCCGGCTTTACACTGCCATGAGGGAGTCCCGGTCTCCGAGCATTTCGTCTCAATTCTTACTTCCGTATATCTTTGTGTGTGTATTTCACTGACAGTATCTGCACAACCGTGGCAAAGCCGGTACGCAATTTGTGTCTTGTTTTTAAACTAGTTCCAGTCACTCATGCTATTTTCTGTTGATAATAGTAATGCCCACTTAACATCACGGTTTTTTGTATTTGTACATAGGCGCCCACGAGAAATCGGACGCATTAGCTTGGATGATTACATATTACAAAATTTTTCACTGTTGAAGGTTTTTTTCCGGAACGAATGTAATTGGGGTAACAAACTGAGGAAATCATAATTGCATTATTATTCTGTAATGAATCCCCGAAGATGACGGGTCCTTCTCACAGAAATACTCATTAACTCTTGTAACAACCTCTGAAATTTTAGCTGCGCGGGGTAGTCGAGCGGTCTAGGGCGTCTTTTCACGGTCCTCCCTCGGGCATGGGTGTGTGTGTGTCGTCCTTAGGGACCTTACCACAAATTTCCAAATTCTGAAATTTTACCAGTGGGGCTTGGGTTCATCCTGTATTATGTACGACAGAAATTAGCATCTGTGGTAATGCTCTACTAACTTTATGAGAGGAAAAATTTAATCTAATAAATATCCACTGGGTATAAAACTAGCTGCTGTGTCACAACTATGAATTCTTTCGTCACTTCTTGGGTGAACAATTTCATATTTAAGATTGAAAAACAAATTGCGTTTAAACAAAAACACGGTTTATTTTTCAACCTTAAGGGGCTCCGGAACGCCCTATGCTTGCAATGTTAAAATAACGCTTATAAATTACATCTTTCCTCACAAAGTATTTGAGGTAGGAAGTTGAACTTTTTACAGATTATTTATTGGAATATGGGCTACAACTTAACACAGGGATTTTACACAATTTTAGTTCAGTTATTAAAGATGATTTTTTTCAATTGTAATGAAAATTCACAACATTTTTTTTGCAATTTTTTATTTATATATTCAAAATATACAGTTTTTTGGGAAAAGGCTGTGTTAAATTACGCAGAAGGTACTGTGTAACATTTACTGAAAGTTTGAAACAAATATGTTTGGAAGATCCTTAGAAAACATGTAATTAGTATGAGAAAATAAAAGTTTTGGGAATCGAGCGACAAAGATTGGATTAACTTTTTAGTGCATTCCAGGTCCATAGGACGGATTATCTTCATCCTCTGCAAACTCCTCCTCCAGCTTCCTCTTGTTCCTCCTCCTGTTTACTCTTGCTTGTATTTCTAGACTCTTTACAGCCCTGTCTGCAGTCCGAAATCGCTCCTTGTCTAAAGCAAGCATCGCTCGTACCATGTTAGAATGTTATTATTTACAGTAATAACACATACCTTTGGCTTTCCAACATTTCTCCTTTTCTTAAAAGCCTTCAGAGGATTTCTAATAACTTTACTTTTACTCGTTATTATTATACTTCAACAAAACAGAGACTCAAGAAACAGAATTAATTACGAATATTTTCGAGATAACGACAGAGTAAATAAACATGAAACAATCGACAATCACACCAGCGATATATATTGAACCATCACAGGTTAGCCACAACACATACTTTATCTCACATCACTAAAATGTACCTGATGAACACGGACGTTAATAATAACACCATTTGACAGCAGTTTAACAGCGCCACAGTGGGTCACGCCCATGTAGAACACATTTAAAAAAAAATTAAAAAATAGTTGTAGTCTTCGGAATTGAATAAATTATATATCTATTAAAAGGTTCAGAAAACGCAAAAAAGTAAAAATTGAACTTTTCATGATTTTGAGCCTTTCCGGAGCCCCTTAAATAGGTATTACAGGAACAGTTTAATAGCATTAGAAATATTATGTACACAGCAGGCTGCAAACAGGTATGCTACTAAGAGGTTGTAAACTGCAGCTCTTCTCTGCAAATACCACCAACAAGTTTGTTGAATCCACGGAGCATTTTTATTTTTTATGTATTTGCAACATGCTCCATTACAATATCTGTAATACTGCGTGTGTGTGTGTGTGTGTGTGTGTGTGTGTGTGTGTGTGTGTGTGTGTGTGTGTGTGTGTTGGATGATAATGTTGACGACGATGACAGGGAGATGGTGAAAACTGGTGCCCGGCACATAGCCTGCTTCTCGCCACTAACACCAGAGGGGGCCGCCAAGGTTAACATCCCCATCTGACGGGCGGATCACCATCACCGCATCACATGCCCTTACTCCACGAGGCAGTGCGGAGAAGTTTGGTATTCAAGCCAGGACATTGGCGCTAAGTCTCGTGATCACGAGCTTCACGCCACCACCTCTCCTCCCCTTGCCGGCCAAATGCTTACAGTCAAAATTTATTCCAACGTCAGGACATTTTGTTTTCTTTTTTTTTTTACATTTTCTTCGTTGCATTTGGTCTGGCGGACGTCACTTGACATCTGTTAAAGTTCATTGTTGAATCCTTGACGCAGTTTTTTTTTTATTGTTACAGAGACAGACAGCCCTCTGACTGAAGATGCTGAGTTACCGTGCAGGCATACGAACCATCTTACCCCCGGGTGGAGCGCCACTGCACAAGTGTGATTTAGAGACCTCAGCCACATCCACTGACCCTCGTTTATTTTTTTAACTGAACGCTTGGAGCCTATAATCCCGAAGAAAGAAAAAAAAATTAATTGCAGAAGATGTGTCGATGCTAATGTTGCCTTTTTCAGCTAATACATATGTGACTAAATCTGAGAAACCACGCGCTGTGAAATGCGAATATGTAAACGCGGAAGATGCACACCTGGTTATAGTGCGACAACTGGCGCTTCACGGTTGCTAGTATTAACGTTACAGCGCTTGAAATTGGCGGTTCTTATCCTTACTCCCACCATACACGAGTCATCAATTTTACGTCACACCTATCCAAATTTAGCGTTGGGTTCATTTACTTTATGGACAGAACTTCAGGAGTGAACAGCTCGTGCATTAATGATTCGGGCAAGTGGACATCCATGGTCCAGGATGGGCGGCTATTCTTATTAACTCGGTAGCGCATTGAAGGGGAACTACCGCCGTATGGTTAGGGAACTCGGTAGCCGTTTCCAGAAGGTATCCTGTTGCTGGGAATTACTCTGGACGTTTCAGTACAGGAGGCGTGGGATGCCAGTTGCTCATGTGCTGATCCAGTACAACGCTCTGCCACACACGGCTCGACACAATTCTTGTAGGCACTACGCTGGGAGCTGCGTGACCATCCACCCTAGAGTACTGGTGGTACATCCACAGGTAACCACTTTTATTTGGGTCTCAAGAAATTCCTCTGCGGACAACTTTTCTCTTTGACGGATAGGTGCAGATGACCGTCAGACAATCGTTTCAATAGAAGAAAGTCCAGGATTACTAAATATCCCAGGGTGTGTCATTTGTTTCAGTTCCACCAGTCTCGTGCTCTTCATACATTCATCTACAGATATACTGGGAGACACCAACCTTACTAAAGTGTTTTGGAGTAATAATGAATCTTTCGACTATATATTTAAAGGTTTTCCTTTATTTCCAGTCGAGGTCAGCTTTACAATGCACCATTTTCAGGCCTTTTTAAAGAGGAAGGGCTTCCGGCCGCCTTCTACCACTAACATTGCCCAATCCAGATTATATGCGACCCCTTGAAAATTCTGGATAAAGGCAAGAAAACAAAGGAAGAAGATAGTTATTTTATAACCTAATCCGTAATTTTCGCGTTTTATTTTTATTTTATTGTTATAGTGTGAAGCATACGGAAACTGGATTTATTTAAGTTTAATGGAATTAATATACAACAGATAGTCTGATTTAAAACAATCTATTTACAGATAAGACAACAAATGCATTTACTGTATTTAGGGGCTTGAAGACGTTGCATTCTAGCGGCGAAATCAATACCAGACAAACCAAAACTTTTAAATATAGCCGAAACGTTCATTCTTCCTGTGGCTGTTTTAGATGCAGGTTGCGCATCGGGCACATTTTCAGCGCTTTGACAGTTTGCTGTTAGTAACACGTCCTTACCGGTTACCTCTCATAATACGCTTTCTGACACTATTTACATAAGAGGCTTTGATCTTAGGTGGTTGATCAACATCTTAAATGAGTCAGCTAGCTGTTTTTTTATTTTTTATTTTTTGATCTTGACAAGTAAATTTAGAGAGAAGTATTGCGGATCTCTTGTTACGATCTTATTAACAAGATTTTGCGATAACCATGTTCTTGTAGACTTTTAGTGCTGGGAAAAAAAATTGGAAATCTCAAACTGTGTGAAATCTTTTCGATGCAACATGGAAGTCCTGCATTGCTGTCTTCGTAAATTCTTAGCGGGATGTCAGTGGCCGCATCCGACGCACGGGTCACGCGTAAGATGTTACTGTCTGTGCCGGACACCATGTTCTCCCCTGACATCATCATGTTCTCCCCTGCAACGTCACTGGAGCAGGCCGCGGCAGTAGAAGCCAGTCTTCGAGTACGATTTAAGGAAAGCGTTTAAACTTTTGCAAAAAATTGCAACACATAGAAAGACCAGGAGGAGAATCCGAACTCTGATAATGTGCCACTGCAAAAAGCTGGCGTACACGTAAAGCTGTGTAGCATATTAAAACTGTGTGCCACCCTGGGACTCGAACCCAGGTTTTGCGTTTTGCGCTCTCTGCCAGGAAGTTTCAAACCAGCGCATACTAGGCTGCAGAGTGAGGAAGATCCGTCCTCAGAACAATGATGTGGTCCTCCATAGTTGCTTTTGTTCCGTGACGCAGATCCACACATTTGCACTGTGTGGAGCTGGCGTTCTGCCGGTGTCAGCTTCAGCCTCCTCGCATTGTGTGGCAGTAAGAACCCCGGTGTGACGCGGCATCTGCAGGGCAGTCACCTCCCGAGACAGGGAGCCACATTACATGTCTGGAGTGTGCAATAGCGTGCAGATTATACACTCCTGGAAATTGAAATAAGAACACCGTGAATTCATTGTCCCAGGAAGGGGAAACTTTATTGACGCATTCCTGGGGTCAGATACATCACATGATCACACTGACAGAACCACAGGCACATAGACACAGGCAACAGAGCATGCACAATGTCGGCACTAGTACAGTGTATATCCACCTTTCGCAGCAATGCAGGCTGCTATTCTCCCATGGAGACGATCGTAGAGATGCTGGATGTAGTCCTGTGGAACGGCTTGCCATGCCATTTCCACCTGGCGCCTCAGTTGGACCAGCGTTCGTGCTGGACGTGCAGACCGCGTGAGACGACGCTTCATCCAGTCCCAAACATGCTCAATGGGGGACAGATCCGGAGATCTTGCTGGCCAGGGTAGTTGACTTACACCTTCTAGAGCACGTTGGGTGGCACGGGATACATGCGGACGTGCATTGTCCTGTTGGAACAGCAAGTTCCCTTGCCGGTCTAGGAATGGTAGAACGATGGGTTCGATGACGGTTTGGATGTACCGTGCACTATTCAGTGTCCCCTCGACGATCACCGGTGGTGTACGGCCAGTGTAGGAGATCGCTCCCCACACCATGATGCCGGGTGTTGGCCCTGTGTGCCTCGGTCGTATGCAGTCCTGATTGTGGCGCTCACCTGCACGGCGCCAAACACGCATACGACCATCATTGGCACCAAGGCAGAAGCGACTCTCATCGCTGAAGACGATACGTCTCTATTCGTCCCTCCATTCACGCCTGTCGCGACACCACTGGAGGCGGGCTGCACGATGTTGGGGCGTGAGCGGAAGACGGCCTAACGGTGTGCGGGACCGTAGCCCAGCTTCATGGAGACGGTTGCGAATGGTCCTCGCCGATACCCCAGGAGCAACAGTGTCCCTAATTTGCTGGGAAGTGGCGGTGCGGTCCCCTACGGCACTGCGTAGGATCCTACGGTCTTGGCGTGCATCCGTGTGTCGCTGCGGTCCGGTCCCAGGTCGACGGGCACGTGCACCTTCCGCCGACCACTGGCGACAACATCGATGTACTGTGGAGACCTCACGCCCCACGTGTTGAGCAATTCGGCGGTACGTCCACCCGGCCTCCCGCATGCCCACTATACGCCCTCGCTCAAAGTCCGTCAGCTGCACATACGGTTCACGTCCACGCTGTCGCGGCATGCTACCAGTGTTAAAGACTGCGATGGAGCTCCGTATGCCACGGCAAACTGGCTGACACTGACGGCGGCGGTGCACAAATGCTGCGCAGCTAGCGCCATTCGACGGCCAACACCGCGGTTCCTGGTGTGTCCGCTGTGCCGTGCGTGTGATCATTGCTTGTACAGCCCTCTCGCCGTGTCCGGAGCAAGTATGGTGGGTTTGACACACCGGTGTCAATGTGTTCTTTTTTCCATTTCCAGGAGTGTATATGTACGTATAAAATCATACCGGAACTTCTATTTCAACAGGCTCTGTGGCGTCGGCTGCTGCCTTAGTGCTCGTTGCGGCTTCTCCTTAGCGAATGTCTTTGCATCCAGACAAAATCAGTATAAAACATTTTTACAGATTTTGGCTTATATAAATTATTATTATTATTGTTGTTGTTATTGTTGTTATTGTATAGAACTACACACCTGCAAGCCTCTGGTCCTGCGAGCGCACATTTAGTTTCTTAGAGTGCAGTGTGAAATGATACTCTGCTCTCTTATTTCCACTCAGATAGTAAAACAAAAAAGAAAAAAAACATATTTCATGTAAGAATTACGTTTATTAAATTACACCTAGTACAGCTCAGTGCATGAACCGAGCGAGGCGGAGCAGTAATTAGCGCACTGGACTCACATTCGGTAGGACGACGGCTCAAACCCGCGGCCAGCCATCCCAATTTAGATTTTCCTTGATTTCCGTAAATCAATTCAGCAAATGCCGGAATGGTTCCTTTGAAAGGGCACGGCCGATTTCCTCCCCATCCGTCCCTAATCCGAGCTTGTGCTCCGTCTCTAATGACCTCGTTGTCGACGGGATGTTAAACATTAATTCTTCCTCCTCCAATGCGTCCGCTCTCTTCGGTGCACCCAACCTACATGCTGCAACGGACAAAGGGAATGGTTATTGGAGGTAAGAGCACACAAATGTAATAATACGCTTTAAGATAAAAAAATGACGCACCAAGAAGGAATTATCCGAATGGGACGGAAATCGGCAGATGTGATTTTTTTGTCATCAACCTTCTGACTGGTTTGAGCGGCCTGTCAGGAATTGTTATGAATGTACGTAGAACGTATAGTTGATCATGAAGAGACAATGACTAGGGGGGGGGGGGTCGGAGGCTTTAGCTTTTCTTTTTTTTCCATATTGGATTAACATCGTGATTGGGCCGTACAGTGCTGGAATCGATTTGTAACAACCCTTGAACATGGCTTCAATTTTATTTTGCTATCCTTTAGTGGTATTTTCATATCCATATACGAAAGATGCATACTTAATTTATTAAGTAGCAGGTGTAATATTTGTTTTCAGCGCTCGCATTTTCTTCTCATACGCATGTATACCGAAATAACACAGCAAATTGAAAACACGAAGTAGCGCCTCTAAACGTCATCCGAAACACTAGGCCACAGCCTAACGTCAGATGCACGTTATTTTTCTGTAACCTCACCATTGCCGGTCGTTGTGGCCGAGAGGTTGTAGGCGCTTCAGTCCGGAACCGCACTGCTGCTACGGTCACAGGTTCGAATCCTGCTTCGGGCATGGATGTGTGTGATGTCCTAAGGTTAGGTAGGTTTAAGTAGCTACAAGTCTAGGGGACTGATGACCTCAGATGTTAAGTCCCGTAGTGCTTAGAGCCGTTTGAACCATTTTTAACGCCATGATTAAGACTTGCCAGCTGTGTTTACAATGAATTGTTAAAATTTCGGTAGCCACGTTTATGAAAAGAAAGAATGAAGAAAATTCGAGCGGTGACAAAAAATATTAGACCTGCTATTTACGAGGGTCAATCAATTATTATCCGCAAAGTAATGTTAAAATTTTATTGTAATCAAATAGGAAACTTACAAGAACATCATTTTTCGACATAGTCCTCTTGCGTTTCAACGCACTTGGTCCATCGTTGTACAAGCTTCCTCATGCTCTCATAAAGAAGGTTCTCCATTGAACTGCGAGTCAGGAATGCACCGCTTCTTTCATACTCCATCCGAGGCATATCGATGGCCCCTTAATGCCTGTTTGTGTGGACCAAACAAGTGATAGTCAGAAGGGGCAAGATCGGGACTATATGGAGGATGATCCAGTACTTCAAATTTGAGTTTCTGGAGCGTTTCAGCAGTGTGGGCAGCAGTATGCGGACGGGCATTGTCGTGCAACAACACATCTTTTGACAGCAATCCTAACGCTTGCTTCGAATTGCAGGCTTTAGCCTGGCAGTAAGCATCTCACTATAACGTACACTGTTTATTGTTGTGCCCCTTTCCCCCTGATGTTCCAGTACTGGACCTTGTACGTCCCAAAAAACCGTAAGCATCAGTTTTCCTGCGGACGGTTGGGCCTTGAACTTTTTCTTGCACGGCGAATTTGGATGTTTCCATCCCATACTCTGCCGCTTACTCCCCGGCTCCTAATGAGGGCTCCATGTTTCGTCGCCAGTAGTGATCCTGTCTAAGAAGTTTACCCGTCGTTACCAAAGCGATCCAAATGCTTTTTGCAGATGTCCAAGCGCGTTTGTTTATGCAACTGTGTGAGTTGTTTTGGGACTCATCTTGCACAAACTTCATGAAACCCAAGTCTGTTGTGGATGATTTCGTAGGCAGAACCGTGACTAATTTGCAGACGATGTGTCACTTCGTCAATAATTAATCGTCTAAGAGAATCATTTCACGTGAACGCTCAATGGTTTCTTCATTTGCGGCGGTCAACGGTCGTCCGGCTTCTTCATTGTGCTTGCACCTGTGCGACGATTTCGGAATTTTTCAATCCATTCGTAGACACTCCGTTGTGGCAAAACACTGTTCCCGTACTGCACCGAAAGTCTTCGATGAATTTCGGTCGCTAAATTTCGGTCGCTGATACGCCATCCGACCACAAAAAACGGATCACTGAACGTTGCTCTTCTTTGGTGCAAATAGGCAGCGGAGCAGCCACAATTAACAGCACGGTAGCGATAACGAAACTAACCTAGCAACTTGAAAACTGCAATGATATAACAACAAATAAACGAAGTATGCGTCATTAACGTAAAACGACAGTACTACCAAAATAAACAAAAATATAACTAAATTTCGGATAATAATTGACTTACCCTCGTATTTTACGTAATAAACTATACAGGGTAAACTCGAAGAAATTTCGGAGGTTATTCACAGATCCATTCTGAGTTTCTTGGTATAACTGTTCCATGATCTCCGGTGATAAAAAATGCATTTGAGATTGATTTCTCTCTCCCATTTATATATGTGTGTGTGTTTTTTTTCTTTTTATTTGGAGTCATCAGTCTTCTGACTGGTTTGATGCGACCCGCCACGAAATCCTCTCCTGTGCCAACCTTTTCATCTCAGAGTACCACTTGCAACCTACATCCTCAGTTATTTGCTGGATATATTCCAATATCTGTCTACCCCAACAGTTTTTACCTTCCACAGCTCCCCCTAGTACCATGGAAGTTATTCCCTAATGTCTTAACAGATGACTTACCATCCTGTCCTCCTTCTTCTCCTCAGTGTTTCCCATGTATTCCTTTCTTCGCGGATTCGTGCAGAAAAACCTCATTCCTTACCTTATCAGTCCACCTAATTTTCAACATTCGTCTGCAGCACAACATCTCAACTACTTAGATTCTCTTCTATTCCGGTTTTCCCACTGTCCATGTTTCACTACAATACAATGCTGTACACCAAACGTACATTCTCAGAAATTTCTTCCTCATATTAAGGCCTACGTTTCATAATAGTAGACGACTCTTGGCCTGGAATGCCCTTTTTGCCTGTGCTAGCCTGCTTTTTATATCATCCTTGCTACGTCCGTCATTGGTTTGTTGGCTGCGTAGGTAGTCGAATTCCGTTAACTACTTCTTCCTCGTGATAATCAATTCCGATGTTGAGGCCGAACTGGGGCCGAACAGCACAATAACCCTGGGTTCGGTGTGGGGCGGCAGTGGGGTGAGTGGACTGCTGTAGCCTCTTGTGGGGTTGTGAACCACTGAGGCTAGGCGGGGACGAAGCTCCTCCGTCGTTTCTAGGTCCCCAGTTCAAAGCTCCTCCGTCGTATGTGGGTGCAGGTGTCTTTTGTTGAGTCACCGTGATTTCCAACAACAAAACTATAACTTGTTTGTTTGGTAACGAGTTATTTGTTACCACCGCCGAATATCAAGCTAGATTGTTTGAAGACGGCACCTAAATTTCTCACCTTGCAGAGCCCATTTGTGTCAGAGATCGGCCATTTCGCCGCCACTCGTAATGTTAAAAGTTGTTCTTAAATAAATAATATTGCAAATACGAAAGATCGGTATGAGTAAGGATTATAGTATAGTGAGACTGATTTGTTAATAAGATATTGATTATTGTCAATTTGAAGTTATTCAAAGTTCCGCAAAATTTATACGGGGTATTTTGCGGTTCATTTACCGTCATCGTGGAGTGGGAAAAATGACCGTCGGTTCTGACATACTCAGTCATAGCAATGAAGGTAAATGTGTAATGAAATAAAATTATCACCCGCAACTTGGCATAAGCGCAACGTAAGTAGTATGTACTTGCTTTTTGTTTTGCGGGAAAACATGCCGTAGAAAACGTACAGTAGCTGCGGAAATCCATCAGGCCCTACGCTTTAGACCTCGCAACCTTTTTCCTCGATCTTTCGTCTCTCACCTCTCCGGAAAACAAAAGTTACAAGTAGTCCGTAGTACAGTCTTCTCCGCCAGTGTCTCAAATTCAACTTCTTAAACTGTAATAATCTCCTTAGTTACGTTTCTTTTTGTCGCCGAACCATCTCCTCTTCCCCTCTCCTTCTCTCCTCGCTTATCAGCTGTCGGCGAAACGTACCTTTTGTTTCAAACACTTTACCGCTCTGTTTTTCGTTTTTTCCTGTTCGCCCTGGAAAGTAATTTTTGACCGGCTATTGTATTGCGAATTACGTTTCACGTTTTAGAGCCGTTGCTTCAGAGACGGTGTAAGTTTTATTTCTTCGTTTTTCAAAGTTGCCAGAGCTAAACGGACAATAGCGTTATCGTATTGCATTCAGTTCCAAGACTATTGTGCACAATGGGTCTTTCTTTTTCGTTTTCTCCCAATATGTCGTTCTTATATTTCTTTGCAGTTTTTCGGAGACAGACATTCTGCGTTACGTACGAGTTAGAAAAAGTGACTCCAATCAGAACAGCATTGAATTGTAGAAATTACGTAAGAGCTTTCGAAAGTACACGCCCCCACATAACTGGAACCGTCAAAAACTATTAACAAATAATAGACTTAAGAACACTTAACCTTCTGCCTTTCATTTCAATTTTTTTTAAACTTAGTGGATTTGATTTAATTATTTTCTTTAAGGGTAGCATGAATTTGAAATGAAAGGGAGATATACCTTTATTGGTGTGTTGTTGCGGCAATCAGTGTCTCCTGCCTTCAGTTTTCAATACAAGATTTTGTCTTTTAGTTTAGCAACATAAAATAATACATGTAAATAAAACTGTTTTATTGGTTGGTTGATTGGTTTGGGGGAGGGGGACCAAACAGCTAGGTCATTGGTCCCATCGGAGTAGGGAGGGATGAGGAATGAAGTAGGTCGTGCCCTTTCAAATTAACCATACTCCATTTGCCTGAAGCGATTTAGAGAAATCACGGGAAACCTAAATCATGTGTCATGATGGCTGGACGTCAGTTTGAACCGTCGTCCTTCCGAATGCGAGTCCAGTGTGCTAACCACTGCGCCACCTCGCTCGGTGTTCTTTTGTAATATCACACTACGATCTGTAGATAACTTGGACGGAAATACCTCACGGTATATTAAAATGTTACATTGTAGAAAGTATAAATCCGCCTGTGGAAGTTCATCTCCAGATCAGGCAAGAAACGTAATGAAAGTATACCTCAAAATGATGTAAAAGTTTAATCATCTTCCGCGCTAAATATCATTATGTATCCAGTACTCGTAATCATAACAACTACATTGTTTCATTAACTGCCCAATGGAAACAAAGTGGACGAATAATTAAAACCTAACAAGTAACCACTGATAGAAGTTGAACTTGTAAATCCGACTGACATCGTAAGAAAGAAATGAAACTAGTGGTCATAGTAAGCGATTTGGACGTTCTACATATAGAAAGACTAAAATATTTTGTTACGTTGTACAAATGAGGAATCTTATTGCCCCAGTTTTGAGGGATTCATAAGGAATTTTTTTCGTATTTTAACATACAACACTATCGAAATAATTTTTTTAAACAACATTTTCAGTGTTTTACATAATTGGTGGTCTCGTATTGACAACTTATTGAAAGGAAGCTGAAGAATGCTCAATTATTTGTCTATACTTAACATCGTTACCTACAAATAGTTGAAATGTAATAAATCTGTAACAAACATCAACAGCGATTCCCTGCAACTGTCAGATGGATTTCGAAAGATGTAATACGCTGTTGTTCGCGATCTTCCTCCTTCTTATCAATAATGAAGCGTTTACCTGTTTCATATAGTCCGGCGGGAGTTGGAAATCCGTTGTCTGGTATTTCCTGAAATGATATCTTAATAGCGAGAATACGAGTACTTCGCTGCAACGCACTAGCATACTGAGAATATGCCCAAGTCATATGGAAGGACTGTTGAATTATGCGACAGTAATAAGTTATGTTTCTTTAAATTATGAACTTCGATTCAATTACATTACTGTAGGTAACTTTCGCAACCTGCTAAAACACTTCTTGATTTAATTACGTGTTAATGATTATTATTAAGATTTCGAAATCAGAAAAGGGGAAGCCTTACGTTATGCTTAGGAATGGAGGGAATTGCGAGGCACGTAATAATGCACCTAGTCAGGCAGTACCACCGAAACGAATTGTGAAACCTGAGGGCAAACGGGTGGGACGAAAGAAGCAGGGGAAGAGCTTTCGACCTAATACAAAAATCTAGTGAAAATAATAAAAATAGAAAGGGAAGAAAGAAAGTTTTCGCTGAAAGCGGTGTAAGGCACGGGCTCGTCTTACAGTTTTTGTTGTAGCACGTAGTGTTTGTATGTGAAGGATGTAATGAAGAAATGAAATGATGATTTATAATTGGCAATGAAAGAAAAAGCAAATACCCCATGTTCAGGCCCGCAGATCACGTGACTTTTGGAGATAGGTAAGAATAGACGAAACGAACACTGTATATGTGGTTAATAGCAGTACAGAAAATAACGCAAAGTGAAACAAAACAATTGAGAAGCAAACAGTGGAAGGTGTATAAACCAGCATGGAACTAATGAAAGGTGTTCCTGTAACTGTACGCTCAGCGGGCAGAATGTGGGAAAACAGAGGAAGAAGGAACTATAAGTACAGTGTTAAAATTTTATTGGCCAGCTATGAAGACTCAATAAGGAATAAGATGAGAAATAATTCTACGGCAGACTGTCTGCAAGAGGTGTCGAGTTGGCCGGTCTTACGGCAATAGAGACAAAGGATCGAAATAATCGTCGCAAGGGTAGGGGGCGTTATCAAATATTGGAATATGTGGTTCAAATGGCTCTGAGCACTATGGGGCTTAGCATCTGTGGTCATCAGTCCCCTAGAACTTAGAACTACTTAAACCTAACTAACCTAAGGACATGACACACATCCATGCCCGAGGCAGGATTCGAACCTGCGACCGTAGTTGGAATATGTGCCACCAGTTACCGGAGAAATTAGGTGTAGAGGATGGCATCGTGGCACAGACGTATAATCGACAAATATAGACAGAACAGTCGTAAAAAAAAAGAATAGTTACGTCATACCTGTGGTGCAGGAACGCATTAAGCACCGATTTTATGTTTGGCATGTATACTTGTTTGGCACCGGCATGAGCAGTCGACCTCAGCAGCTTAACTCTTGGTATGCGCGCGCAGCTACGCCTAAAGAAGGGCGCGAACGTGCGACGCGCCTCGTCAGAGCTTCCTTGGCACACATTCGTGTCGCCATACAGGACATATGAGGGCCACGTTATTACAGCTAGTGCCTTCCCAGGCCATAAGCCATGCTTACAAAAATGGGACCGTGCACTCCACTCCCTTCCATAGGCGTTAAAAAGCCGAGCGAATAACTTTGTGTGTTTACTAAAGGAAGCGCCTTCTTTTCATCTACAGCAGGATTAATGTTTTGGGTGGAAGACATCCCGACAGACAAAGCCCAACACGTTATCCTGAACAGACGTATAACCAGGCACAAAAAAAGAAAAAAAAAAACTCTTTTGTGCTATATGGACGGGTGGTAGATCCACATTGTCGCATTATCTTTAGAACTTGACGGATTGTATTAATTAACTGTATGAAAAGAATTCTTGAAAGCAACAGTTATCTTCTCCAAAGTGTTATAGCCAGGTGAGGTGGTGGTGGTGGTGGTGGTGGTTAGTGTTTAACGTCCCGTCGACAACGAGGTCATTAGAGACGGAGCGCAAGCTCGGGTTAGGGAAGGATTGGGGAGGAAATCGGCCGTGCCCTGTCAAAGGAACCATCCCGGCATTTGCCTGAAACAATTGAGGGAAATCACGGGAAACCTAAATCAGGATGGCCGGAGACGGGATTGAACCGTCGTCCTCCCGAATGCGAGTCCAGCGTGCTAACCATTGCGCCACCTCGCTCGGTCTAGCCAGGTGAGGCTGCGAGGCTGTTCCAACCAGGGACCCAGGGACACGTATCGTGCTAGGAACTCTGTTCATATCTCCATCTAGGTAACTTTAGTTTGGTTTTGTGTCGTTTCCCTAAAGACCAGTTTTGTGGTAACTCCTTACATATGTACTTTCCTCCCCCTCCCCCCACCCCCCTTGAACTGAGGTGGTATTTTAAACCGAATGATCTCAAGTCTCTGTGTGTCCCATCTATATACAGATGGTTGCGGGACCTTGGCTGTTCAGTACAGAATGTCAGATCAACCTGTCAGCCACCTAAATTTCCCAATTGTTATGTTATTGAGCAACCAGTTTCGGCTATATTTTACGCCATCTCGAGACCCGCTGACCGACGTGTAGGAATATTCCCACCTCTCGTCCAGTCGAAATGGGGCCAGGATTCAGTGATGTATCCGTAGATGTTTGCCTGCTGGTGATGATTAAAGTGATCGCTGTGTCAAAAATGTATGGATACCAGTCATTGAATGCTTGCTGTTCTGTGCTCTACGGGCAGCCAAGACGTAGCTGATCTGCAAGACCATGTGTTGGTGGGAAGCTAAGTGGCAGTAAGTGAGGAGGGATAAGCTGCTGTCAGTGAAACATTTCAGTGCGACCGTGGCTCACCTCCTTCCGATCAATACGAGTGACGAACTTACCCTTGCATGGCTCAGAATGGGAACTTATCCATTAATACAACGCTTTCTGTCGCGAGGAGCACCAAGTAAGAAAGGTATGAAACATACGTGTCGATACAGCATAGTTCAATTGATTATGTTGTGTATGACAAACTGAGGGCAGACTTCGGTCTCCCGCAGGACCTGCCCTCTGATGTAAATGACAGTGAGGCGGGTGTGGTTCGCGTTTTATTGTTTAATGTATTGTCAGGGCTCTTTCTCAAAAGACTGCTGCGGATACATAGAAAGAAAGATCCCTTATCATTTAGCTACAATATAGGTCAGCAACTGGAATCAGTTAATTCCATAAATTATCTGGGAGTACGCATTAGGAGTGATTTAAAATGGAATGACCATATAAAATTAACCGTCGGTAAAGCAGATGGCAGGCTGAGATTCATTGGAAGAATCCTAAGGAAATGCAATCCGAAAACAAAGGAAGTAGGTTACAGCACACTTGTTCGCCCAGTGCTTGAATACTACTCAGCAGTGTGGGATCCGTACCAGATAGGGTTGATGGAAGAGATAGAGAAGATCCAACGGAGAGCAGCGCGCTTCGTTACAGGATCATTTAGTAATCGCGAAAGCGTTACGGAGATGATAGATAAACTCCAGTGGAAGACTCTGCAGGAGAGACGCTCAGTAGCTCGATACGGGCTTTTGTTGAAGTTTCGAGAACATACTTTCACCGAGGAGTGAAGCAGTATATTGGTCCCTCCTACGTATATCTCGCGGAGAGACCACGAGGATAAAATCAGAGGGATTAGAGCCCACACAGAGGCATACCGACAATAGAAGGGAGAACCGATAGAGGTACTCAAGGTACCCTCCGCCACACGCCGTCAGGTGGCTTGCGAAGTATGGATGTAGATGTAGACTGGGTTTAATGTTTTAGTATGTCGTAGAGTAGCTTGGTCACCTAGACACAGTAAGCAGGCCTTTTGGTATTTTATACTCCATTTTATCTTATTAGTCTGCTATGTTTTATCTGCGTTTTATGGATGATTTCTTTGTCAAGTTCCCAATGTCAGTGTTTTATACAGTGTTGATACAGCTTGGTTTCAAAATTTATTGTAATTTTTTACTAGGTTCTCTCCACTCTCGCCTATTTATTTCGTGCACAGACATTGACGACCTCGCTGTTTAGTGCCTAAAACTCTAAACACTAACGAAGTAACTCGACCGTCTTTGAAGCGTACGTCCTCAAGGCGACTGACTGCAGTCACTCGCCCTGAAGACGGCCGCTCATAGCTGCCATTCGTGCAGTGTTGGAACGTGCGGACTCTTTCATTCGAAGTGATTGGCGGATCACAAACAAACACCTTGCTGCCCTAGTGGACGTCTCAGTTGGTAGTGCTGACACACTCTTTCACCAGTTGGGTACTCAAAGACGTACGCCCGCTGGGTTCCTCGCCACTTAACAGAAGACCATAAAGAACTACGAAGGGCCGTCTGTGCAGAACTGCTTGCAGGTTACGAAGCTGATCGTGACATTTTTTTGTCGAACATCGTTACATGCGATGAAACATAGGTTCATCACTTCGAATCGGAGCAATCCACAGAGGCACCACACCGGCTCTCCTCCGAAGAAAAAGTTCAAAGCCGCACCCTTAGCCGGTAACGTTATAACGACGGTCTTCTGTGACTCTGCAAGTGTTATTCTATTTCATGTCCTCCAACGTGATGTAACAATCAAATCTGAGATATATTGTGCTACCCTCAGGAAATTTAAGAAACGACTTCCGCGTGCTCGTTGCCACTAATATGCAAATGAACTTCCCCTTCTCCGTGACAACGCAAGGCTTCGCGCAACTCTGAGCACCCGAGAGCAGTTCACAGAACTTCATTGGACTGTTCTTCTTCACCCACCCTACAGATCGGATCTCGCACCTTCCATCTTTTTGGCGCAATCAAGGAAGCACTCCGCGGGAAACAGTACGTGGGCGAGAGGGAGGCTATTGATGCAGTAGGACGTGGCTTCTACGTCGACTAGTAGAGTGTTACCTGTGGTCACACACGCCCTCCCAGTAAAGTGGCGTAAGGCCGTCGCGTTGAACGGAGGTTCTATTGAAAAAATAGTGTTTTATAGCCAAAAGAGTGGGGAATGACATGGTGTATCGGAATCCTGAATAAAACTAACCTGCTTTCAGAAAAAAAGGGGTTGGTTTACATATTGAACGCCCCTCCTACTGCACAAAACAGAGTAATAAGCCTATGAATAGATACAGAAGCAGAGAATTGTGGTTGCTGTTGCTGCAGGAGTAGCCCAGCACAGCACTAAGCCGCTCTTCCACTGCTTACACGAGGTTCATGTCGGTGAACTTATGCGTATTGTTGTGTTCACTGTTAACGAACAATTAACACTGCCGGCACAACCTGGCTAGGGAGTACTGAATGCAAGCTCGAGGGCGAAGAATAAAGTGAACATTACTGTTGCCAGCAGCGAGTACCGTTAAGGCAAGAGAAGTTTGTTTCCTATCACAGATAACTGTTGACACTTGCACTGTTGTAATGATTTTTCAGTGCAGTACATAGACTACGATAAATGGGAGTGAGAAATCAAATGAAATGCAGTTACTCTCACTGGAGATCACGTGATCTATGTATCAAGAAACTCAGAATGTTCTCTGAATAACCTCCGAAATTTCTTCGATGGAATTTAGGTTCACCGTGTATAGCTTTTTACGTAAAATAAGTAGCATTTTCTACTTCCTTTTTATAGGCGTGGTACTGAAATATTAAGAATTCATTGTAAACACAGTCGGCGTGTCTTTAATCATGCGGTTGCAGAAAAATAACGTTTATCTAACGTTATGCTGTAGCCTCGTGTTTTCAGTGTGCTGTGTCGTTTTGGTAGTCATGCTTATGAGGAGGAAGGCGAATATTCGAGCGTTGAAAAGAAATATTAGGTATGCTACTTCTCTTACGTAATAAATTTATTATGCATCTTTCGTAGATGGATATAAAAACATTAGTGACGGAGTGCAAAATAAAACTGCTGCCTTGTTGGCTGGTTGCTGTAAATCGTTTCAGCAATATACGGTCCAGTTACTGTGTTAATCCACCATGGAAAAAAGAAAAGCTCTCGTCGCTGTCTCTTAATGATTAACTTACACTCTAAGCACACTCATCACAATCCGGAACTACATAATTACGCAGCTCACAAGTCTTAAACGCAAATATCAGAAGTGACGTCGTGTTGAAGGGCAAACATCAGAAAACAAATTACTTGGAAGTAGCCGTTCGTAAATACTAGTATAACATTTACAATATTGTGTTTTGTTTCCTTAAAATGCAAATTATTCCGCCCACAAGCGACTGAGTAATATGTTAAACTGATTTATCCACACAGTTGAGGCGTGGAAACAAACTAGCAAGAAGTAGATGAAAGGAAGTTTTTCTGTATCTTTCTTGTTACAGAACTTCAAGAAGACTTGTTCACGCTACTACTGCGTTCATTCAGTCGAGAGTTCACTGACTTGTGTACTGTTTCTTCGGTGAAAGTAAAAGGTTGTTTGTACCGAACGGCAAGGACGCGAAGTAAATTCTGACTAGCAGGACGCCAGTAAGAACACTGCATGTCTATGTTGCCCGGCGAAGCAAAGTTTATACGTCCCCGAAGGTAAGTTTTTTCACAGTTACTGTGAACTTCCGAAGTGCTCTGGTGTAGAAGGGGAAACGAAAGGTTAGAGTTCAGCGTTCCGTCGCAACTCGAAGTCTTCAGAGGCGAAGCAGTGGCCCAGTGGAACGGAGATGCAAGAAATCCATTGAGAGAACCGTCGCCACGTTCACCTGAAGCTACTGAGAGAAACTGCGGAAAACGCAAATCAAGTTGTGAAGGCTATAACCAGCTAGGGGTGGGACAGGGTAACTGATCTTTCCTACCTTTCGCCCTATCCTCCGTCGAAAAATAACCTTTGCAATAATCGAAATCACTTGCTACTCTCTCTGCTACACAGACTGGCGCATCTTATGCAAATTTCGAGACCACTGTAACTAAAGGGGCCTTTGGTGAACGGTGCCGATTCGAGGAACGTCTCAGATGACAACAGAAAACTTTTTGCAAGAATTCAACCATTCATTCATTCGTAAAAGAACATGGTATTCAAAGTTAAATATTACACGACAAGATGCCGCAACAACCATAAGCATGTGAAATGGACGCGTGTGTCATCGCACACATCTGGAGAGAACCAAAGTTTTAACCTCCTCGCATTGTGAATATCGCCCCTCAGATCTGGCAAATTTAAGTAACCTACTGCTCGGCTATTTCCGCTACGCGACTGAGGCAAAGTTCTGTAAGGCAACTGTCAAATTGGAAATTCATCTGCCCGCCATTGCCACGAACTGTGCCAGAGTATAATTGTGTTCGAGTATAATGACTTTTCTGGAGACTAGAAATCTACTCTGTAGGAATCAGCATGGGTTTCGAAAAAGACGGTCATGTTAAACCCAGCTCGCGATATTCGTCCACGAGACTCAGAGGGCCATAGACACGGGTTCACATGTAGATGCCGTGTTTCTTGACTTCCGCAAGGCGTTCGATACAGTTCCCCACAGTCGTTTAATGAACAAAGTAAGAGCATATGGACTATCAGACCAATTGTATGATTGGATTGAGGAGTTCCTAGATAACAGGACGCAGCATGTTATTCTCAATGGAGAGAAGTTTTCCGAAGTAAGAGTGATTTCAGGTGTGCCGCAGGGGAGTGTCATAGGGCCGTTGCTATTCACAATATACATAAATGACCTGGTGGATGACATCGGAAGTTCACTGAGGCTTTTTGCAGATGATGCTGTGGTGTATCGAGAGGTTGTAACAATGGAAAATTGTACTGAAATGCAGGAGGATCTGCAGCGAATTGACGCATGGTGCAGGGAATGGCAATTGAATCTCATTGTAGACAAGTGTAATGTGCTGCGAATACACAGAAAGATAGATCTTTATCATTTAGCTGCAAAATAGCAGGTCAGCAACTGGAAGCAGTTAATACCATAAATTATCTGGGAGTACGCATTAGGAGTGATTTAAAATGGAATGATCATATAATGTTGATCGTCGGTAAAGCAGATGCCAGATTGAGATTCATTGGAAGAATCCTAAGGAAATGCAATCCGAAAACAAAGGAAGTAGGTTACAGTACGCTTGTTCGCCCACTGCTTGAATACTGCTCAGCAGTGTGGGATCCGTACCAGATAGGGTTGATACAAGACATAGAGAAGATCCAACGGAGAGCAGCGCGCTTCGTTACAGGATCATTTAGTAATCGCGAAAGCGTTACGGAGATGATAAACTCCAGTGGAAGACTCTGCAGGAGAGACGCTCAGTAGCTCGGTACGGGCTTTTGTCAAAGTTTCGAGAACATACCTTCACCGAAGAGTCAAGCAGTATATTGCTCCCTCCTACGTATATCTCGTGAAGAGACCATGAGGATAAAATCAGAGAGATTAGAGCCGACACAGGGGCATACCGACAATCCTTCTTTCCACGAACAATACGAGACTGGAATAGAAGGGAGAACCGATAGAGGTACTGAAGGTACCCTCCGCCACACACCGTCAGGTGGCTTGCGGAGTATGTATGTAGATGTAGATGGATGTAGATGTAGACAGCCAAATATCTGTGTCCATATCGCAAGCTACTTTCAGTAGACACGGCCAATCGTCTTTAAATTCTCTAAATGTGAAGCCACCGGCCCACAGCAACTACAAAACTCCGTAGGTGCAAGTGCGCAACTGATGCTGCTAGAAGAAGAAGTAGAAGAAGAAGAAACCGGCCCGTGGCTTTTATAATTGGTTATTTGTGTACATCCACAACTGTTGACGTACGTAATCAATGATAAGATCTGTTACAGTTTTAGAAATTATTTATTTTTAATAGGAAAGCCAACCCAACTTCAGGACCTCTGTCCCATCTTCAGGTGCATCTGTAAAATGATAAATCAATAACAGTACCTATCCACGTTGTTAATATTATAAAAACTATACGGAACCAACGTAAATTTTTAGAAAACACGCCTTTCAGTGCATTAGACTGTAAGTCCATAAGTGACGCATAACCGAATTTAAAATATGTTAAAATGTTTGAATAGTACACCCCCAGTACAAGGTAAAAATCAGGAAATCCTCTTCAGTACTAAGCAAGACAGAAAGCCTCTCGCAGAGGAGAACCTACATGAAAGGGAAAAGGTCCCAGTTACAAGGGCGGAAACCAACGTGGACTCAAATGTAAAGTATTAAAGGTCCTACAACCCAAATTCCCGTTATAGAACTTAAAACGGTCCGCGCTTAAGGGCGTACCACACATTGGTACGTATGAAAATAGATAGGCGGTCTTTCGAACGCAAACGTCCAAAAAGGTGGTCGTATAGCCTTTGCAGCTGCAGGAATGTGTGCACACACAGTATAACCTCCTGAAAAAGCTTGCGAGTCACCAGTGCTGCATACACACACATCAGACCCATATCAAGCACAACCCAAAGCTCAAATGCCGGCGGGAGCGGCCATGTACACGCATAACGTAAGCGGGTGGACTGCCCACGTCATCTGACTGTCAAAATTTGAAGTAATGTAACCGCCAACAACAGGTCTAAGAAACCACAAACTAGCGTCCGCTGCACTGAAAGCTAACTTCACCCATGTACTTGAGAGACACTAATTACATACTGCAGCATCTGCAAGTGAATACATTGCAAAGCTACCAATAGGGTCCAACCAAAGCAAACTGACGTACCACTACCATCATCATCACCACCACCATCATCTCCTTCGAAGAATTAGGTGGGCCGGCCGTTGTGGCCGAGCCGTTCTAGGCGCTTCAGTCCGGAACCGCGCTGCTGCTACGGTCGCAGGTTCGAATCCTGCCTCGGGCACAGATGTGTGTGATGTCCTTAGGTTAGTTAGGTTTCAGTAGTTCTAAGTCTAGGGAACTGATGACCTAAGATGTTAAGTCACATAGTGCTTAGAGCCATTTTTTAGTAGTGGTATGTCTGTGCAAACAACGCCAACTACAATAAAGTTGAGTCGTCATTGTCATGTGCAACGTAACTAGGTAGGTTCGTGAGAAACAGCGTCTGTAATCGAGTTTCGAATTTGAAGAGTTCGTCCACACGTGGAGCACCCTCTTCTTCAGAGTGATAAAGTAGGACCACACATGAAAGCGGCGACATCTGGAACTATCTGACACCAAGGGTCCGCCGGCCGCGGTGGCCATGCCGTTCTAGGCGCTCAGTCCGGAACCGCGCGGCTGCTACGGTCGCAGGTTCGAATCCTGCCTCGGGCATGGATGTGTGTCCTTAGGTTAGTTAGGTTTAAGTAGTTCTAAGTTCTAGGGGACTGATGACCATAGATGTTAAGTCCCATAGTGCTCAGAGCCACGCCAAGGGTCCATAGTCGCCGATCATTTCCATACAGACCTCGCTTGGTCCAATCTCATTTTCATCTGTTTCCAAAACTTAGAGAATACCTTCGATGACTCCACTTTGATATTGATGAAGCGTTGTAAGAAGAGGTGAGATTGTGGCTCCGTTGTCAGTCATACATTGTACAGTGACGTCGTCAACAAACTGGTCTCTCGTTAGGACAAAAGTGTTCGTCGCCAGAGTGACTACGTTGAGAAATAAAGATGTAGAATGTTAGTAACGTCTTTTTCATTTAAAATGCTTCCAAGAGTTTTCACATAAATATCGGAGGCATTACTTTTCGGCAAGCCCTCGTATATGCGTCTGCAGCGTCAGATAAACTTGGGGAAAGGGAGAAGGAAGGTGCTTTATTTGCATCGGACGATAATCATTAAAATCTACAATTCTGCCAGACCGTGCTTGTGGGTAAAATTACACAAGCAACTATGTAGAAATACAAACGTATATACGTAAATAGAATACACAAAACTCATTCATCAGTGGGAATCAGTTCACTGGTGGCCAGTCCTTTCTGGGATCCGTTCATGTTCATTTTTACTCAGTCACCGTTTCTTTTTTATCTAACTGCGTAACGCTGTTCGGGTTTAAAAAAGGCCAAGATGGAGAACAAAGTATTGTGTCCAATACCAAGAGCCTACCCAGACTCTGAGTTCCCGGGGGGAGAGGGGGAATAGTGACTATTTTCACGGTAAATGGCAGAAGAGATCTGAAATTTCACAACAAAAGCCTCCGGTTACTCGTGTTACTAGCCAGTATTCATGTTTCACCATATTTCAGACCGACACCGAACCGATATGTCTGTCTGTGTGGCCGGCCAGGATCTGAGTTATGTTCGTTAAAATCAGTTTTTTTTTTTGTTTTTTTGTTTTTCCCCTGGGGAACGGGGTCTCTGCCCTCCTCCCTAAACCCGCCACACGCTCTTTCGCTGTAGTCGAGACGGTTTAAGAAGATCCCTAACAACTCTTAGCGCTGTTGCCGCTTTCAGCTGTGAAGCGCTGACGGTTGCAGGCGAGAACAATAGCGATCTACAGAGCTGTGACACCGAGACGTTGCCATAGAGACGATTACAAAATCGTGTTCAATAGAGACGATTACAAAATCGTGTTAAATTATTGGTTTCGGTAGGCCCGGGAGGTTGCCTCGTCCAGCCCATTGCAACTGTCAGAGATCAGCTTTCGCAGACTGAGCTATGGGTATACCCATTGTCTCATGACACATAACACGTTAAGAAAAAAAGACGTGTACATTAAATAATGAAAATATTTGTAAGACATGATATTGTCGGGTGAAGGAAAGACAGCATTCTGTATTATTTTTAAAAAATTTTTAATTGTCTTGGTCGCAATAAAAATGAAATTACAATTACCTTATTACCTGTTCTGGTTGATTAAAAACTATATGGAGGTCAAGAACAACATCGTTACTAAGAGTAACCCAGAATCATCGTTGCTAAGGAATCTGTAGCTAAGTACCATGTTGGCCAGATCATGAGCTCGCAAGTTAGTCTTCTGGTGGTTTTAAACCTTAAATAGCCATGCGTTGAGCAACATCTCTGTATGTACGTTTTGCACTTTCTAACGGCTAACAGTATATACTTCGGTACTTTTTCTTGGGTAAGAATGATCCTGAGTTACACTTAGTAACTGTGATGTTGTGGCCAACATTGTACAAACGCAGATTCTTTGTTAACCGTGGAGAAGGTTGTTAATCAACCTAAATCAGTAAACAGAAAACTTTTATTTTTTTCATTGCTATCAAGACAAAAAAATTTAACCGATACAAAAGTTATCGTTTTAAAAACTGAAGTGGATAAAAAGTCCTATGTAGGCCAAACTCTAGTTAAGTTAGAAAAGTTTGTGACTTGAGCGAACGATGCAGATTTGAATGCAGTCGAGCTAATTCGACTGTCCTTCGGTCCCCCCAGATGACTACGAGCAGTGCCTCACGAGCTGAAAAGTGGTAGTTGAGAAAATTTACAGCAATCAGTCGCAAATAGTGTCTTTTATTTCACAGCTAGATTTCAATTGCTTTGTGGCTATCCTCAGTGCGGTCGGATGCAAGTTAAGTGATCAGTATTGCTTGTCCGTAAAAAATAGCTCCTACTAGACTGTCTATATCAATACAGATTATGAGCGACTGATTGGTGTGCACTTTCTCAACTTTATTAACGGCCACCGAGCGTATCCGTTCCGTATGGAATCGAAACTGAAAAGCAAAAGTTGTAGAGGGAACTGTTTTGATAAATTCGTTTAAATTCAGTTCAAAATTATATTTTTAACAAGTTTACAAAGTTTTAATAGCTAAAATTGAAATAAGGACACTGACTAGTATTTCTAAAAAGCGAGTTCCGGCTTATCGGGACTCAATATATAATTATACCAGCGTGATGAATTACCAGTTGTGGACGCTGAACTGCGTACACAAGGAACTAGATGTCGACATTTCGAGAAAGCTTTGAAATTCAGCAAGAGCGGGCGATTGCAGTGAACGAAAGGAACGACTACTTTGTAATGAACGAAGAACGGTGGACCTGGAACGAGCAGCAAGCGACCTCTCGATAAAGGAGGAGACCGACTTGAAAGGAACAATGAACGACAGTTCAGTTTGGCGAACCGTTCTTTTGGACCATTTCCTTCGTAAACGACCCACCTCTCGTGTCGGTAGCATACTGCAATCGTTAACGAAGTACAGAAACTGGATGGCTAACGAAAGTGTTATTCTGAGCGTAAGTTAAGTTAAACAGATTGTCTCCGTGCGTAACTAAAAGTAAGTTAGTGGCATGTTAAAAATGTTAATCGGCGCTTTTCTTTCCCTTATTTATAGCAGCAAGCCTGTACACGCTCGAAATACTCAGTTTTCAGCCTTGCTGGAGAATTCTCATGTCAGCGCTACACGCGGCCAAATGCTCTGAGAATGAAAATGTTAACGTTTCGCGGCTGCGAAATATGTAAAAGAGACGTTTGCGATGGCTTTGTACTAATTTTTTTTTTTACCCAGTGTATATATAAACAGCAGAGCTCAAAGCTGGGTGCCAGGCGTGCTGAGGGAACGCCGGAAATGGATTCAGGCCGATGCGGTAGGAAGCCAGATAGCGCAGCAAATATCTGTGCCGGTTGTAGCGGAGGCGTGACGGACAGGCGTCGATGCGGTGAGTTGTGGTGGTTGTGGTGGTGGTGGTGGTGCTCGGTTGGGGGGAGGGGGGGGAGGGAGGCGGGTTCCCTGCAGCATATTGGGGCCGCACAGCTCAGCGAGCACAAGTAATATCGCAGCCTCACCCTGCGCTGTTCCACCCTCCTCTCACACCTACCCACTGGCGCCCGCGGCGAATTACTTTCTGCCGACGCCTCGTCACTGTCATTATTAATCTATCACCTGCACAGAGGGAAATAATTAAAACACAATTTCAGATAAAGAAAGACGAGATCACTCAACACCCGGTTGAGCATACACTAATACCACTGTAACTTTTTGCTTTTGATTCACAACTCAGTAGAGTTTCTGTTAAATCGCCATTATAATGTTCAGAAACATTGACTCTAAAGAATTTTGTAAATACAAGATGGTACCCAGAAGTTCGCAAAATTTGATTTATTCGCGCAAGTGACTACGACTACACCGAAATGCCATAGGTTTCTCCGCATACATCATTCTTTAAACAGTGTGGTTAGTGGCTGCTAACAGCGTGGTCTAGTAACTTGTTTGTGAGCGTACTTCCATTATCGTGCTTCCGTGAGTTTGCAGTTGTGCGATGGCTGCCCCGAAAGACCAAAGTGTCCGTAGAAAGTTTTGTTTTAAACGCGGGAAAAATCACTGTAGAGACGCACCAAATGTTAAAGCGAGCTTGTGGAGACAACGTTCTAGGCTAGACACAGATCTGCACGACAGGTACCAGCGATTCGAAGCCGGCCGCTGTGGCCGAGCGGTTCTAGGCTCTTCAGTCCGGAACCGCGCTGCTGCTACGGTCGCAGGTGCCTCGGGCATGGATGTGTGTGATGTTCTTAGGTTTGTTAGGTTTATGTAGTAAGTCTAGGGGACTGATGACCTCAGATGTCCCATAGTTCTTAGAGCCATTTGAACCAAGCGATTCGAAAACAGGGAAGAAATCAGCTCTTGACGACGATCTTTCCGGTCGGCCGTCAGCTGGCATCACACCGGAATATGTGCACAAAGTGGGGGATCTGGTTCTGGAAGGCGGTAGTCAGACCAAGCAAGACTTCTGGGATACCTCGAGAATAAGGTATGGTACATGTGAATGTGTTCTGTCAGAAGAATTGTACATGACAAGGATAGCGTCGAAGTTTGTGTCACGGTTGCTCCAAGACCATCATAAGCATAAGCATACGTGTGTGTGTGTGTGTGTGTGTGTGTGTGTGTGTGTGTGTGTGTGCGAGCGCGCGCGGGCGTGGGGGGGGGAGAGAGAGAGAGAGAGAGAGAGAGAGAGAGAGAGAGAGAGAGAGAGAAAGAAATTACGCGGAGTCTGGGGAATATGACGGCTGCGGAAAAAGTGTCGTCTCGTTTCTAGTTCAAAAATTTCTGGATGCTACAGCTCGTATGCGGGCATGGTGGAGTACGAAGTCGTTCGTATGCCACGCCTGCGGACGTGTTCTCCAGATGTTCTCACAAAAACTTCTTAGAACGTCGTAGTAGAACGACCGTCTGAACAGGAGAGATGAAATCTTTACGAACTGTTCTATCATATATATCCGGAAGTGGCGTAAGAACGACTGCGTACTCTACCACGCCCACGTACGGCTTACAATATTCAAGAAAATTTGACTAGAAACGAGATGACGGCTGTTTCCGTAACCGTCGTTCTCACCAGACTTTATTTAACTTCTTTCTCATACGCTGTATGAAAATTAAATTGAAGGGAGTGAAGATTTGATACAGCGGAGGACATTTAAGTGTAATCGCAGAGTGTGCTAAACGCGTTACCAAAGACTTCCAGATTCCATAAGGGGGCAAACGCTACGATCGTTGTATTCGCTTCTAGGGGGAACTACTTTGAAGGTCATGAAGATCTACTTATGAAGTTATAATGTTAATATAACTCCGCAACTTCAGGAAACCACCTCGTATTTTCAAGAGACGTTCCACTAGGGCAAAGTTAGTAGTGTAAGCAAAAGACTAAATAGATGCGGAAGATATCCTGTCGTAGTAGATACTATGTTTGCCAGGGATCTCCAAAAACCAGTTTTTGTTAACGGACTTCTCAGTAACGCCTGTGATTGATTGTGTGAAGACCTTAACATCGATTTGGCAAATACAGTTCTAGCTGTCAGATTTCTTACCCACAATAGATACTCGCTCCCTTCTTGAAACATGCGTAGGCTCGTACTAATTGTTAAAAATTTCGTTTAATCTGGACGGAGTCACTTGTTGTGCGGTGCAAAAGGAGAATAAGTATCAGACTAAGCAAGAAGTTATCCACTGTATAAGAGAAGCAGCGAGACCGAGATGACACACTTTGTGACCTAAAGTATCCGTAAACCCTTACGTAACGCGGAATTGACAACTAGATGTCTCGAGAGGCTCACCCGGAGGCGGAGAGTATTATGTTGTCAGTAGAGGAGCTATAAAAGCAGAATGGGATGGTCCAGGACAACTCACTGATTTCGGATCTTACGTGACACGTCAGTAACAAATCCATCAGAGATATTTAATTCTTCCAAAGCTACCCTAGACGGTTGTATGTGATGCTGAAATTTAAACACGAAGGCTCAACCACCGTTATACGAAGACCAGATCAGGGATCATAGAGCGTTAAATTGCATGAAATCAGCGAATGCAACCACGTGAGTACAAAAGTTCTACCAGCAGTCCAACTAGCACGGCGACTTCGGGTATTTACGTGGGTAGTCCCAAAAGCAACGTCTCCTTTTTTTTAATAAGTACATAGACCTGTTTATTTCTAAAATGGTTTACATCAGTTTACAGCTTGAACATTTAGCTATTTTTCGACATAATCACCATTTCTGCCGATGCATTTTTGTAGACGCTGTGGCAGTTTTTGTATGCCCATGTCATACCAGCTAGCCGCCATGCTGTTCAGAAAGTTGTGAACCTCTTCTTTCACCTCGTCGTCGGAGCTGAGTGGCTTTCCGGCCAAATGTTCTTTTAACCTAGGGAACAGGTGATAGTCACTGGGCGCCAAGTCAGGACTATAGGGTGGGTGGGTGATTATGTTCCACTGAAACTGTTGCAGGAGAGCAACGGTTTGCCGATCGATGTGTGGGCGAGCGTTGTCATGGAGAATGTGTACGCCCTTGCTCAACATTCCTCTTCTCCGGTTCTGAATTGCCCGTTTGAGTTTTTTCAGTCTCACAGTACCTGTCAGCGTTGATTGTGGTCCCAGCGATTCGGCTCCGACGACAAAGTGAAAGAAGAGGTTCATAACTTCCTGAAAAGCATGGCGGCGAGCTGGTATGACATGGGAATACAAAAACTGCCACAGCGTCTACAAAAATGCATCGACAGAAATGGTGATTATGTCGAAAAATAGCTAAATGTTCAAGCTGTAAACTGATGAAAACCATTGTAGAAATAAACAGGTCTTTGTACTTACAAAAGAACAAGAGACCTTCCTTTTGGTATTACCCTCGTAAAAAGAAGCGGGTTGAATTCAAGCAGCTCCCCGTAAACCACACATTTCTGTATTCAGTGCTAAGCGGCGTTTGAGGGGTATAAAGAGCGACGTCGTTCGACAGTGGACGACTGGAAACAGGTGATTTGGAGTGATGAATCACGCTACACCTTGTGACACTCCAATGGAAGTGTTTGGAGTTGGCGAACGCCAACGGAGAACGTTACCTCCCACTAACAGTAAAGTACGGAGGAAGTGGTGTTACGCTATGGGGGTGTTTTTCGTGGTTACCACGTGGCCCCCTTATTAGGCTTCAGAAAACGCCGAATGCGGAAGGATATCAACATATTTTAGAGCCCTGTGTACTGCGTACAGCAGAAGAACAGTTGGCAGACGGTAATTGAGTGTATCACCATGACAGTGTCCCCTGCCACAAAGCAGCGTCTGTGACGCAATGGTTTGTGGACTGTTAACATCTCTGAAATGGACTGGCCTGCTCAAATCCCGACGCGATCTCAGTGGAACACCTTCTGGGTGAGCAAGAGCGTCGACTTCGCTCCGGACACCAGTGTCCGAGATTACTATCTTCCCTGTTTTCGGCTCTTGAGGAAGAAATTGCTGCCATTCATTTACTGACATTCAGACACTATTGAAAGTGTCCACAGCAGATCTGAAGCCATCATAAAGGCCAAGAGTGAACTAGCTCCATATTAATGTCCATTAAAAGCTGGCCGGATACTTTTGATTAGATAGTGTATTTCCAGAGGGCACTGGTGTAAAACGACCGAAGATCGTTATTTGACTTAAAAACTCGTCATCGAAACTTGATTTCCAACATTTCCGTTTTCGTATTCCTCCGTTCCATGTCAGCGTAGTAGGAGCCATACACGAAAGAGCAAAGCGCTATTAGAAAGAGATTTTGTTGTTTCCTATTGTGGGGAGCGGACGTGTCCCGAAATCCGTACAGGAATAAGAAGCTCGTGCCCTTAAGAAAGATGAAGCAAATAGTCTGATTCCGGAACAGATTGTCTGGTGCAGAAGATTGGTTCTGACGTGGTGGACTAAGAATAGGTGTTCGTTCGAACAGTATGGCTTTCGTTCCGCAATCATTTTATTGTGTTGTTTTCATTAAATGTGCACTATGATGTCGGCAGTGAGTAACACATAAAACACGGATAATTGTGTGTACGTGTTTTTGTGGGACCTTGGCCGTGCCAGAGGCGGGACCTGGATTCGTTATCTCCAAAGTAGCGACGTTGCTCGAAGAGTACAGAAGCCGACTAAACCCCAGACCAGTCGTAACTATAGGCAGATTAAAATTCCTTGACGGTTTAAATCTGTCACTTGCCGCTACAAGTGCTGCCACATCGGCTGCCAGTTACCGTTCGGTTATAGGCGACACACACACGGCGGGTCATTTCACAAATGATTAACTTCTCATGGTTGGGATTCACAGTCATATAATATTTCTTAAAAGACATCATAGTCCTCGTTGACTGTATAAAATATTTGTTACTATTGCAATTTCGTCTTTACTGCCATTTTCAAGTAACACTGCAAAGTTACATTCTGTCAGAATTTAAATCTATCTGACATGAGTACATGTCGTCATCAGAATGCAGCATTTTGACTGTGAGAGTCCCACAAGATCTGACTAGTACGGCACTTATTACATCGTAATATGTTGTTAAATGTATACTGAACTGTCGATGTTACCATCGTTCTAATAATCTATCATACATACAAGGTCAGATGCAGTGACAATATGTGGAGCTAAGTCCGACTAGATGCTCTGTCGACAGCTGACTTTTAAGTGATCAAAGAGTCAATTGCGGCGGACACCGCGATTTGTAACTCTGAATTCAAACTCTTGCGCTAGTTTAACCACAACCCTGTGATGTGCTTTGTATCCGAAGAAATGGCCGTCAGCAATCTGTGGCAGAACTGAAATCACGATCGCTTTCTTCACGGCGATTAAAGCTAACCTCTATGAGAAAACTCAATAAGAAAAATTCCAGTTTCAGCGCTAAAAGCAAATCGTAATTTTTTTTTAGAAATAAAAAAATGCATTCGAACCAATCAACTGGCAGAAAATAATGAAGTCTATAGATTTACAAATAACAAAAATGTCGCTGCATTGGAAGAGATTCGAACCATCTTCTTGGTTAACCACCTGCACTACGCCACTACACTGCATTAGGTTGTTATATTTGTGACTCCAATGATCCTGTTGCAACGTGAATTGCAAGATCCAAAAAATGGGCTTCACGCAAATGTCGTGCAAAGCTTACCTAATGTAAGCCGATATCTGTCATTATAATAACTGTATATTTGACGTTGAATCACATGTAGTGCGGAAGGATCAAACAGTGTTTGATCTGTGTGTGAAATGTGTATATTTCGTTAGCATCGTTTTGTGTTTGTGTGTGTAAAAATATGTCGTGTGACTAGGGCCTCCCGTCGGGTAGACCGTTCGCCGGGTACAAGTCTTTCGATTGACGTCACCCGGGCCCTTAGGATTGACATTCTGCCGCGCTGACCACTCATCTACCAGGGGGCGGACTGTGTGTGTGTGTGTGTGTGTGTGTGTGTGTGTGTGTTGGGGGAGGAGGATTGAAGGGGGGGGGATTGGTTATCATGTGTGATGAAATACGAAGTAATAGGCTAGCCGCACGCTTTGGGATCCAAATACATCAAGAAAACGAGCCGGACGAAGAACTGGAAGTCAACTGACCAATTGTTACGGCAATTTGGCAATGGCGAACGGTTCGGGCGTGACTGACGTTGAGCATTCGGGTTGGAAAAAATCACCTTGAATGCATGAAGTGTCAGCTATCTACATCTACATGTATACTCCGCGAGCCACCTTACGGTGTGTGGCGGAGGGTACTTATTGTACCACTATCTGATCCCCCCTTCCCTGTTCCATTCACGAATTGTGCGTGGGAAGAACGACTGCTTGTAAGTCTCCGTATTTGCTCTAATTTCTCGGATCTTTTCGTTGTGATCATTACGCGAGATATATGTGGGCGGTAGTAATATGTTGCCCATCTCTTCCCGGAATGTGCTCTCTCGTAATTTTGATAATAAACCTCTCCGTATTGCGTAACGCCTTTCTTGAAGTGTCCGCCACTGGAGCTTGTTCAGCATCTCCGTAACGCTCTCGCGCTGACTAAATGTCCCCATGACGAATCGCGCTGCTTTTCGCTGGATCATGTCTATCTCTTCTATTAATCCAACCTGGTAAGGGTCCCATACTGATGAGCAATACTCAAGAATCGGACGAAGAAGCGTTTTGTAAGCTACTTCTTTCGTCGATGAGTCACATTTTCTTAGAATTCTTCCTATGAATCTCAACCTGGCGCCTGCTTTTCCCACTATTTGTTTTATGTGATCATTCCACTTCAGATCGCTCCGGATAGTAACTCCTAAGTATTTTACGGTCGTTACCGCTTCCAATGATTTACCACCTATGGCATAATCGTACTGGAATGGATTTCTGCCCCTATGTATGCGCATTATATTACATTTATCTACGTTTAGGGAAAGCTGCCAGCTGTCGCACCATGCATTAATCCTCTGCAGGTCTTCCTGGAGTACGTACGAGTCTTCTGATGTTGCTACTTTCTTGTAGACAACCGTGTCGTCTGCAAATAGCCTCACGGAGCTACCGATGTTGTCAACTAAGTCATTTATGTATATTGTAAACAGTAAAGGTCCTATCACGCTTGCTTGCGGTACTCCCGAAATTACCTCTACATCTGCAGATTTTGAACCGTTAAGAATGACATGTTGTGTTCTTTCTTCTAGGAAATCCTGAATCCAATCACAAACCTGGTCCGATATTCCGTAAGCTCGTATTTTTTTCACTAAACGTAAGTGCGGAACCGTATCAAATGCCTTCCTGAAGTCCAGGAATACGGCATCAATCTGCTCGCCAGTGTCTACGGCACTGTGAATTTCTTGGGCAAATAGGGCGAGCTATCAAGTAATTTTAATCCGACTATAGTAGAGTTCAACCCGTTAGTGGTGTCACGTAGGTAGCAGTTACGAAACAGGAAGCACCCATGCCCCTCGGCATACTTTTTTCATCACTGACTGCGGAGTGCACGCCCCCCAGGGCGCCGTGACAGAAGTCCCAGTGTAGTGTGGAGCGTCAGTAGACCGGTGGTGCTGTGATGGGAGGTGCAGCGGGGCGTGACATTTACCGGCGCCAGTGTGCGGCCCCGCGGCGCACTGGCGCCAGTGAGGCGGGGCACGGGCCAGACTGGCGCTGCGGCTGGCGTTTTCCGCGGAGCAGGATGGCTGGCCGCGGTCCAGCCGGGTATTTCTGCCAGCCGCCGCGCCGTCATAACGGCTTCCCGACACCAGGGCAGCTGACTCAGCGCTTCCGGAGGCATCTGCTGCGCTAGCGGTTACTGCGCGCCGGTCGTCGCCTTCTGGACCCATCAGTTTTCCAGCTCTTGTACTCAATGAACGCAGTGGTTATTGAGTAAAGGGGGGTGTCATACAACAAAAGGTTCAGGGCTCATTCTTAGGATCTTCTCGTTTTTTCACTCGTTGCTTCTTTCGTCTAGCCGGCCGGTGTGGCCGTGCGGTTAAAGGCGCTTCAGTCTGGAACCGCGTGACCGCTACGGTCGCAGGTTCGAATCCTGCCTCGGGCATGGATGTGTGTGATGTCCTTAGGTTAGTTAGGTTTCATTAGTTCTAAGTTCTAGGCGACTGATGACCTCAGAAGTTAAGTCGTATAGTGCTCAGAACCACCATTCTTTCGTCTTTAAATGTGATTTGTACCGGGTTCTTGCAACTGAAGTGCAGCTAGTCACGTAGGCCCAATGAGGGCTCTATTTATCGCACAGCAGCGAAAATGGTAGATATGCTAATGCGTTAATGTGGAACTGATTTACTCTGAAAAAAAAATTATTCCCATTTTGGCCACCAGTTGCAAATATGAGGCTTTAGAGCATCTCGTCGATGTCTCCAGTGCACACGAAAAATGGCTCTGAGCACTATGGGACTCAACATCTTAGGTCATAAGTCCCCTAACTTAGAACTACCTTAAACCTAACTAACCTAAGGACATCACACACACCCATGCCCGAGGCAGGATTCGAACCTGCGACCGTAGCAGTCCCGCGGTTCCGGACTGCAGCGCCAGAACCGCTAGACCACCGCGGCCGGCCCAGTGCACACGCTGAGCAAATTGTGTAACTGATGGTTAATAATAAAATCAACATTATGCCTTTCCTGCTTGTTCGATCTTTTCTGCTCGCATCCCGTTCCTAATCCATTACGCATGGAAACATTTCTATACGTCTTTGTTGCATTCACAACGCCAGATTTGCACCTGGTGCCCAAATTCGGAACTAATTTTTGCCAGCTTAAATGGGTTTCTGCTTTAACACACAAGAATATCTACCAAGTTTCGCTGCCATACGATAATTACAGCTGACTTCGATTTTAACCACTCGGTGTTTATGCAAAATGGTAAGTTGTACCGTGGTTCGGAGGATGTGTTAACCTGTGCCCTCTAATTGGCTAAGTGACTTTAAAAGAGAGAGAGAGGTATGTCAGCTCCAATACGTCAGTGGCTAGTAAAGCACTGTGGTATCCAATCTCGGTACTGTGGACAGCTTCAGTTTGTCCACTGAATCCAAGCTCGCTATCTTACAGTAGCGTAGCGCCGGTTGGTGAATCGCACACAGTCTGATGAATCATTATGGTGTACGAAATCGGGATCATCTGTATTTCACCAGCATGATGTGTGACACTTTCGAAAGCGGAACGTGGTCGTATACATACATTCTTGCCTCTGCACCCCATTGATGCTCTTGTTATGTGAGGGCTGTTGGCGGATCCCGATGCCACCCTCCCTGCTTTTTATTTCACTTTTTTATTCGGGTCAGCAGTCCTCTTACTGATTTGATACGGGCCCGCCCAATATTGTACGCAGCGTCCTCAATTACTTGTTGGAAGTATTCCTGCCTCTGTCTTCCCCTGCAGTTTTTGCCCTCTACAGCTTTCTGTTTTAACCGTGGAAGCTATTCCATGATGTCTTATCAAACGTTCTGTCACCCTATACCATCTTCTTGTCAGACTTTTCCATATCTTCATTTGCTCACAGATCTTGCGAAGACCACCTCAACTGTTATCTTCTCAGTCCACCTAATTTTCTTGAATTGTACAGCACCACTTCTCAAACGCTGCGACACTCGTTTTCGGGTTTCTTACAGTTCCCTAAGCAGTTCCACTGTACTCTTAAACGTACATTCTCATCAAATTCGTCGTCAAATTAAGGCCGATATTTTATACTAATAGACTGCTTTTGACTAGGAATATTGCCTTCGCCTGTGCTAGCCAGCTTTTTATGTCCTCCTTACTTCCTCCGCCATGTGTTTCTTTGCTTCCACAGTAGCAGAAGTCCTGTACTTTATTCGTTTCTTTGTCACCAAATTTGATATTAAGTTTTTCGCTACTGTCATTTCTGCTACTTCTCATTATTTTTCTCTTTTTTCGGTTTACCTCATTCCATACGCCGCACTCATCAGAGTGTTCATTCCATTCAACTGGTTCTGTAATTTTCCTTCACTTTTACTGAGCACAGCAATGCCGTCAGGTAATGGTATAATTGATATCCTTTCACCCTGAATTTTAGTTCAAATGCCTGTGAGTACTATGCGACTTAACTTCTGAGGTCATCAGTCGCCTAGAACTTAGAACTAATTAAACCTAACTAGCCTAAGGACATCACACACAACCATGCCCTAGGCAAGATTCGAACCTGCGACCGTAGCGGTCGCTCGGCTCCAGACTGTAGCGCCTATAACCGCACGGCCACTCCGGCCTGTGAATTTTAGTTCCTCTTCTGAAACTTTATCATTTCTCACGGTTTTTTGTATAGGTTGTGTATTACCGTTCTTACCCTACAGTTTACACATATTTTTCTGGGAATTTCGAACAACTTACACCATTTTACATTGTCAAATGCTTTTTCTAGGTCCACGAATCTTACGAGCGTGTCTTGGTTTTTCTAATGTCTTGCTTCCATTAATGATTGCAAGCGCAAAGTCACAACTGCCTCTCTGGTGCCCCTACCTTTCCTAAAGCGAAATTGATAGTCATCTGTTCTTGTCAGCCGCTTTACTTCATGGAGTGCTAAGCTAATTGTACGATAGTTTTCTGACTTTCCTGCCCTTGCTTCGGGATTGCGTAGGTGATATTTTTCCGAAAGTATGATGGTGTATCTCCAGCCTCATAGATTCGACATACTGACTTGAATAGTCGCTTGGTTGCCACTTTCCCCAGTGATTTAGAAATTTCGAGGGAATATGATTTATCCACTCTGCTTTTGGGTTCCCTGTATCTTTCATGTCTACTCGACACATATTTCTTTCTGAGTCACATCACCAGACAAAACCTCTGCCTCTTGGAGGCCTTCGGTGTACTTTTTCCACCCACCCGCATACTCCTTTGCGTTTAACAGTGGAATTCTCCTTGCACTGTTAATGTTGACGCCCTTGCTTTTAATTTCACGATGTTTGTTTTTTCATATCTTTACTCTGAATCAGTCCATCTGACGGCCATTTCTTTTTCTGTATCTTCACTTATTTCTGTAGCAGTTTCGCTTTGGCTTACTTGCACTTCCTGTTCATTTCATTGAAAGATAACTTACGCTTCTGTATTCCTGAATTTCCCTGAACATCTTTACACTTCTTTCTTTCGTCAGTTAGTTGAAGTACTTTCCTTTTACCGAATGTTTCTTCGCCGTTACCTTTCTTGTCTCTGTGTTGGTCTCTTCAACATCTGCGATTGCCATGTCTAGAGTTGTCCATTCCTCTTCAACTGAAATGCCTATTGTGATATTCCTTATCGCAGTATCCACATCCTTAGCGAACATCAGACGCATCTCGTCGTTCCTTAATACTTCAGTGTCCCTTTTCCTTCCACACTGATTGTTCCGTACGTTTCTCATAAACTTCAGTCCAATCTTCATCGTAACTAAATTGTGATCGAGATCTACCTCTGCTCCTTGGGTAGGGCTGATTTCTACGCCTCTGTCTCGCCATGATGTAATCAAGCTGGAAGGTATACTTCCTCTGCTTACAATAACACAAACACGCTACAGCTTACTGCACAGGTACCAACCACAGTCACCGACACGAGATAGATACATACTTAGTTTAGGGACACTACTTCCGAATTTCAGCACCTCCAAGAAAATCGATGAAGATTGAGCGCCCAGTGTTCTGCTTCGAAGTGATGATTTGTCTACATTCAGCCCAGTACACTAAACAATATTTTACAAAATACGGAAATTGTAATCAGTAACAATACATTAAAAATTTGTGAATTCGCGCTCAATGGAATATTGACGACGTGTTTGTCGTGGAGCACGTCCACGCTTCCAACACAAACTGCACACGTGTCTACTAGCGAGAGGAGGAGGAGGATATTAGTGTTTAACGTCCCGTCGACAACGAGGTCATTAGAGACGGAGCGCAAGCTCGGGTGAGGGAAGGATGGGGAAGGAAATCGGCCGTGCCCTTTCAAAGGAATCATCCCGGCATTTGCCTGAAGCGATTTAGGGAAATCACGGAAAACCTAAATCAGGATGGCCGGAGACGGGATTGAACCGTCGTCCTCCCGAATGCGAGTCCAGTGTGCTAACCACTGCGCCACCTCGCTCGGTGTGTCTACTAGCGACAACGCAGCGTTAGTGAACGGTTATTTTGAAACTGATTGGAAGTATCTTAGCTAAAACCGAGCGCATCTTAATATTGTATTGCGTTTGACATTTTGTTTATCAATTCTCCTACCAGTGAAACCTTTTGTCTGTGACTCATGTTTATGGAAAATGTATCTATCAAATTGTATCCATCGCGGAAGGAATTCTCAAGCGCTTGCAACACAAAATGCGAAAGACGCACACATTTAAATTCCGTTCACTGCTACAAATTTAGCTTCTTTTTCAGGGGAGTAGTAATGAACAACGAGAATTTCTCGTTTTCTAAATTGTCCTTCCATATGATATACTGAACAGCATACAGTAGAGTTTAACATACATTATCGTTCGTAAACGATAGCTCGCTGTTGATATACGCACTTGATAAAATATGTGTGGTGTGTAAATACTTTTTTTCAATTTTTAATGTCGTCTGACGTTGGGAAATATCTTACTTAAAAGCTCTCGGAACTGGTTTTACAGTCAACAACTCCCAAAAACCACGTGGGAATTTGTGTAGCGCTGAGTAATCAACATAACTGGAAAACATGATCTGTGTTTTCCAAAATGATTTGTTGACCAGGATTAAACCCATGTATGCAAATAACTATACATAGCGACTCTGATAATGCTACAATTAATCAGTAAGCAGTGCGTACTATCTAATGATAAGTTAGTGGGCGACTTGAAACCGGTTACGGTAAAGTCAAAATTGTACCATCACGACAGACCAGTGGTTACAGTTATTTCTGAAAATCTTTGTTTAGCGCAGTCACACTCTATCACATTCGCGAAGGATGAATGTTTAATTTTTCTACACGTTGAATCAGGTATGCTTGCGATGTGTACCAGCTTGGGAAACCCGTCTGTTGGTCCGAGTAGAGGAATGCAAAGTGTGTCAGGTTCGCCCTGCGGGCAGCAACCACACTGCAGTCCCTGGCTCGTGGCTGGCAAGGCGCCACGCTGCAGCCAAAAGGCCCGCATATGCCGCGACCGACATCCTGACAGTTCCCTCCCGCCACTTAACTGCCCACTAAACTGGCCGCCGCAAGCGCGTTGCTTCTCACTCACCGCTTGCGGGCTTATTTTTCGTTTCTTCCTCGGAACTGTCGTCTTTGCCGTTCCTGTTATTTTCCGGACCGAAGGAATGTGTTTCTGTTTCTTCTCAAACCGCCACGTGTTCGATCCGGGATGCCTGCGCCGGCCAGGAATAACATAATTTCAGATTATGCTTATCCATTACGAATATGTTAGCACCGTGACTATAAGTTGAATGTAAATAAGTTATACAAAACAGCAGCCAGTCACTTTTTTTTAATAATTATGTTTTATTCCATAAACCGGTTTTCGAACCTTTTCAGGTTCATCTTCAGATGGTTTCTGGAAGCTACATCGTTATTGCTAGCATAATGCTGGGTGCTGGCTCTATGACAAAAAGATGGAACACGCTTTAATGTATCGCCATGACTATTGCTTATGTCGATATGGATGTAAATTTACTTTTTTACTTATTGCGATAGTATAGGCGGCCTTTTTCGGTTAGTGTCCATCTGTTTGCCTCCATTTTGATGTTCAGTTGTTATATCACTACACACACTTCCACACAAACTATATTAATTTACAATCTGACAGCGAGCATTTTCCAGCATTCTCTTTACAACTGTTGCTTGTAACAAAAATCGTGACAAAGAGAGATGGCATAGGCCTACTTTGCACAGAGATGTAATTTGTTCTTTTTTACATGTATTAAAGTCGATAGCAGTTCCGGCCCTCCGCGGGACCTAGTTATTAAATAACAAAAACGTTTCTCCCAGAGAACTGAATTGCTGAACAGCAGAACCCATTGAGTATTTCAGACCGGCAGTCAGTGACATTTCAGCGTTCAGACACTAGAATGCCGAATGCGGTAGCAATGCAATCGTTTTAGTTTTCTGTCGTGCAGAGATTCTTCTCGGCTTGTAACCTCGCGCTCCCTACTCACTATGCAGTCAGCATTGAAGCTGCGTGGAGGCCGCCTACATCACTCCTCCTACTTCTTTCTTATTCACTCTTCCTCTCTCTCCCTCTGCCCTATCCTTGAAGACGGCCACATTGAGTGGTTAACGTCACGGTCTATTGTAGCGAGGTTCCGGGTTCGATTCGCGTCGAACAATCCGAATTTTTGTGAATTGGAAAAGTAAGAGGCAAAGTTCACTCAACCGCGTGTGGCCTCATGAGTTGTTTAACAAATAAGCAGAACGCCGGAAGCTCCATAGACTGACTGTTCGTGGATGAAGCTGTTTGCTCATAGAAACCTCAACGCTCAAAAATTGTAGCAAAATACAGGAAGACCTGCAGAGGACGGACGTTTTGTGCAGGAATTAGCAACTGACCTTCAACTTAAAGAAATGTTATAAATTGTTCGCTTACACGATTTCCAAGCATTCAGTGAAGGCAGTCACATCCATTAATGTTCTGGGCGTGTGCGTACAAGCTAATTTAAAGCGGGACAACATAAAAGTAATAGCAGGAAAGGCGGATAACAGACAGATTCAGCGGACGAGTCCTCAAGAAGTGTAGTCCACCCCCGAATGAGCTAGGTTACAAAAGCCTCGTTCGACCGATACTGGAGTACTATACGCCATGTTAGGACTCTTATCAGATAGGATTGATAAAGAAATAGAGAAAATCCAAAGAAGAGTAGCGCGATTCGTCACAGCTTCGTTTAGTAAGCATGAAAGGGTCACGGAGATATCCAACTTAAGTGGCAGACGCCACAAGAGAGATACGGGGGGGGGGGGGGGGGGCGTTAGTATTAACAATTCCGTGAGCATACTTTCCTTACACAGTAAGCCACATTGATACGAAAGCCATTGGAATGGGCTCAAGTTGTAAAGCTTGCCACTACCTGTTAGCGACAGGCCGTTGTTTTAAGTATTATTGTTAAAGATACTCCTAACAACCACCACTTTGGTTCAGACACTTGAAAACTGATGAGACTCTCGGGATAAGAGGGGAGAAATGAAAGAAGGGAAGTTGAGTTTCCTGCCGTCAACTAGAGACGTAGCTGTAGCTCCGTTGGAGGCAACATCACCGCTGTATGAAGATTGGCGGTACGAATAAAACGGCAACTACCTTTAAGGATTTGGAATTCTCTACAAGGTGCTTCAGCCTGGACAGAAATTGATATCGTCCTAAATAGTACCTCAGGCGGGTTAGTTAGGAAATACCAGTAGACTCGGCTTGCAAGACCTGTAAAGTATATGGATGGCCGTGGAAGTGAAGGGAAGTAAAGTGTTCACTCAAGAACTCGCCTTCGTGTCTGCGTGTGAGGTACTTTAGAAACCCGATTGCACACGACATATTATATTGGCAAAGACAACATAAACTGTCTTCGTAAATAGGGAAACTGGTACGTGCATCTTTTATATCGATCATTAGATAAACATACACATAAAAACTTAGTACTTAGTAAAACATCTAAAGGATGATTCTGACTTGGCTACTCAATCACATCCAAACTTTGAGGGTCATACAGGAAGCACTAAGAGATATGTTGTTTTAAACTACATTTGGTGTTCCGCTTCTGGGCGTAAAGACGAATAAGTTTTCTGATTTAAAAGGCCGATTCACACTTGACGGAATGAAACGTAACGTCACGTCAAAACATTTCAAGATTCATTTCAGATGTCTGCATTTATACAGACCGCCCACGGCACAGAACGGGACGTCACCGTCAAGGTTTCTCGGAAAGAAAGTTTTGACATTAACGTTGGTGGGTGAATTTCGTGGGTGGTAACTGTGTCATCATTGCTAACTTTGAAAGTTACTCTATTTTCGCGTGCTGTTATAGAAATGGCTTTCGTGTTCTTGCGTGTTCGCAGTCTTCATTATTTTCATTTTTTTTCGTGACAAATTGCAGATGCTACATGATGGCTCTGATTTTTTTTCCATTGAGTTTTCTTCCATAATGAGGCCAGATGTCTGAAAGCGAAAAATTATTTAGGCTGAACAGAGCTAACGCTACAATATATATTGATGAAAGTCATCTCATTATATAACCTTGCATTCAGTGAAGAAGCAGAAGAATACAATTGTTTACGTCGTTATTTGCTACAGAGCGGAAAAAACGTAACCGGTAAGATAAACAGGATTTATGTATCTCCTTGTAGATATTGTAAGATGTATCTGTATGTATATACTCGGTCTAGGCATATTAATATGACCACTTACTATCTTTGACGTCAACGTGCAATAATCACTCACAGACGGCATGTGGCAGCACTAGCAGTGGAGGGTATATAAAGCGTGTCGGGGGAAAGCGGAAAACAGTGCAGTCATTCTCGTAATGCAACGGAGCGATTTATCTGACGTCCAAAAGAGCATGATCATTGGTTTTCGAATCAAAGATGGAAGCAGCTCCGGAACGGCTGTGTTTGTAAACTGTTAGTGTTCCGCTGTGGCTGAAGTAAACCGTGCATTGCAAAATGGCGCCATCCAAAACCGACGCCAAGACGACTGTGGCGCATCACGGTCCATAGATGATAGGAGCGAATGACGGTCCCGGGGATGTGTAAGGACTTAAAGATGTGGAACTGTTGAGCAACTCTCCGCCCAGATGAACCAAGGGGCTACCAGCAGTGCCTCCTCCACGACTTTCCAGCGAACGTAGCTGCGTATGGGCCTCCGCAACAGGCGGCTGATTTAGCACCCACTCTGACTGTTGTTCGTCGGCGACGAAGGCTGGAATTTGCACGCCGACACCGCAGCTGGACGTCCAGTTCGTAGCGACAGGTGGCCTTTTTAGATGAACGACGTTTTTTGCTCTATTGGACAGATGGCCCTAGGCGTGTACGGCGTGAAGCGTCTGAAAGGAAACAACTTTGAGCAGTTGTCGGAAGAGTCCAGGCCGGAGGCTATTACCTGGACGATATCATTCTGGAGGGTACAGTGGAACAACACAAGTATGTATCTATCCTGGTGGGCCTGATCGACCCCTACGTGCAGTAAGTTTTTTCCCGGCAAGGTACAGTATGTGATCCAAAGGAATCCGGACACCCCCAAAAACATACGTTTTTCATATTAGGTGCATTGTGCTGCCACCTACTGCGCCGGCCGAAGTGGCCGTGCGGTTCTAGGCGCTGCAGTCTGGAACCGCGGAACCGCTACGGTCGCAGGTTCGAATCCTGCCTCGGGCATGGATGTGTGTGATGTCCTTAGGTTAGTTAGGTTTAACTAGTTCTAAGTTCTAGGGGACTAATGACCTCAGAAGTTGAGTCCCATAGTGCTCAGAACCATTTGAACAATTTTTTGAACCAGATACTGCCAGGTACTCCATATCAGCGATCTCAATAGTCATTAGAGATCGTGAGAGAGCAGAATGGGGCGCTGCATGGAACTCACGGACTTCTAACGTGGTCAAGTGATTGGGTGTAACTTTCGTCATACGTCTGTACGCGAGATTTACACAGTCCTAAACATCCCTAGGTCCACTGTTTCAGATGCGATAGTGAAGTAAAAACGTGAAGGGACATGTACAACGCAAAAGCGTACAGGCCCACCTCGTCTGTTGACTGACAGAGACCGCCGACAGTTGAAGAGGGTCGTAATGTGTAATAGGCAGACATCTATCCAGGCCATCACACAGAAATTCCAAACTGCATCAGGATCCACTGCAGGTGCTATGACAGTTAGGCGGGAGTTGAGGAAACTTGGATTTCATGGTCGAGCGGCTGCTATAAGCCACACATCACACTGGTAAATGCCAAACGATGCCTAGCTTGGTGTAAGGGAACATTGGACGATTGAACTGTGGAAAAACGTTGTGTGGAGTGGCGAATCACGGTACACAATGTGACGACCCGATGGCAGGGTGTGGATATGGCGAATTCCCAGTGAACGTCATCTGCCAGCGTGTGTAGTGCCAACAGTAAAATTCGGAAGCGGGGGTATTATGGTGTGGTCGTGTTTTTCATGGAGGGGGCTTGCACCCCTTACCAGCCGGAGTGGCCGTGCGGTTCTAGGCGCTACAGTCTGGAACCGAGCGACCGCTACGGTCGCAGGTTCGAATCCTGCCTCGGGCATGGATGTGTGTGATGTCCTTAGGTTAGTTAGGTTTAATTAGTTCTAAGTTCTAGGCGACTGATGACCTCAGAAGTTAAGTCGCATAGTGCTCAGAGCCATTTGGACCATTTTGAGCTTGCACCCCTTGTTTTGCGTGCCACTATAACAGCACAAGACTACATTGTTGTTTTAAGTACCCTCTTGCTTCCCACTGTTGCAGAGCAATTCGGGGATGGCGATTGCATTTTTCAACACGTTCGAGCACCTGTTCATAATGCACGGCCTATGGCGGAGTGGTTACACGACAATAACATCCCTATAAATGATAATTAATTGAAACCCTCAGCAGCTGACAGGTGTTGTCTATATACTTCGATGGGCACAGCTGAAAATGTGTGCTCCGATTGGGACTCGAACCCGGGATCTCCCGCTTACATGGCAGACGTTCTGTCCATCTGAGCCACCGAGGACACAGATGAATAGAGGGACTGCAGGGACTTATCCCTCGCACGCTTCCCGTGAGACCCACATTCCCAACTGTCCACAATCTAATATTTGGGCAAATATCTATTAGGAACATTACGTATGTAGAAACCATTTTCAGCTGTCCCCATCAAGGTATATCAACAACACCTCTCAGCAGTTGAGGGTTTCAATTACTTATCATTTATTCTATAGAAGCTCCACGGTCATCAGTGGCATCTGTTCTTTCGAGAACAGTTACTATCATCATATATAATAACATCCCTGTAATGGACTGGCCTGCACAGAGTTCTGACCTGAATCCTATAGGACACCTTTGGGATGTTTTAGAACACCGACTTCGTGCCAGGCCTCACCGACCGACATCGATGCCTCTCCTCAGTGCAGCACTCTGTGAAGAATGGGCTGCCATTCCCCAAGAAACCTTCCAGCACCTGATTGGGCATATGCCTGCGTGAGTGGAAGCTGTCGTCAAGGCTAAGGGTGGGCCAACAGCATACTGAATTGCAGCATTACCAATGGAGGGCGCCACGAACGTGTAACCAAGTCATTTTCAGCCAGGTGTCCGGATACTTTTGATCACATAGTGTATCTACCAGCGGGACAATGCAGAGTGTCACACAGCTCACAGTGTACGTGCATGGTTCGAAGAGCACCAGCAGGAACTTACCGTACTCGCCTGGCCACCAAACTCCCCGGATTTTTAAACCAAATCGATGATCTGTGGGACCACCCCGATCCAGCTGTGTGCGCCATGGGTTGTCAACCGAGAAACCTAGCGCAGCTGGCCACGGCAGTGGACTCGGCACGGCTCTACACCTCTGTCGGTACCTTCCAGCACATCATTGACCCTCTTCCTGCATGTCTCGTTATAGTACGTGCTGCTAAATGTGGTATTCAGTGTATTTTCACTAGCAAATAAATATGCATGTTTTACAATGCAATGTTACTTCTCAGAAATTTACCGCACAAAATTAATCAAAAACACCCGTTATGAAATTTGCTTTGGCCATTGATAAACTTTGTTGTTGTTGGTTCCTTAATTCCGATATTGTAGTCCGACTTCTTGTATCACGGATGGTAGGTATCTCACATCATCATTTTCATTGTTCCCTGCTGGCCTAAGCGAATTGACGTCTTGTTGACGTTCTTTATAGCGTGAAGACACCACTATTTGACGGTGACGCCCCCAAACGGTCCACGTCTAGTGTGAATCGACCTTAACATACCAACACACTACATTCTGTTGAGTGTGCAGCAAACAATAGCGATGTAATTGTTTATTTTATGCTGTTGAAATTCAGAGAATTAGTTATGTAAAATTTGTATAAAGATTAATTTTACAGTTTGTAAGTGCTCCTCGACTAAGCTGTTGACGTAATAAGGTCAGTGAAGACCAAAAGAGGTCGAATATGGCAAATAAATCGTACAATCGCAAATTTTTGTGCAGTAGTAGGAGAAAGAAATACTGACAGACGGGGGCGTAGTCGGAGTGGGGGGTGCGTTTGAACGTCACTTTTGCACGTCTTCTTGAATAACTCTGAAACTATGGCCATTAGCGAAAACGTATACAAGTATAAAATTTATCTAAATTATCTACAGAAAGGTCCTGTCATCTTTTTCTGAAGGACGAATAGTATGCGCGTAGTGAGCGAGGGAATACGAAAACTGCGCTCATGGTTTCGAAGGCCATGTAACGTTACGGGTTGCATTAAACTACATCGGGTGGGGTAGCTGCATCACCTGGTTTATAAAAAGTTATATTTAATTAACCGTGTTGTAAGACTAAACAATTTTAAGCACAATAAATCTAATCAAAAAAATTTAAAAAAAATTGAAAACAAATCGGGTAAAAGTGCTCCAGACTGCCCTATCGTCGTGTGGCTTTTGTGTCTGTCCAAGAATAAATAACACAGTGAAGTGAAAACAAACATGGCGTGATTAACATTCTAAGCCAAATAGGACGCACGTCAATTTCGTTAAATCTGAATGGTGGTGTTAGGAGAGTAATAAAAACGTTTAGTTTTATAGTTAGTAGTCTGGTAACGGTGCCGTATTTATTTTGTATCTTAAGTTTAAAGGATGTTAGTTTTCGGATAGCGCTCATGTGCCCACACGGTGAAGCGTCGGTCGTGTTTGAGAGAGGTGCAGTCACAGGAGGGAGAATGCGGCAGTTGGGGCGGCCTCGGGCAGTAATAGCGGTGTGTGGCAAGCGCGGTGCGGCGCGGCGCGCAGGGGTCGACGCTCGGACCCTGTGCCCGTGCGGCGCTGACTCAGCCCGCCAGCTGCCGGCCTGCCGGCTACCGCAGCTGCAGCTGCAGCTGCCGCTGCCGCGCTCCGGCAGCGCGACCGAGCCGGCCTCGGACTCGTAAAAACGCCCGACACCCGGCTTTCCTTATGGGCTCCCTGCGGAGGCGGCGTACGAGCCAAAATAAACGTGTCTGCAGCGGCCGGAAACAGGTTTTCGAGCGCTGTTCTTAAAACAACGCACCGGCTTGCTGCCATAAATTTTGTTGGCTTCGGTCGCGCGTGTTTTGAATCCCTTACACGTTTGCATCTGACCTCGTTGGCGCCAGAGCCAAGCACGTGGTAGTGCAGGTCTGCTACAATTACGTGTGCATTAAATCGCGATTGTAAAGCCTTCGGTAAGGAATGAGGAGGTTCTGCGCAGAATCGGAGAGGAAAGGAACGTGTGGAAAACACTGATAAGGAGAAGGGACGGTTTAACATTTTTTAAATTTTAAGGATAATAAGTTGCCATCTCTTCATCTAAGAATAGATGATGAATGCAGCTAGCCTCTAACTTTGTGTAATGTCTTGTCTGCATAGACGTGTATCTGTTGCCTTTAATATCCCTTCACCTTCACACAAATCTATACAGTAAAGTAAGGGCCTCCCATTTCTTGGCTGATCCATGATAAGACAGGCGAAAAGTTAGACTAATGGAGGAGTATTAGTATTATCTCTATTTTCATTCGCTCTCTCTCTTTCTCTCCTTTATCTATGTACAGTTTTTAATATAATATTTCATTACGTGAAATCAGCCAGATAGAATCTTTGGTGGAGTCCTTCGTCTTGGTAATCAGCGGCTGGCTTGCTGTAAGAGATCTTTACATTTATTATTGCTGTTAAACACTGCATTCAGTCGGGAGAATCAATCGTGTGGACAATTTGTTCCTTTTACGAAAGATTACGAATTCCAGATGTGTACGAAGCCTTTTTGGACGATTTAACACAGACTCAGTGATTGCAGGCTCTCTTCGACACAGCTGAAACTTCCCCACTAATTACAGGGCCAACGTGATCTTCAAATGATTCAGAAAAAACTCATTCCTTCATTCACTCCCGAACAAAAAGTCACAAACCTTATTTATGAAGGAAATTGTGTATTAAAACCATCTCCATTACGTATCCAGATCTCCGGTGATTCCACGCCTTAATTATTTTCCTTTTACAGTCTCTTTCTCCTCAAACAAATCGCTAGCGGCACAAATGTTAATTGGCTCGCTTTAGCAAGAAGAAAAGCAGAATATGTATCTCTCAGAAACACGTCAATCCCTCAACAGGTACTCCAGAAGCTGTCCTAGTTACCACTCTAACAACCATGGAGAAAGCATCTCTGTTATTTCAAAGAATAAACGCACTAGAAAATACTTTGGCGTCGTCGAGCTGTCGCCGCATATGTTACGAGAAAATCAGATCAGATACTTTTCCAAAGTGAATGAATGTGGATGGTTTGATAGACAATGATTAATTGGTGCGTGGTAGAGGGTATTTCCTGTGGGGACATTGCAACGGGATGATAAGACATGTTTTAAGACATGAGGAATGACTTCCATGGTACGAGGGTCACTACAAAAGAAATGCGCATTATTTTTTTTTTAATCCATCTTTTATTCTACATGTTTGAAAGTTTTACAGTGTGTAGATACATCCTCTAGGAACAATATTTTCATTTCTCCATATAATTTCCATCCCTCTGAACTGCCTTACGTCATCTTGGAACCAGCGCCTGTATACCCGCACGGTAAAATTCTGGACCAACCTGTTGGAGCCACTGTTTGGCAGCGTGCACAAGGGAGTCATCATCTTCAAACCTTGTTCCACGAAGAGAGTCTTTCACTTTCCCAAAGAGATGATAGTCACATGGAGCCAGGTCAGGACTGTAAGGCGGGTGTTTCAGTGTTGTCCATCCGAGTTTTGTGATCGCTTCCATGGTTTTTTGACTGACATGTGGCCTTGCATCGTCGTGCAATAGCAAAACATCCTGCTTGTGCTGATGTGGTCAAACACGACTCAGTCGAGCTTGAAGTTTCTTCAGAATCGTCACATATGCATCAGAATTTATCGTGGTTCCACTTGGAATGATGTCCACAAGCAGGAGTCCTTCGCAATCGAAATACACCGTAGCCATAACTTTTCCAGCAGAAGGTGTGGTTTTGAATTTTTTTTTTCTTGGGTGAATTTGCATGATGCCACTCCATTGATTGCCTCTTCGTCTCTGGTGAAAAATGATGAAGCCATGTTTCATCACCTGTCACAATTCTTCCAAGAAATTCATCTTCACCATTCTCGTACTGTTCCAAGTTCGCTGCATGCAGTTTTTCTTGTTTCTTTGTGAGCCACTGTTAACATCCTGGGAACCCACCTGGCACAAACCATTTTTAACGCCAACACTTTCAGTATTCTGCAAACATTTCCTTCCCCTATCCCAACGTAGCGTGACAATTCGTTCACTATGATGCCTCTGTAAGCAGTCACCAATTCGTTGACTCTCTGCACATTGCCTGGAGCGTGTGCAGTACGAGGCCTGCCGCTGCAAGGACAATCCTCAATATTGCCGTGCCCGCTTTCATCACGTAACCTGCTTGCCCACCGACTAACTGTACTACGATCGACAGCAACATCTGCCTACCCGTTTTTCAACCTCTTGTGGATGTTTCCCACTGTCTCGTTTTCACAGCACAGGAATTCTATGACAGCACGTTGCTTCTGACGAACGGCCGGCCCAGTGGCCGAGCGGTTCTAGGCGCTACGGTCTGGAACCGCGCGACCGCTACGGTCGCAGGTTCGAATCCTGCCTCGGGCATGGATGTTTGTGATGTCCTTAGGTTAGTTAGGTTTAAGTAGTTTTAAGTTCTAGGGGACTGATGACCTCAGAAGTTAAGTCCCATAGTGCTCAGAGCCATTTGAACCATTTCTGACGAACGTCAAGTGTAGCAGCCATCTTGAAGACATGCTGTGATGGCGCCACTCACGGGAACAGGTTGAACTAAGTTTGAAAACAAGCGGGAAGGATGTATCTACACACTGTAAAACTTTAACACATGCAGAATGAAAACTGTATTTTTACAAAAATAATGTGCATTTCTTTTGGAGTGACCCTCGTACTAGAGGGAGCAGTAGAGGGCAAACACTGTAGAGGAAGACAAAGATTGGAATACATCCAGGAAGTAATTGAGGACGTAGGTTGCAAGCGCTACTCTGAGATGAAGAGATTAGCACATGAGAGGAATTCGTGGCGGGCCGCATCACGTGTCAGAAGACTGATGACGAAATAAAAAGCCTTCGACGTGTGGATGTTGCGTAAAATGCGAGTACTACATGCCATCTGACTGACATTCGGCTTGTCACAAACAAGCAAGCGAGAAAGAAAAGAACTGCGAACGGTAATATTGTAAACGCTTACTTACAGCAGCATCTGTCACCGATAATACGTCTCTTTACGTAGGTTGAAGATGGAGGGGGGAGAAAGTAAAGGGAAGGAACTGATGATACCAGCTGCATCGGGACTTTATGTGCAATCAGCGGCGGCGAGTGAAAATGTGTGCCGGAACGGGATTCGAACCCGGGATCTCCTGCTTACTAGGCAGTTGCGTTAGCCACTGAGCCACCCGGACACAGTGTTAATCTCAAATGCGCAGAATATCTTGGCACACAATTAGTGACTGCAACAGTGATGATGATGATGTTTGGTTTGTGGGGCGCTCAACTGCGTGGTTATCAGCGCCCGTACAATTACCCAATCTTTGCTCAGTCCAATTTCGCCACTTTCCTGGATGATGATGAAATGATGAGGACAACACAAACACCCAGTCATCTCGAGGCAGGTGAAAATCCCTGACCCCGCCGGGAATCGAACCCGAGCGGCGGACAATGACTGCAACAGTGTTACTGTCTTTTAAGAGACTCGGCTAACACGATATGTTAAAATTCTCTCTCACGTAACTATCGTTGCTTCTTTCGCCAAACTCATTCATAATTCTTTGTGAAATGTGTGGGTTTCATTAACAAGAACTTTGCGTAAAAGCAAATGAATCACGGAATAACTATTGTACAATGTCTATAGGATGTTTTACATAAACAAATGTGATGTTCGGACACGGAATTCATCTACACCGGTACTGACCTCGAGGTATGAGCGAAAAAAATGTGAAATTTGCTGAAGGTAAAACAATATTAGACTCGTACATTAGATTGAACAGGTCCGTGCTTTGGGGGTACGTAAGGTGCTGTTGATGGACTTGTACAGTGCCTCAGTCTCGAACACTTGATAAAGTAGATCCGAAGAGCTGTGGCGGGTTCGATTACTAAGCGGGAAAGCTACGCTGAGATGTTTGTCCAACTCTCACTAGAAAAAGAGACGTGCATCACGGTGTGATTTAATGCCAAAATTATGAGAGCATACGTACAAGAGTCGGCCAAAATCGCTTCGTCCTACACATATATCGCGAAAACACTATGGAGGTAAAATTAGATAGATTTGAGCTTACTCGGGGGCTTAGCAACAGTATTGACGTAGATGTAAAATGTGGAATCTGCACACAAACTAATTTGGCGTGTTCTACATAGTATAAGCTGGCAGTCGAAGGCAAGCGATGACGCAAAACATATCCTAAGAACAGCGTAAAATTTGGAAAGAAGTTATATTCACACGGAAATAATATAACAAGCTGGTAAAAGCCAAGTGTTTGCAGAAATCTATGAGGGATACGCAATATATATATTTTATTAAAAGTTATGTTGGAGAAGAAAATATCAGGAGAGTCATGACTTAGATGTTTAGTCTCCTTAAACCAATAATCATCAGCTGCAAGAAAATACCATTTACAGTTCCACAGGAGGAACTATAAAGTGAAAAATAAAATAAATTGCAGTAGCTGTAGGCGTGATGACGCAGAGCTCTCTCATTATATTAGCCGTTTCCATGTACGAACGACTTTTTTGAGTGCTCACATTTTAAATCTGTGTCCAGGCTGACAAGATAGCTGTGCAGAAGAGTCTGCAGCTGCTGAAGTTTATGGTGTAGATAGACGCGGGAAGCTCGAGTGTGTAAAGCTATTCTAACCACCGCTATGCGGAGAGATGCGCCAAGAAAAAAAAATCATTCCTTGCCGACAGAGCTCCACCTAATTTATCCCCAAAGTAGAGCAAGCACTCTATCGTGGAGTGATATGTAAGAACTACAGATTGACACTCCAAGGTTTTGTTGCCGTACCTTTCCTGTATATGAATACAATGCACAGCACGATTTTATCACGTTTGATTGCACGCATTTTATTTCTTCTTAGGTACTATATACTACATTGTTTTATTACCCACTGGTTCAGTATAAGTCCTTCTTTTAAACGTTAGTGCTGTAGTTGCGCGGCTGCTCCATTTCCAATGTTTTACTCGGTGTTATCTGTAGGCTTGAATTTCTCATAATGCTATTCTTTCCTTTTCACGCCTGGTTTTCCATTTATATGCAAACGAACCTTGTCGGCTTGTAATGGCCGATTCAACGCAGTGAAAATTTGGAAAAAAGTTATGGTGGATGCAGAAAGACTCTGTTCACATGCACTGCGAAGTTGTGTCCTTTTAAATGACAGATAGTAAGCCTTTGTTGATATCTCAGCTACAGTAGAGGGATGGATAGGGAGAGAGGAAATTACTTATGCCTCCTGATATTATGAATACATTCTCTGTATTCTCCTAACATGAAGGACGCGAATTCCAACCTCCATCGTGTGTGTCATACATAGGTGAACAGCCGAATGATGCAATGGCAAACATGTTTGCTGGATGCGAAATGGTGAAATATGTCTTCCACAAAACCGAAACATCGTTTGAAAAATACTTTAGATACAAAATACTTCAGGTAATAGCGGTAACGTGGATGAAAATAATTATCATTATCTCCGTAGACCACACTGGAGTGCGAACCTCCTATAGTGATTGTTTATCAATATCAAAAAGCAATAAATGACATCACATGAAAACTTACACTTACGCCGACAGCTATACAGGAATCACTGATCCATCAGTACGCGCTATGTTCCCAATCACTATAGAGCAGGGGTTCCCAACAAAATTTTCTCGAGGACCCCCTCATCGAGCATGATTGGTACCTTGTCATATCACAGTATCAAGTACCTAAAAAAAGCCAAATTAAGAGTCTTATTATACGTTTTCTATTTTTGGTACTTAGAAAAAACATTGACATATTCCTTATTGAAAAAAAATATTGAGCTTAAAACTTTTTCAATTTAGCCACCATTGTTATTGTTAAATTTTTGATTATTGCTCAAAATCTTTGTCTTCAAATCTGAGTGTTGAGTATAACAAACTCCTTAAAAAAATAAAAATTGAGTATGAACTGAAAATGAAAGGAAAAAATTAAAACTGAGTGTATTGGTCTTTCAAGTGTACTACACTTGAGATTTTTGAGTAGACGTGTGAAAAATAAGAAAACACTAATTTCATGCAAGGTATTATTTATTTGAAAAAATACAGTTACAACAAAAAATTCTGTTATCATACGAAATATATTTAATATATTTTTTTATTCTAATAACATGTTGCGGACCCCTCAGGCATAGCTCGCGGACCCCTGGGGGTCCGCGGACCACCTGTTGGGAACCATTGCTATAGAGTATTGTGGTATTTAAGAATTATTCAAATTACTGTTGATGCTCCATACAGAAGTCAGCTTTAAAGCAGCTGTAGCATATCGATACAGCAGTAAGTTAATTTCTCCCTTGTCCTCGTGTGACCGAGTGTACTCTTTCCTGTTCAAGACATCTAAACGAGGTTTTCGGCACGTGACAGCAGGCAGAGGAGCCCGTAATGTTGTTGCATGTTTAATACACTTGGCGCTTGTATCAGCTGAGATACTGAAACAAGTACAGCTTTTTAAGTAGGACGAATACTTTTTCAATGACTTTAAAGCTCTTGAAAAGATGAGTTCATAGTCGTCAAGAAATCATCAGTTTGACATTGTAGGGGAGTGGGGAGGGTAAAAATTGTGAAGACATCAAGCAGGTAGCTTACAGCAGCTGTGCAGAGAGGAAAAGGCATGCAGAAGATAGATAAGCTTGGAGAGTTGTACCAGACTGGGCTTCGGACTTACGAGAACTACAAAATATCAGTATACTCATATTATCAAGCACTTCGGACAGTCGTTACAGAAGTATATCGTACCATTACAAACCATTGCTTCAGTAATCTCAGTTGATACAATAGTTAAGTGGATTAAACTTGCAAAGAATTACGTGCCCCCCTGCGTACTATTGTACAGTGTGTTCCAGAGAGAATGGTCTATATTCAGGGATATGACAGGGACGGTCATTTGAAGCAAAAAACTACATACGCTCTTATGCCCTGCTCCAAATGGTTTCCTCGATAGACCAAATTTAATGTACACTATTATTTATTTTCTATATTGTTCAGTACATCGTCAGGTTTAAATATGTACGATAGTTAGTAAACATAACAACATGCGCTTTTCAAAGTATCAATTAAAATGTGCACTTTTAACACATTTACCTCTAAATATTATCGTAAATGTCATATTACAGCTGTTGTACAGTTCGCAATAAGTGTTCGAATATATCACCGCCAACTTCAGTGCATTTGTGCACTCTTGGGAGAAAATGTGTTGCTTGTCTGCGTGCCTCTGCAGGTTCCTTAATGAAGGCAGCAGTGTCCATGATGCGACCAAGCACTTCAGATTTCATCCAGCCCCATAAACAGAGGTCCGACGACCTTTGTGGCAGATTAATCGTACTACCACGACCAGTCCAGCGAATAAGATACGTGCGGTTAGGATATTTACTCACACGTATGGGAAAACCTGCAAAGGCTCTGTCGTGCTGGAAGTACGTTGCAGTCCGCGTTGCGAAGAACGTGCCTCAAGGTGTTCAGCAAACGAATTTTCAAAAAATTAAATTAATCCTTTCCCGTCAACAACGAGGTAGTTTTGGGTAGAATAAAACGTCAAAGAAGTTGGGTCGATAAGACACGTATATGGGTGCCACTTGCGCTAAAATAAATGTACATTATTCCATTTGGAATAGAGTATATGCCCAAGGGAAGTTTCTTGCTTGAAATGAGCGTTCCTGTAATATACTGAGATATTGATCTTTCGTCCTGGGGCACCCTGTATGTTGAAAACGTCGGTACGATATCTTGAACGGTTCCTAAAAGAAACGGGGTGTAAGTTTTTGCTGAGTCGCCGTGTACGGTGTATTGTTTCTTTTGTTGGCTTTTATTCAGTTGCAGCGTTAACCACCGTACTGCTTTAATGTTGGAAGGGTCACTGCTATCTGGAGTTGCTCCAAGTAATGTCTTCATTTATTGTCAGAGCTTTTAGAAGATGCAAGAAATCTACTAGACTGCCCACAGCCTAAATTACTCTTGCCCATCGTCTTCTGGATTCTTACCAGATAGAATTGATTGAGAACATCGAAAATTTTGAAGAAGAGCAGCGCATTTTTCCATTATCACGGAACAGAGGAGAGAGTGTCGCGGATATGATAAACGACTTTGGGAGGCAATCTTGAAAATAAAGGCTTCTTTCGTTGCGGCGTGATCTTTTCACAAAATTTCAGTAGCCAACTCTCTCTTCCGAATATGAAAATATTTTGTTGACTTTCGCCTATATACAGGCAAATGACGGTCGTGATAAAATAAAGCAGAGCTCGCACGGAAAGATTTAACTGTTAATTTTGCCCACATGCTGTTCCAGAGGCGAACGGTAGAGATACAGTCTAAAAATTGTTTTACGAACACTCTGCCAAACATTGTTGTGGCCTTCAGTCCTGAGACTGGTTTGATGCAGCTCTCCATGCTACTCTATCCTGTGCAAGCTTCTTCATCTCCCAGTACCTACTGCAACCTACATCCTTCTGAATCTGCTTAGTGTATTCATCTCTTGGTCTCCCTCTACGATTTTTACCCTTCACACTGCCCTCCAATGCTAAATTTGTGATCCCTTGATGCCTCAAAACATGTCCTACCAACCGATCCCTTCTTCTAGTCAAATTGTGCCACAAACTTCTCTTCTCCCCAATCCTATTCAATACCTCCTCATTAGTTACGTGATCTACCCACCTTATCTTCAGCATTCTTCTGTAGCACCACATTTCGAAAGCTTCTATTCTCTTATTGTCCAAACTAGTTATCGTCCATGTTTCACTTCCATACATGGCTATACTCCATACAAATACTTTCAGAAACGACTTCCTGACACTTAAATCTATACTCGATGTTAACAAATTCCTCTTCTTGAGAAACGCTTTCCTTGCCATTGCCAGTCTGCATTTTATATCCTCTCTACTTCGACCATCATCGGTTATTTTACTCCCTAAATAGCAAAACTCCTTTACTACTTGAAGTGTCTCATTTCCTAATCTACACTCCTGGAAATGGAAAAAAGAACACATTGACACCGGTGTGTCAGACCCACCATACTTGCTCCGGACACTGCGAGAGGGCTGTACAAGCAATGATCACACGCACGGCACAGCGGACACACCAGGAACCGCGGTGTTGGCCGTCGAATGGCGCTGGCTGCGCAGCATTTGTGCACCGCCGCCGTCAGTGTCAGCCAGTTTGCCGTGGCATACGGAGCTCCATCGCAGTCTTTAACGCTGGTAGCATGCCGCGACAGCGTGGACGTGAACCGTATGTGCAGTTGACGGACTTTGAGCGAGGGCGTATAGTGGGCATGCGGGAGGCCGGGTGGACGTACCGCCGAATTGCTCAACACGTGGGGCGTGATGTCTCCACAGTACATCGATGTTGTCGCCAGTGGTCGGCGGAAGGTGCACGTGCCCGTCGACCTGGGACCGGACCGCAGCGACGCACGGATGCACGCCAAGACCGTAGGATCCTACGCAGTGCCGTAGGGGACCGTACCGCCACTTCCCAGAAAATTAGGGACACTGTTGCTCCTGGGGTATCGGCGAGGACCATTCGCAACCGTCTCCATGAAGCTGGGCTACGGTCCCGCACACCGTTAGGCCGTCTTTCGCTCACGACCCAACATCGTGCAGCCCGCCTCCAGTGGTGTCGCGACAGGCGTGAATGGAGGGACGAATGGAGACGTGTCGTCTTCAGCGATGAGAGTCGCTTCTGCCTTGGTGCCAATGATGGTCGTATGCGTGTTTGGCGCCGTGCAGGTGAGCGCCACAATCAGGACTGCATACGACCGAGGCACACAGGGCCAACACCCGGCATCATGGTGTGGGGAGCGATCTCCTACACTGGCCGTACACCACTGGTGATCGTCGAGGGGACACTGAATAGTGCACGGTACATCCGTCATCGAACCCATCGTTCTACCATTCCTAGACCGGCAAGGGAACTTGCTGTTCCAACAGGACAATGCACGTCCGCATGTATCCCGTGCCACCCAACGTGCTCTAGAAGGTGTAAGTCAACTACCCTGGCCAGCAAGATCTCCGGATCTGTCCCCCATTGAGCATGTTTGGGACTGGATGAAGCGTCGTCTCACGCGGTCTGCACGTCCAGCACGAACGCTGGTCCAACTGAGGCGCCAGGTGGAAATGGCATGGCAAGCCGTTCCACAGGACTACATCCAGCATCTCTACGATCGTCTCCATGGGAGAATAGCAGCCTGCATTGCTGCGAAAGGTGGATATACACTGTACTAGTGCCGACATTGTGCATGCTCTGTTGCCTGTGTCTATGTGCCTGTGGTTCTGTCAGTGTGATCATGTGATGTATCTGACCCCAGGAATGTGTCAATAAAGTTTCCCCTTCCTGGGACAATGAATTCACGGTGTTCTTATTTCAATTTCCAGGAGTGTAATTCCCTCATCGTCACCCGACTTAATTCGACTACATTCCATTATCCTCGTTTTGCTTTTGTTAATGTTCGTCTTATATCCTCCTTTCAAGACACTGTCCATTCCGTTCAACTGCTCTTCCAAACTGCCAAACATGTAAGTGTGAATTGTAAAGTAGTGGCGTTAGGTATGGATTCTCACGCAACGTTATGTTAACCTCCCGATGCTACCGAATGCCAACTCAAAACTGTGTGATGAAAGTGTGACGTTAGTGGCACACAAAGGCGTCTCATACCGCTGAAAGTGTCCGTCGCGCCAGCGTGATAAGATACGCTGTGCCCCATCGGCGCGCCGCAGCCAGGTAGACGAGGCGTAATCACCCCGCCGCGCCGGCTGACCTCGGCAACCGCCTTCATCGCTGACGAGGCTCTGGTCTAGCAGCTGCCTCGGCATAGCCACGGCCGCCGTTGGTCAGTGGTAATACCGGTCAGTTCGAATCGCGCCAAAACCGTAACAATGGGGTCTCGAAAAAATTCTGTTTCCAAGGAAGTAGGAAGAAAATGACGTTATCCTTAACCTTGAACACTGAGGTACTTCACAAGAGAGATAGAGTATTTCCGTTTCATGTAATTTTGAAAGTTACTGATTGTAGAAAGGGAATACAAGCGAAATAAAATTGGAATACTACGGTTAGCAGAGGCTCACTACAAAAGTGGTGGGCACTTCAAAACAGCTAACGGCGATACATACACTACTGGCCATTAAAATTGCTACACCACGAAGATGACGTGCTACAGGCGCGAAATTTAACCGACAGGAGGAAGACGCAGTGATATGCAAATCATTAGCTTTTCAGAGCATTCACACAAGGTTGGCGCCGGTGGCGACACCTACAACGTGCTGAAATGAGGAAAGTTTCCAACCGATTTCTCATACACAAACAGCAGTTGACCGGCGTTGCCTGGTGAAACGTTGTTGTGATGCCTCGTGTAAGGAGGAGAAATGCGTACCATCACGTTTCCGACTTTGATAAAGGTTTCGTGTCATCGCGGTGAACGCACATTGGAAGCGTGTATTCGTCATCGCCATACTGGCGTATCACCCGGCGTGATGGTATGGGGTGCCGTTGGTTACTCGTCTCGGTCACGTCTTGTCGCATTGACGGCACTTTGAACAGTGGACGTTACATTTCAGATGTGTTACGACCCGTGGCTCTACCCTTAATTAGATCCCTGCGAAACCCTACATTTCAGCAGGATAATGCACGACCGCATGTTGCTGGACCTCTACGGGCATTTCTGGATACAGAAAATGTTCGACTGCTGCCCTGGCTATCACATTCTCCAGATCTCTCACCAATTGAAAACGTCTGGTCAATGGTGGCCGTGCAACTGGCTCGTCACAATACGTCAATCACTACTCTTGATGAACTGTGGTATCGTGTTGAAGCTGCACGGGCAGCTGTAGCAGTACACGCCATCCAGGCTCTGTTTGACTCAATTCCCAGGCGTATCAAGGTCGTTATTACGGCCAGAGGCGGTTGTTCTGGGTACTGATTTCTCAGGATCTATACACCCAAATTGCGTGAAAATGTAATCACATGTCAGTTCTAGTATAATATATTTGACCAATGAATACCCGTTTATCATCTGCATTTCTTCTTGGTGTAGCAATTTTAATGGCCAATAGTGTATATTTTTCTAGTTGATCAGTGGTGTTGCCTTGTTAGTACATAAGGGATAGAACGCTGCAGTAATGGATTAAAGTCTGTCAGCGACCGAATAATACCAATGAAATTCAGCACTTGACCTTGCAAGCTGAATGTTATACAAGAATTTCCACCAACTTCAGCAGCTGATGATGAAGAGATGGAAGAATTTTATGAGTGTCTTTCCAACTGCCTCGAGTCATACCCAAAAAGAAAGATATCGCAGCGCTAAGATAGGAAAATGGAGCTCATCAAATAAAGTACCTGGCTGTCACAGCTTTGGTAAAAGAAATGATCGTTAAGATCTACTGCTTCAGCTCTGTCACGAAAATAAGTTTGTTATCACCAACACCTGCTTCCAACACCATCCACAAAGACATTATTATCGGGACCTCACCAGGTACAAATTACCGTAATCAGTTGGCTATGCTCTGAACTTGTGATTGGCTTAAAATGGAATGTTTCGTTAAAAACTAAGACTCTTTTAGGTGCCGACTGTGGTCCTGACCCTTATCTTCTGTATCTTGAACAGAGGATGGAGCTGCCGGAAGGTAAAGGGACGCCTCCAAAAGCAAGAAGACGAGAGCAAAAGGATGAAATTGATTTTTTTAGGAATCTAGTCCAAGAATACTTTCGACCGATCTATGAGACATTATGACATCTGCAGAGAAATGGAATTTCCCGGTTGAGACATTAGTTACAGCAGCTGCAAAAAGTAGTCATGGGTAGAAAAAGGGAAGGAATAAAAATTTATAGCTTACTAACTTAATCATACAATTCATTGGGAATAGGAAAGTGCTGAGAGTGAGAGAATTACAGTGAACTCGGCAGTACCTCAAGTTGTTGTTGTTGTTGTTGTTGTTGTTGTTGTGATCTTCAATCCGAAAACTGGTTTGATACAGCTCTCCATGATACTCTGTGCTGTGCCAGTCTCTTCATCTCCAAATTATTACTGCGACCTCCGTCTTTGTGAATCTGCTTACTGCCCTCCACGCTTCCGTCTAATACTAAATTAGTGATCCCCTGATGCCTCAGAATGTGTCGTATCAACCGATCCCTTTTTTGGTCAAGTTGTGCCCCAAATTTCTTGTCTCCTGATTCTGTTCAGTACTTCATCATTTGTTACATGATCGACCCATCAAATCTTCGGCATTCTTCTGTAGCACCACATTTCGTAAGCCTCTATTCTATTTTCATCTAAACCGTTTATCGTCCATGTGTCATTTTCATACATGGCTACAGTCCATACAAATACTATCAGAAAAGACTTCCTGACACTTAAAACTATATTCGATGTTAACAAATTTCTCTTCTTCAGAAATGTTTTCTTGCCATTGCCAGTAAACATTTTATATCCTCTGTACTTCGGACATCATCAGTTTTTTGTTGCCCGAATACCAAAAATTATTTAATCCTTTTAAGTATCTCGTTCCCTAATCTGATTCCCTTAGCATCACCTGATTTAATTCGACTTCACTCCATTATCCTCCTTTTGCTTTTGCTGACATTCATCTTATGTCCTCCTTTCAAGACACTGTCCATTCCGTTTATCTGTTCTTCCAAGTCGTTTGCTGTCTGACAGAATTACGATGTCATCGGCAAACCTCAAGAGTTTTTTATTTCTGCTCCCTGAACTTAAATTCATCTCCAAGTTTCTCTTTTGTTTCCTTTACTGCTTATTCAATGTACTTACTGAGTAACATCGGGGATGGGCTACAACGCTGTCTCACTCCCGTTTCAACCACTGCCTCCCTTTCATGCCCCTCGACCCCTGTAACTGCCGCCAGGTTTCTGTAGAAGTTGTAAATAGCCTTTCGATTCCTGTATTTAACACCTGATATCTTCAGAACTTCAAAGAGAGTATTCCAGTCAACACTGTCAAAAGTTTTCTCTAAGTCTACAAATGCTATAAATGTAGGTTTGTCTTTGCATAACCTATCTTGTAAGGTAAGCCGTAGGATCAGTATTGCCCCGCGTGTTCCTATGTTTCTCCGAAATCCAAATTGATTTTCCCTGAGGTCAACTTCTATCAGTTTTTCCATACTTCTGTAAGAAAATCGTGTTAGTATTTTGCAACCACGACTTATTAAACTGGTAGGTCGGTAATTTTCACACCTGTCAGCAAGTGCTTTCTTTGGAATTGGAATTACAAAATTCTTCTTGAAGTTTGAGGACATTTCGCCTGTCTGATACATCTTGCGCACCAAATGGAAGAGTTCTGTCATGGCTGGCTCTCCTAACGCTATCAGCAGTTCTGACGGATTATCGTCTACTCCCGAGGCCTTATTTCGACTTAGACCGCAGGTTGTTGGCGTTAATACGGGGAAATTACCAAGGAGAAACAAATAATTACATCAGTGAAACATGTGAGAGAATTGATATTCCACGATTACAGTGAGACCAAATGCATGTTTAGTGAAATAAAGAAACTTACAGGACCCTTCAAACCAAGAACATTGTTTGTAGAAGATGAAGATGGCAAAGTTCTAACCAACAGAATTAGCTGTTGGTCGGTGGAGAACATACTGAAATATGTTGTACACGCATAAAAATGGAAAACTTGGTCGTGCAAACATTCCAGTAGTAAAGCGACGTAACATCTTACAAGAAGTAGCCCGAAAGGCTGTAGCTAAAGTAAAAAATAAATAAAGCACTTAGACTGATTGTATTACTCCCAAAATGAGCAAATCATCAGGAGGTAGGGATTTGTAAATCATGCATGAAGTATTTAACAGGATATGGAGCAATGGAACTTGGATAGAAGACTGGTCTATGTCGGTAATGATTCCATTTCATAAGAAAGGAAACACACAGCGTCGGGAGAACTGAAAAACCATTTCATCGAGTTCAAATACCATAGAGATTTTTCTCTCATCCATGAACGCCTGAGTATCTGCTTGGATAAAGAAATACCAACGGAGCCAGTTAATTGAAAAACGTAGAGAAATCGATATGCTTTCGAATGTGTTCGGTGGAAATTACTGTAGAGCGTGTTAGCAGAAATTAACGTTCCTGGTCGTCTTGTTATCCTAATCAGAATCCTGTAATAGCAAGGCAGTAATGCGACTGGATAAGACTAATTCACGTCCTTCTAAACCATTTAAAGTCACCAGTGATGCATTCTATCGCCAGTTCTATTTAACGTCTATGGAGAATGTGTTATGAGAAAAAATCTTCATGGCTGGACTGGTCGGTTCCGGATTGGAGAACGAAGAATCAGTAATTTAAGATTTGCTGATGACACTATACTGTGCACAGAATCACGAGTGGCAATGAAGGAACTACTGGATAGTGTTAAGAGAGAAAGTGACCAACTTGGAGTGTCTGAAATAACAAGAAGACAAAGATAATGGTAACTGACAGAAGTGAGTCAGTGCCAGCCTTTGGTGTACTACTGGAATGTGAAGAAGCTAATTACTTTTTGTATCTAAGCTCAGTGGTTCAGAAATAGGATGGGTCATACACAGGAAATATGACGTAGAATTGTTCTGGGCAGGGATGCTGCATCAAAACCGACGGTGATTTGGAAAGACCGAGCCATAACCAGACATACTAAATCGAAAGTGCTGAAATCTCTGGTATTTCCAGTTTTCCTCTATAGCGCTCAAATGTGGACAATAACTGAAGGGGACAGCAAAAGAGTTGATGCTTCTGAGATGTCGACATGTAGGAGGTTACTGAGAATATTATGGTTGGACAAGGGAACTAACAGATCAAATCTTCCCTAGCACAGAGTGGAGAAGAGGTTGTCCATTATTTGTTTGTCCAGTATTTGTTTCCAATGAATCCTACAGTTCTTTGGTCACATAGTTCGGTGACAGGAGGGAACTTGAAAAGAATGATCATCCAAGGCAAAGTCGAAGGATAAACGATTCCAATTAATACCGTCGACACGATGGCTGGACCAGGTACAGGAGAAGACATACCTTCTACTCCGCGATACAAAAGACCGGGAAAAATGGAATAGACTGTTTTATGGGTCACCAACTTTCAACTATGAATGACGGAGTGATGATGGCGATGTAATTTTGAAAACTTACAAGTCAACGAAGTGCAAACCTAGAGCAGTTGGGTCTCACTTCTATACAATACTCAGCCACACATGGAAGTGTCCCTTGTAATAACTTGTGAAAATAAACTACTTGAAGAAAAAAAAATGTTTTGCACCACACTCATGACTTGTGTAGTTTTTTTTTAATTTTCTTTATCGGGTAACCATTTCTCATTACTCTTTTCACTACAGGATATTACCATGTGCAACAACGAGTGTAATGGAGGTAAAGGTAAAACTCCACTCAGTACAGAAGGAATGAAGATCAGGGTTTGACGTCACGTCGATTTGAGATCATTAGAGGCGTAGCAAGGATGGGGAAGGAAATCGGCCGTGCATTTTCAAAGGAACCATCCCGGCATTTGCGTAGAGCATTTTAGGGAAATCACGGAAAACCTAAATCTGGATGCTCGGACGCGAATGAGAACCGTCGTCGTCCTGAAGCGATCCCGGTATGCTGACCACTGCGCGATTCGCTCGCTGCTGTCAGGGCGGTTGAGTAGGACGCGCTGTGTCTCAAATCATATACCAAATATACACTCCTGGAAAATGAAATAAGAACACCGTGAATTCATTGTCCCAGGAAGGGGAAACTTTATTGACACATTCCTGGGGTCAGATACATCACATGATCACACTGACAGAACCACAGGCACATAGACACAGACAACAGAGCATGCACAATGTCGGCACTAGTACAGTGTATATCCACCTTTCGCAGCAATGCAGGCTGCTATTCTCCCATGGAGACGATCGTAGAGATGCTGGATGTAGTCCCGTGGAACGGCTTGCCATGCCATTTCCACCTGGCGCCTCAGTTGGACCAGCGTTCGTGCTGGACGTGCAGACCGCGTGAGACGACGCTTCATCCAGTCCCAAACATGCTCAATGGGGGAAAGATCCGGAGATCTTGCTGGCCAGGGTAGTTGACTTACACCTTCTAGAGCACGTTGGGTGGCACGGGATACATGCGGACGTGCATTGTCCTGTTGGAACAGCAAGTTCCCTTGCCGGTCTAGGAATGGTAGAACGATGGGTTCGATGACGGTTTGGATGTACCGTGCACTATTCAGTGTCCCCTCGACGATCACCAGTGGTGTACGGCCAGTGTAGGAGATCGCTCCCCACACCATGATGCCGGGTGTTGGCCCTGTGTGCCTCGGTCGTATGCAGTCCTGATTGTGGCGCTCACCTGCACGGCGCCAAACACGCATACGACCATCATTGGCACCAAGGCAGAAGCGACTCTCATCGCTGAAGACGACACGTCTCCATTCGTCCCTCCATTCACGCATGTCGCGACACCTCTGGAGGCGGGCTGCACGATGTTGGGGCGTGAGCGGAAGACGGCCTAACGGTGTGCGGGACCGTAGCCCAGCTTCATGGAGACGGTTGCGAATGGTCCTCGCCGATACCCCAGGAGCAACAGTGTCCCTAAGGCACTGCGTAGGATCCTACGGTCTTGGCGTGCATCCGTGCGTCGCTGCGGTCCGGTCCCAGGTCGACGGGCACGTGCACCTTCCGCCGACCACTGGCGACAACATCGATGTACTGTGGAGACCTCACGCCCCACGTGTTGAGCAATTCGGCGGTACGTCCACCCGGCCTCCCGCATGCCCACTATACGCCCTCGCTCAAAGTCCGTCAACTGCACATACGGTTCACGTCCACGCTGTCGCGGCATGCTACCAGTGTTAAAGACTGCGATGGAGCTCCGTATGCCACGGCAAACTGGCTGACACTGACGGCGGCGGTGCACAAATGCTGCACAGCTAGCGCCATTCGACGGCCAACACCGCGGTTCCTGGTGTGTCCGCTGTGCCGTGCGTGTGATCATTGCTTGTACAGCCCTCTCGCAGTGTCCGGAGCAAGTATGGTGGGTCTGACACACCGGTGTCAATGTGTTCTTTTTTCCATTTCCAGGAGTGTATAACATAGACCGCGCATGTCTCTATCTCTGCCGTGTTAACGCTTGAAACCTACATGTAAGTCACGTGAGTAGGAGCAGAAAGCAGAATTCCTGTCATTATGCACTGTGGGACGAGGAGCTGAGCTGACAGCTACAGTTTTTCTCATTTACAGTTGAAATCAAGCATTGATTTTGACAATTCAACGAACTGTAGTACTACTCTTAAAATGTAATAGTGCAGTTAATCTAGTTTCTCCTAAATCCCTGATAATAAAGCAGTGGTTATCGTTTTTACATGTGGTCAAGTTGAAACGTATTGACAGTTCTTTTAACAACCGACAGAATGACTGTTCTTTAGTGAATACTGGTTTCGTATTTGTACTGTGAATTCTTGTAGTTCGCCACTTCCATGGAAGTGGAAGACAGAATAACAGTTTCGAACGCAGCATTAGCTTTCTAAAGATTTCACAAGAATATGTGTGAATATGTGTGAAATGCTTTAGTAAGCTTTTATGTGCATAATGTCAGGTATTTACACAAAATAAGCACGTATGTTTCCTGACTTTTGCTTAATCCAGTACAGATACCGCCGACATCAAGATAGGAAGCGTAATGCATTACAGAACGCTGATTATACTGGTGTAGTGATCCAGATATTAACGATATGTCGTCTCAAAATCTTAGTCATTCACCAAGTTTTACATCCAAGGACCAACATCCATCCTAACTTCTAACTTATGGAAATACCTCTGCAAGTATTTTATTATAATTCACTTACGCAAATGAGATTTTCGTCACTTTACCTAATCTGTATGATAAAAAACAAGAGAAATCTGAGCATATGTGAAGGCTATTGCTTCTGCATCTAGTAAAAAGCACAACATTTGATTTGTAACAAAACTGTCAAATTGTGCACTATAAGTGCGTAATTACATGCTCGGCTTCGTGCTCCGGGTCCTAGCCGCGCGGGATTAGCCGAGCGGTCTCGGGCGCTGCAGTCATGGACTGTGCGGCTGGTCCCAGCGGAGGTTCGAGTCCTCTCTGGGGCATGGGTGTGTGTGTTTGTCCTTAGGATAATTTATGTTAAGTAGTGTGTAAGCTTAGGGACTGATGACTTCAGCAGTTAAGTCCCATAAGATTTCACACACATTTGAACATTTGCTCCGAGTCACGTGACTTAGACGTTGGTTTCAGTAAAATGACGTCATGCTCAGTCTGTCACCAAATGACCATGTGGACAGGTTGGGCAGCAATCTGCGTGTGTTTGCTGATGATGTGGTGTACGGAAAAGTGTCGAAGTTCAGGGATTGTAGGACGATACAAGATGAGAGACAAAATTTGTAGTTGATATAAATGATGGCAGCTAGCTCTAAATGTAGAGAAATGTAGGTTAATTCGTATGAGTCGGAAAAACAAACCTGAAGTCTTCGGTTACAGCATTAGTTGTCCTGCTTGACGTAGTCACGTCATTTAAATATCTGGGCGTAACGTTGCGAAGTGATGTGAAATGGAAAGAGCGTATGAGCATTGTGCTATTGAGGTTAAATGATCGACTTTGATTAATTGGGAGAAATTTAGGAAACTGTGGTTCATCCGTAAAGGAGACAGCATATATGACGCTGTTGCGACCTACTCATGAATACTGCTCGAGTGTTTGGGATATGCACGAGGTCAGATTAGATGGACATCGAAGCATTTCAGAGGCGGGTTGCTAGATTTGTTGCCAGTAAGTTCGGGTAACACACAAGTATTACGGAGATTCTTCGGGAACTCTAATGGGACTCGCTTGGGGGAAGGCAGCATTCTTTCCGAGGAACTCTGCCGAGAAAATTTAGAGAACCGACATTTGAAATTGACTGCAGAACGATTCTACTGCCGCAGTCACAAATTTGGCGTAAGGACCAAGAAGATAAACATGCGAGAAATTAGGGGCTATACGGAGGCATATACAGGGTGATCAAAAGTCAGTATAAATTTGAAAACTTAATAAAGCTCGGAATAATGTAGATAGAAAGGTAAAAATTGACACACATGCTTGGAATGACATGGGGTTTTATTAGAACAAAAAAAAGGTCACAAAGTGACCGACAGATGGCGCTGGACAGGAAAACTTGTACCGTGGCGGGTGAGAGGTACGCCGATATGTTACATACAGAATCGCATCGTCCACAGCCTGGCTGATAAACACCTGCTGGAACGTACGATGTTTATGAAGGTTGGCGCTCCACCCCATATTGCTAGTTGCGTGAAAGATCTCTTGCACGAGTCGTTTGGTGATGATCGTGTGCTCAGCCGCCACTTTCGTCATGCTTGGCCTCCCAGGTGCCCAGACCTCAGTCCGTGTGATTGATTATTGGCTTTGGGGTTACCTGAAGTCGCAAGTGTATTGTGATCGACCGACATCTCTAGGGATGCTGAAAGACAACATTCGACGCCAATGCCTCACCGTAACTCCGGACATGCTTTACAGTGCTGTTCACAACATTATTCCTCGAACACAGCTATTGTTGACGAATGATGGTGGACATATTGAATTTCCTGTAAAGAACATCATCTTTGTTTTGTCTTACTTTGTTATGCTGATTATTGCTATTCTGATCAGATGAAGCGCCATCTGTCGGGCATTTTTTGAACGTTTGTATTTGTTTGGTTCTAATAAAACCACGTATCATTCCAAGCATGTGTGTCAATTCGTACTTCTCTATCTACATTATTCCGTAATTTATTCAGTTTTCAAATTTATACTGACTTTTCGATCACCCGGTAGATAGTTGTTTTTTGCTCGCTCTATTTACGAGTGGAGCAGGAAAGGAAATGAGTAGTAGTGATGTTGGGTACACTCCGCCACGCGCTATATAGTGTTTTGCGGAGTACGTATGTAGATGAAGCAGTGATGGTGGAATGAAAGCTAAGTAGGACGGCAAGTAACTGGCTCTGAGCACTATGGGACTTAACATCTGTGGTCATCAGTTCCCTAGAACTTAGAACTACTTAAACCTAACTAACCTAAGGACATCACACAACACCCAGTCATCACGAGGCAGAGAAAATCACGTAACCCGCCGGGAATCGAACCCGGGAACCCGGGCGCGGGAAGCGAGAACGCTACCGCACGACCACGAGCTGCGGACGGCAAGTAGCTACTTCCCCCCCCCCCCCCCCCACACACACACACACGCTTCCTCGTCTTCTCAGTGGCACTTAGTTTCATTAGAATCCAAATCAGCCAAATACTGCTATTACTTCATCAAATTAGATGTCGAACCGCATGTGGTTCGAAAGACAAACCTCCAATAATCAAAATATCCACGGGTATGCTGCCGGTCTATAGTGTCCAACGGGCACAATATTTCGGCGATCAAACATGTCGCCATCATCAGGTGAACTGACGGACTGAGCTCCTGTGAACGTGCCGGCACGGAGATCCGTACGCTATGGCTGCTCAGAGGGAACTGGGTTCGGTCGCGGCGGCGGCCGATTTAAATACCCTCCGCCCGCGGCGCGCTCCCTCCGCCGTCCGCGCCCAGCGCCACGGTCGCGCGGTGGAACAGATTGCGACGGCGTCTGAGATGACGTCGGTGTGATGGCTCTGTCCGCCGTGGTCGTCACAACTATACGTCTGCTCGATTTACTCTTGATTAACCCGATCGCTGGTTCCCAAGCCTTGCTAAGATTATAGCCACAGTCCCGGTTTATGAGGTCGTCATTGGTGCGAATTTCGATGGCCTCTCTAACAACGCTGTCCCAGTATCTCGACGTCTGTACCAGAATCCTCGTGCGGTTTGGAGTATGACCGCACGAGGATTCTGGTACAGACGTCGAGATACTGGGACAGCGTTGTTAGAGAGGCCATCGAAATTCGCACCAATGACGACCTCATAAACCGGGACTGTGGCTATAATCTTAGCAAGGCTTGGGAACCAGCGATCGGGTTAATCAAGAGTAAATCGAGCAGACGTATAGTTGTGACGACCACGGCGGACAGAGCCATCACACCGACGTCATCTCAGACGCCGTCGCAATCTGTTCCACCGCGCGACCGTGGCGCTGGGCGCGGACGGCGGAGGGAGCGCGCCGCGGGCGGAGGGTATTTAAATCGGCCGCCGCCGCGACCGAACCCAGTTCCCTCTGAGCAGCCATAGCGTACGGATCTCCGTGCCGGCACGTTCACAGGAGCTCAGTCCGTCAGTTCACCTGATGATGGCGACATGTTTGATCGCCGAAATATTGTGCCCGTTGGACACTATAGACCGGCAGCATACCCGTGGATATTTTGATTATCAAATACGCCGGGAGAAACTCAAGAATCACAAACCTCCAATATTCAGAGATTGCTTTAGGCAGGAAATCCGTATAAGTGGGAGGCTTCGTGTGGGTACAGAATGTGCCGGGAAGCGTTTGTGTAGCAGTCAGGCAGATGGACACAGCGTCTCAAAGAGAGACGTTTCCGAAAACGGCTGGATTTATGCGCAGAGGAGGGACATCTCCCTGCGTTGGTAGAGGGGGCGGCGACGACGCGATAATGCGTCCAGTTCCAGCTGAGGCCGAGCTTCTCCAAACGCAATTTGTCAGGACGGTCAACGTTGGGGATTACGCTCTCGCCGGATTAGAGAGGCAGTCTGCGCCCTAGGATTACGAATGTTCCATAAAGAGTAGGCGGCGTTGCCTCTTTCGGGGATTAGTAGCCGTAGGGACGGCGGAGAGGGAAACGCATTTGTGCCCTGGAGCGTTCTGACGTTGTGAGATACTGGAAAATAACAGTGCTTACTATACCCGTAACCCACGCCAAAGCAGTAGCTTTCGTCCACGAGGTAGGCATTTCGAATACTGGTGCTGGAAGTAATTTTCAGTAACTCGTTGTTTCGTTGAGTTTCAGTTTGCATTACGTGACAAATGTAGTAGCAGAAGCGTGAACGTGCTTTAATTACAGTGTATAATTTCGTACCTTACTCTTTCTTTCGTACAGGATTCAGTGTTTCCTGTCACACAGTTCACAGTTCGCAGTAACTGACGGGAAACCGAAGTGATATCTGCGTTTCCCATAAGAAGTATTATAGGTCGTCTGCTGTTCCTAATTTGTATAAGCGATTTAGAAAAAAATTTGATCAGCCCGCTTAAATTGTCTGCAGATGATGCTATCGTTTACTGTCTAGTAGAGTCGTCAGAAGATCAAAGTAATTGTAAAATGATTGGCCGCGCGGGATTAGCCGAGCGGTCTGAGGCGCTGCAGTCATGGACTGTGCGGCTGGTCCCGGCGGAGGTTCGAGTCCTCCCTCGGGCACGGGTGTGTGTGTTTGTCCTAAGGATAGTTTCGGTTAAGTAGTGTGTAAGCTTAGGGACTGATGACCTTAGCAGTTAAGTCCCATAAGATTTCACACACACTCACACACACACACACACACACACACACACACACACACACTTGTAAAATGATTGGGACAAGGTATTCGCAAGGTGCGAAAAGTGACAGTTGACCTTGAACAATAACAAATGATTGGTCCTCTAAGTGAGTACTAACAGGAATACGTTAAATTTCAGTTACACTATAAATAATGCAAATCTAAGCGTTGTAGATTCAGCTAAATACGGGGAGGGATTACAATTACGAACGACTTGAAATGGAGCCATCACACAGAAAATGTTACTGGGAATGCCAACCAAAGACTGTATTTTACTGACAGAAAGATGATGCAGCAAATCTAGTAAAGAAACAGTCTACATTACGCTTGTCATCCGCCTTCTGTATTATTGCTGCGCAGCGTGGGATACTATCGAGATAGGACTGGCAGAGGATCTAGAAATTTTTTAAAGAAGACCTGCTTGTTTTGTATTATCGCTAATTAGGAGAGAGCGTATCACGGATGTGGCGTGGTGTTTTTCGCTGCAGCGAGATCTTTTCACGAAATTTCAACAACCAGTTCTCCCATCAGAGTGCTAAAATGTTTTATAATTCTGCCAATTGCACTAAGCAGTATAGTTTCATCTTTTGAATGCATCACGCATGTAATAAGACCACACAAGATCTGTTGTATGACTACGTGTTGTGTGGACGTTAACTGAGTATGTCACTGGAATTTTGCTGTGTGACAAGCACTTTTAGTGCAGGATTGGTTTGAAAATGAACGGCTACGTTCGAAACTCGTAATCAGTATAAATTACATGCAACTGTGACAGAAATTTAAATAAAGATTTATTAAATAAGTTGGTCCTTCCCCACGAAACTGTAGGAACTACATAAACCAAAATATTTTGTTGATTACATAGAAGAAAATGACCATCGCAATAAAATAAGAGAAGTCAGACCTCGTACGGAAATACTCAGGTGTGCGTTGATTGTACATCTCAGCTGATCAACCATTGTAACTTCCACTAACAGCTCGCGACAGGCGTAAACAGCAGATTGGAAAGTGGAGAGTCCTCGGCTAGTTTCAGTCGTCCCTATGATTGCACTCTTTCGAAACAGTGTGTCTCCGAGCACTAGGTTCTATTATAGCCAATGGCACTTTGCAGTAATGTAGATTGTTACGGCTATAAAAAGTACAGCAAGTATTCAAGCCATTGATGTGAACCGACCTGTAGACGTTTGCCAATAATTAATACCTGAGGACGACATCTTGTCACCTGCTGCTTAATGTTGCATTGCTGCCGAACTCTTAAATCACAGTTGCTTTAGATTCATGTAAGCAAGGTAAGCAGCTGCTGTTGCAAAGTGTCAGAGAAATATGTAAGTCATATTCAGCATGTTCGTGAAAAGGTATTAGGGTGGCGTCCTAAGTTCGTAGCGTTTTTGTTTTGCGTGTTGATATTCTGGTTGCTATGGGTTTCTTTATCGATCGTCACTTTTTATTTGTATTTCACTGTTGGTATTGGAGTTTACTTACTCTTATTTTGTTATTTAGAGATAGTGAGTGGAACTGTGGACGCTAGAAAATGAAGTGTCAAGTGGAGAAATCGGAACATTTCCGACGTATTAGTTCAGAAGGTTCAAATGGCTCTAAGCACTAAGGGACTTAACATCTGAGGTCATCAGTCCCCTAGAACGTAGAACTACTTAAACCTAACTAACCTAAGGACATCACACACATCAATGTCCGAGGCAGGATTCGAACCTGCGACCGAAGCAGCAGCACGGTTCCGGACTGAAGCGCCTAGAACCGCTCGGCCACATCGGCCGGCTGACGTATTAGTGTGTTTTGAGTCCAGTAGAGGAGTGGCAGCAGCGGAGGAAACCAAGTATCTGTGCGAGAGTTTTCACGTACCAGAGGCGAAATTGAAAGTGTAGTTTTCAACGTGAAATTCTAATAATGATGATTGATTCCAGCTATGAATAAAAAGTGAATGTGGGTAAGAGGGCGGCTTGGGTATGAATCATTTAGGATATTTTCTAAATGTTTAGGCAACAGAAAGGACGCATCTTACATTTGTTTTGTAGCCAACATGTTGGTAACGTTCAAGAAGTCAGGCTGTTTGATGAGGCCCAAGACTTAGTTTCTAAACAGTTATCGTGATTTCTTTTCCTGAAATTTTGGATGAGGTGAGTGAGAACTAGTGGGAGCGCTTTTATCAGAAGACGATATTGTGGCCTCTGGAATACCAGTACGATGCGAGAGTCAGCTATGTAAGGTGCTTTAAGCTTTATAAGACGCATTAAGGGAAAGAGGGAAACCATAGTCCAATTTAAATAGAGAGGTATCTTCATCTTTACTCGTTAAGAAATCCTCTGTTCGTATTGAAAAATTAAATTGCTTTTCATTCCAGATAAACGTGTATGCTTGGAAGTACAAAATTGCCAAAACCACGTTGTGAAAGTACTTTACGTGATAGAAAAAGGTCAGATAAAAACATGGAGATTACTAAAAAAGTTGCAACCAAAGAATATTTCTTCGTCGGCCTATGCAATCTGTAAATGAAAAGCTTGCTTTTTTACGGAAGCAGACAGACGACGTTGTAGAACAAGAAGAAAAGGTCAACAGCGCGCGCGTGCTGAAGCCAGTGAAGTAGCGCAGGTGTGCGGGACCTGAGCTGGCCCGTAGATCGCCGCCGTCTCTTTACGCAACGTGCCGTGCTGGGGTTGTGTGCTGGAAACTGCCGGCCGCCGTACGGCCGGGTGCGCTTGCTGCCGAGTACTAAATTTTCATATTTACAGCCCGTAACCAGCCACGCCCGTGCGGGTGAAGGTTTCGCTGGGGCGTTTGGCTCCGTTTAAAGTATGGCGACGCCTCGGGAGGCGCAAGTTTGCGAGAACCTTACTGGCGCGGCTGTTGCGGTTTTCCACTTCCCTCGAGTTCCCTTTCGTAACGTATGTGTGTCCCATATACACTTTTATCTAATTGACGGGGCACTATTACTCGCTGATTGTTTCCACCCACTGTCTACCGGTCATAAAACTCAAACCTCGTTCTTGAGCTCACTCATTTTGCGTTCAGCACTACGCGATTTCAGGATGCTGTTTCCTCCATTATGTTGATGTACGAGGGGCTTTCAGTAAGCGATGCAATACATTTTTTCTCTCGGCCATTTTCGGCTGTGGCACATCGCGGAATACTCCCGCTTCAGCCCCTCTAGTGTCATGAAGTTGCGATTGGTGGCGGCGCTATAAGTGGCTTTCAAAATGGCGTCTGTAACGCAGTTGCTTGCCAAACAGAGAGCTGTCATTGAGTTTCTTCCGGCGGAAAACCAGACCTTCGCAGATATTCATAGGCGCTTGTAGAACGTCTACGGAAACCTGGCGGTGAACAAAAGCGCGGTGACTCGTTGGGCGAGGCATCTGTCATCACCGCACAAAAGCTGTCCGAGCTCCGGCGTGCCGGCCGGCTGCACACAGCTGCGACTCTTGCAATGTTTAAAAATGCTGACATCCGCGGGAAGCAGTACGTGGACGATGGGGAGGTTATTAATGCACCAAGAAGTGTGCTCCGACGTCGACCGGTAGAGTGGTACATAGTGCGGACATTTAGGTCCTCCCAGAAGGTGGCGTAAAGCCGTCGCACTGAACGGAGATTATATTATTTTGAAAAACAGGGTTTTGTAGCCAAAAGATTGGGGACTAATATGGTGTATAGGAAGTTCTAACGAAACCCAGCATGCTTTCAGAAGAAAAAGTGTTGCACTACTTATTTTGGGAGTCTGGAACCGCGCTGATGCTACGGTCGCAGATTCGAATCCTGCCTCGGGCATGGATATGTGTGATGTCCTTAGGTTAGTTAGGTTTAAGTAGTTCTATGTTCTAGGGGACTGATGACCTCAGCTGTCCCATAGTGCTTAGAACCATTTGAACTTATTTTGGAAATATGTGGTAAGTTCCTATGGGACCAAACTGCTGAGGTCATCGGTCCCTAGGCTTACACACTACTTGGTCTAATTTAAACTAACTTAACGCTAAGGACAAAACACGCACCCATGCCCGAGGGAAGACTCGAACCCCGGACGGTGTTCGCCTCAGAAGTAACACACAACCCTCATTATTTGTTTGCAGAGGGATTTCGTACTGAAGGTAAAATCTTCTGCGTTGTTAAGCGGCGTCATATTTCTTGTATGCGATCGATGTTTCGACCCCTCTGCTAGTATCTTCTTCAGGATCTCGTGGCGTCTTCGTACCATTCGTTATGTAGTGCTGCACTTAGGTCAGGGCAACGAAATCGACAACGTAATCTCTGCATAGGCTCGTTTAATGTTCAAGAGCGGCGAGTGAGCCAGGTAAAGAGCTCAGTTATCGCCTAGTAAAGGTCATCATCATATTCATGGACTGGGCGATCTGCTCTGCTTAATTTTAACAGTCCACCTGTTTCTGAACACACCACACTTTCGTAGAATGCGGAACATGTTACTAATGTAATAAATAAAAAAATACTTTATGCGACATATGTGATATGATTCACAAAAATTTGTTTCGTAGACTCAGGGTGTAATTATTTTTTTAATGTCATAATGTCTTTTATGGTCTCCTTTGGAGCAGCGCTTCACTGCACATACGAACCCCATTTCTGCTCTTTCGATCTGGGATCCATTTCTGCGGTTGTGTCACACTGTGACACCAGAGCTGTGATAGTCAATGGTTCGTCAGTTGTAAGTGGTTTCACTTTCGTGTTGGCCTCCCAGCGTCGGCTTTGTGGCACACTTTTAAGAGAAAATGATCTATTCTCAATGTCTCTCATATTCGTAGGTGATATTGCAGCCAAGATATTTCAAGTCTGCATCGTGTTCTGATTTCACATTTGCGATCCAGAGTTCGTTCAAGTGAAGCCACTTCCATGAAATGCAATAATATTAATTGTTCCTCTCAATACATTACACGTTGTGAGCCAGTTTTCTGTTCTTAGGTCATATGTTTAGTGTATAAACTGTAGGATAATGATGACAGATTCCAGTTTTGTATAACTTATTAATTTTTCCTACGGGCTTTTTAATCTCGTCGACATGGTGTTTATTGTTGAATATAGCTAAAAGAGTGGAATTGGGAGAGGACGTTCCTTTTAAAGACAACCACTTTAAGGTCCTCTTGGTCATCGAAAAGTCCACATCATCCTCGGTTGTAATTCGTTGTTGGAAAGTGACAATACTCTCACTGGAATACAATGAAACTTTCTCGAGCGTACCGATAAGACTTCCTTTTTTTAATTATGGAAAGCAGGATGTAAAGTTTATTTGGACATCCGCTATAGATCAACATGATGCTGGAGACAAGAAGATGGCGCATTACTGGTATGTTGTTAACCTAGAGATTATATCTTCTATTTTGATTTGCCATTTTTCGTTCACCCGCACCTGTATTCCCTTTCGTAATTGTTTGGACCATTCTGAGTCAATACCGAGTATCAGGCGAAAGGGGACTGTCTCAGTAAGAGTTAGGGACGGGATTGAAGTTTAATTCTGACATTTAGAGTCAGTTGTCATGTGTCCCTTTAAGAGTAGAAAAAAAAAGTTAAAATCGCTGGATGCATGAAATCAATGAAGTACGTCGGACGTGTGATGTATGAAACTGATTTGCGGATAAAAGAGAAGCACAAGAGTAGAAAATGGAATCTATAGAAACTTAGTATGATCAACCTCTTCTTGACGCTAAGAGATATCCTCACAACCACATCCGCTCTCTCCTCCTGAGAGAACCTCACGATGCTGATCGACCTAGGCCGGCCGCTGTGACCGAGCGGTTCTAGGCGCTTCAGTCTGGAACCGCGCGACCGCTACGGTCGCAGGTTCGAATCCTGCCGCGGGTATGGATGCGTGTGATGTCCTTAGGTTAGTTAGGTTTAAGTAGTTCTAAGTTATAGGGGACTGATTACCTCAGATGTTAAGTCCCATAGTGCCCAGAGCCATCTGAACCATTTTTGAGCTGATCGACCACAGTGTCAGCCCCTGCCAGATGTCATTCGAAAAGGATACGGAGGGGGCATGAGATCAGCACACCGTTCTGCCAGCCGTTGTTGGCTTTCCAGACCTTGTGGCCGCTCATTGTCATCCAAGTAGCCCCTCAGTATAGCCACAGGAAAGTAGATCCATCCGATTCCAGTCTTCTCGAAGAAAAACCCTGGAAGCACGGTGGATAGGACGCGCAAGTGGAATTCTTATATACAGGGGTACGGTCTAATCCAGTGCTCTGCAAACGTCATAGTCCACGGAGCCAAATATCAGCAGTACAACGACTGAAATTTGTTTTGAGAGCCAAATCTTTTAAAGTTAAAATACACAGGTAATCACGTTGTTATTAACTTCGTCTATCTATTTTAGTTCGCCCTCTCTGTATTCCAGACGATCTCAGCATACCGGTCTCAATGCCCGACACTACATATTCTTTCACTTTACAGCGCTCCCTAAAATTAATTTAATAAACTTAACACTTTATTTGAAAGTCTCAGCTATACTGTACGTAACTTCAGTGAGATTTAATATCTTACTTAAAAACAGTGTTATTTATTGATAAAATCGAGTTGTTAGGTCTTCATAAAATTAAACCGTGACAATAACGGATAAACACTAATGTGAACATCTCCTTCCAAAGTTTAGGCAGAATTCCAGGTTGTCATCAATAAGACGGCTTCTCAGTTTACTCTTGATAAGGTTCACGCTTGAAAATGATTGTTCGCATGAATGTGTAGCGCCCAATAAGGAAAGAACAGCAAATGCTAGTTCTTTCAGGTGATTACATAATTCACGTGTTAAAAATCGGCATATGCCGCTTCATACGGTCTTTCAAAGCAACTACTTGTGGTACAACCTAAGTTTACGAGCCCGCATCTCGTGGTCGTGCGGTAGCGTTCTCGCTTCCCACGCCCGGGTTCCCGGGTTCGATTCCCGGCGGGGTCAGGGATTTTCTCTGCCTCGTGATGGCTGGGTGTTGTGTGCTGTCCTTAGGTTAGTTAGGTTTAAGTAGTTCTAAGTTCTAGGGGACTGATGACCATAGATGTTAAGTCCCGTAGTGCTCAGAGCCATTTGAACCTAAGTTTACGTTTTTCTTGCTGCAGTAGTTCCATATCAGCACAAAGACATCCAAATTTCGAGCTCCACAATTCTTTGTTTTTTTAATGCATCTCCAAATTTCCGCTGTCAATATTAAAGAGAGAATAATGTAATTATTTTTCAGTAGCATTAACAGATTTTTTTGGCAAAGGCTAACGTGGCATTGCTGTTTCTAAATTCCTGAAACTTGTTGAGGAAAGCGGCCCTAATATTTAAAAGTGTTGTTTTTAAATAGCAAATGTCAGTCTCAGAATTATTTTCATGGTGATGTTTCTCTTTCAAAAACTTGAGCAAAAAACGATAGTTTCTTTCCGAATGAAATAACTAACGTCGAATAAATTGAATTTCTTTTTCCCACGTAGTTCTTCATTAAGCTGATTTAAAAGAGACGTGACGTCTGTCATAAAATGAATAGACTCGCCCAGGCCGAAAAACGACTTTGCGCCTGGGCCCAAAAAGTTTCAGGCGCCTTGTCCGCGGTCTAGTCACTCGGCATCTGCTGTACTGATTCGCTCACGAAGGACAATTCAAGGGAAGAAGAGAGTGAAATCTGTTTTGTTTTGAAGCGCGTGAGAGTTGCGCAAGGGAAGCGGGTGAGCGGTGTTGTGCCGGGTCGAGCCGGTCGGCGCCGCCCACTGCACGCGAGTGTAGGAGCAGGTGTGCGGCGTGGGCAGGGCGGCGGGCCCCGGCGGCCCCTGCAGCACAGCACAGCGCAGCGCTGCGCGGCCCAGACTCAAGCCACAGCCACAGGCGCAGCCGCAGCCGCAGCCGCAGCCGGCGCGCTATTTCAGATCTTCGCTGCAGAAGGTTGGACCCCCTACCGACTCCCGGAATAGGACCTGCCGCGCCTCGTCTAGTCGCCCAGTATCGCTCCCAGCAGCGTCGCCCCATCGTCGCCTCGCTGCAGATTCAATACAGTTACCGTTAGGACAATAAGCTGCCGGTCTAAATACACTACTGCCCATTAAAATTACTACACCACGAAGATGACGTGCTCCAGACGCGAAATTTAACCCTTAGCAGAAAAATGCTGTGATATGCAAATGATTAGCTTTTCAGAGCATTCACCCAAGGTTGGCGCCGGTCGCGACACCTACAACGTGCTGACATGAGGAAAGTTTCCAACCGATTTCTCATACACAAACAGCAGTTGACCGGCGTTGCCTGCTGAAACGTTGTTGTGATGCCTCGTCTAAGGAGGAGAAATGCGTACCATCACGATTCCGACTTTGATAAAGGTCGGATTGTAGCCTGTCGCGATTGCGGTTTATCGTATCGCGACATTGCTGCTCGCGTTGGTCGAGATCCAATGACTGTTAGCAGAATATGGAATCGGTGGGTGCAGGAGGGTAATACGGAACACCGTGCTGGATCCCAACGGCCTAGTATCACTAGCAGTCGAGATGACAGGCATCTTATCCTCATGACTGTAACGGATCGTGCAGCCACGTCTCGATCCCTGAGTCAACAGATGCGGACGTTTGCAAGACAACCATCTGCACGAACAGTTCGATGACGTTTGCAGCAGCATGGACTATCAGCTCGGAGACCGTGGCTGCGGTTACCCTTGACGCTGGATCACAGACAGGAGCGCCTGCGATGGTGTTCTCAGCGACGAACCACGGTGCACGAATGGCAAAACGTCATTTTATCGGATGAATTCAGGTTCTGTTTACAGCATCATGATGGTCGCATCCGTGTTTGGCGACATCGCGGTGAACGCACATTGTATTCGTCATCGCCATACATCACCTGGCGTGATGGTGTGGGGTGCCATTGGTTACATGTCTCGATCAAATTGGTTCACATGGCTCTGAGCGCTATGGGAGTCAACATCTTAGGTCATAAGTCCCCTAGAACTTAGAACTACTTAAACCTAACTAACCTAAGGACATCACACACACCCATGCCCGACGCAGGATTCGAACCTGCGACCGTAGCAGTCCCACGGTTCCGGACTGCAGCGCCAGAACCGCTAGACCACCGCGGCCGGCTCGTCTCGGTCACATCTTGTTCGCATTGACGGCACTTTGAACAGTAGACGTTACATTTCAGATGTGTTACGACCCGTGGCTCTACCCTTCATTCGATCCCTGCTAAACCCTACATTTCAGCAGGTCCTGTGCGGGCCTTTCTGGATACAGAAAATGTTCGACTGCTGCCCTGGCCAGCACATTCTCCAGATCTCTCACCAACTGAAAACGTCTGGCCGAGCAACTCGCTCGTCACAATACGCCAGTCACTACTCTTGATGAACTGTGGTATCGTGTTGAACCTGCATGGGCAGCTGTACCTGTACACGCCATCCAAGCTCTGTTTGACTCAATGCCCAGGTGTATCAAGGCCGTTTTGCGGTCAGAGGTGGTTGCTCTGGGTACTGATTTCTCAGGATCTTTGCACCCAAATTGCGTGAAAATGTAGTCACATGTCAGTTCTAGTATAATATATTTGTCCAATGAATACCCGTTTATCATCTGCATTTCTTCTTGGTGTAGCAATTTTAACGGCCAGTAGTGTATTAGCGACTCCTTTAAGAGAGCGCACTGGTCGCTATGGAGCGAGTTAGATGCTCTAGAATGGTACCAGATAGTCATGTCACCCTTCTTCTATGACGTAACTCGTGGCGGTTTAGTTATCTGTACGTGCGCCAGTCGGATGAGTGGAAGTAGCACCGTAAGATGGGTCGACGTGGAGACTTGACTGAATGGCTGGTTGAGCGTTCTTATGACTTCAACGTCAATGCGGCCTGCGAGGTGTGCGAGAAAAGTGATGAGACTGATTTCTTATCTACCGAGGATTTTATATTTTTTTCAAACAACGATATTGTCCCCTTCAAATTAGTTCCCTTTGGAGGCAGTACGTCTGCGGTGTCGTTGCCAGTCGTGGTAGCAGCGCTGAAAGGCTTCAGCTATTAGGGCCTTAAACACGTCGGTCACATTCTTTTGAATGCTCTCAAGAGTCGAAAAATGAGTCCTTTTTAGATATTTTTCAATCTCGCGAAAAGGGGAAAATGTCACAAAGACTCGAATCATATGAATTGGGTGGGAGGGATGGGTGGGGGGGTAGGAGAAAGAGAGGGAGAGACTGTGGAACAACAAGAATGCCTGTTAAGGTGAAAAATTCCGTGGTGGAAGTGGCCGTGTAACATGAGGCATTGCCATGATGCAGCATTCAATTGTCTGCAATGTCCGCCGGCCGTTGTGGTCAAGCGGTTCTAGGCGCTTCAGTCCGGAACCGCGCGACTGCTACGGTCGCAGGTTCGAATGCTGCCTCGGGCATGGATGTGTGTGATGTCCTTAGGGTAGTTTGGTTTAATTAGTTCTAAGTTCTAGGGGACTGATGACCTCAGATGTTAAGTCCCGTAGTGCTCAGAGCCATTTTTTCTGCAATGTCCGGGCGGCTCACTAGATTCACCCTTTTCCTGAGTCTTCTTTGTAAAACACTTAGTTGACAGTTTGTTCCATTTTCGTAACACTCAACAAAACACATCTTCACTGATGGCGCTCTCAAAAATCGTGTGATGACTGAACGGAGCTGAAGTTCGGACTGAGCATCTGGAAGGTATCAACACACCGGTCTACACAAGCATAACAACATAGCGTTGCCAGATCACTCGCAGCTTCGCCAGTCCTATTACTTTTCTCAGACACCTCGTATTCAACGTGTCTACAAGGAGCGGTATACCACTGGCAGCCATGTAGCACGGCACGAGAACACTGGCCGTAAAAACGTGACCGACGGGGCCTGCGGTCGAATTTCCCGGCTCATCAGCGACTGCAGGTCGATGTCAAAGAGTTTCCGAAGCATAGGGAAGGGAACTGCGCTTCAGATACTTCGTACTTTGAAAAGCGCTTTTGCTCGCAGCAGCACATAAAGCTGCAAGTCTTCAGTGAGCGAAGTCAACAGCAGTCGGCTGAAAGCGTGCAATGTTTCAAGGGATCGTGTGCACCAACGGTCGCATGAGGCGTCTACTCGCAGTGTGTGGAGGGAGCAATTCAGGCCAGAGGTAGTTCTGTGATGTTTTTCGTCCCATGCCGTGAGTCCACCCAGTCAGGTTACCAGGATGTGTATTGCGACATCTCCATGGAGTGTATGCTGTGTACCGTCCTTTCTTCCCAGATGACCTGGACAGCGACACGTGCGTTACTGGTTTGACGAACACTCAGGCACCCTGTCGCATCTCGACTGGCCCATTAAATCACTCTGTATATTACCCTAAGAAAAATGTGTGCGACCATTTGGAAGAGCGGGTGTAACGTAGCAGTCAGTGTCTCCGCTATTAGGTAGCTTTATGCGATCTGATCATAAGTGCGTGGATTTAGCTGAATATCGCATACCTAAAAACAACTCGTGGAAACTCTTCTTCCTAGAAATAAAGCCGTCATTAACACTAGAAGCGGTTTTACACGGTATTAACGTGATGTCTCCTCAGGGTAGCATTCTTTGATTTTTTTTTTTTAAGGGCTGTGCGTGATTAAACACGATGATCATTCTAAGGTCTCTACCTTCGTGGACTAACCGCGATCTCGCACGAAGGGGATTTCCATTCATCAGACGGCTGGAACGGGGTGGAGTTAACCTGTTAAGATCAACAGTGCGGCTGTTTGAAGGGGAAATAGCGGCCCCGGTTTAGAAAGAGATTACCGGTATGGAGAGGGGTGTGATAACCGGTGTCCGGACATTTGCCACGCCGGACATTTGCCACGATGTTACCTGCTCCGAAGGGTTGGGTCCCTTGGCTCCCCCTCCTCCTCCTCCTCACCCGCCAGCCCAGTTTGCTTTCGAATTTCCTAACGCGACTATCAGTATGGAAGTTATTACAACGAACAAGGGCAGGCCTCCTGCTCATTACAAAGGCTACGCGTATCTTAAACAGAGGGAATCTAAAGAAGGTGTTGTCACGTGGATGTGCTTACGCCGAAAAGCGAATCAATGCAAGGGAAAGCTGCTTTCGAGGAACGGAGAAGTGTTGAACGTACTAGAACATCTCTGTGGACCACCCACCTGACGATGCGGCTCTGAAAGTGAGAAAGCAAGTGGAAAGGGCAAAGAGAAGGTCCCGAGAAGAAACTACACAGTTATCGGAGATATACGCGGATGAAATGGGAAATCTACATAATAAAGTTTATGACTGTTACAGTGATGCCTAATTCAGAATCTATGAAGAGAACCATTCGTCGTCGATGGAGTCAAGAGCAGGGGAACCAACAAGAGCCTAAGAACTCTTATGGAACTGATTTTCATGAAGATCTATTAAAATGGGAGATGGCAGTAGTTTTCTTCTGGAAGACGACAGATTAGAGGTGAGAATAATGATTTTTAGTGGAAGCAAAGGAAAAGAAAGGTTAAAAATATGTTCCCATTTTTTTATGGATGGAACATTTAAGAGATGCAGCAAGCAGTTTCCACAGATCTACACCATACACGTAGACTTAGGAGGTCCGATTAAATAAACAAACATTCTTCCTACTGTATTTGCACTACTCCCTAATAAGAAGAAAGACACATATGCTCGTCTGTTTCGTCTGATAAAAGCAGGCAGTCTCTGAGTGGTGTCCTAAACAAGTAAAGGTGGACTTTGAGGCAGCTGCGATATTGGCCATTCGTCAAGTTTTTCCCACAACTGAAATAAATGGATTCTATTTCCGTATGAAGAAGACTTTATGCAGAAGAATTCGAGTCCTCGGTCTAACTGAAGAGTACCGCTAGAACGAGGATTTAAGACTTCACGTCAGCGTGTGTGCAGAGCTGGCAGTTGTAAAACCGGAGGACGTAAGCAGTGGATGGATTGAGATTCATGCAGAAGCTCCTGATAACGGAAGATTCTCTCAATTTTTTGACTACTTTGTGGATAAATGGCTAGAGAATGAGGATATCGCAATAGAAATGTGGGACTGTTACGGAAAAAGGCACCGAACGACGAATGCTGTTGAAGGGTGGCACAACAAAATAAATAGTATTATTAGAAACACTCGCCCTAGAATCAACTATTTTGGTGGAGTGCTTGAAAAAGGAAGCAGAGCTTACAAACTGCATGTACATGAAATTGTAAATGAATCTTGAAGGTAAGAAGAGGAAGAAGTAGTACTTGAAGCAGGACGACAGGATAGAGAGAATCGTAAAGAATTATGAAGAGACTGGCAACATTAGGCGTTGCTTGAAAGCTATTGCTCATATTCAGAAACTGGACTAAAATACGTTAAAATAATGTATTAAAAAACTATGAGGACCACTGAGTCCTCGCAGATTACTGAGATAAAATTATTAAAACATTGAAGCAGCATTATAGGAGGTAATATTAAGTTGTAATTGTAAATAGAGTGTACATTAGTTCAGCGTGTTTAGGCTGATTTTACACGCGCCAGGATGGTAGATGGTCATTTATCATTTTCACGGTCCAAAGCCTGTGCAAAGTGTGATGCGAATCAGCCTTTAATGTAAAAATTAAAAAGTGTTTCAAGCCTCACAAAAGCATCCCTATTGTTGTCACGTTAAGATAACTTTTTTCTACCTTCCAATATTATGCCTATACTATTAAATAATTGTGATCTCTAAAATAATTTTCTGAAGCTTCAGAATCGCAACTATCACCTAAAATATCATGGTTTATTAAACTGATAATATTCCGTTTTGTAAAAGAAAATGGGAATTGAACATATGAATTGCACCTAAAATTATCCCAAAACTGATCTGATCCTAAGGTTGACAATTTTGGCACCTCAGATTTTTTTTATTTAAGTTTAGCTGCAAACATTTATAGTAGATGTAAATCTACTTAAGTACATGTAGATATAGTCCTTTAAAAATTTAAATTTCTTACTAAATTGTTGATTATCTTTAAACAGGTCAGTAAAAGCAAGGAGCTTATTACTGAAAATTAATGGTTACTAAAGAACATCCGAAAGAAATGTATTAGACCTACTTTTCTTATGCATTAGAGACTTTTCAAAAAGATATTTGATCATTTCCTCTGTCTCTGACAGTGTAATTTCAGCCTGAACTGATAATTTTGCAACATGAAGTCACCCAAGCAATCAATTCTACTCACAATTGGGAAGCCCCTGGAAAAGATAAAATAGCAAATTTCTGGCTAAAGAAGTTCACCTCAACACATTCACATCTAACTAAATTATTTAACAGTTACATTGCAGACCCATACACATTCCCTGATACACTTACACATGGAATAACCTATCTGAAACCTAAAGATCAAGCAGACACAGCAAACCCAGCTAAATATCGCCCCATAACGTGCCTACCAACAATATACAAAATATTAACTTCAGTCATTACACAGAAATTAATGACACATACAACACAGAACAAAATTATAAATGAAGAACAAAAAGGCTGTTGCAAAGGAGCACGAGGATGTAAAGAGCAACTGATAATTGATGCAGAGGTGACATATCAAGCTAAAACTAAACAAAGGTCGCTACACTACGCATACATTGATTACCAAAAAGCTTTTGATAGTGTACCCCACTCATGGTTACTACAAATATTGGAAATTTACAAAGTAGATCCTAAATTGATACAGTTCCTAAACATAGTAATGAAAAATTGGAAAACCACACTTAATATACAAACAAATTCAAATAATATCACATCACAGCCAATACAGATTAAGCGTGGAATATACCAAGGAGACTCATTAAGTCCTTTCTGGTTCTGCCTTGCTCTGAACCCACTATCCAACATGCTAAATAATACAAATTATGGATATAATATTACTGGAACATACCCACACAAAATCGCACATTTGCTATACATGGATGATCTAAAACTACTGGCAGCAACAAATCAACAACTCAACCAATTATTAAAGATAACAGAAGTATTCAACAATGATATAAATATGGCTTTTGGAACAGACAAATGTAAGAAAAATAGCATAGTCAAGGGAAAACACACTAAACAAAAAGATTACATATTGGATAACCACAGCGACTGCATAGAAGCGATGGAAAAAACAGAAGCCTATATCTAGGATACAGACAAAAAATAGGAATAGATAATACAAATATTAAAGAAGAACTAAAAGAAAAATATAGAAAGACTAACAAAAATACTGAAAACAGAATTGACAGCAAGAAACAAGACAAAAGCTATAAATACTTATGCTATACCAATATTGACCTACTCATTTGGAGTAGTGAAATGGAGTAACACAGACCTAGAAGCACTCAATACACTTACACGATCACAATGCCACAAATATAGAATACATCACATACATTCAGCAACTGAAAGATTCACATTAAGCAGAAAGGAAGGAGGAAGGGGATTTATCGACATAAAAAACCTACATTATGGACAGGTAGACAATTTAAGAAAATTCTTTCTAGAACGAGCAGAAACTAGCAAAATACACAAAGCAATCACCCATATAAATACATCGGCTACACCACTGCAATTTCATAACCACTTCTACAACCCTTTAGATCACATAACATCAACAGATACGAAGAAAGTAAATTGGAAAAAGAAAACAATACATGGCAAGCACCTGTATCATCCAACACAGCCACACAACGATCAAGACGCATCCAACACATGGCTAAGAAAAGGCAATATATACAGTGAGACGGAAGGATTCATGATTGCAATACAGGATCAAACAATAAACACCAGATATTACAGCAAGCATATTATTAAAGATCCCAATACCACAACAGATAAATGCCGACTTTGCAAACAACAAATAGAAACAGTAGATCACATCACAAGCGGATGTACAATACTAGCAAATACAGAATACCCCAGAAGACATGACAATGTAGCAAAAATAATACATCAACAACTTGCCATAAAACATAAACTAATAAAACAACACGTTCCCACATACAAGTATGCACCACAAAATGTACTGGAGAATGATGAATACAAATTATACTGGAACAGAACCATTATAACAGATAAAACAACATCACATAACAAACCTGACATCATACTCACCAATAAAAAGAAGAAATTAACACAACTAATCGAAATATCCATACCCGATACAACAAATATACAAAAGAAAACAGGAGAAAAAATTGAAAAATACATCCAACTGGGTGAGGAAGTCAAGGACATGTGGCATCAGGATAAAGTCGACATTATACCGATTATACTATCAACTACAGGAGTCATACCACACAATATCCACCAGTACATTAACGCAATACAGCTACATCCAAACTTATGTATACAACTACAGAAATCCGTAATTATTGATACATGTTCAATTACCCGAAAGTTCCTAAATGCAATATAACATATACCGTACAGTTAAAAGGAAGTGACGCTTGATCAAGGTCCGCGTCACTTTCCATTTTTGACTAGACATAACGTCTGAGAAAAGAAAGAAAGAAAGAATAATAATAATAATAATAATAATAATAATTAAAAAATAATAATAATAATAATAATAATTAAAAAATAATAATAATACACTAAAACATGAAAACTAGCGATTGCGTTAAACATGAACGTAGGGTGTGCCTGTAAACTTCTATGCCGTGCGGTGAGGCAAGAGCATTCTTGTGCGTGATAGCACGTACTCTAATGACCGTGGTCTGAGATTATGACTACTTGGAAAAGGACGCCGAATTCGGTTTTCCTTGGAGATATAGCCTTACACTCCCGGAAATACGTGGGTTGGAGTTCATCCCAGGTATTACATTAGGGTGGGCATATCTTAATTTGGGGTTAGTTTGTGGAGAAGCTGAGACTTGCAATGGGTGCAGGTGAGTGGGCTTGTGCCTTCGTGGACTTCGTGATCATCGTATTGGACGCACAAGCGAGCGTAGGCTGTCGAAAAGTTGAAATCGCGCGTCAATTCACTACGAGCTAACGTGGCTTTGTATTACAAGGCTGCTCGTTCCCAGTTGCTCGTTCATCGTACTCGGTAACCTGGCGCCGAAACTTGAAGCACGAGAGTGACAGTTGCCATCGGAACATGCGGTTGTTATCCGATACATTTCTGCGAATGCTCTCAGGGCCACCACTTGTGGTCAGCTTGTGGTCTGCGCCTCGCTTGGCCGCAGTCCCACACAGCGAGCCTCCACGTGACGTCAGGCGCCGCTGACGTGACGTGTCTGCTGTCTCGTTTGCCTTCGTGTAGGACGACGCCATTACAATAATTACCCGCGCTTCGCAGAACACGAGCTGGCCAGCGACTGGTGGACGCTTTGCAGCTGATTCCCGTGCCCCTCTATCTCAGTTGATGTCAACAAACACAAGCGTATGATTGTTATAAGTTGCGCTGTGCAACTTGAAATTGTTTTCATAACGATTATTGTTATCAAAACTCCAACTTACTGAAGATACAGAAGACAAACTTCTGAATTCTATACAGTTTCTTAAGACAACAGTTAATGACAATGTCGCTGATGCGATATGTTGTCTATCGAAGCAATGCACTTATTCTTTTTGCTTTCGTCATTTATGTTTGTACGAGGAACGTTCAATGCAACACTTTTTTTTTTTCTCTGCCAATTTCGTTGAAAAAAATGTGGAATTTGTTGTGGGATTTCGTGGAATATTCCCGCTTCAGCGTCTATAGCTCCATGAAGTTTTGGTAGTTGGCTGCGCTGTACGTAGCCATCATGGTGTTTGTCACGGAGGTGCGTTCCAAACTTAGAGCTTTCACTGAGTTTCTTCTGGCGGAAAACGAGAGCATCGCAGATATTCGCAGACGCTTGCAGAATGTCTGAGGAGACCTGCCAGTGAACAAAATCACGGTGAGTCGCTGGGCGATGCGTCCGTCGTCATCGCAACAAGGTAGCGCAAACCTCTCCGATCTGCCACGTACCGACTGGCAGCAAACAGCTGTGATTCTTGCAGTATTGGAACGTGCCGACACTCTCATTCGAGGTTATCGACGGATCACATTCAAACACCTCGCTGCTCAACTGGACGTTTCTGTTGGTGATGCTCATAAAACTTGATTGGACTGTGCTTCCTCAACCACCCTACAGCGCGGATCTCACACCTTTCGACTTCCATCTGTTTGGCCCAATGAAGAATGCACTCTGCGGGAAGCAGTATGTGGTTGATGTGGAGGTTACTGGTCCACCAAGTCGTTTGCTCCGACTTCGAGCAGTAGGGTGGTATCATGCGAGCATACAGGCCCTCCCAGTAAGATGGTGTAAGATGGTCGCATTGAACGTAGATGATTTTGGAAAAATAATGTTTGCTAGCCAAAACAGTGGCAAATGAATAACGTGTACAAAAGTGCATACTCTGCAGATTATTTTATGAGCGGCCTCTCAATTCTTCGCATTAGCACTCCCGTCTAGGGATCGTTCACGATGATCAAGGGCCTCATTTACGTTGGAGAAAACGGCAATTGTTAGGTTAAAAGTCGAGACCTCTCTCGTTACATTGCTTGTCACAGCACTCTCGTGTGTAGATACCTTTAAATTACGGAACTGGCTCTGAAAAGCCTTATGAAAAATTTTGTTCGCAAACGCGCTTAGAAACTATTGTCTTAGAGCTGAAAGCAGTACAGCCACAACTTAAGAATGACCGGTTCATATTGGAGTTACGGCGCCGAAACCAATCGCACAAAATGAAGTGTAAATAGATAAAAACGAAGTGGAAATGTGCAACTATTTCCGAAACAAGTACTCTCTCATCTAGGGACTGTCAAATAGAATTCTCCTTCGAAATTACTGGAGATCATGTACAGAAAACGCCTCCCTGAAGAATGTCCACTTGACGGACGGGGAGAATATCCTGTACTTCCACGACGCAGTTGTATTCATCATCAGTTTACTATTTCAGTTTTATAGCTAGGAAACTTCAGGAACATACACACCGCATCACCGTTTAGCATCTAGATACAAAATCAAATGAATTTCAACGAAACTCTCGTTCTTCTTTCCACTTTCGAACAGAGAGAGTTAGGAGATTACTTCTGAGAAGTGGGAGTAACAGTGCTTACAGTAAAGATTAATACATAATAGATTTTTAAGGATGGTGGGTAATCGGAGTACTTGTCATTCTGAATGTACAGTCAATTCATCCTGCGAACTATAGTGGACAGATCAGGAGTTACTTTTTCATTGGTTTCAGGCAAAGCCCACTTCACGAGATTCCGGTGTTTCACATAACGATACAAACAGGACATTCGTCTTCCACTATGAAATATAAAACATAATGCAACGACATAGTTAACCTACAGAATACATTAATGTGAATGCACTATCGATTAAAAGCCACCACATTTTGTAAAACCCATTCTCTGAGAAAAGATCCTCAAATTTTGAAGTTCTCTTTTACAGAGACAGATGAAATTGTAAATACGCCTGGGAACAGGCCTATTCATTAAACTGCTCTAATTGAAAGAGAAAAATAATCCTTAGTTTTTAAAATATTGCACTGTACTTAGATGGTTGTATTTATCTCGTTCTGTTGTATATGTACGACGTCGTCATTAATGACGTTGGAATCATAGGTTGGAGAGGGCAGCAGTGGGTTCGTTGGCAGTAGTAGACATGTCAAAAAGCCACAGTCGCAGCAAATCAGAATTTTGTGTACAATGGATGACTCTGACAATTATGGACTATATGCTCACATTAGGGACCACAAGCCTTTGCTACCATCTAAATAATTTCTGTGAGATGACCACACTACAAACTAATCAACTTGTTAAGGACTCAGTATCCTGATGCGTCAGATCCAAGACGTATTCCCAGCCACCAGACAATTTCAGTTGTAACAAAGAACAACTAAAAGTCGTACAGTTCTACTATCATCCAATAATTAAAAAACCAACTTGAAAAGTCGTTGGAGATATACTAGAAGTTTGATGGGCGTAGTCTTCTGATAATTCGTTTATATAAGGGGCAGTCAAATGAAAAAGAGACAGATGTAGAAAGAGTGGGTGAACTGTTTTTATTTGAAAAGTAATCGCCATAACTGATCCCATTATGAGGCGAGACAATCAGTGGCTTTATGGAAAAACGTTTGCGGCTTGTGGGACCATTTGATTGTACCCAGGCTTGCACCTCATTGACTGTAGCAAATCGATGGCCTCGAATGTCTGGAGGACGTGTTAGGGCTTCCCATCGAAACTTCTGCAACATACTCAGAGCAAAGTTAGCAACATGAGGGCAGTTATTATACTGCAGCAGAACGATGCCGTCTGACAACTTTCCTGGGCGTTTGGACTTGATAGTGTGCTTCAGTTTTTGCAGAGTGACGTATCACTTCGTGTTAATCGTGGCGCCAGGTTCCAGAATGTCAAAGAGCAGCGGGCTCTTGCACTGACTGGTAGGGGTAATGATAACTTTCCTGGAGCCGGTGTGCTTGTTGTTACGAGTATGCTGCAGAAGTTTTGCTGGGGAGCCCTTACACATCCTCCACACAGTTCCAGTCCCTCCCCATGCAGTTTCCAATTTTTGAAGCCCTGGAGAAAGACATTTGTGCCTGTCTATTTGCTTTGGACGAAGCTGTGCACACCTGGATGCAATAATCATTCCATAGGCAAATGCAAACATTTTTCGATGAAGACATTGACCATCTTGTCTTGCAGTGGGATAAACGTATTAACAACAATGACGATTATTTTTGAAGTATTAGACAATTTACTTACTTTTCTTCCCATATTTCTTGTGTTTGACTGCCCCTTATATAAATGGGATCTTCAAAGATTTGATCCACATTGTTAGAAGCGAAAAAAATAAAGATCTAATGTGCCATGGATGAACTTCATCTCGTTATTTATTTACGTAATTTTCTGAAAGTATATGCTTCTTTTATTGAATTATGCACACAACAATGCCACTTATGGGTACATTGAGGAATAACAGAAATACTCCGTTGCCCTAAAGAATAATAAAAAGGGTCAAAACAGAATGCTTACGCAATAGAGGAAAAATTAAGAAAACAAATTACATATCGAAAAATAAATATTTGTCGTTCAGAATAGCAGGGATTGTAGGTAGAGTGTATGTGTTTATGTTTGGAATCCCTCCCAAACCCCTTGATCGATTTCAACCAAATTTGCCACAGAAAAAGCAAGCCTCATCAGTATCAGCACTGTGAGGTTTATAACCTAGCTCTAATAGGAGCAGTGATATGGGTAAAAATGTGTTTTTCCAGTTACCAAGTATAAAGGCTACACTGCACAAGAGGCATATTGTGTGGGAGCAATATCGGCCTGCCAAATGAACCTGCTTTGAAGAGCAGCCTACATGTCAGGGGCAAGACATGTTGTTTTTTTTTTTTTTTCCAGGCTGCCATGTGTGACAGGTGTGTTGTGTTAGAATAGTAACAGCCTGCTTTATCAACCTGCTTTGCATGCAGACTGTACATCAGGCGCAAATAAATGATTTTTAAGCCCCTGATGGGTAGCATTCCTTGCATGACTGGTGTGTTGGAGTAGTATTGGGACTAAGATGGAGGGGGGAGAGAAAGATGTGGTGAGAGAGGAGGTGGAGGAAATGGACAAAGAGAGGGGAATAGTGTATGAATACACAAAGAAAGGGGGAGGTGGAGATAGAGTGGGGGGATGGAGATACTGAGGTGGATGAAGTGGACACAGAGGGAAGGAGGAGATGTATTCAATATATGTGTCGAACACATATGCAGGCAAAGCTGTGGGGGAAAAGGTTGTAGCTAAATAGAATTATTTTTTGAAAGAACAAACCGCCATGTGACTTTTGGCTCAACACCATCGAAAACTTTTTAAACATAATTAGTTCCTTAATATTCTGGTAGTTGACCTCTCACGCGCTTTTACGTCCAAAGAATGTCTGCTTGTCGAGTAAACTGAGCGGAATTTCTTTTGTGTACCCTTTACTGGTTTAAACTGTACTCAGTCGGTCGGCAGCTTTTCAGCTTAAGCTTTAGTAATGTACAGTCGTTGAATGGCGTTCACGAAATAACGGACTGTCTGTTTGCTTTTTATTATTTGTGACGTGTTCTAATTTCTGGAGCGAGGAGAAAGGTAAAGCTGGGACTAAGTTTTGTTACAGTAAAGACGGAAGTCAGACAGTGTACAGCGACTTTGTGTGCAATAAGTTGAATATTTTTTGCAGGCTATTAGGGTTGTTGTCGGCCTTTCCAGGCCATATCGAAAAATATTGCAGTGGTGTAGAACTGTTTCCCGTTAAATTACTTTTTAAATCAAAGTTTTGCACATTGCTCGGATTCACAGAAACAACGCATATTTCATTCAGGACTCCTGCAGCCACTTTTTCTTTGTTGGCGATGGCTCGCGCCTCTCCTTGGCTAGATTGTTACGTAGCAGGCACACTGATTCTGTACAATTGTAGGTCAGCTCTCCTTTGAGTGGGCGTCGGCCGGTTTGCTAACAGGTTCTCTTTGTTGTTGGCAGGCCTGGCTCCAGAGTTCCACCGCCACAGGGTGGTCCGCCCACGCATGTTCCACGCCCGTGAGAAGAGGGAGATCTCCAGCTCACGCCATCCGGTGAGTACACGGACACATCGGCCGCTCTCGCATGGCCAACCTGGTGCGCAGGTTTCAGTATTGTTAACTGCTTGTTGCAGCAGACTGGTTACCGGTAAGGCCGTAATGGATCGTGCCGCATCAGTGAAACATTTAAAACAGCCATTTGTGTGATATCTAATTTACTTTGGTCCATTCCTTGTATTGTTTATACTATTGTTCGGCCTCCAAGCCCCCCTGCCCCCATTGCCAAAGTGAATCTAGTTGTTCCCATCACTATCATGTGGAAATACGGTCTGTTAATCAGAGCTCGGTACGCAGCCTATAGTAATCAGTAACGTACTTTAGTGTATCACATATTGACTATATTTTATTACTAAGAGCGCGACAGCCTTGACAACATTCATAAGGTCGAATAAGCAATAAACAGAAAAACTTTATCCAGTATTGGACTATCTTCACTCTTCTCACAATTAATAACGGAAGTTATATTAAAAATTGATGGTGTAATTAATAGAGCAGTAAAAGATTATTCTCAATAATGACTCAGAATAGGGGCTATGCAAACAGCAATCTGCACCTCGCCAGGAATCATCACTGTCGTTCATTACTGAAGAAAACTTATTCTTCACATGCATCTCTTCGGCCTCCTTCGGCATTAACACTGAGCTGGTTTCTGTCATTGTAGTCTTACAACATAGCACAGGATCTCAGTCACAGCCCTAAGTAGATATTTCCACGAATACGGATTTGTTTTTAATTTATCACCAGTGGCACACCTTGGTTCACTATGATGCAGAATATTTGACATATTGCCAATAAGATACCGCCAGGCGTCCCCCCGTCTTTACCTCTCAGAAACAGTTGGAATCTTATTTTGTGAAACATCCATCGCAGGTATTCGGGCTAGGGGCCAAGATCAGTGGGAAAAGTATATACCACCGTAGGTTCTTTGAAAAACAGCAGGGAATTCTGGTCATGAATTATTAAGTTGATGGGTCAAAACAGCAAAACATATTTTGATTGTATTACCCTTGATACTGGGAAATATGTCAGTGACTACTGCCAAGTCTGACGCTACCTCAAGCAAACAACTAGCAGCTTCAGACTTGATATGAATTTTCCAGGAGAGCAATACTGGACTTATCGATATCGACGCTTCAATCGTGGGGACATCTGTTTTCTCTGCTTCTTTCACATGGACATATGGTTTTGTTTTGTTTTGCTTTCTCTGCCTATTGCAGTGGAATTTGTTACACCACGTAACTCAGGCCACAATAACGAAAAATTCAGTCTAGTCTGAGTCACATAATTAGCATTAAACTGTATATTGTGACAGTTTTTATTTGTCGTTGTCACAAGCAGAAGATGGACATAGAGAAAGTGTACGAGGATTTTGAACATGTAAGTCTGTATGCAAATGGAGATGAATATCTACTAAACATATCTGATTGGAAAACTGTAGCAGAGGAAGGAATAGAAGAGTTACGGGAGAGTAGAAGAGGAATAGAAGAGAAAGGCTAACTGAGTTCTGTAACAAATTTAAGTAGTAATAGCGAATACACTGTTCAGAAATCACAACAGAAGGAGGCACATAAGGGGGCGATCAATAACTTGCTGTTTGAGGGTGTTGCTGTAGTGCATATCCAATGAAGTGCCACTCCGATGCAGTTATGTAAGCACCGCAATGAAGGCAAGGGATTAGTGTGGCATTCCTGTCTTTTCCACGTGCGTACGGTAAATACGGAAACATGAACTATGGCGACGTTATTACCAAATGCGTCCAAACAGGACCAACGTGCTGTTGGTAGTTTCTTGGCTGCCGAAGGACAAACACCGGTAGACATCCATCGGAGAATGAAGAATGTGTATGGGACAGCATGTCTGTCAAAAACCACCGTTGTGCAGTGGTGTGCCAAGGGGTGCTGCAGCTTCACGACGCCGCTCGTCCCCATATCGCAAATGTCGTAACGCAGAAGTTAACGTCGGCTCCAGTTGGAGACACTTGACCACACGCCCCATGGTCCTGATCTCTCCCCATGCGATTATCATGCCGTCTGCCCTTTAAATTAAGGCCTTAATTATACAACGATTCCTCTCGGACGAAGATGTGCAGCAGCCAGTTACAGACTTCTTCGCGCATCAGGACACGGCGTTTTACCAAACGGGCTTCTTCAGCGTGGTTCATCCGTGGGATGAGAGCCTCTGTGCTCACGCCTATTTTGCCTTTTTGGCATACCGATTCTGGACTGTACTGCCTTCGATCGGAAACTTTTTGATCTCCTCATATACTTCGAAAAATCTGGGCACACGGGGTGATTCCAGCTGGATTACATCATGGTCAGACAGAAATTCCGAAATCCCATACATTTTGTCTCATGCTTCAAGGCAATAGTTTAGTTGGTTCAGTAGACACTGTGACGACAGCGATAAGACATTGCGCCACCTCTAGGTGGTGGCGTACGACACCGACACATACACTATGTGATCCAAAGTATCCGGACACCCCCAAAAACATATGTTTTTCATATTAGGTGCATTTTGCTGCCACCAGCTGCCAGGTATTCCATATCAGCGATCTCAGTTGTCATTAGACATTGTGAGAGAGAAGAATGGGGCGCTCTGCGGAACTCACGGACTTCGAACGTGGTCAGATGATTGTCACTTGTGTCGTACGTCTGTACGCGAGATTTCCACACTCCTAAACATCCCTTGGTTCACTGTTTCCGATGCGATGGTGAAGTAGAAACATGAAGGGACACGTACAGCACAAAAGCATACAGGCCGACCTCGTCTGTTGAGTGACAGAGACCGCCGACAGTTGAGTGTGTGAAATCTTATGGGACTTAACTGCTAAGGTCATCAGTCCCTAAGCTAACACACTGCTTAACCTAACTTATCCTAAGGACAAACACACACCCATGCCCGAGGGAGGACTCGAACCTCCGCCGAGACCAGCCGCACAGTCCATGACTGCAGCGCCCCAGACCGCTCGGCTAATCCCGCGCGGCGCTGACAGTTGAAGAGGGTCGTAATGTGTAACAGGCAGACATCGATGCAGACCGTCACACAGGAATTCCAAACTGCATCAGGATCCACTGCAAGTATTATGACAGGCGGGAGGTGAGAAAACTTGGATTTCATGGTCGAGCGGCTGCTCATAAGCCACACACCACGCCAGTGAATGCCAAACGACGCCCCGCTTGGTGTAAGGACAATTGAACAGCGGAAAAACGTTGTGTGGAGTGACGAATCACGGTACACAATGTGGCGATCCGATGGCAGGGTGTGGGTATGGCGAATGCCCGGTGAGCGTCATTTGCCAGCGTGTGTAGTCCCAACAGTAAAATTCGGAAGCGGTGGTGTTATGGTGTGGTCGTGTTTTTCACGGACGGTGCTTGCACTCCTAGTTGTTTTGAGTGGCACTATTACAGTACAGGCCTACATTGATGTTTTAAGCAACTTCTTGCTTCTCACTGTTGAAGAGCAATGCAGGGATGGCGATTGCATCTTTCAACACGTTCGAGCACCTGTTCATAACACACGGCGTGTGCCTGAGTGGTTGCACGACAATAACATCCCTGTAATGGACTGGCCTGCACAGAGTCCTGACCTGAATCCTACAGTACACCTGTGGGATGTTTCGGATCGCCGACTTCGTGCCAGACCTCACCGACCAACATCCATACTCTCCTCAGTGCGGCACCCCGTGAAGGATGGGCTGCCATTCCTCAAGAAACCTTCCAGCACCTGATTCAACGTATGCCTGCGAGAGCGAAACCTGTCATCAAGGGTAAGGGTGGGCCAACACCATATTGAATTCCAGTATTACCGATGGAGGGCGCCAAGTCGTTTTCAGCCAGGTGTCCGGATACTTTTGATCACATAGTGTATCTCAATCGATACGCCCGACGCAACAGGGGGTGCTGGTTGTTCCACGCAACTATTGTGCAATACAGATTTCAAGTCATCAGAGATGCCTTGAAAAAAATTGCTATGTAAATGTAGCATAGCTACATCCGTCCAGTTAGTTTCTCAGTAAAGCTTATGCTTTTTGTAAGCATTAAAAACCGCGGGTTTTATATTCGCATTGGTTCTCCGCTATGCAAGATTTTCATCCGACTCTAATAAACTATTCGGTTAAAAAAAAAATTCTCACATGTTGTAGTCTGACACCACAGCTCGATAATGAGGTTTTCCTTACGCTGTTGTCCGCAGTTAGTGCGATACTTTGGAAATAAGTAAACCACCGAGCATGTTAAGAATTTTCAGTGAAGAATACAGTCGCTGAAAAGTTTACGTTTGGCGATTTTTAGCTGATATACTGTGCATACGAAATATAGCTAACATATAGAAACCGTTTTTAATGGCGGAAAGAGAGCAGAAACCACAGTTTAGCCAAAACCTAGCGTTTGCCTTGTATTTATTTTGCCAATTTTGACACAGCAGCCGGTCGGTACCGTTGGGCCTTCATGGCCTGTTCGGGCAGAGTTACCTTTTTTTTAAGTGTAATATCGAAAAAAAAATTCGTTGCCATGTATTCGTAGAAACACCTTTGAAATTATGAAACAGACTTACAAAGAAATAAGCACTGTATACAAATGTTTAAGTATAGCTGCTTCGCATGTCTGCAACGCGATTTTGTAAACGTCTCCATGGCAACGCCTCTTCATAGACAACTGTTGTTTTCGCCTACATCAGTTTGCCCTTTGCAGTTGAAAGCTGTCAAAAGCGCTGCCAGGTGTCAGATTTCCTTAAGTTGTCTCGACTCTAGGAGTGTCTCAGTAGTAAAGAATGAATGTATTAAAACTTCATGAATGATGCGGCAGTTTATCACGCATCTCAGTGTTTATGACGGCTTATCTCCCGAGCTATAATATATGATAGGCAGGTGATTCCTACACTGACAGCAACTGTTGCCTGACGGGAAGGGATATGAGCGCCAAGTTTGATCAAAATCGGTCCAGTATTTTAGGAGGAGATGTAGAAAACACACACCCACACATTTTCAGTTTTTTTAGCTTTAAATAATAAGACAAAAGAACATCCTCTTCAGAAGAGATCGTGATTGAAACGGAAACGTGATTGGAGCTGCCTTGGCGCTTGTCATACGGCGAACCGCAACATTCCAGTGACAACACGCGTGTTGCGTCGGTAAGCATCGCGTCGCACGACCTCTATTGCAGCGTGTCCTAAAGTACCGGATATCGTTTCGTCTCAGCGTGAACCGCGTCTTAAAGTAGCACCCCCCGTCAACAGATGCCACTGACTAATAATGACGATCCTGTTTCGTACCCTGATTTCCTATGTAATTACGCGAACCCTCCTCGAATCAACTGAATAATTACTCACTGTTGCTCTACCAGTCGACGGAAACCTTCCAAACTCATATTTCATCACAGTAACAAACTGTCCCAATAATTCTTTTCGCTGCGACTGTTCCACGCGAAGCCCGAACGATGACTCCCAACCCGCATTCTATGGGAAGACCGTCAGCGCTATGGAATTGTCGAACGTAACAGCAAACAGTGCCCTTCTGGAAAGGGCATTCTCAACTCCTAAAGCTGGCCGCTGTGACGGAGCGGTTCTAGGCGCTTCAGTCTGGAACCGCCTGACCGCTACGGTCGCAGGTTCGAATCCTGCCTCGGGCATGGATGTGTGTGATGTCCTTAGGTTAGTTAGGTTTAAGTAGTTCTAAGTTCTAGGGGACTGATGACCTCAGCAGTTAAGTCCCATAGTGCTCAGAGCCATTTGAACCATTTGAACTCCTAAAGTTTAGAGAACCAGCGATGCCTTAAGGGGTACTTTCTGCTACGTGATACCACTACAGACAGTAGTGCCCTTTACACTTCTAGGGAACACGCAGGAGCAGATATCGACTCTGGTAACAATTTAATAATGACCAAGAGTAGACTGAAGATTAAGAGAGTACTTCCGGGAGAATGAGTGAGAAGAGAAGTGGCATACTGAAATTCTGAAGAACGACGAGGTGCGTCTGCAGTGCTGTAAGACTGTGGAAGCTGCCATTATGAATACAATAGGCAGTTCAGTTCAAGAGGAATTGACGTATGTAAAAACGGACACTCATAGTAATTGGACTGGCAGCTATAGGTACGAGGAAGGAAATAGCGAAGAAAGCTTCACTAACACAAGGGATTGATCTGCGTAAGAATAAAACACAGAAATGTTCAAGAAAAAACAGTGCAGCAATACAAGTCACTTGTGGATAAAATAAACAGGAAACCAAGGAGAAATGGCTTCAGCAAAAATGCGAAGAAGTCGAAAAAGAATTGTCGTCGAAAGGACAGATGCAGCACATAGAAAAGTCAATACATCATTCTGTGAAATCAAAAACAAAGGTGTCAGCATTAAGAGTGGAGGCGGAATTTCATTGTTAAACACAGAAGAGAGAGCAGATAAACGGAAAGAATTCATTGAAGACGTCTGCGAGATGGAGGAACTGCCTGATTCATGTTAGAAGAGGAAATGGAAATCGATATGGAAGACAAGGGACATCCAGTATTACAGTCACTGTTGGCAGATCTTTAGAATGCTGACGATCAAATAAGGTGGAAGAAATAGATCGCATTCTTTCAGAATTTCTGAAATCATTGGAAGAAACGACTACTCAAGTTGGTTTGCAGAATTTATGGATTGGAGATAGCAAGGGCGGATAAGTTCATAAAGACGTTAGGAAAGGTAAAGGAACCAGAAAGGTTTGATAATGGGAGCAAGTCTTAAGAAAAATCGAGCCACTTTCATAGGATTTATCGACCTAGAAAAAGCGTTCGGCAGCATAAAATGCTGCAAGATGTTGGAAATTATCAGGAAAGTAGGTGTAAGGTACAGGAAAAGAGGGGTAATATTCAGTATGTACAAGAACAGAGTGTGAAAAATGAGAATGGGGGACCAAGAACGACGTGCTCGGATTAGGAAGTTTATAAAACCTTTCGCCCTTATTGTCCAATCTGTGCATTGGAGAAGCAATAAAACATTTCAGGAGTGGGATTAAAATTCATGATGAAGAGCTATCAATGATAAAATTCGCTGATCGCAGTGCTAGCCTGAGTGAAAGAGAGGAAGAACTGCAGGGCCTGTTAACCTGAAAAACAGTCTAATTAGTACCACACTATAGACTAAGGGCGAACTGATGAAAGGCGAAAGTAATGAGGAGTAACATAAGTTATGCAGGAAGTGTAGGTGAAGATAGAGATCGGAATATATCCAACAAATAACAACGGACGTCGTGCTGGGCCACATTAAACCAATGAGAAGACTGGTGACAAAAGAAAAGGTTGTCGAACGATCTGTTGCAGTTGCAAATTACACTTCAGTAACTGAAACTCTCCGAAAGAAGAAACGATATGTAGGACTCATGCCGAGGCAAGAAAGAATGGTTGATGTGGCAATGAAGGAGTGTATGTAGGATAAAAATTGTAGAGGGAGGGAGACGAAGGTTTGACTATAGTAAGCATTTCGCAGAGTTGAAGAGGTTTGCACACTTTGTACTAGCTTGATTGTAACAGCAGCAGTGTAAAGTAAAGTTGGTTGGAAGCAATGTGTATTACTTCTTTCAGGGACTCGTTTTTGGTTCCCTTATAAAGAACAAAAGTAGTGTCATTAAATGATCGCAAAATGACATAATCGCGGCGGTCGACATGACCTATCTTCTGCTTGAGCGAATGTAATGGAAAACATTGCTCAGCACTCGTGGAAAAAGGTAGCGCAGCGGTGAAAATTTTGAACCCTGTGGTCTGCCTTAACCACTTGTAATGGTACTTGAATTACGTAACCATTGCGGCAGCTCAACTGAACCGCTCGACACCAGTAATATTCTACTGTGTTTCTGCAAAGTACTTGACATATTTCTGAGACAGCATTCAGATTTGATTTCATTTGTGATACATCGATATGTTTATATTGCAATGATATTCTTATGCGTATTCTTTCTTTTGTCACTATGACCTTTGACGTACTTGTAACTCTGATTTTTGGGCGCGTAAGCGATTATTAGTTAGTTGTTAACTTGTTGGAGAGTCGGACCTTGAGAAAGTCAAGTGTTGGACGTCATGTTGGAAAGACGCATAACGTAGTCAGCTTATAAAATGTGAACTTTAACAGTGACTGTGAGGAAGATGTTTTAAGTATGTTTTGTATTGTGAAGTGATGTTTTGTGTTTACGTGATATTGCAATAAAAGCAATTAAAAGGAAGTGTAACTTAATTTCGGAGTGATGATTATTTTTTTACATCACATTCTCCAGCAAAGTGTAATCTTCAAAGATGGTTTGTGAAGCGCATCTACATAACTTTTGAATATAGCAGAATAAAATCTAGGCCTCTTTGCATCCGAGCTTGGAATCATAACCACCTAGATTTTCAACGATTGAGCCATGATTTTACGACGAGACCAGCGTGGGAAACACAAAAAGATGAGTGCCTAGTTTTTTGATTATTACATGAAATGACCATTAACTGTACTCGAGTGACTCCTGCCACATAATGTGACTGTTGTTGCCCGAAAATGCAGTATTTAGCAGCGTGAGCAACACCACAATCGTTATTAAATGTGGTAGTGTTGTTAGACACTGCAAGCGAAAGCCACGAATATTCCTTTAACGAGGCCGTAGGCGACTTCCTCCCACCGCCACGTCCATTTCAATTAGCGGCTCGTCTGTAATGGCCTCGCTGCCGAAAATGTGTTGAGCTCTCAAGGGCCCTACACACGCAGCAATCGACCGACTAATTACATTGCTGCCCACACACCCCCTGACTCTTGACCGACTTCACTCAGCTCATACGGCGCCGCCCTGTTCCTGTCGCTGGTTGCAAATTCTTTGTTTCATTCATTGAAGTTAAGTTCTGGAAGATGCCGCTTGGTATTCCAAAGATACAAACCCTATGATTTGTCTTAGTTGTTTTTAAGGTAAGAAAGCCAAAAAAGCCGGGAGAAAACTGTGGTCAAAGAAATGGATAATGCAAAGGTAGAAATGCATCAACGCCCTGCTAATTAAGGAGAAGACTGTGTGTGTGTGTGTGTGTGTGTGTGTGTGTGTGTGTGTGTGTTAACGAGCTGGGGGTCGATGATTTTCAGAACTATTAAGAATGGATGAAACATGATGTTGGGAGCTACTGAAAGACTTCAGACAATATTTGACGGGAAGAATACACTAGCAAGACAAGCTGCGAGGAGGGGGATCTTAGTTACGTTACAGTTTCTAGCTACTGGCATAAGTTACGATGACATCAGATTCAGTGCAACTGTTTCCCCACAATTATTATTTGAAATGATTCCTGAAACCTGCAGTATGATTTACCACTTACCTCAGCTTATGTCTTGCCGTCATTTAGACCAATTTACCACACTTTAAGACACGGAAGCTTAAGTTTCGAAATACAGTACATGGTTAGGGGGGAGGGTGAGGGAGTTCTACATCTACATCTACATCCATACTCCGCAAGCCACCTGACGGTGTGTGGCGGAGGGTACCTTCAGTACCTCTATCGGTTCTCCCTTCTATTCCAGTCTCGTATTGTTCGTGGAAAGAAGGATTGTCGGTATGCCTCTGTGTGGGCTCTAATCTCTCTGATTTTATCCTCATGGTCTCTTCGCGAGATATACGTAGGAGGGAGCAATATACTGCTTGACTCTTCGGTGAAGGTATGTTCTCGAAACTTTGACAAAAGCCCGTACCGAGCTACTGAGCGTCTCTCCTGCAGAGTCTTCCACTGGAGTTTATCTATCATCTCCGTAACGCTTTCGCGATTACTAAATGATCCTGTAACGAAGCGCGCTGCTCTCCGTTGGATCTTCTCTATGTCTTGTATCAACCCTGTCTGGTACGGATCCCACACTGCTGAGCAGTATTCAAACAGTGGGCGAACAAGCGTACTGTTCGGTAGATATAGAGGAGGGGCGGAGACAATTTTTAAAATATTGTGGAGGAGTTTGTTCGAATTAAAATCATGTTTGCAGGATGCAATTCAACGTGGTCAAGAGTAAAGGCATTTATTAAATTTTCTTTTCGTGTTCAATAAAATTCACCATGTTTATCACAAATGGTTACGTAACTAACTTTTCAGGTTGTTAATTGAAAATGGAGCTTGATGCCGTAAGCAACAATTTCAGTTGTTACATAAATTTTGGCAAGTTAATATTTTAAAATGCTGAAATATTTTTAACGTTAGTCTACAAGTTTCGAGATTGGGTCAATAAAAAGTGGAGAAAGATTAAGGCGGTAGTTGTAATGGTTCAGGTAGGCTATTCTACATAGTCTTTCCCCCACTTTAGGGCAATGTACAGACCGTTCAGCCATGTGAAACTGTGAGAAAAACATTATTTTTGAACGTTGCTGATCTCAAGCGCCAAAGCGTTGACGTTTAATTCCTGCTCTTTGTTGTTTTGTGGTAGATTCGTACTGCTAAAACAAAGTCTCGTCAGTCGTGACGATTTTTTCCAAAAAAGAATTGCAAGTCGGAACTCATCAAATACAGTGGAATGTCAGGTCTTAAATGGCTACACAGGATAATTGAAATGGCCTGGGAGTCGGGACAGGTTCCATCAGACTGGACAAAAGCAGTTAATCACACCAATCTTTAAACATGGAAACAGAAAAGATTGTAACAACTACAGAGGTATCTCTTTAATCAGCGTTGTGGGTAAAATCTTCGCCGGTATTGTTGAAAGGAAAGTGCGAGTATTAGTTGAGGACCAATTGGATGAAAATCAGTGTGGGTTTAGGCCTCTTACAGGTTGTCAGGACCAGATCTTTAGCTTACGGCAAATAATGGAGAAGTGTTATGAGTGGAACAGGGAATTGTATCTATGCTTTATAGATCTAGAAAAGGCATATGACCGGGTTCCTAGGAGGAAGTTATTGTCTGTTCTACAAGATTATGGAATAGGAGGCAAACTTTTGCAAGCAATTAAAGGTCTTTACATGGATAGTCAGGCAGCAGTTAGAGTTGACGGTAAATTGAGTTCATGGTTCAGAGTAGTTTCAGGGGTAAGACAAGGCTGCAACCTGTCTCCACTGTTGTTCATATTATTTATGGATCATATGTTGAAAACAATAGACTAGCTGGGTGAGATTAAGATATGTGAACACAAAATAAGCAGTCTTGCATATGCGGATGACTTAGTTGTGATGGCAGATTCGATTGAAAGTTTGCAAAGTAATATTTCAGAGCTAGATCAGAAATGTAAGGACTATGGTATGAAGATTAGCATCTCCAAAACGAAAGTAATGTCAGTGGGAAAGAAATATAAACGGATTGAGTGCCAAATAGGAGGAACAAAGTTAGAACAGGTGGATGGTTTCAAGTACTTAGGATGCATATTCTCACAGGATGGCAACATAGTGAAAGAACTGGAAGCGAGGTGTAGCAAAGCTAATGCAGTGAGCGCTCAGCTACGATCTACTCTCTTCTGCAAGAAGGAAGTCAGTACCAAGACTAAGTTATCTGTGCACCGTTCAATCTTTCGGCCAACTTTGCTGTATGGGAGCGAAAGCTGGGTGGATTCAGGTTACCTTATCAACAAGGTTGAGGTTACGGATATGAAAGTAGCTAGGATGATTGCAGGTACTAGTAGATGGGAACAATGGCAGGAGGGTGTACACAATGAGGAAATCAAAGAAAAACTGGGAATGAACTCTATAGATGTAGCAGTCAGGGCGAACAGGCTTAGATGGTGGGGTCTTGTTACACGCATGGGAGAAGCAAGGTTACCCAAGAGACTCATGGATTCAGCAGTAGAGGGTAGGAGGAGTCGGGGTAGACTGAGGAGAAGGTACCTGGATTCGGTTAAGAATGATTTTGAAGTAATAGGTTTAACATCAGAAGAGGCACCAATGTTAGCACTGAATAGGGGATCATGGAGGAACTGTATAAGGGGGGCTATGCTCCAGACTGAACGCTGAAAGGCATAATCAGTCTTAAATGATGATGATGATGATGATGATGATGATGAGAATTGCAAGTCGCGGCAGGCGTTGACGCGTCGATTTTGTTCGGGAGTCAAGACATGCTTTGCACACATATTTTTCTCTTCTTCGAAACTTTCTGGAGAATTGACTTCAGTACTTGATTTAGGTATGTTGGTCCATAGCGATTTGTGACACGACGACGTTGATACACTGTGGCAGCTCGCAGCTGACTGGTCGAAAAAAGTCTGTTGTTTTACAGTTGTTTGTTCAAGCAGCCATCAAACTAACTGCTCTGATGTCGCTTATACGCCAGCACTGAAATCAGTCTCGGAGTTTTTTGGGCGGACGGTATATTCCAAATTTTTTGCAACGTCACGCCTTGAAGCTTTTTTGCTGTATAGCAGTACAACCATTTGGATAGGAATCTACAGTTGATGGTCGCTCAATAAACTACAGAGAGTTGTAACGACGTTCACCAGCTGACGCTGGTTGTGTCAAACATCGAAATTTTAAATTTGAAACCCAGTCGTAACATTTATATAAACGTAATATAGAACTTTTTGTTCTTATCAAAAGAACACTTTAACATCAGGCGTCTTACTCCTATTTAAACATGCTTCAGGGATTGCAAATATACGATATTTGCCGAGAATAAAACGCCAGATCTGCTTTATAAACTCAAACGTCAAACCCGAGAAATTTTTCGCATATATTCGTTTATAAGTAAAAACTACCCTAATGAAAGTGAGGGTGGAAACGTTAAAATAGATTGAAGAGAGCAACAGTAGTGCTACCGATGAGTCCACGCTACATCTCAACATTTTGTATACTCACGCGGGTAACAAGAAAAGGAAAAACGGAGCATTTGCCGTACGACTTTCCCGTAGACGAAACTAGTTCTCCTGTTGTGACTCGTTCACAGGCCGAAGGGCGGAGAGCCCACTTGGAGGCGTGTGGTCACGACACACCGAGCAGCTTGCGGTTTTGGTTGTCGTTGTGGCTGAGGCAGTGCAGAGATGTCGTGAAGTACTGACCCTCCTGTCCGCTGTCTGCTCTGACTCCATTATTCATTCCAGGCTGTTTGCCGGGAACCACGCGGTACAGGAGGGGGAAAAAAAGAAGAAGAATTTATTATCCCGCCTGGGTGCCATTTGCAATTAAAATAGACACTGCCGACGGCCAAGTTCCCTCTAAAGTAATCGGAAGAGAGAAGCCGATAAGGCGCTGCCGTGTACCGACGCTTCGAACCCAAACTCGTGTAACGTAGGTCTTCCAGAATTGCCGTTCGTGCTTCTGATCGATTGCGCTGGAGCAGCGCCAACGCGCACACTACTCGCTGCCAGACACTCCCTCTCGTATGGTGTATGTTGCATTTCCCAACATGATTCGTCGGCTACGAGTTATCGTTTGTTGTGTTATTAATTAAATTTGCCATATGTATATGCATCACACGAATGTCATCTTTTTCCTTATGTGTTATAGATGCTATGTAATTGTTATATAATGTAAATAACTTTCATTAATTATTATCACGTGCATGGAAATTTTTTTCGCTGTTTTAAATATAAAGTATTCGATTCGGAACCCTGTCGTATCCAAATAGTTTGTTTCCAGCAAACTGCTACGCTGCTGAAGAGGCAAGTCAACCGTTTTAAACAGTTTTATGGGGCTTAACTACTAAGGTCATCAGTCCCTAAGCTTACACACTACTTAACCTAAACTATCCTAAGGACAAACACACACACACACGTATGCCCGAGGGAGGACTCGAACCTCCGCCGGGACCAGCCGCACAGTTCATGACTGCAGCGTCTGAGACCGCTCGGCTAATCCCAAGCGGCCAAGAGGAAGAAGTATAAAATATCCTTTCTCCTTTCGTATAATGGCAAACAAAATTTGTACACAAAACAATGTGCTGTTTCGTTATATTCCTCGCAGTCAGGTTGAACAGAAAAGAGCAAAGATGTATTTACGGCTTATCAGTTTACCGTTAGAACACTACTACGGAATCTGAATCAGCCGAAAATTTGTGACCCTACCCGTCCGCAGATTAAAACCGTGTAAAATATTGTCATTGACGCTACTGTCGTCATAGATCCAGCACCGATTTACCCATTCATTTTAATCAAATCTATTGCCAATCAAGGTGTCCTTTGTGACGACAGTAAAAAGGCCTAGAGTTCGTTTTGAAGGAAAGATCTTTATTCAACAGAAATTCCAGAACAAGCAACGTAACTTCAGTAGGTACGATATAGCTTAAAATATCACAAAAATGACGTATTAAGGAAGAATGATTGAAAAAACTAATTAAAATGTTTTTTTTTAATCCTTAACATCTCTTAAATGTTCTGTAAACGGAGGGAGAAAAACGTGTACTTTTTTCAGTGTTTTGACTAAGACACTATAAGAAGAACAGGGCTGACTTTTTTGCGACCAGGTTCAGTTATTCATCTTAGAAGAAAGATTAAGGAAAGGCAAACCTACGTTTCTAGCATTTGCAGACTTAGAGAAAGCTTTTGACAATGTTGACTGGAATACTCTCTTTCAAATTCTAAAGGTGGCAGGGGTAAAATACAGGGAGCGAAAGGCTGTTTACAATTTGTACAGAAACCAGATGACAGTTGTAAGAATCGAGGAGCATGAAAGGGAAGCAGTGGCTGGGAAGGGAGTGAGATAGGGTTGTAGCCTCTCCCCAATGTTATTCAATCTGTATATTGAGCAAGCAGTAAAGGAAACAAAAGAAAAATTCGGAGTAGGTATTAAAATCCATGGAGAAGAAATAAAAACTTTGAGGTTCGCCGATGACATTGTAATTCCGTCAGTTACAGCAAAGGACTTGTAAGAACAGTTGAACGGAATGCACAGTGTCTTGAAAGGAGGGTATAAGATGAACATCAACAAAAGCAAAACGAGGATAATGGAATGTAGTCGAATTAAGTCGGGTGATGTTGAGGGTATTAGATTAGGAAATGAGACACTTAAAGTAGTAAATGAGTTTTGCTATTTGGGGAGCAAAATAACTGATGATGGTCGAGGTAGAGAGGATATAAAATGAAGACTGGCAATGGCAAGGAAAGCGTTTCTGAAGAAGAGAAATTTGTTAACATCGAGTATTGATTTAAGTGTCAGGAAGTCGTTTCTGAAAGTATTTGTATGGAGTGTAGCCACGTATGGAAGTGATACATGGACGATAAATAGTTTGGAGAAGAAGAGAATAGAAACTTTCGAAATGTGGTGCTACAGAAGAATGCTGAAGATTAGATGGGTGGATCACATAACTAATGAGGAGGTATTGAATAGAATTGGGGAGAAGATGAGATTGTGGCACAACTTGACAAGAAGAAGGGACCGGTTGGTAGGACATGTTCTGAGGCATCAAGGGATCACAAACTTAGTATTGGAGGGCAGGGTGGAGGGTAAAAATCGTAGAGGGAGACCAAGAGATGAATACACTAAGCAGATTCAGAAGGATGTAGGTTGCAATAAGTACTGGGAGATGAAGATGCTTGCACAGGATAGAGTAGCATGGAGAGCTGCATCAAACCAGTCTCAGGACTGAAGATCACAAGAACAACAGATATTATGCGCTGAGACATAGCGAGTTGTTTGAAGCTAGTGACCTGTTTTGTGGAAAGGTCTTGCAAATTCCATAGCTGTTCTCTGTGACTGTTTCAATGAGAACGTTTTGACAGTAACAGATGAGGCCTCGACAGTCATTATTCTTTCGTTCAGCCTGAGAAGACAACACACCGAATTTCGCACGCCTTAATATAACACCAGACCTGTGACATCTTTCTGTAAATGAAGCAGTAGTGAGTCTCATGTTTCTCTAGTTTCATGCCTCCCTGGTTTATGAGAAACCACCAAAAAACCATAATCGCCGTGCCTACGTATCGTGTCAACGGTCGTTAACATCGGACGCGCATTCAATCGTAGTGTGGGTTTCTCCTCGGCGGTTCACAGTACCGGTATTTTCGAAATTGCCCAATCGAGAATTTGAAATGAATTGTGTGCGGAAGTGCTCCTTTGATATTCACTCTTATTTTCTTATTGCAATTCAGTATTGCGTCAACAAACACGCTCGTAGAGGCACGCGTGACGTTCTGGATCATCTGCAAGAGCGCCCACCAGGGCGTAAGAGAGTGGTAGATGATGACTTTCATAGCGAGTATACTAGTTGTCTAACGTGCAGGAAGTCAACTTGAGTCTGATTCTCCTTTCACTCGCGTCTCTTTAGAGGCAGTCCGGGGACCTTCGCCAACAAGGCCTTTGCGGGTGTAATCGAACGCAGGTGTGGGGATAAGCTACGAAGAGCGCTGCAAGGTAGCGTGTACATGGTCCTTCATTCCAGAGGCGTGAGTTTGCGAGCTAAATGCTCTACTCCAGGCTTGTTGTGTTAAGAGGATTTCCACTCCTGTAAACTACTTAACTTTTGTGTACACTGTCTGCAATACAACAAACTGATCGAAAACCTTCCCATTCGTGTTGAATGTATTGACAGTGCGCGCGGTGCTTGGGATGCCTCGGATTTAGTACCACAGAGATCGGGTCTAGTGCAGCAGGGGATGCAACCCGTCGGCTTTGAACAATGACGTCACAAGTCGCCAGAGACCATGTATTAGAAAGATGAAAGAGCTGAGGAGAATGTTGAGAAACAAAGGAATGCGAGAGAGATAAACATTGATCTTGTCAAAAGCCGAGAAGCGATTCTTCTTAGTGTTGTAGCTCCCTTCAGTAGCTAATAAGTGTTTTTTGGCTTTTTAAAAAAAAATCTCACGAGATAGAATAAACTGATCCTACTTTATTAAGCAATATCTTGTCAAAATCCGAGAAGCGATTCTTCTTAGTGTTGTAGCTCCCTTCAGTAGCTAATAAGTGTTTTTTTGGCTTTTTAAAAAAAATCTCACGAGATAGAATAAACTGATCCTACTTTATTAAGCAATATCTTGTCAAAATCCGAGAAGCGATTCTTCTTAGTGTTGTAGCTCCCTTCAGTAGCTGATAAGCGTTTTTTGGCTTTTTTAAAAAAAAATCTCACGAGATGGAATAAAGTGATCCTACTTTATTAAGCAATCAGTAAAAAAACGAAACTGAAACATAACAGCAATAGCTGTTATGTTTTAGTTTAGTTTTTTTATTGATTGCTTAATAAAGTAGGATCACTTTATTCTATCTCGTGAGATTTTTTTTAAAGCCAAAAAACACTTATCAGCTACTGAAGCATCTGTATCTTAGGATCAGGTTATTCTATCCAGTGAGATTTTTTTTTAAGGCAAAAAACACTTATCACCTACTGAAGCATGTGTATATTCTAATGGGTGCGGGAGTTCCGACTCCTGGGGAGGTGGGTGGGTGTTATGCGTGGCTAATCTATTCTATTTGCAGTTTACCATTTTCGCTTTTGCTGTTATGTTTCAGTTATCTCGTGAGATTTTTTTTAAAAAAGCCAAAAAACACTATTGCTTAATAAAGTAGGATCAGTTTATTCTATCTCGTGACTTTTTTTTAAAGCCAAAAAACACTTATTAGCTACTGAAGGGAGCTACAACACTAAGAAGAATCGCTTCTCGGCTTTTGACAAGATCAATGTTTATCTCTCTCGCATTCCTTTGTTTCCTCAATATCATTACGAAAAATATTAAGTGCCGGCCGAATAAAAAGCAAACAATTAAGTTAATTAAATCACACGTTTAATGATGTACCGAATATCAAGCGATCGCTTTTACATTAACATTCAATTATTTTAATGATAGTGCTTATTAGAACACAGAACTGCTTTATTATCTATGCCTCGAAGTGAAGACATTACGATCTATGACTAAGGAATGACGTCATTGTTCAAAGCCGACGGGTTGTATCCCCTGCTGCACTAGACCCCGGAGATCACATGCTTTGTTTCTTCTCGTGAACAGGCAAGTGTTTGGCGGCCAAGGAGAGGCCACAGCGTGACTTCCTACCGATAACGAATTTAAGAGACGGAACATCGTGTCGGATCGACGAGAGCGATGAAAATCTGTCGTGACCTTGATGGGGCAACCATCTCGGCATTCACTTGAAGTAATTCACCGACACCGCGGGGAACCTTAACATCAGTATCCGCACAGAGATTTGAACCACTCTTTTTCCAGAACTGTCATATAGTGTGTTAACCACTAAGCCACTCTGCTCGATAAGTGCTTTGAAATATCCTAACTAACTGGATAATTTTTATGCGTCGCAGAGAAACCTTTTTCCGAGCACCTTCAAATGTTTCTGTACCCATTGTTTCCTTCATTTGTCCACAAAGTCCTCGAATGGTGTTTTGGCTATCTGTATGATGTGTGAAATGAGCAGTGACTACATCCTTATTACTGGACTTTGCTACTTTATTTCATTATAAACAACTTCAGAAGGTGGGTTTTCGTATAAATGTACATGCAAGGAATTTTTGCATGTAGTGCCTCTTATGTGAAGATAATCCGAACTAATTAGAGATCTTCTACATGATAAAATACTCGTATTTTTCTCACTCGCTCGCTCACACGCGCGGAAATACAAAATGAACAATATTTCCCAGACTGAAAAGCTGCTCGAAAACAGATAATTATCCTTGTGTCCGATATGTTTTCTTTAATGTCTTGTACTAAGGAAGATTGAGATAATGTGAAGATTCTGGTGTCAACACATTATTTCCGGGAGTTGTTTTCTCAGTGATCCGAAACGCAGTGATGTTCTGTTTATTGAAATTAAACGCTTCAGATTCCAATAATGTTGTTTTGTTCGCACAACAGGTTTCGACTCAGTTGTACCCCATTCTCAAATATGATGGATGTTTACGCTAAGGGCCGCGAAGTTACATAATAAAATTATTTATCCGGACGACACGCGCCGTTGTCAGTTATTTTATTCTCAACAGTGCATGTCATCCGAATTTATATAGTATATTACGTGACTGTGCTGTTGTCGGCATAAACACAAAAAGTACTTGGAAATGGCAGGTAATTAAGCTGAATAAAACTACAATGTATGTGGCAGCTGGAGCGTTTAATTTCAATACACATGCTGTCAACAGCTACGGAACAACTGCTGCGCACGGAGGAGGCAAACCAATCTAACTATTCTCACACGAGCAAGGCATTTTTCATTGACGTCATCTTTGATTTCTTCTTTTAGTGAAGATAGTCTGTGGGGCGCTCCCACCTGCCTGTAAATCAGTAATCTTCGTGAGATTGTGTTGGTCCACAGCCTTGTCAGAAATTGCAGACTTCCAAAAAATGCAAACACCTGCTTACACCAATCCTCCCGGCGTTCAGGTGGTAATGCCAAACCTGTTGTTAAACACGTGAATGCAGAGAAGATACTATGTCCTTGCAAGCAGCACAAATGTAACCACCACCGAATATTGGAAATTGGAAATGAGTTTCGATGTTTCTACGCTGTTCGCTATAGCGTTAGAGGCGGATCCAAAATTCCGCAATAGGACTATGCTGGATGTGCTTCTCTAAGCCTTCAGATCCAAGTCAGTAAAGTCTTCAAACTACCTAAAAGCGCTTCCGTTTTTACAGCGGAAACAGTGGCAATTTGGGAAGCACTCAGGTTTGTACCTTCAGTTTCCTTTTCAAAGATATTACGGTCACAGGAGATGGAATAAAACAACCAATCGTTATACACTGAATGTTGTACTGGAATCTGTTCGCTGTAAACCGGGGGGACAGAAATTCCATCCGTTAAGGATCCACTCACAAGCTGCAACCGCTATAATGAGGCAGCTGCCATATTAGCGAAGCAAGCTGCAGTTAAGAGAACTGTCCTTGATTTGAAATCGCCGTATGCAGATTGCCTACGTGACATAAAGAGGCACTTAAAATATCAGCGACAAGAGATGTGGATCTTGTACCAAAAAATGAAAAATGGAGATTGTGCGGCATTGCAATCTTAAATCCCTTGATTTACGAAGACTTAGGCAGATCAACGATTTCTGTCATTATTCGACTCCGCTTCAACCGTACCTCTTTTCCTTTACGTCTACATAGAACCAACGTTCACGGTATTGCTACATGTGTTTGTGAATATGAGTTAGAAACTGATGTTTTGGTGTTCCAAATTTTACTAAGAAAGATTGGAATTTTTTGGAGGCATTGGTGAGTATGGTATACTACCTCCCTCAATCAGTTTCTTTTATTCATCTGCATCTACGACCTTGTATTGTATTGTATAGTATTGTATTGAACTGGGGACCTAGAAACGACGAAGACGCTTCGCTCCGCCATAACCCTCAGTGTTTCACAACCGCACAACAGGCTATAGCAGTCCAACCGAGCGAGGTGGCGCAGTGGTTAGCACACTGGACTCGCATTCGGGAGGACGATGGTCCAATCCCGTCTCCGGTCACCCTGATTTAGGTTTTCCGTGATTTCCCTAAATCACTTCAGGCAAATGCCGGGATGGTTCCTTTGAAAGGGCACGGCCGATTTCCTTCCCCATCCTTCCCTCACCCGAGTTTGCGCTCCGTCTCTAATGACCTCGTTGTCGACGGGACGTTAAACACTAATCTCCTCCTCCCTATAGCAGTCCACTCACCCCACCGCCGCCCCACACCGAACCCAGGGTTATTGTGCGGTAGGGCCCCCAGTGGACCCCCAGGAACGTCTCACACCAGACGAGTGTAACCCCAAATGTTTGCGTGGTAGAGTAATTATGGTGTACGCGTACGTCGAGACAGTGTTTGCCAGCAATCGCCGACTTAGTGTAACTGAGGCGGAATAAGGAGAACCAGCCCGCATTTGCCGAGGCAGATGGAAAACCGTCTTAGAAACCATCCACAGACTGGCCGGCACGCCACACCTCGACACTAATCCACCGGGCGGATTCCGGAAAGCCGTGCGTTAGAGCGCGCGGCTAACCGGGCGGGCATCTACAACTTACTCCGCTAGCCAGGTAACGGTGTGTAGTGAAGGGTACTTCTGGTAGCACTAATTGATCCCCCCTTCCCTGTTCCACTCGCGAATAGCGCGTGGGAAGAGTGTTTGTCGGCAAGCCTCTGTATTGGCTCTAATATATTAGAGTTTTCTCGTCGTGATCATTTCGCGAGATGTATGTGGGAGGAAGTAAAATGTTTTCAGACTCTTTCTGAAAGTTGCTACCTCGAAATTTCAATAACAAACCGTACCACGATGCACAACACCTCTCTGGTTCGTGTACAACCGGAGTTTGTTGCACATCTCTGTAACGCTCTCCGACCGACAAAAGGCTCGCATGACGAAACGCGCCGCTCTTCAGTGGATCTCTCTCCCTATCTCCCTCCTCCCTCCCTCCCTCTAACCTCTCCCCTCTCTCCCGTCTCCCCTGTTAGTTCTACCTGGTAAGGGTCCCAGATCGATGAACAGTACTCAAAAATCTGGTCGAAAACGCGTCTTGTAAACCACTTCTATCGTGGATGAATTACATTTCCTTAAGAGTCTTCCTAAGATTCCGTTTGGCATCTGCTTTTCCTACTGTTTGTTGTATATGGTCATTTTAGTTAGGGCATTCTGGATAGTTACTCCTAGATATTTCACCGTAGGTACTGTTTTCAGTTTATCATCAATAGTGTGTTGTATAGTGTGCCAACGGCCTTGCCGTAGTGGTAACACCGGTTACCGTCAGATCAACGAAGTTAAGCGCTGTCGGGCTGGACTAGCACTTGGATGGGTGACCATCCGGTCTGTCGAGCACTGTTGGCAAGCGGGGTGCACTCAGCCCTTGTGAGGCAAACTGAGGAGCTACTTGAACAAGGAGTAGCGGCTCCGATCTCGTAAACTGACACACGGCCGGGAGTGCGGTGTGCTGACCACATACCCTCCATATCTGCATCCCGTGACGCCTGTGGACTGAGGATTTTACCGTTGGGCATTCATGGCCTGTTCGGACGGAGTTCAGTTTAGTTTTAGTGTTGTAGAGTAGTGTTTCACTTTTCTTTTGTATGCGCAGTATGGTACTTTTTTTTTACGTTCATGATCAGTCCTCTGCAAGCCGTTCTGCAAATCTATACCGCCTTTCGGCGTTGCTACTTTCTTACAGACAACCGTATCATCTGCCAACAGTCTTCAGGAGCTTCCGACACTTTCTACTAGATCATTGATATACATTGTAAATAGTAACGGTCCTATCACATTTCATTTGGCTACTCCGAAAATTACATTTACATCTGTCGATTTTGTTCCGTTAAGAGGGACGAGTTGAGTTTCGTCTACAAGGAAACCCTGAATCCAGCCGCAAATCTGATTCGATAGTCGGTAAGCTCGTATTTTTTACACTAAACGCCAGTGCAGGACGGTGTCGGATGTCTTCCTGAAGTAAACGAAAGCGGCGTCTACCTGAGTGCCTTTGTGTACAGCGCTGTGGATCTCATGGAGGAACAAAGCGAGCTGCATTTCACAAGTTCTCTGTTTGCGGAATCCATGTTGATTTTCATAGAGGAGATTTTTTTGCTCTCCAAAAAGTCTTAATTCTTGAGCATGAAACATGCTCCACAATTCTACAACAAATTGACGTCAACGATATAGCTCTAGAATTATGTGCATCTTTCCTGGGTCCCTCTTGAACACGGGAATAAGCTGCGCATTTTTTACAGCCGCTAGGTACCCTACGTTGCTCCTCAAAATTACGATAAATTCCTGCTTGAAGGGAAGCTAGTTCTTTCTCATAATCTTATAGAATCTTTAATGTATCTGATTTGTTCCTGATGCCTTTCCACTACTAAGCTATTGTAGTTGCTTTCCTTACAAGTATAGGAAAAATCGTTAGGTTTTGGTAATACTCACATTTTCATTTTGATGTATTGCTTATGATTAAATTGAAGCTAGCTTTGATAAGAGAAAATGTGTGCTTTTTAAAAATTTGCTTTGGAAAAAATTGTGAAAGCTTGAGCTTTTACTTCTGTAAATCTTTGTTTATGTGTTTCCTCCGTACAATTAAGTACACAATGTAAAGGTTTGTTTTACATGGCTAAACTGGAGGTCGTATACAACGAAGTGTTCACCTGGGAAAAATAGCTATGCGAACCGTAGTAAGCAGACGTCTCTACTGTGAAGCATGGTGAAGATTTTGTGCTGATACTAACGGTCATATAGTCGTTTTCATTGCGTCCAGCGGTCACATTGAAAGGAAAGGTGACAATCTAAGGACGTAATCGGCAAATATACCCCCACTTCGCCACCGTCTTCTGGTATTGCTGTCCAGAGCTTCCCAAGTTATCCACGAGATAATTTGTGTATGTTGTAAGTAGTAACGGTCGTATCACACTTCCTTGGGGTATACTACTCCTGAAATAACTTCAACATATGTCATTTTGTTCCCTTGAGAGCGTCATGTTGAGTTTCTTAATTATACGAAAAAGACGCCGTATTCACGAAATGTTCGGACAACATGTTTTAGATAATTTTTACTTACTCCATAGCAGCGCTGAAATGGTTTTTCTAACACGGACATTACCAGTGTCTACTTACAACGCCAATTGGAACAAGAAAAGAACAAACTATAGTAACCTCACTGTAAGAGTTTCATTTTATTCTAATATTACGAGTACATAATCTACATCTTCATGTACACGATTACTCTACAGTTCACAATTAACTGCTTGGCAGAGGTTTAATTGAACCGCCAAGAAGCTATTTCTCTGCGGCTCCACTCTCGAACAGCGGGCGGGAAAAACGAACACTTATACCTTTTCGTGCAAACTTTGATTTCTGTTATTTTATTACAATGATCAGTTTTTCATGTGTAGGTGGGCCCTAACTAAGTATTAACGCTTGCAGAGGAGGAAATTGGTGATTTAAATTTTCTGAGTCGGTCCTGTCGCAACGAAATACGTTTTTGTTTTAATGATCCGCGTATCGTCATATCCGTGGCTCACTCTCACCTTTTAGCCGATAATACAAGACGAGCTGCCCTTCACTGAACTTTTTCGATGTCCTCCGTCGACCCTACCTGATGCGGAGCCCACACCGCGCAGCAATACTCCAGAAGAGGCGGACAAGCGTGGCATAAGCAGTCTGTGTAGTAAACCTGTTGCACCTGCCGAGTGTTTTGCCACTAAATCGCAGTGTTTGGTTCGCTTTCCCCCACATAATTATTTATCTGGTCGTTCCAAGTTAAGTTATTCGTATTTGTAATCCCCAAGTATTTAGTTGAATTCATAGACCTTAGATTTGTGTGATTTGACGCGCAACTGAAATTTAACGGATTCCCTTTAGTACTGAAGGGGACTAACTTCACCCTTTTCATTTTTAGTGTCAGTTGCCACTTTTCGCACCGTATAGATATCTTGTCTAAATCATTTTGCAGTTGGTCTTGATGATCTTCTGACTACGAGACGATTAACGACAGAATTTTCTGCAAACAATCTTAAGACAGCTGCTCAGATTGTTTCCTAAATCGTTTACGAGTATATCGCCTCCAGGTTCAGAAGACTGTTAATGACATACCTGCTGAAGCAACAAAAATGACTACCATTGGTCCTGTACATTATCTTTACCCCTGTACAATCATATCTTCGTCATTCCCCAGTATTCTTAGCTGATGTAGTCTCTTTGAATTTTGTTTCTCCGTAAGTCGCTACATCAGAAAACATATTTTGTACGCCTATAAATTCTATATGTATCTGTCGCTGTCATTATTGTTATTATTGTCATTTATATTATTATTATTATAGTCATTATTATTAGTGTCAGCGGCGGCATTAGTGGAAGTACTGCCAATATTAGCTTTATTGGTTCATAGTCAAAATTATCTAATCACATTGTCTATATAGACATTCGTATCATTAAAATACTAATTATCATTAAAATTGTTATTTCTTAGATAACTAAGATGTAAAAAAGGAACTGTATGTGTAAAACCCGTGTCACATGTAAGAAAGGGCCTGATGGTCCTAATCATATCAGTAGAAATAAATAAATAAATAAATACATAAATATAGGTCAGAAACAGCGGAAGACCTATAACAGTCGTGGAACGCCAGATATTACTGACTTCACGTCACTTACTACAAATTGTGACCTTCCTGACGAGAAATCACGAATTGAGTCGCACAGCTGAAGCGATACTTCATAGGCAAACGATTTCATTTAATTGACGGTATTGTTGAGTAGAAGTTGCAGTAGTTACACACACACACACACACACACACACAGTGAGAGAGAGAGAGAGAGAGAGAGAGAGAGAGAGAGAGAGAGAATGTATTTACGACATTACCGCCGGACCGGTAGCTTGTTTCCGGCGCTGTCTTAACACGGGCGATGTAGCCGTTCTGCCGCTCCGAGTGCATTCTGCGCTACCGGCTGTGCTGTACCGCATTTAATTATTCTCCCGCGTCCCTGGGGCTGGCAGCAGTTGATTATTCGCGGCGCGTTCCGCCGTCCATTATCTTGTTTGGAAAGGGGGTCGAACGCGTGCGCAGAAAAGCGCACCTCTGTGCTACTGATTTACCGCCATGCTTCCGGCGCGCATTCGTCCCATAGCTTTGTACTCGGAACCGAGCTATCGACCATACGTTAATGGAGTCTTGTTCTCCTAAAGGACTTTAGTCTCATTGTGCGCCACAGAAGACCTCACAGCGCCGCGACGCATTCTCTGATAACTTCTCGGGGCTTGGCCGGTATATTACGAAACATTTCTAATGTCATTGATCTGGCAATCGTCAGTTTCTAGGAATAATATAGCGACGGAAATGGATTGTCTTACACCATGGACACCTTGACCGGACGCTAACGGTCTGTTACGCCAGTGTTTGCATGCCAGTGGCATTTGTTGATGGCTTAGTTTCGCATATTTTCATTACAGAAAAAGCCCTTCCCTCATCTGAAGAATGTGTAATCACGTGATGACCACTGGGTGCCTGCAACGTTGCTGAATCTTTTCAACTGGGGATTGCAACAGAGCATGCCCAGAGGACGTATGACCATCTTTCGAACTTTGAGGAACGTCGAATTATTAGAAAGAGAGGGCATGGAGATAGATCCTAGCAATAAAGCAGTCGCGAGGCGAGTACATCTCCAACTCTCAGAATCATGGATCAGGAAGCTATTGGATATGAGAACATGAGCGATTTGGTAATTTTTGCAGGGAGGCTGAATGCTCCCCGGTATGCGAGGTAAACTCTCTCGTCGTGCCCTTCAAGGTCATGCAGCTCCTTAATGCAAGACCGGTCACTGCAGTTCGTACCACAAATGCATTGAGGAATATACGGTTTCCTGAGCGGTAAGCACGTGTCTCTGATTTGTCCCGCATCCGGCAAGGGGACTGTCACCCGATAACCACATATTTTGATGAGTCGTAGTTTATTAATAGGTAGAGACCTGTCCGGAGTACCCGGCTAGCATCTTTTCATGCGACAGCCCCCGGTTGCCAAGCAGATCGATGTTGATGTCTTACGCGGACCTCCTACACCTCTAACGTTAATCATATATCGAGCAAGTAAGCGCAGTGCAGCGGCTAAGGTTGATGGGAGCTACTCTGGCGGTACGTGATCAGATTTTGCTTTTGTGACCCCTTGCGAGACAAGGAGTGAAAACCATCCCTGTGGAAAAAAAGAAGAGTGAACAAGATTAGACTTTCCTTCCGGGCACAGTATACTATCTCGAAAGATATTCCGTTACGTTTTCCTATGTTTGCAAGAACAATCCGGGAAACCTGGTCGGATTTTTCAAAAAAGAGTTGACGTGTTGATTCAAAAATTAAAAACTTTGGTGTGCGGTAGAAGTTAACGAAAGTGCTGTATGAAGAGATTTTAAAATGTGTCATTCTTCCATACGTGTGACAAGACAAATATCTTAACAATATTGATTCTTGCGGAGGGCAGACGCGTCAGACACTTTTCGATAAAATATTTTTCGATAAAATAAATGCATGCATCTACACCTTAAAAATTATCCCACCCAAATATACTCCACCTTGCTATCCCTGTAGTGTTTATTGGCACAGGCAGGTTAATATTTTCACGAAAGATTAAAAAATCACCTCATTAGTGAAGAGTAACAGAGAAATCGCTTCGAGGAAAGATTCCATAAAAATACATTCTTTTATTGTGCTTCAGATTAGCGTACCTGCTTTCACAGGAATGGTCAAAATACTTGTTCTTCGCATCGAAGTTGACTGACGAGAGAAAAATCTTTTTGAATTCAAACGAAGTGTGTTTTCCGGTATCGCCTCTGAAAAATCCTTGTGCGTGCATGGCAGTAGCTTTCGTTAAATGTTTGTGGTACTGTACAAATTTGTGGTTCGGTTGCTTCTAGGACAAATACCATCCAGAATTCTGTTGTTGTACAGTAACCGATGTAAGCGATAGCTAGTGAGACGATTCTGTAATGTCTTCTGTAATTGTCCGAACACACATTTGAAGAAAGTTTGCTCTAATGGTTGTTTTATTAATGGAATTAGTAGGACGAGAATGACTACTTTTGAATAACTTTGCGAGGCCTATACTGATTAATGATATTGTGTATGATGAAACTAGAGGAAAAAAGTACAAAACGATGTGGTCAGTATTCGAACCCGTACTGCCGGTGTTGTAACCGTGAACGTTAGTCGCTGCACTACGCTCGCTTGTTCGGAAAAAGGCTAAAAGTTGTCCCAGTGGAAGAAGGTTCAAAATAAGCGAACACGTGTCTCGGCTCATCCGTAGGTACTCGACCGTTTCTAACGACGGTCAATGTTTTCGAGATGGGCTTACTTTATGTGGCTTTTAGCGAGTCAGTAGTTCAACCGAATCGATGGCGCAGTGGCTAGCATCACGAGTCCACACTTTTGTGCCCCGTGTTCGAAAAACGATTATTATTTTTTTTCTATTTTTGTTTGTCTACCCGTGTCCATAGAGATTAACACGAGAATGTTTTCCGATGTGTACTGAAATAATTTGTTCTCACTACTATTTGCAGGGTGAATGAACCAAAAAGACAATAAGTAGATGGAAAAATTACTTGAAATTGTTTCGGTGCCATTCCCGTGGTGTATTTTGATTCATAATCAGTTGTAAGCGCCAGTTTTCCGAAAATTGATCCGTTTTGCGTGACTTGCAACGAAATTATTGCCAGCGCGTGAAATCTTTAGCAGTGGTAACGTCGTTTCATTGCCGAGAGGCATTTATACGACAACATTTCGCTGTGGCAAACCTACCCTCGCGAGATGTTCGCATTGTTTGGAATTTCTGTGTTTCGAATCTTTCTACGATCGGCATCATCCAAGAGATTGCACCAAATCTTCCTGAAGAATAAACATTAGAATAAAGTGTAAGAATTAAGAACTAATATAAGAATGAACTATAAGAATATGAGAATTTAAAAAGATTGTGACCCCTGAAATTGCCATAACACATACATTATATAATAAATGTACGACACTTATTGTGAAACCAGCTATAATTTTACGATAATATAGCGCACGTGCATCCATAAGCTGACAAGAAACATTCCTTTCGAACCTTCTACAGACGTGGATTCATAAATGAAAGAAATAAAGTAAAATAAAACAATAGCCAGGTTTCGAAAACGGGAAGCAAAATTGAGAGGCCCGACCGCTGAGCTTATCGCGCGCTAAGAGGCATCTAAATTACGTCGAAAACTTGGACGTTATTTTCTCAGAAATGATTCTCTGGTAGCAGACTGCCAAGCGGAAGGTGACCATGAGGAAAAGGGAATAACAATCGAAGGGATAATGTCCTACGAGTCGGAGCATGGAATGTCAGAAGTTTGAACATAGTAGGAAAGCTGGAAATCTGAAAAAGGAGATGTTATTTAAGGCTCAATCTAGATACAGTGAGGGTCAGTGAAGTGAAATGGAAACAATGTAATTTCCTGTCAGAAGAATATAAGGTAATACCAACAGCAGCAGAAAATGGTATAACGGGAGTGGGATTCGTTATGAATAAGAATGTAGGGCAGAGAATGAGTTATTGTGAACTGTTCATGCCGACGTCGTAAGCTGGAGACAGAGAGATAGGAAAGTATGTGGGGGTATTGAACGGATAATTCAGTATTTAAAGGGATATGAAAATATAATAATCATGGACGACAGGAACACGGGTGTAGGGGAAGGAACAGAAGAAATGATTACGGGAGAATACGGGCTAGGCCGTAGGAATGAGATCGGCAAAAGACTGATGATTAAAAAAAATCGTCAAGGTAAACTTTAATAATGACATTGATTAGCACCAAACAGTGAGTATGTGATATGTGACCGGCAGGAATTGTCTTGCGACGATGATTCGAACGGAAGGAGCATCTTAGAACCGTCCTTGTGGCTGCTTTCGTAACTGTGCAGTCGAGCTACCAGGAATTGTTCAAAATTAAGTTAGTTGCTGGCAGAATGTAATTACGATGTTCGTGTGATTACCTCTAAATTCAGGAAGATGGGCTTGTCTCGTGTCCATACAGAAAGAATGCTTCTACAAACCTCAATAATGCTAATTCCGATGCACCAATTAGCTCGTGTGTCACGCACGACATGGCGCTAAGTTAGGGTGGCAAAAATTTCGCGGCTCACATTTCGCTTGTAGCTAACGACTAGGTGCTTCTTACAAGGGAACCTCCCCATCGCACCCCCCTCAGATTTAGTTATAAGTTGGCACAGTGGATAGGCCTTGAAAAACTGAACACGGATCAATCGAGAAAACAGGAAGAAGTTGTGTGAAACTATGAAAAAAAAAGCAAAATATACAAATCGGTTGACCTATGACCTTGCCATCAAATGTTTTCGGTTCCCATTGGTGAGGCACGTCCTTTCGTCTACTAATCGCACGGTTTTCCGGTGCGGTCGCAAAACACAGACACAGACCATGTGCAGGATAGGCAACATCAAGGACACTCTGAGCTCAGGAGTGCCGTGGTCCCGTGGTTAGCGTGAGCACCTGCGGAACGAGAGGTCTTTGGTTCAAGTCTTCCCTCGAATGAAAAGTTTAATTTTTTGTTTTCAGACAATTATCAAAGTTCAGGCACTCACACATAATCAACTTCGCTCTCCAAAATTCCAGGACATGTTCAGCTTTGCTTGGACACATGCAGGATTTGACGGTCTACACACAAAAATTTTAAACCGTTAAAAACATATGTTTTTGACAGAGCACAGGGAAAACTGTGCGACTGTGAAACTGTTGCAATTATTTGTTGCAGTTTATGTGACAAACTCTTATGTTTTCATCACTTTTTTGGGAGTGATTATCACATCCACAAGAAAACCTAAATCGGTAATTTTACCAATTCGCCAAGTGTACAAGTTAGGTGGGTCGACAACATATTCCTGTCATGTGGAGCACATGCCGTCACCAGTGTCGTATAGAATATATCAGACGTGTTTTCCTGTGGAGGAATCGGTTGACCTATGACCTTGCCATCAAATGTTTTCGGTTCCCATTGGTGAGGCACGTCCTTTCGTCTACTAATCGCACGGTTTTCCGGTGCGGTCGCAAAACACAGACACTAAACTTATTACAGTGAACAGAGACGTCAATGAATGAACGGACAGATCATAACTTTGCGAAAATAAAGAAATTAAAATTTTCACTTGAGGGAAGGCTTGAACCAAAGACCTCTAGTTCCGCAGGTGCTCACGCTAACCACGGCACCACGGCACTCCTAATTTCACAATCTCCTTGATGTTGCCTATCCTACGCATGGACTACTCAGTTTGTATATTTTGCTTTTTTTTTTCATAGTTCCACACAACTTCTTCCTGTTTTCTCGATTGATCTGTGTTCAGTTTTTCAAGGCCTATAACTAAATCTGAGGGGGGTGCGATGGGGAGGTTCCCTTGTTAGGAATATACTTCTCATATTGCAAGAAAGATAACGTATAGGCGTCACAAAGCCAATAGATGTTGCAAGGTAATATCAAAGCAATGACAACCTTACTTCTAAGGATCTCTCTCCGTCTGCCGCCACCAGCAGCTGTAATGGCAGTCAAAAACCTGAAAATGGTCTGAGGAAAGGGCCGAAACCGGTTGCTGACAAATAAAAAATCCGAAAACTAGATCGAGACTATTTTTATTTGATTTTTAGCATTTTATATCAATTGCTGAGTTACAGTTACATACTGCCGTCTAAAATTTTAAGAACAAAGGAGAGTTTTGCTTAATGTCAGCTTTCAGATATTCGAAGTATTTGTTCAAATGGCTCTGAGCACTATGGGACTTACCTTCTGAGGTCATCAGTCCCCTAGAACTTAGAACTACTTAAACCTAACTAACGTAAGGACATCACACACGCCCATGCCCGAGGCAGGATTCGAACCTGCGACTGTAGCAGTCGCGCGGTTCCAGACTGTAGCGCCTACAACAGCTCGGCCACCCCGGACGGCTATTCGAAGTATTGTATTAGCCTTTAATGTAGCGGATGTCCGTAGATATACCAGTGGATACCAGTGTCGGTACAGGTTTTATCTGCAACGTAACTGTTACGGGAGACATGTGCCGGTATAAGGACCCAAGTTTTCCGGGAAACAAAAGCGATATCTCGTGTCGTTTCCATTACAAATGCTAAAGAAATAACTGGTAAGTACTAGATAATTGTTTTGAACAATGCCAGGATGAAAAAAAGCTCCATAAAGAGCCGAGGTTGAAAAAAAGCATCCTTCATTCGAACCATGCTCCGTCTACTATGATGCCTTTTTGGCAATCGGAAACGCGCATCTGAAGTACCTTTGTAGAAATATCCTTCCAGTTACCTAGTTTTGGGCCCTCTGACTTACAGCTAATCCTGCAGCGAAAGAAATTTCTTACTGGAAGATGGTTTCAGTTCAGTGGAACGGTTACAGCCGCCAGGCGTGGATATTTTGTATACCTTTTAGACGAACAACGGGAATTAAAAAAGTTTTGGTAATCGCAATGGTGAAAGGACGGTTGGGAACCACTGTCCTACACAGATGTAGCCCTGGAACGGCATGTATGAGGCGGCCAAGTAAACGAAGGCGACGTTGATCGCTGTAGGTAGTACTGGAGAGCGGGTGAGGCGCCCTTGGCTCCGGTGCTGTGGCCGTCGGGGCGGGCTGGTTCGCCCACGGCGAGGGGACAGCCGCGGCCTTACGTAAGCGCCGTGATCTTTAAAGCGCTGCGCATGCGCCACTCGCCAGAAGATTCACTCGTGGCGAAAGCAGTGAAACGAAACCTGTAGCTAACTCAACACTATTTTCCCGAAGCCTTCAGTGCAGGTACTTGCAATACTTTGTCAATAAACTATTACCGACGGAGTACAAGTGCCTTTATTAGATCAGTGCTCAAACACACAACAATTCTGCTGTTCACATGGGCAATAGAGCGTAAACGCCTGAAGACGAAATAACACTTTGCGGAATCGGTTGCTTCAGTAAAGATATTTCAGTTTGTGGCGGGGATGTCTTATTGGCTGCATATTCCAGTGGATTCTTCGGTTGCTGCTTGCTGCAACTATTTCACATGTCAGAATAAAAAAGAACTGTGAATAGCCTGTTCCTTTTATTCGAAGCTTCTGATATTGGTAAATACACAATTACGAATAACATAAGTTGGAACGATTACATACACTACTGGCCATTAAAATTGCTACACCACGAAAATGACTTACTCCAGACGCGAAATTTTACCGACAGGAAGAACATGCTTTGATATGCAAGTGATTCAGAGCATTCACACAAGGTTGCCACCGGTGGCGACACCTACAACGTGCTGACATGAGGAAAGTTTCCAACCGATTTCTCATACACAAACAGCAGTTGACCGGCGTTGCCTGCTGAAACGTTGTTGTGATGCCTCGTCTAAGGAGGAGAAATGCGTACCATCACGTTTCCGACTTTGATAAAGGTCGGATTGTAGCCTATCGCGATTGCGGTTTATCGTATCGCGACATTGGTGCTCGCGTTGGTCGAGATCCAATGACTGTTGGCAGAATATGGAATCGGTGGGTTCAGGAGGGTAATACGGAACGTCGTGCTGGATCCCAACGGCCTCGTATCACTAGCAGTCGAGATGACAGGCATCTTATCCGCATAGCTGTAATGGGTCGGGCAGCCGCGTCTCGATCCCGGAGTCAACAGATGGGGACGTTTGCAAGACAACAACCATCTGCATGAACAGTTTGACGACGTTTGCAGCAGCATGGACTATCAGCTCGGAGACCCTGGCTGCGGTTACCCTTGACGCTGCATCACAGACTGGAGCGCCTGCGATGCTGTACTCAACGACGAACCTGGGTGCACGAATGGCAGAACTTCATTTTTTCGGATGAATCCAGGTTCTGTTTACAGCATCATGATGGTCGTATCCGTGTTTGGCGACATCGCGCTGAACTCACATTGGAAGCTTACATTCGTTATCGCCATACTGGCGTTATCAGCTGGCGTGATGGTATGGGGTGCCATTGGTTACACGTCTCGGTCACTTCTTGTTCGCAATGACGGCACTTGGAACGGTGGACGTTACGTTTCAGATGTGTTACGACCCGTGGCTCTACCCTTCATTCGATCCCTGTGAAACCCTACATTTCAACAGGATAATGCACGACCGCATGTTGCAGGTCCTCTACGGGCCTTTCTGGATACAGAAAATGTTCGACTCCTGCCCTGGCCAGCACATTCTCCAGATCTCTCACCAACTGAAAACGTCTGGTCAATGGTGGCCGAGCAACTGGCTCGCCACAATACTCCAGTCACTACTCTTGATGAACTGTGGTATCATGTTGAAGCTGCATGGGCAGCTGTACCTGTAAAAGACATCCAAGCTCTGTTTGACTCAATGGCCAGGTGTATCAAGGCCGTTATTACAGCCAGAGGTGGTTGTTCTGGGTACTGATTTCTCAGGATCTATGCGCCCAAATTCCGCGAAAATGTCATCGCATGTCAGTTCTAGTATAATATATTTCTCCAATGAATACCCGTTTATCAACTGCATTTCTTTACCTGGAAGAAGTAAAGCTGTGAGGCCAGGGGGTGAGTCGTGCTTGGGTAGCTCAGTTGGTAGAGCACTTGTCCGCGAAAGGCAAAGGTCCCGAGTTCTTGTCTCGGCCCAGCACACAGTTTTAATCTGCCAGGAAGTTTCCTATAAGCGCACACTCCGCTGCAGAGTAGAAATCTCAATCTGCATTTCTTCTAGGTGTAGCAATTTTAATGGCCAATAGTGTAGATAATGTTGTGGGGGAAAGCAAACTAAACACTGAGACCTATTGGTAGAATACTTTGAAAATATTTTATTGGAGCCGACCTACCTAGGGAGAAACGATCGTCATAATAAAATGAAAAAGATCACACCTCGCATGGACTTAGGTGATCGTTCTCCCCGCGCGCTGTTCGAGAGTGGAACAGTAGAGATAGCTTGAAATTGGTTCGATGAACCCTCTGCCTGGCACTTAATTTTGAATTGCAGGCTAGTACTGTTGCTGCAGATGTCGGTGGTAAGCATCTGTCATTAACCCTCACTTGATTTTCAATGATCAAGACAAAATTAACAGTTCCCCTCCCCTCAGTTCAACTTCATCTACGTCCTGATTCACTTCTGTACGCTGTAGTATATTGCCTGATAAAAAAAAAAGTGAAGCACCCAGTAAACATGGTCTGATGTCATTGTAACTTCGTACACGTACGCACCATCGATGGTTACCGGTATGTAAGTGATTAGAATTGCAATTCTCTGTGACGGATATAACGGCCGGCGGAGGTTGTTCGTGTTTAGTGCTGTTACCAGGCCTCTTAGGGTCTGTAAGGAGCGTGGACGGCGATAGGTGTTGAGTGCTCACTCTGAAGGACACGGAGATGCCGCGTACTCATGTCAGACGGCGTTATCAGTACCTGACACTTTCAAAGAGAGGCTCGTAGTTGGTCTGCACTTGGCAAATTGGTCTAGGAGTGCAGTATCCAGCTCTGTGTGGCATTTGCACGTGACGGGCCCGATATTGGACTGCGTGGAAACGTGTCAGAAGGCGCTTTTGTCGTCGTCGTCATCGTGGTGGTTCTGTTCGATCACGTCTGATCTGATCACCGTTTGCTGCACCAAGCACGTCGTAGCCCCTATATTTCTGCGTTTGTGATCCGAGAACAAATAATGGACTCCGTGAACAATCTGTGTCATCCAGCACCACTAGTCTGACACTAGCAGCAGTCGGACCAAGGAATTACTGTCCCGTACGTAACTGCCGTTAACATCACAACAAAAACGGCTGCGCTTGGGGCACGGCCGTAACCGGGAAGGTTTGACTGTCCACGAATGGCATCGCATTGTATCGAGCGACGAATCGCGGTTCTGCACCAACCCTGATGACCATCGTCATCAAGTGTGGCGGCAGCCTTCCGGTGTATTGGAGAACCGCAGTGGGTTTACTCCTAGCGTCATCTTGCTCAGCGCAGTTGGGTCTGACTTCAGGTCACGAGCTTGTAGTGATTGAAGGAACTCTGACCGCACATCGGAGCGTCACGGACATCCTGCGTTTCTAGTGTTAGCTCGTGCAACAGTATCGTGATTCTATTTTTCAATGGAACAATGCTCCTCCAGATACGGCACGTGTGTCTATGAACTGTCCGCTTAATTTTGAGGTACTCACAAGGCCAGCAAGATCACAGATCTGTCCTCTGTCCAAAACGTGTGGGACTAGCTCGGGCCTCATTTCCTTCCCAGTGACAGTATCCAAGATATTAAGAACCATGTACAACAGCTGTGGCCCACATTGCCTCAGGAGAGGCTACAACAGTCTTATGACATTCTTCCCGACCGAATCAGTGCACGTATCTAGTCCAGCAGTGCACGCATCTAGGCGAGAGCGGTAGCAACGTCACACTGATGTGGGCTCATATTGTACAGTTCTTTCCAGATTTGACTCGGTTCTGTAATCACTGAAATAACATCACATAACCTCCCACCTCGTGAAGTTTCGTTTCGTTTGCTTCTCCCCTTCTAGGTGCTTAATTTTTTTGTTAGACTGTGATATTCTTGTCTATTAATTCACTCATCGTAGTTATCCACTTTGTTTTGGTTCTATTTTAATTTCATGCTTCAAAGTGTTATACATGACTAAATATTCGACTGCCTCGCCAAATGTGTCTGTTCTAGCCATGCATCTGTACATAGTGAATCATTGTAAATTGCATAAGAGAGGGTACTTTTAACTATACCGTATATCGAGGTTTCGCCTCGGTCCATAAGTGAATGGAGCAGCGGAAAAGTGTGCATCTTCTTGTGAGACTGATTTTATCTTCGTGATCAGTGATTGCTTGTTGGTGGCCCTGTAAGCCGAAGACTGGTGAAGGAAATAGTGAAAACAGTAAAACAGTTACAGTTCGTGTTTTCCCCTTTCATAATCCTTAAACACAAGTTGACTGCTTGGAATGTGATGACTACGGACAAGTACGTTATTAGCACCCGCTGCTGGTTCTTATGGCCAACTGAGGCTATAACACAGAGGAGATTCCTTGCTAGTAATATAACGAAGTACATTAAAAGAAGACGTTGAGATTTGTGAGGAAATGAAATTGTCTGACTGATGGGGGCTCTAATCAGGATCCCTGCTGCCTCTCGGATCGACGCAAAGTTCCAGTTGGCGCTCGTTTCAGCCCATGCCCTGTCATACCCAGCGATGCCCCCCTTTCTCTTCTCCTCCCTCTCTCTCTCTCTCTCTCTCTCTCTCTCTCTCACACACACACACACACACACACACACACACACACATACACATACACATACACACACAGAGAGAGAGAGAGAGAGAGAGAGAGAGAGAGAGAGAGAGAGAGAGTTAATTGAATAAAATGAGAAATTTCTTCAGATGTGGCTTATCTGGAGAAGCTAAAGCGAAAGGTAAAATTGTCACAACCAGAAGGTCAGCTTGAGCACCACACTGCTATACTTGGTGCGGTGCTATGACAGGTGGTATGCCGTTGCCTTCCTCCGACGTCTGAACTGACATACGCAATCAGGTACTGGGGGGACCACAGTTTAATGTGGACTCGTAAAGAGTGAAATTCTAACGCTACACACATACTCGGCGCGTATTCACTTAAAACTCGGGACACCTTTCGTAGGGGAGACCTCTTGTCAGCTTGTAAAATACGTGATTATCGTACGGAGTTTTCACAGGCTGCGCCCTTGGTGCTGTCCCAATCTGTAACACCACCTCTTTCCAAAAAGGACTGTCGCCTTCGAGACTTCTTTCAGACATGAATGTGTTTTATTGCCTGTTAGTGCACCTATATGTAGATAAGACTAAAAGCTACTCCCAAGATGACCGATGAATCGGACATTAATTCGACGCATGATCCGACTCGGACTCCACCCTTCTTCTCAGTCGCTGTAGCCTTATGCGTTACGCTACTCGAGTTTGATTTTCCGTTTATTTGTAGGCGAGAGTGCCCTCGCAAACTACAAATCCGTTAAACGACTATGGACTCGCTGTGGAAGCTATATACGTGAAACCGCTGCATTCCCCCATCCTACGGCATGCTTCTCAAAGACCGGTCGGAGCGAGGGCTTGAGCAGGATGAAGTCGAGATGTCCTGATACAGTTGATGTTGGGGTCAGCAGCGAGTTGACATGCTTGAACCTAACCCACCTCCCCAACTGTTTCTGTACCTGCTGGCATCACGTTAACCTAGTGCCCAATGTGATGTCGAGGTAACGCACACTTCTGCTAAATTATACTGGGTTTTCAACTGCCATGGCTGCGTCTTTAGCGGCCTTTTATAAGCAGTAGCCGTCTTCCAGTTGGTCGACCTACGTCGTTTTGACGTCATTGTACCAGAGATCAAGTCTACGTCTATCCTTCTCACACTGAGCTACGACCCTGTCCTTGAAGGTAGCGCTATTAGTTTGACGTTGAACTGTTTTAACAGTCTTCAGGGATAGCGCCAGCACCCACATAATATTTATTAAAACCACTCCTTCGTATTAAGCTATATTGTATTTACACAACAGCTCTCTTTTCAAGTGCCTGTACGAACAGAAGTATGTTTTCTTTTAATAATTGTACTGCTGGGATAGTACGAGGGTAATCCCAAAAGTAAGGTCTCCTATTTTTTTTATAAGTACATAGACCTGTTTATTTCTATAATGGTTTACATCAGTTTACAGCTTGAACATTTAGCTATTTTTCGACATAATCACCATTTCTGTCGATGCATTTTTGTAGACGCTGTGGCAGTTTTTGTATGCCCATGTCATACCAGCTCGCCACCATGCTTTTCAAGAAGATATGAACCTCTTCGTTCCCTTCGTCGTCGGAGCCGAATCGCTGGGACCACAATTAACGCTGACAGGTACTGTGAGGCTGAAAAAACTCAAACGGGCAATTCAGAACCGGAGAAGAGGAATGTTGAGCAACGGCGTACAAAAAATGGTTCAAATAGCTCTGAGCACTATGGGAATTAACATCTGTGGTCATCAGTCCCCTAGAACTCAGAACTACTTAAACCTAACTAACCTAAAGGACATCACACAACACCCAGTCATCACGAGGCAGAGAAAATCCCTGACCCCGCCGCAGGAAGAGGTTAACGGGTGTTGTACAATACAGACTGAAATCGCTACACACAATTTAAATTCGACGATAGTGGTGGCCGGAGAAGACATTTCTATTCCGTTTTCATACTTGCTATCTTGAACGTACGTGGCCATGAATGGAGAAATCATCATCTTCCCGACTATGATACCTCGCAAGGAACAAAACCTATGTCTTGGATGAAGAACGGCACCTAAAATTAATTTATGGGTTCTATCAGTTAACTTTCCTTTCAAGACTCACTGAAAAGCGCGCTCAAGCTATTGAACACAATATACTCTTAAGGGTCATCCAGAACTGTTGCTAAAATTTTCCATTATGAATAAATCCGCTCCAGTTGCACTTGACGAATCCTTATTTTCCATAAAATCGTACACCCGACTCGGGTTTCGGTATGTAAATCCCATCTCCAGGAGCTACAAAAAAACAAGAGGGACATTATGTATAATTAATCAACATTAAAAGGGTCCATACAAATGCGAACAGCAGGTCATATCTGTATTGCGTACGAAAAATTTATGATGCAGCGTTGAGATCCCATGCGGGTGACGCAAAAAACGGTTATCACTTACCACTTTCGGGCTGATATGCCGCGGTCCATACATAAAACTCTCCCCTTTTTTATGTATGGACCACGGCATCTCATCCCGGAAGTGTTAAGTGATGACAACACCTGTCGTGAAAGCCTTCATTCTATGATCAAGAAAAGGTTCTGTGAGTCAACCAGAACCGCACCCAATAAATGCCGTAGAACGCAAATTTGGGAACCTTAAAAGTAGCGCACTGTCTAAGTGGCCAGCCCGCCACTTTTCACGGACGGCGAACAGGATCTATCAACAGATCCCTGTGCGAACGAAAATGAGATCCCTCAGTACGTATGTCATAGACTGCCCGCCGCCGGAACTAATACCAAGGGCGGAAGGGACAGGCCCAAGAAATCATAGCTAACAACACGGCCACACCCCACGGTTTCTCCCAAACGCCACTCGCTAGCTATAGCGTTAAAACCGTATTACTGTATGAACGGCATTAACTGAGCTAGGCCAGGTACAAACCAAAGAATAATTGAAAAGTACACTCCTGAAAATTGAAATAAGAACACCGTGAATTCATTGTCCCAGGAAGGGGAAACTTTATTGACACATTCCTGGGGTCAGATACATCACATTATCACACTGACAGAACCACAGGCACATAGACACAGGCAACAGAGCATGCACAATGTCGGCACTAGTACAGTGTATATCCACCTTTCGCAGCAATGCAGGTTGCTATTCTCCCATGGAGACGATCGTAGACATGCTGGATGTAGTCCTGTGGAACGGCTTGCCATGCCATTTCCACCTGGCGCCTCAGTTGGACCAGCGTTCGTGCTGGACGTGCAGACCGCGTGAGACGACGCTTCATCCAGTCCCAAACATGCTCAATGGGGGACAGATCCGGAGATCTTGCTGGCCAGGGTAGTTGACTTACACCTTCTAGAGCACGTTGGGTGGCACGGGATACATGCGGACGTGCATTGTCCTGTTGGAACAGCAAGTTCCCTTGCCGGTCTAGGAATGGTAGAACGATGGGTTCGATGACGGTTTGGATGTACCGTGTACTATTCAGTGTCCCCTCGACGATCACCAGTGGTGTACGGCCAGTGTAGGAGATCGCTCCCCACACCATGATGCCGGGTGTTGGCCCTGTGTGCCTCGGTCGTATGCAGTCCTGATTGTGGCGCTCACCTGCACGGCGCCAAACACGCATACGACCATCATTGGCACCGAGGCAGAAGCGACTCTCATCGCTGAAGACGACACGTCTCCATTCGTCCCTCCATTCACGCCTGTCGCGACACCACTGGAGGCGGGCTGCACGATGTTGGGGCGTGAGCGGAAGACGGCCTAACGGTGTGCGGGACCGTAGCCCAGCTTCATGGAGACGGTTGCGAATGGTCCTCGCCGATACCCCAGGAGCAACAGTGTCCCTAATTTGCTGGGAAGTGGCAGTGCGGTCCCCTACGGCACTGCGTAGGATCCTACGGTCTTGGCGTGCATCCGTGCGTCGCTGCGGTCCGGTCCCAGGTCGACGGGCACGTGCACCTTCTGCCGACCACTGGCGACAACATCGATGTACTGTGGAGACCTCACGCCCCACGTGTTGAGCAATTCGGCGGTACGTCCACCCGGCCTCCCGCATGCCCACTATACGCCCTCGCTCAAAGTCCGTCAACTGCACATACGGTTCACGTCCACGCTGTCGCGGCATGCTACCAGTGTTAAAGACTGCGATGGAGCTCCGTATGCCACGGCAAACTGGCTGACACTGACGGCGGCGGTGCACAAATGCTGCGCAGCTAGCGCATTCGACGGCCAACACCGCGGTTCCTGGTGTGTCCGCTGTGCCGTGCGTGTGATCATTGCTTGTACAGCCCTCTCGCAGTGTCCGGAGCAAGTATGGTGGGTCTGACACACCGGTGTCAATGTGTTCTTTTTTCCATTTCCAGGAGTGTATGCAGTGTGTGTATAATACAGTTGTCAAGAAATAAAAATGTATAATGATATTGTTAAGAAATAAAAATAATAAAACCATAGTATGCAATATTAAAGACGCCAAACTGACATACCTACAAATTAAACATAATTGTGAAGAACTTCCATTATATTCACAGATGAAAGAAGAGTTTAGTTCTTACTGTTTTATCGGCGTTGTCCAGACGTCGTCTGTGAGATCTGCCATGACGGAAGACCTGAATCTACACAAGCAGACCGCAACCCACTGCACAGTGTAAGACAATGGGTACATCGTATCATTATGTCGATTTTATTTCGTACTCCATTCGCGTATTGAACGAGGGAAAAATTGGCTGTGTCCAAGTCTCTTTACGTGCCCTAATCTCTCTTGTCTTGTTGTCGTAATCCCCACGCGTGATACACGATTGTGGTGGCGTTGTAATCGCACACTCTTCTTAGAGAACAGATTCACTAAATTTACCCAGCAGCGTTTCGCGAGAACTACGTCTTCTTTATGCCAACGGTTCCCGTTTAAGTACCGTAAGCATTTCTGTTACTCTTTCGTGTGGGCTATATCGATCCTAGGAGTGATTTTCCATTTCGATCGATGACTGTTTTCATTCCTATTTGGTCAGAACTTCAGGCACTGGGACGACAAAATTGGTAGCACTAGCGGCTTGCAAGCGATTTACTTACAGATATACTACATTTTCCATTCGATTTCCAAAATACTGATTTTACGTTATCGTCCCATTTCGCGTTGCTTCTGAGCATTAAATCTCAGTGCTCGCTGGAAGTGATGTGCCCAACATTTTCACCAGTAACATAGTGATCAGGTAGTATCGGGTTCGTTCTTTTTATTACAGGCTTTGTCTGGCATTTATCCACAGAAAAGAGTGCTGCCATTCGTTATACCAAATTGAAATGGTGTCCAAGTCTTTTCAGATATCCATTAGGACAGATACATATCTGTACAGAACGACATCGAAACGGTTTCATTGACGACGTCACTTTGTCTAAATCATCTTAGGATAATCAAGGGTGAGTCAGAAATAACGCCCTTTTCAGTTAATGTGACTGCTGGTGTGTGCCCAAGTAGTCGGTGACCCGCTAAGTAGCATTGTAAGGAAGTCGGAAATTCAGGTATGATGGAGAAAATATAAAAATGCAGTAAATGAAGCAGGCAAAAAGGAATACAAACGTCTCAAAAATGAAATCGACAGGAAGTGCAAAATGGCTAAGCAGGGATGGCTAGAGGACAAATGTAAGGATGTAGAGGCTTGTCTCACTAGGGGTAAGATAGATACTGCCTACAGGAAAATTAAAGAGACCTTTGGAGAGAAGAGAACCACTTGTATGAATATCAAGAGCTCAGATGGCAACCCAGTTCTAAGCAAAGAAGGGAAAGCAGAAAGGTGGAAGGAGTATATAGAGGGTTTATACAAGGGCGATGTACTTGAGGACAATATTATGGAAATGGAAGAGGATGTAGATGAAGATGAAATGGGAGATAAGATACTGCGTGAAGAGTTTGACAGAGCACTGAAAGACCTGAGTCGAAACAAGGCCCCGGGAGTAGACAACATTCCATTAGAACTACTGATGGCCTCGGGAGAGCCAGTCATGACAAAACTCTACCATCTGGTCAGCACGATGTATGAGACAGGCGAAATACCCTCAGACTTTAAGAAGAATATAATAATTCCAATCCCAAAGAAAGCAGGTGTTGACAGATGTGAAAGTTACCGAACTATCAGTTTAATAAGTCACAGCTGCAAAATACTAACGCGAATTCTTTACAGACGAATGGAAAAACTGGTAGAAGCCGACCTCGGGGAAGATCAGTTTGGATTCCGTAGAAATGTTGGAACACGTGAGGCAATACTGACCTTACGACTTATCTTGGAAGAAAGATTAAGAAAAGGCAAACCTACGTTTCTAGCATTTGTAGACTTAGAGAAAGCTTTTGACAATGTTGACTGGAATACTCTCTTTCAAATTCTGAAGGTGGCGGGGGTAAAATACAGGGAGCGAAAGGCTATTTACAATTTGTACAGAAACCAGATGGCAGTTATAAGAATCGAGGGGCATGAAAGGGAAGCAGTGGTTGGGAAAGGAGTGAGACAGGGTTGTAGCCTCTCCCCGATGTTATTCAATCTGTATATTGAGCAAGCAGTAAAGGAAACAAAAGAAAAATTCGGAGTAGGTATTAAAATTCATGGAGAAGAAGTAAAAACTTTGAGGTTCGCCGATGACATTGTAATTCTGTCAGAGACAGCAAAGGACTTGGAAGAGCAGTTGAACGGAATGGACAGTGTCTTGAAAGGAGGATATAAGATGAACATCAACAAAAGCAAAACGAGGATAATGGAATGTAGTCGAATTAAGTCGGGTGATGCTGAGGGAATTAGATTAGGAAATGAGACACTTAAAGTAGTAAAGGAGTTTTGCTATTTAGGGAGTAAAATAACCGATGATGGTCGAAGTAGAGAGGATATAAAATGTAGACTGGCAATGGCAAGGAAAGCGTTTCTCAAGAAGAGAAATTTGTTAACATCGAATATAGATTTAGGTGTCAGGAAGTCGTTTCTGAAAGTATTTGTATGGAGTGTAGCCATGTATGGAAGTGAGACATGGACGATAACTAGTTTGGACAAGAAGAGAATAGAAGCTTTCGAAATGTGGTGCTACAGAAGAATGCTGAAGATAAGGTGGGTAGATCACGTAACTAATGAGGAGGTGTTGAATAGGATTGGGGAGAAGAGAGGTTTGTGGCACAACTTGACTAGAAGAAGGGATCGGTTGGTAGGACATGTTCTGAGGCATCAAGGGATCACCAATTTAGTATTGGAGGGCAGCGTGGAGGGTAAAAATCGTAGAGGGAGACCAAGAGATCAATACACTAAGCAGATTCAGAAGGATGTAGGTTGCAGTAGGTACTGGGAGATGAAGAAGCTTGCACAGGATAGAGTAGCATGGAGAGCTGCATCAAACCAGTCTCAGGACTGAAGACCACAACAACAACGGAGAACTTGTGCGAGACCACGGTTATATGACAGAGCTTTACGATGGGACGAAGCCAATAGTAGCGGCCCAACGAGCTTTCCGCGGGTTAAACCTTCACCGTCCAATCACGTGCCATCAACAGGACGGTGAACTGCACACACCGCCCGTCTGTCGGTGGATGAACTGCGTAAACGGTTTGCTGGATGTCTCATCTCCCGATCTGGTGACGAGGCTTGGCCGTCAAGTTCACCCGATCTGACCACTCTGGATTTCTCCTTCTGGGGGTATCTTACACACAGGGTGTTGGAAAGTCGCCCTGCAAACCTCCAGGCACTGGAGGCCAACATCCCAGGCGCTGGAGGCCCACATCCCTACAGAAGTCGCCGGTATTCGTGTTGCTGTGCTGGAAAACACTGCGTGGCAGCTTCATAGCTCGTCTGCTTGATTGCTACAGTGAGAGTGTGCTCATCTGAGGATGTGATCTTTAAGAAGTGAGTGCTATATACAGCATGAAAATCCAGAGTCTCACTAACACGTCTGCATTTGTAAATCACAAATGCCTCTCTTAGTAAGGTTATTGTTAACAGTTGAAAAGGGGCGTTCTTTTTGGCTCACTCTGTGTAAGTCTTCGTCTGTTTTAATCAGATGTGAATATGGTCATTATCGACCGAAATCGATTGGAGGATGACAATTTTTATGGTCCTAGACTGGAGTTAAAGAAACAAATTGAGTCATATGGAGCTGGCGATCTTCCTATCTGACCAACTGCCCGTGTATACTGAACACAACTGCGATTCTCAGAGTGTGCTGGTGGCTCAGAGTACTTCCGCGATGGCTTGCTACACGGAGAAAATAAAATATGTAATTGCGGTGGAGGTGAGTCAGCAGCAATTTGCGGACATGTGTTTTTTTTTTTCCCCCAACCGGCGCACGTAACAAGCGTCTTCCTTTGTGAGGCGCTGTTTCAGAAGCTACGGCTCTTGGTGCTGGCGGAGTGAGCCGTCTCTCCTTTGAGCTGGCTGCAGCTGCCGTTAGCGTGCATCTAATCTCATTACATTACCCGGGCGGCGCTTGGCGGTTAATGCGGTAATCGGGACGCTTGATTTAAGGTGAACGCGACCGCCCCTCCGTGTCTATTGATTCCGAAGGCAATTTGGCCACAGCTGCGACCGCACAGCTACAGCAGCACTCACTGTTGGCTTGGAGCTCTTTACAGCTCTTACAAAACTATACATCCGATGCCGGGGGGGGGGGGGGTTATAATTAAAGTGCAGCTACTCACAGATATCCAGTGTGGGCTGTGTAATTATCGTATGGCAACGAAAATTGATAGATTTGCTAATGCTTTAATGCGGAACTGATTTACACTGGAAAAAAATTAGTTCTAATTTTGGCCACCAGGTGCAAGTCTGGCGCTGTGAATGCAAGAAACATGTATAGAGACGTTTCCATATGTAATGTATTAGGATCGGGATGTGGGCAGTAAACGTCGAACAAGTGAGAAAGACATAGTGATGATATTATTATTACCAATTGCCGCTTACACATTCGTTCAATATGAGTACTGGAGGCGTCGACGAGATGCTGTACGGCGCCAGATTTGCACCTGGTGGCCTAAATTGGAACTAATTTTTTTCCCAGCGTAAACTGGCTTCTTTGTGAGTAGCTGCACTTAAATTATAAAAACCTGGTATGTATGAACGAACTACAGTATGTATGAACGAACTACAGTATGTATGTACGAACTACAGTAATAGAGTTAATGTATGTGAAAGCGCTATGCAGAAATAACGACCATATTTGAATGGCATACTGACTGATAGTGAAGCCATATGCTGTAGGTGGATTAGGCACAGCGTATGGAGCGTGAAAACCTTTCACTCATAAAGATTGATTCACAATTGATGGAATGGATAGGAAGGTCAAAACATTCTACATTGCTCTGATGTAATTCCATTTTCGTAGCGGCATACTGAGTCTCGTCTTTATCTTCGATAAGGATAAAAGCTGAGGTAATGAATTAAAATTTGTGCCAAGGCCAAGATTTGAACCCAGGTCCCCAGCATACTAGGCACATGTGCTATCCACTACACTGCCCTGGCAGTGTGGCTAACGCACTTATATGGAATACCCTTACGCTACCTAACACAGACTTCAATTCACGCCTCAGCCCATCTTGATTTTCGTCTTCTAAAATTGCCAGTATTGACGACGATCTCCGATATCGGAATAGCACCCTAGCTCTGTACGTAATGGCGAAATCCTGCCTGTACCTGCGGCGGAAACTATCTAATGATGTGGCGTTATTACGTTTTCCTGGAGAACCTACCCAATACTGACGATTTGAGGAGGAGAAAATGAAGATGGGCTGAGATGTGAATTTTGAAGTCTGTGTTAGGGAGGGCATTGGACTACGGTATTCTGTGCATCTGTGGTAGCCTTAGTGCCACGGTGGTGTGGTGGATAGTACATCTGTCTAGTAAGCAAGAGACCTGGACTCAAGTCCCGCGCGTGGCACAAAGTTTAATTCATTTCTTCAAGCTTTATCCTTGTCGAAGATTCCACATTGCATTTCAAATGTTAGCATTCACGCCGACCATCGGCGGCACGACACGGAACGGGTTGTCAAAAATAAAGGTGTCAGGAAGTTTTGATGCTGACGTTGGTAGGTGGGAGGGAGGAAGGCGGCGTCATCGTCCGAAGCATAACCTTTTTTTCGCCTCGCTCACTTATGCTGTAGTTGGGAGGTTTCGTGATTTTGCGTTTTCTTAGTCTTTATACAGTGTTATTAGGTTGCTTTGTTTATGTGACGCAATGGAAATGTTGCAGGACTACTTGGATACTTTTCCCTTTGAGTGTTATTCCACAAGTCAGACCAGATCTTTGAAAGTAATACACGTTTTAGGTTTTGTAATAGCTTCTCCTTATTATTATTTTCGCTACGCCGTCTGGGATGGGTCAAGTTTTGGCAATTTTATTTCATTTAACTTTGCGGCCGGATGCCCCTCCTGTCGCCGCAGCCGTCAGTTACTAAGGGAGGGAACTCGCATCCGCCATCCGCCATCTGTCTCTGTGAACTGTGTAAACTTCGGTGTGTGTGTGTGTGTGTGTAAGAGAGAGAGAGAGAGAGAGAGAGAGAAAGAGAGAGAGATCGTTTTTTAAGTGTTTGTTTGTTGTATTTTCTGAGGCGGAAAGTAGGGATCAGTCCAGCATTTGCATAAACGAGCTTGGGAAACCGCGTAAAAACCACACCCAGGCTGGCCGGTGCGCCAGCCCACGGTCGTTAATCCGCCGCACGAATTAGATTCATATCTCGTTCACTTTAGTGTCTCGGAAATTACCGCTCTGCACGCCACGCCATACGAGCAGAGGTTTCACAGTAGCCTAACAGATAAAAAGCCTATACTGTGTACACATACTGAAGAAACTATTTTCATTAAGTAACTAGTCTTTATGAGTGAAAAAGTCAGCCCTGTTAAAGGAGAAAGCTATAGTTGTTATTGGCGATATTTGATGCTTAAGGGAAAAAAAAAACTGAGTGTAGACACACTGGTGGTGTGCAAAACTTACGGACGAAACTAACTTTCGCATGATGTGTCACTGCCAAGTAACATAGCTCAATGAAACTTTGACCATCATAGAAAGAAATGCTACAATCTCGTAAATTAAATTCTCGATGGAAAGCGCGTTGAGCTCGGTTGAGCTCCAATAAAAATATCAGAGTCTTATGCCCTTACAGCAGACTCAAGTCGCGCACTTGATCAACGTCTCATGGCTACTTCCACCTGGTTGCATGTGCGCGATCAAGTCCCCCCCCCCCCCCCCCCCCCATTCCCATGACCCTCCACCAGGACAGCCAGCAAATCCTCAGATCTTTCCGTTTGATTGTCTCACCCTGTTTATCCGACAGTAAATGCCTAATATAAATGCCTAATCCTGGAGATAAAAAACTGAAGTCATAATGGTAATACGATTCTTTACATTATCCCACCTTAGCATTCACCTGAAGACACTAAGTTAAGCCATGGGGAACTTTTATTAGAATGGCCAGGTAGGGATTTGAGGAAATCAGCTCCTCTTAAGAATTGACAAGGGGTCATGGATGGAATTAGACCGTCAATGTGTGCCCTATAATCACAACAGCGTTTCCTGATTTCGTATCGTAGGTGATCTTCATTATTTCGGGTCATGCCCACTCTCGTGGGGTGGCAGTTCCCATGGACGTAGTCGTATCGAATGAAATACTGTAGTTTCCATCGCTTGTATTATTTGGCCGGCAAAAGGAGGAGAAGTGATGGCGTACGTTTGTTGACCACCAACCATATTCTAGACCGAAGTGCTAGATTAAATTCCAAATCTGTCTGCAGGACCTCATGAAGTACGGGCGGTCACGATGATTCTCGTCCTTGGATCGGAACTTCAAGGTTGACGCTATTCGACAGGAATAGGCTATGTGCTGGTACCTTCTTCATCATTATGAAGAACAAAAGAGCAAGAAAACACTATATACACGTAAGCATTGCAGTCATCTAGAGGAGAGATTTAAATCCTGGCATGCAAGGCGCCAAGTGGTGTCAGTTAAAAAAAGCTAAACCAGTTTAAAGGATGTGCATTTTCAACTTCTCGCGGCATAATGAATAATCCATTACATTTCGGGCATGCGGCCGCGCAAATAAAATTTCCTCCACTGATATTTCGGCCGCGTATCGTCCGGCCATCCTCAGAGTGAGTCACAAGACTGACGACAAGATGCCAAGCGCGGCCTTATATGCTCCACCGCGGCGGTACTGCGCATGCGGGTCACAGATGCTGGTCGGCGGCAGACTACACTTGGGCCGCCTGTGGCGAAGGCGTACAGACATTCGATTCGCTTATCGATGTATGATCGGCGGCGGTGACACGATGACGGCTTCTCTGCAGTTTAATTACTCCAAGAGCTCGATTCCATGCTTTGTCCAAATTAAAACCATTATCTCTATTTATTAAATTGTTGGCTAGAGGTGGGTGTTAAAATCTTCACATCACTGTAATTCATGGAATGACCTGTATCAACAATGTTCGGCCACAGCTGACTTGTCTGGCTGTAATAAGCGTGTGTATCTTCGATGCTCCACACACCTCTCATGAACGGTGCGTGTTGTTTGACCTATGTATGACTGCTCACAATTTCCGCAATGAATCTGATACACACCCGCTTTACGAAGCTGTAAATCATCCTTCACAGAGCCGAGTAAAGCTGCGATCTTCGTGGGGGGCCGGAAGATCACCTTATCACAGTGTTTCTCAAGAATACGGCCTATCTTCGAAGAAAGAGCACCCACATAGGGCAAAAACGCACTGGATCTGAAGGAATTACTATCTTCTTCCCCATCACGTACCTGCTTTTTAGGTTTTGCATCGAATGCTCTACGAATTTGTTGCGGAGAATATCCATTCGATTTAAAACTGTTCTTGAGGTATGTGAGCTCTTCTTGCAAATGTTCCTTATCGGATATACAGTGCGCCCGATGCACTAAGGTCTTAAGGACACCTATGGTCTGTGAAGGGTGATGGCAGCTACTGGCATGAAAATACAGATTTGTGTGCGTTGGTTTCCGATATACGGATGTCCTAATGTGCCATCACTTTTACGGCCTTATTTGAACATTTGCTTCTATCATCTTATTTTCAGTGTAATGGTGAATTTTATGAGCAAATTGATGGTGCTGCCATGGGAAGCCCCCTCTCCCCTCTGGTAGCTAATTTATTCATGGAAGACTTCGAGGACAAGGCACTGGACTCAGCAAGTTCTAAACCAACGGTCTTCTGGAGGTACGTGGACGACACATTCGTGGTATGGCCCCATGATATGGATGAATTACATCGATTCCTTGAGCATTTGAATTCCATCCATGCTAGCATTAAATTTACTATCGAAATAGAAAAAGACGGCTGCCACCCCTTTTTGGATGTTGTCGTTCGCCGACCAGCATCTGTGACCCGCATGCGCAGTACCGCCGCGGTGGAGCATATAAGGCCGCGCTTGGCATCTTGTCGTCAGTCTTGTGACTCACTCTGAGGATAGCCGGACGATACGCGGCCGAAATATCAGTGGAGGAAGTTTTATTTGCGCGGCTGCATGCCGGAAATTTAATGGATCAGTTTTAAGGAGTCTTCAGTGGTGTTGCAGGCCACTTTATTTTTTCACGGATTACCGAATATTTCTTCACGCATTGACGAACAACGTAATGAGAATTTCTTGAGATATTATTAGCTTTCCTTTCTATTTCTGCCTGCTGTATAATTCCTATATTGGAAGCGATGTGTTGTCTGTTAATACCCACAGATGCACTGTACGAGTAACTGAAGCGGCACGACGAGTTGAAGGATAATATTTAGGAGATCGCCTCACTGACATCTTGTTGTCCACTGCCCTGTTGACACTACGGAACTTTTTTCGATGTTCATGTTTGCTCTTTTGTGGATACTGTATTCCTCTAGGGCACTCCTTTTTCCGAGTTTATTTCTGAGTTACTTGTATCGGTATTTTCATAGACTAGATGGATGTGTTTGTTTTAATATTTGTTCACAAACCGAACTTTTGAATAAATGGCTGTATCGGCGAGCCATTTTTGTGCGGAATCCCCCTTCCCCTCGTTTGGGGCACAGCACGCACGCTTATTCGTACCTAGTACGCGTTTTCTGTAATAAAATAAAAGAAAGGAAAACCAGAGAGAAAAACAGCGCGTGCGGCGTCCTCGCAGGCGAAACGTACATTTTTCACTCCGCTCGCGCGGAACCCGATTACAAAAGATTACCCGGCGGCGCGTAATTGAATTGCGCCGGTTTACAGTTTATTGGATCGCGTAATGCGCCGCACAATGAAACGCGGGGGCCTTTTGTCTGTCGCCTGGACGAGAGCTCCGCAGTTCCTGTCGGGGTGCGGGGTTTGCAGACAGAGTTCCGCGCTTTAGCGACGGACATTCGTGACTCGTGCATCGCATCGCCGAAGTCCGCTGCAACGTCCGCTGCCCGCTCGGATCCCGCTTGTGTCTCCAGGTAACGCTCCGACCCTTAATTACAGCACGTGCGCGTACATACCACCTCAGTTTGCGGTCCAATCCGTCCGGCCCCGACTGTAAATGAGACCATTGCAGGTTCTCTCTTGCCTCGCCCCGCTATCACACCTTTCTGTGCCTGCATCGCATTCTGCATCTACGTCGATACTCTGCAAATCACATTCAAGTGCCTGGCTGAGGGTTCATCGAACCACCTTTACAATTCTCTATTATTCCAATCTTATATAGCGCGTGGAAAGAACGAACACCTGTATCTTTCCGTACGACCTCTTATTTCCCTTATTTTCTTATGGTGATCGTTTCTCCCCATGTAGGCCGGTGTCAACGAAGTATCTTCGCATTCGGAGGAGAAAGTTGGTGATTGGAATTTTGTGACAAGATTTCCGCCGCAACGAAAAACGCCTTTGTTTTAATGATGTCCAGCCCAAATCCTGTATCATTTCAGTGACACTCTCCCCCATATTTCGCGATAATACAAAAAGTGCTGCCCTTCTTTGAAGTTTTACTTTTACTGTTGGCTAGACGGTGAGGGCGACGGAACGTGCTTGTAAACTATAGAAAATTAAACCGTCGGTGATACGGAAATTACGAAAGGAGACACATATTGCCGAGGAGACTGGGACTAAGTATCTACTCACAAAAGACGCAAAGTGCTCGTAAGTGTCTACTGTTGACATGCACTGATGTGTGATCACGTACCTTTTTTGTAATAATAAGAAGTAAATAACTAGTTAACAATATGACTTCAGTCTACTCACATTGGCAGAGTGGATACTGCCGGACTACAAATCGGAAGCTCCAGGGTTCAGTCTATGGTCGGTCCTAGAATGTTTTCTGTCGCTCACCTTCTTCTTCACCTATGGCATTTATCTGTTAGTATGAAAAATGCCATATCGCACAATGACATGGGACCCACCTTAAATGTAATCCTCCTGTAACTGACCGGTTAAATTAGCTCAAACGTCCATGAAAGGCAAAAGTGTGCCATATCCATTAGGATCGTGCCTTTTAAATCACTATTACATTAAATCCCACTTTCGGGTTGAGGACAGTACCACTTTTTTAATAAGAAATGCTGGAGATCAACAAAAAACTACATCTGGATGGCCATTGTGGCGTTGCCTGTAACATGATGTATAAAAACAGTTAAATTATAAGCCCACGTAAATTGTGCTACCAATCCATGTTACGAATTTCATCGATATCCTCCAGGAATTGAATAGTTTATTTGAGGCGTTTTGCCCAAGTTCATATGTGTTAAAGGTGCTGTGTTCTACGTATCCAGTAAAAAGTTAAACATGTATTCAAATTACATGGTTTATTAGTAAACACAGTTCGCAGCATTCACAATAACAACAACCATCGGCCATGTTTCTGCACTGTTGCTAACTTAATTTTGGCAGGCCTTCACAAAAAAATATAGTACTGGGGGTCTTAACGACCTTCCTCAAACATCGACACAGTTAGAATGCCCTCTAGCGCCTCCTAAAATTCTGCCCGAAATTCTATATAGAAGCATCCATCTCCACATCAGTTTAAGGGAGATCAGATCACATAATTAAAGTATAAATTTGAACTGCATAGTAGAATGAAGCTGCGAGGTGGCACTATTTTAATTCATACTAGCTTTTACATAAAAAGAGATTTAGTATAGTTAATCAGTCGAAATGCAAGTAATTGTTGTAGCAACAATATTTGTCAGTTATTCCTTCCACGATTCAATCTGCCATCGTAGCAAAAAATAAACGTAATTTTTATGAACTTTGGAATGGAATGACGTGTAAAATGTCTCATATTAAAGAATTTATTGTGCTGATTCTAAAACTGGCCTTAGATTTCGCAAGTATGTAACATGTCTGCAGTCACGGAGACTTAAATATTGCGATTAATATTGTATTAATATTCACTCACCTATTGCTTTTGGGTTCCAGTTGTATGTATAAAACATGATCACCTGTCCCCCAGCATTAGCTGAATGAACTGTGTTTTTGAAAACACCGTGTAACTAAATTTAAGTGTTACAGAATACATCCTTTTGTCAATACGTGATACAGTTTTTGAATTAACCAAAAGAGTAGGTACCACATGAAACCTACTATCCTACTATGACCTTCGTAAAATTCTTGGTAGAAAAATACAGAATAATGAAGTTAAATGGTTTCAACATTCGAAATATGGATTTGTTATAAGGATCTTAAAATGCAGTTTCAGAAGGATTGTGTGGTGTCTACGGAATCAGCAAGCAGTCAGCGCTGTTTTGCTGTTGTTACAAACATACACTCCTGGAAATTGAAATAAGAACACCGTGAATTCATTGTCCCAGGAAGGGGAAACTTTATTGACACATTCCTGGGGTCAGATACATCACATGATCACACTGACAGAACCACAGGCACATAGACACAGGCAACAGAGCATGCACAATGTCGGCACTAGTACAGTGTATATCCACCTTTCGCAGCAATGCAGGCTGCTATTCTCCCATGGAGACGATCGTAGAGATGCTGGATGTAGTCCTGTGGAACGGCTTGCCATGCCATTTCCACCTGGCGCCTCAGTTGGACCAGCGTTCGTGCTGGACGTGCAGACCGCGTGAGACGACGCTTCACGCTTCATCCAGTCCCAAACATGCTCAATGGGGGACAGATCCGGAGATCTTGCTGGCTAGGGTAGTTGACTTACACCTTCTAGAGCACGTTGGGTGGCACGGGATACATGCGGACGTGCATCGTCCTGTTGGAACAGCAAGTTCCCTTGCCGGTCTAGGAATGGTAGAACGATGGGTTCGATGACGGTTTGGATGTACCGTGCACTATTCAGTGTCCCCTCGACGATCACCAGTGGTGTACGGCCAGTGTAGGAGATCGCTCCCCACACCATGATGCCGGGTGTTGGCCCTGTGTGCCTCGGTCGTATGCAGTCCTGATTGTGGCGCTCACCTGCACGGCGCCAAACACGCATACGACCATCATTGGCACCAAGGCAGAAGCGACTCTCATCGCTGAAGACGACACGTCTCCATTCGTCCCTCCATTCACGCCTGTCGCGACACCACTGGAGGCGGGCTGCACGATGTTGGGGCGTGAGCGGAAGACGGCCTAACGGTGTGCGGGACCGTAGCCCAGCTTCATGGAGACGGTTGCGAATGGTCCTCGCCGATACCCCAGGAGCAACAGTGTCCCTAATTTGCTGGCAAGTGGCGGTGCGGTCCCCTACGGCACTGCGTAGGATCCTACGGTGTTGGCGTGCATCCGTGCGTCGCTGCGGTCCGGTCCCAGGTCGACGGGCACGTGCACCTTCCGCCGACCACTGGCGACAACATCGATGTACTGTGGAGACCTCACACCCCACGTGTTTAGCAATTCGGCGGTACGTCCACCCGGCCTCCCGCATGCCCACTATACGCCCTCGCTCAAAGTCCGTCAACTGCACATACGGTTCACGTCCACGCTGTCGCGGCATGCTACCAGTGTTAAAGACTGCGATGGAGCTCCGTATGCCACGGCAAACTGGCTGACACTGACGGCGGCGGTGCACAAATGCTGCGCAGCTAGCGCCATTCGACGGCCAACACCGCAGTTCCTGGTGTGTCCGCTGTGCCGTGCGTGTGATCATTGCTTGTACAGCCCTCTCGCAGTGTCCGGAGCAAGTATGGTGGGTCTGACACACCGGTGTCAATGTGTTCTTTTTTCCATTTCCAGGAGTGTATATTACGTATAACAAAAATAGAAGGAATGTGACATCAGTTTTGGTTAGGATCAGAGTGTGTTGATGTTGCTATCGGCTTTGCTTCAGTAGTTGATAATCGATTGCTTAAATTACCCTGTATCTCACCAGGTAAAACAAGTACATAGAGCATAGGTATGAGGAAATAAGTTTTAAGATTCTACATGTAGCGAACTGATATGTCGGTCAGAACAACAGGATCCAGCACCGTGAATAAAAAAAAGGGGGGGGGGGATGGACAGCCGTGTGGGATTAGCCGAGCGGTCTAAGGCGCTGCAGTCATGGACTGTGCGGCTGATCCCGGCGGAGGTTCGAGTCCTCCCTCGGGCATGTGTGTGTGTTTGTCCTTAGGATAATTTAGGTTAGGTAGTGTGTAAGCTTAGGGACTGATGACCTTAGCATTTAAGTCCCATAAAATTTTTTTAAAAAAAGGGGATGAACATACTAGCAGTGTACGTTCAGACTTTCACTTGTTGGAGCTCACCAGTTGGAATTTTTGTGATCTTTGCAATTTGAGTGCGTAAATGTACATCGATACACCGTAAGGTAAGCCACCGTACGGAGCATGGCGGAGGGTACACTGTACCATTACATGTTGCTCCTTAGAAAGGCTTAATTTTATGAAATTGGTGGTTTACAAACAACTTACTTGAATCGTACCTAACAAGAAGAATGCTAAAAGTTGTACTGAATAATTTCAATAATTTTAGAAGGACAGAAAATATTAGTGACTGGAGGAGATCACTAAAGGAGTCCCACAAGGTTAAATTTTGCTTCCACTGCGATGCATTGCATATGTGGATGACCTTCAACTTAACATTCATCAGCTAGAATAAGTACATCTTGCAGACGATACTAACGTTATAATAAACCCCGTAAGAGACAAAGCAAGACAACAAATAGTTTGTAACCTCCCCCTCACTTATCGACCTTAATGACAGTGAAAAATTAAACCGCGTGTACCTAATGGAAATTTAGGAAAAGCAATCGTCACCGAAGTTAATTTGTCGGTAAAGAGGGAGGAAAGGGTTACATCTAAATGAAAGGGAAAATGCTAATGAAACTGGTGGAAATTAGTTTTGAAATAGGGGTAAAGTTAATAAAGAAAGTAAATGTGCGGACGTTACGTTAACAATTAATTAGCGGTAATTAGATATTTGAGATTTGGGGAAAATTACGGTCGCCAGTCCTAAGGACAATTACTATAGTAACTGAAAAAGAAAGATTATTACACATATAATTAGCACTAGAAGCGTGGCAACTGAAGGTTGACAAGTGTAGTGTGAAAACTGAAAGTTTGTCAGAAGTAATAAATTTCGCTACACTCTGGCTTAATTTCGCAAAAGAATTAATAAAACCGGAAAATCGAAAGTTAATTTAGTGACTGAAGTTAATAGTGAGCTTTCTTTCTGAAGCACATCGAAATTCAGTAAAATACGGTTAGTCTTGGACTACCTCAACAATCATTTCAAAAGCTACTTGAATCTACGCAATTTAGAAATAAGAGATTTAACTTTGAACTTGAATTAAATGATTCTCAACAATTAACAATAGTAAAATTTAGTACGTACCAAGCTGAGCTGCAGTCACAGGTAAGCTAAAATATGGTAACAAAACTCGCACTCTTAATTTGTGCTTGCGTAATCTAATATTGTAGCCAGCTATGAATACTTTAACTGAACTTTGAAATTAAAGCAGTGAAATCGAATTTGAATTTCAACGACACTCGGGTTCATACCGGAAAAGGAAGGGACCCTGCTTGGTAATGCAATTGGGACAATTGAGCAACAAACGTTCATGCTAAGTTGCTGTAATTTTGTTATGCAACAATTTTAAAAGTTTGAAAAGCTGAGGTCTGCCATACAGTTCTAAAACTTTACGTGCTTCCAGTCTTCCTTGTTGGTTGATTGAAGGTTTGAAGCCGTCGATCGAGGAGGTGGCGACAGTCACTCATTGTCGGCCGTCGCTGTTGCAGAAGCTGGATGTTGGCGCGCCTTCTTCTCGACACGGGCACCAGGCGAAACGGGCTCTTGATGTGCGCCAGCTAATGCTTCCCGTCCGCGACACCGTGTCAGAAACTATCATCGCAAGTCGAGCGCAATTACATGCTGCCAAACCCCGAAAGCGCGGCAACTCGCGGGAGCTTCACACAACACACCTGCTCCACTGCACCACCCCAGCCAGACTCCCCCTCTGCCCGCGCTCCACGCGACCGAGTTAACACTACCAAAGTTCCTCAACACTTTGGTTCTCCACACGACCTATCGATGTAATCGTTCGATAGCAGTTTTCCCTAGGCAAGACTCAGCGTATAAATACAAATAATATTTACGAAACAAACCAATTATACATCGACATAAATGCATAAATATATATATACAAATAGTAAAACAATTACAATATGTAAAGACACAGAAATGTCATATATTCAGGTAACAAAAATAACGAAAACAAATTTATAGTACAATAGATGGAAATAGGAGGATATGCATTTCCGGCGTTACAAGTTGACGATGTTTACTACTTGGTTATTTTCAGCCATAGTGGCTACGTTTGTGCACCGTGACTATGTGGGATAATTATTTATTTCAAGTTTCTGCTACCAGTCACTTTTTATTTTATGCGTAATCTAACATAATACAACGCGTTTCGAACATGTTTTGTTTATCTTAAGGCGTTTATACATACATACATACATACATATAGAGAAATGTTACTTAAAAATAAACAGCCTTAAACTAGATTAATCTAGAATTCTTTGTCCTTTTTTTTTTTTTTTAGCTCCTGGTGTGGCATTTGGGGGGGGGGAAGAAGGGGGGCAGTGTATGGCTAGAAATCGAAATCAGCAGAAGACATAACTGATTTCGATTTCTAGCCATACACTATCCCCCTCCTCCCCCCTCCCCCCCCCCCCCCTCTCCCAAATGCCACACCCGCAGCTACAGAAAAAACAATGGACAAAGAGTTCTCGATTAATCTAGTTTAAGACTGTATATTTTTAACTAACATTTCTTTATATGTATGTGTAAACGCCTGAAGATCAACAGAACATGTTTGAAACGCGTTGCATTATGTTAGATTAAGCAAAGAATAAAAAGTGACTGGTAGCAGAACTTGAAATAAATTATTACTACTTGGTTCTTTGAAAATGGGCTTTCGATAAATTTTGAGGAACTTCACTGTATTCAGTTCCCTTTAACAAATAGTCATACCAACAATTCATGTGGCACATGAACATGAGTCAGTAAACGATTTATACTGCTCCAAATTTTCGGTGTGTATATTGATGAAAACGTGACCTGAAAGAACCATATTACCAAGTAGCTCGATCAGTTAAGTACAGCTACTTAGTATTTTCTTCTTATTACTACTTCCGCACGTGCTGTCCAATTGATTCTTTGTTCTTCTCTTCCGATTACTGGTGTTTGTTCTGCAAAACTGCAGATGTGTTGTATAGGTTTGCTGCTTTCAAATAAATGAAGTGGAAGCAGACTGCCAATAGAACGTTGCTATAAACTCCGAAGTCCGGCAAACTAACGTTCTGTCGACTTCCTCGCGGGAGCGCTATACGACAGCAGACGCTCACAGTAATGCTTTCCGTAACCTCCATAGGTCAGGTGTTACTTATTACTTACCGAGCGGGGTGGCGCAGTGGTAAGACACTGGACTCGCATTCGGGAGGACGATGGTTCAATCCCGCGTCCGGCCATCCTGATTTAGGTTTTCCGTGATTTCCCTAAATCACTCCAGGCAAATGCCGGGATGGTTCCTCTGAAAGGGCACGGCCGACTTCCTTCCCTAATCCGATGAGACCGATGACCACGCTGTCTGGTCTCCTTCCCCAAACCAACCAACCAACCAACTTATTACTTACTGTTTACGCACGTTCTCGTGGACGACGGCACATGGCAGAAAGTGTTTCAGAGTTTGGGTCGATACTCTGTCGATATACAACGTTTTGTCGATATAGGCTATCTGGAGGTTTGGGTGTTAGAATTATGATTGTAAATATGCTACTGCAATACGATGTGGCCTTTTTTTCTTTTTTTTGGGGGGGGGGGGAGGGGGAGCTAGCCGGGACTGTGCTGTTTCTAGTGGAATGTTCTTTGGAGGGGTGGATGTCATGACCCAAACGGCCTTCCCTTCGATATCCCCGCCTCATTGTACCGATCGCGGTAGACAGCAGGCCGTTTCATAGGAGAGACAAAGAGCCGTGTGTGTGCGTGTGGCGAGAAGTCAGGCACTCAGCCGATTGCCACGTGGCACAGAGGCGCCGCGCCGCGCTGTTGGCGCAGACTGATCAGCGCGAGTGCAGAGTGCAGCCGCTGCACCAACCTGGAAGGGCACGCAGCGCCGCGGAATGCCGACTGCAACAAAGGCGGCCGCTGTCTTCGCAGAACGGGATTCCGGGACCGGCACTGTTCTTACACCGGCATCACGGTTCCGCCAGCGAGTCCTGGAATTACTGAGTGCTCTTATATTACCGGGTGACAGTTACTGGACTATATGAAAGAAAAGGTAAATTAGTTACAAACTACGGCGTGCATCCACTTTACTCAACATGCAAACGTTACTACAGGTATTCGGATTCAGGTTATGACGTGTTCGATATGCCTGCCATCATTGGCGACGATGTGGCGCAGACGAGTAGCGAAATTCTACATGACTCGCTGAAGTGTGGGAACGTCGATGCTGTCGATGACCTCCTGAATGGCCGTTTTCAGGTCAGCAATGGTTTTGGGGTTATTGTTGTACACCTTGTCTTTAATATAGCCCCATAAAAAGGTGGTGTTCAGTGTGGAGATCGCCTGGTGAAATCCTGATGGTGCAAGACACCACTAGGTTTTGGCTGACAAATGAAGGAAAGGCAGTGCCTCGTCGTTCCTGATTACCACACAGTGCATGGGGGGCTGGGTTAAATTCCAAAAGGTAACGTCTTCCGAAGTGAGAACAGGTGAAGCGTCCGACCGACTGAGAATGTTAAGTTCGGCGATTCATCAGCAGGCCGAGGTAACGTCCTGCCTCTAGGTTCACCCTCCCTTCTTTCTCATTGTCGTCGACTAGTGAACCGCGCTCTCAGATCTATATTTCCATCGCCTGTACTACGTTGTTTGGTATTGCGACGCATTGCAACAAACGTAGATTTGGCATGAATTGTGCTACGCGGTCCAGTCACATTAAATGTGACTACCATCTATGTTCGACGTCATCGGGAAGTGGCAGCAGTAGCAGTGGAGTGTATGTGAAGCGTGTTGGGAGGATGCGGAAAACAGTGCAGTCGTTGTCGTAATGCGGAAACTGAACCACTTATCACACGTCTACAAGGGCATGACTATTGTCTTTCGGGCCAAGGGTGGAATAATTTCCGAAACGGTTACGTTTGTAAACTGTTCACGTGCCGCCGTGGTTAAAGTATACCGTGGATGGTAAAACGGCGTTATCCAAAACCAGTGCCGAGGTAACTGTGGTGCACCACGGGCCATAGATGACAGGGGTGAACGACGGTGCGGAGATGTGTAAGAGTGAATACACGTGCAGCTGCTCAGCAACTGACCGCCCAGATGAACCAAGGGGCTACCGACAATGTCTCCTCAACGGCGGTCCAGTGAACGTGGATGCGCGTGGACCACTTCAGCAGGCTCCTGGTTCATGCTCCCATGCAGACTGCTGTTCATCGGCGACGAAAGCTGGAATTTGCACACAAGTACCACATTTGGACTTCCACTGAGTGTCGACAGGTGGATCGGACTGATCGTCTTAGGCATGTACAGCGTGAAACGTCTGAAAGCAAACACCGATTAGCCAGAGGACAGCGTTTGTCCTGCGGAATGTTTTTGTGGAATTGTCAGGGTGACTCTGGAAGGCACAATGGATGAACGATGCATCTATCTATCCTTGGGTAAGGCAACGGCCTTGCCGCAGTGGATACACCGATTCCCGTGAGATCACCGAAGTTAAACGCTGTCGGGCGTGGCCGGCACTTGGACGGGTGCTGTTGCCATTTTTTCGGGGTGCACTCAGCCTCGTGATGCCAATTGAGGAGCTACTCGACCGAATAGTAGCGGCTCCGGTCAAAGAAAACCATCATAACGACCGGGAGAGCGGTGTGCTGACCACTCGCCCCTTCTATCCGCATCCTCACTGAGGATGACACGGCGGTCGGATGGTCCCATGGGCCACTTGTGGCCTGAAGACGGAGTGCTTTATCCTTGGGTACCGTGTCCACCCCTACATGCAGTTTGTTTCTTCTCTGCCCCCTGGCATTTACCAACAAGACAGTACACAGTACGTGTCACACGGTTCAGAGTGTACGTGCGCGTTTCGAAGAACACCAGGATGACTTTACCATACTCCTCTAGCCGCCAGACTCCTTGGATTTAAACCCAATAGAGAATCTGTGCAACCGCCTCGATCGGTCTGTTCGCGCCACTGATTCTCAGCCGAGAAGCGTAGCGCTGCTGTCCGTGGCACTGGAGTCCGTATGGCTCCATATCCCTGTCGTTACCGTCCAGGACCTCAGTGACACTCTTCCTGCACGGTTCGCAGCGATCCTTGCTGCCAAAGAGGGCTATTCAGGCTTTTGACAGTTGCTCACTTTAATGTGACGGGACAGTGTACATGCTTGGATATGCAAATATTAGGATTTCAGCACAAAAATACAACGGAGTTTGGATTAACGTCATCTGAAGCCTTTGTAAAAGGAAATATTTCACAGCGGTTTAAAATCACTTTTTAATGTTGACTGGTTGTATTGTGCCTCGGGTAAAGGCGAAAAACGTCTACAGCATAGGTTCATAGCCTATCGAAACTTCGGTAACTGTTCCACGACATTGCTGGACACGTTTGTCGGGATCCCACGACATTAATTCGAATATGGAATCAATAGATTCAGGAGGACAATGCTCAACGCCTTGTAGGATCTCAACAGCTCCCCGCGACTAGTCCAAGAGGACAGACATACGCGTATTGTCCTATCGGGCATGCGTGATGCCCAGCCACATCACGTACCTTGAGTCAGGAAATTGGCACCTTGCAGCATCGCAAGTTTCCACACAAACAGTGCTGCGACGACGTCTGGAACACCACGGATCGTGAGCACGACGACCATTGTCCCCCTGTGTCGCAAGCAGAGAGAAGCGCACCTGCAGTCGTGTGCGCCACAACAACGCTGGACAAGAGGGGTGGTCCCCCGTCGACTTTTAAGCCGAGTCTTAGTTCTGAATATGGCAACACGATGGGCGTACCCGTGTGAGGCGGATCCGAGGAGAAGAAACGTTACCCGATTGCACTCGACCTCGCCATAAGGTATAGGGTACCAGTGGGCACATAAAACCTCTACTTCTGATCCGTATACACAGTTATTTGGACTGCAGGCATTACAGTTCTGATATGTCAAGGCTTCAAGGCTGGTTGCAGTGCCTTTTTTTCGAGGTCTCTGTAATGTCATCTTTCAACACGATAACACACAACCGTTTGTTGCCCATGGTGTCCTGATCTGTGTCGATACGGAGGGTGTTAGAATGTACGTTCTCCAAGTCTCTCAACCATTAAAAACTCCTCGTCATGGGCTGATGAGGGACTGGTGCCCCACCACTCGCCAGCCACTGCGACTGTGTCTCTGGCATAGAGTTGAAGCATCCGAACTCAGTTCGACTCGGTATGCAACCTATTGGTGCCAGAGTTGGCAGCCCTGTGTACTTAATTTCGCACACTATATATGGGCGATTCAAAGAGAAAGAACACATTTCCGTGTTTATTACAGACAGTATGAAAGATGGAAGCACATTTCGCATGTCACTGCGTAGAGGAATGCTAAAAGTTTTATGTTCGCACAGACACTGCATCTGCATCTACATAGATACTCCACGAGCTACCGTACGGTGCGTGGCGGAGGGTACCTTGCACCACTACTAGTCACTTCCTTTCCTGTTCGACTCGCAAATAAAGCAAGGGAAAAACGGCTGTCTACATGCCTCCGTATGAGCCCACATTTCTCGTATCTTATCTTCGTGGTCCTTACACGCAGTGTGTGTTGGTGGCAGTAGAATCGTTCGGCAGTCAGCTCCAAATGCCGGTTCTCCAAACTTCCTCGGTAGTATTTCTCGAAAGGAACGTCGGCTTCCCTCCAGGAATTCCCATTTGACTTCCCGAAGCATCTCCATAACACCTGTTGTTCGAACCTACCGGTACAAATCTAGCAGCCGCCTCTGAATTGCTCCTGTGTGTTCCTACAATCCAAGCTGGTACGGACCCCAAGCACTCGAGCAGTACTAAAGAATAGGTCGCACCAGCGCCCTATATGCGATCTCCTTTACAGGTGAACAGTTCTGTCCTAAAATTCTCCCAATAAAACGAAGTCGACCTTTCGCCTTCCCTGCCACCGTTCTCACATGTTCGTTCCATCTCATATTGCTTCGCAACGTTACGCCCAGAGATTTAAACGACTTGACTGAGTCAAGCAGGACACGAGTAATACTGTATCCGAACATTACAGGTTTGGTCTTCCTACTCGTCCGCAAAACTTATATTTTTTCCACATTTAGAGTTAGCTGCCATTCATCACACCAACTGGAAGTTTTGTCTGACTCGTCTTGTATCTTTCTACGGTCACTAAACCGTACACTCAACATGCGCACCATGCGATGCTCTAGAAACATCGAAACAGTAGTTCATTTCATTCCACACACGTGAATCAATAGGTCCCAGTTTATTGAATCGGCAGCTTCAACAATTCAGTCTCTTAGCTCTTGAAGAGTACTGCCGTGTTTGGGACAAAGATACGGTCTTTTATGTGTCCCCGGAGGAAAAAAAAAATCGCAAGTTGTGGTCTGGTGACCTTGGAGGCCAAAGGCAATGAACAATGGATGGACTTCGCGCGAACTCCAACACGCAAGATGATTCCTCTTGTGGCATAGTGGCCCTGTTGCTACAGTCAAGCAACAGCGTAGCTGTGTCAAAACTTAGAACTATTCTCTGACCAGTGACATGCGCCATGCGTTTTTATCTTCTATATTTTGCCTGTAATGAACAACTGAAATCTGTTCTTCTATTTTCAATCACTCTATATATTTTTAAATCAGTAACAAATTTAGTCACGTATTCTTCCTACTAAACTGCATATGATTAATAAACAAAATTTCCTGGTATTGCTGTTTTGGTGGCTGACACTGTAAATCGCTACACTCACTAATTGATTAATAAATGACTTTCACCCATATGTCTCATCTATTCCATATCAATGATATTTTTATTACTTTCCAAATGTTTCTGTGAAACAAACGGGGACAGTTACGTGTCTCGGCTTTGAACGTCACAGCGCAACGATTTCGAATTGTGCCCACGTGGAACAATTTCTATTGTGGAGATGATTCTCAAGGAGCATGCCAGTTGTCCTCAGAATAAGGTAAGAGTCCGCCGCTCGTGGTCTCGCGGTAGCGTTCTCGCTTCCCGAGCACGGGGTCCCGGGTTCGATTCCCGGCGGGGTCAGGGATTTTCACCTGCCTCGAGATGACTGGGTGTTTGTGTTGTCCTCATCATTTCATCATCATCCAGGAAAGTGGCGAAATTGGACTGAGCAAAGGTTGGGAAATTGTACGGGCGCTGATAACCACGCAGTTGAGCGCCCCACAAACCAAACATCATCATCATCATCATCAGAATAAGGTAAACACTTAAGCTAAAGTATTTTCAAATAAGGTGGAAGCTCCACAGGCCTAGAGCATCCTGCAAACCCGTGTGTGGGAGAATAACAATGAACTGTGCGGTGCGATGTAATTCTTAGTGGAAAACTCGCTCTTGGTACCTTTCGTTGACAAAGCAACCACCCCCACTTCTTTGCCTTAAACAGAAAGCAGCAGGGGCGGCGCTTTGTTAGGTGCGACTGAAGATACGGGAAGATTTGTTACTCCTCTTCCCACTCGCTTTGTTCGTAGCTGTGATACACAGCAACATGGCAGCTATCTGTATTGTGAAAATGCAGGCATCTGAATGTTCCTGCGTTTTTTCTGCACAGCCTCTCACTATATTTCATCACTCGTTACCTTAGTCCAGTTTTTTTTGCGCGACGCTTGACTTTTCTGACATTTTTACGTCAGCAACATGCGTGCAGCACAGTGTTCTGTTTTATTTGGCGTTATTTAGCCTATGCAGTGATAAAAACAGGCTTCTCTTTTATTTGCTTCGGAAAATCGGGATTCGTTATTTTGTAAGACTGCTGGTGTTACTACGAGATTTTCAAAGGCGACACCGTTTTTAATATTGATTTTTTTTTCTTTTTCTCGCAACAACGATCACATTGAATCCACGTACAGTGATTTTACGAAAAGCAGAAGTTGTGCAGAATTGGGCACGCCAAAGAACCCCGGGCTAATAGCACCGTATGTACTTCTGTGTTATACCAACAAGTTTGTTTACAGTCACATAAGTCGAAGAGAACATAAACTTTATAAATATTGTTCAAATGTGTGAATTCCTAAGGGACCAAACTGCTGAGGTCATCGGTCACTAGACTTGCACACTACTTAACCTAACTTACGCTAAGGACAACACAGACGCCCATGCCCGAGGGAGGACTCGAATCTCCGGCGGGAGGGGCCGAACGATTCGTGACATGGCGCCTCTAACCGCGCGGCCACTCCGCGCGGCTTATAAATATTGAGACGGAAGATCACGCGAATAACAGTCTTAAATCGGTTCAATGAACCAGCACACAAAGATACGTGTCTAACACCAACACTACATAGGAAAAAACCATGGTTCGTGATAAATAGTAATTAAAAACTAATCAGTGGTATGAATCCATTTAATCAACGTAAAGAATAACGCACTGGAAATGACGAGGATTGAGAATTGTAGATTCCTGCGCTAATATTTCTTATCGGGTCGAACGTGGAAAGATTACTAACAGATTCTTGTTACCGATTTTGAAGACGGCATCGAAGATTTCAGTGTGAAATAGTATGCACGTGTATCGAAAGACATGTATATCTATTTGCTGAGTTCAGATCTATGTGATAAGCGCAGATCGTAGTGCACAAGCAGGACTTTTAAATGTCTGTGAAAATCTTTTAGACTCTTTCCTAACTGAAAGAGACTCAACCGATCTTTCTGTGGCAATGCGGTCATCGAACAGTAGGAAGGGCCATGTAATTTGCGCAGTTCTCTGCCAGTAGTGAATATTGACGTTACCAAACGGAGCTGCTACCTTCTCTTCACGTGGATCCTTTTTATCCTCAGCAGACTATCTGCATTCCAACACGTTTATCAAGGCAAAATCCTCGACGATACCAGGAATCGAACCCGGGTCCCCAAAGCAGCAATCAGATGCTCTTGGTTTTTGTGCAGAGGGGCGGACACAGTATGCTTGGCGTCCACCAATACCTGCCTCGCCTACTTGAAACTGTTATTTGTTAACGAGCTACGTGATATATAGTCCACCCATGAATGAGGTAGCTTATACAACCGTCGTTCGACCAGTACTTGCATATTGCTCATCAGTCAACAATCTGTACTAGATAGGATAAATACCCGAAATAGAGAAGATCCGAAGAAGAGCAACGAGTTTCTTAGTCTTCTTTGTCGTTGTCGCTGTTGTTTTTGGCCGGCCGGTGTGCCCAAGCGGTTCAAGGCGCTTCAGTCTGGAACCGCGCGACCGCTACGGTTGCAGGTTCGAATCCTGCCTCGGGCATGGATGTGTGCGATGTCCTTAGGTTAGTTAGGTTTAAGTAGTTCTAAGTTCTAGGGGACTGATGACCTCAGAAGTTAAGTCGCATAGTGCTCAGAGCCATTTGAACCATTTGTTGTTTTTGTTGTGGTGGTGGTTTTAGTTTCAAGAAGTTGTGATTCAGGTTTCCACGCCAGCGTATCTTGTGCAAACCTCTTCATATCTGAGTAACTGCTGCAGCTTACAGGGCTTCGACAAAAATATGTAAGCCGGCCCGAGTGGCCGTGCGGTTCTGGGCGCTGCAGTCTGGAGCCGAGCGACCGCTCCGGTCGCAGGTTCGAATCCTGCCTCGGGCATGGATGTGTGTCCTTAGGTTAGTTAGGTTTAATTAGTTCCAAGTTCTAGGCGACTGATGAGCTCAGAAGTTAAGTCACATAGTGCTCAGAGCCATTTGAACCATTTTGAACAAAAATATGTAAACACATAAATGCATAAACATCAATGCAGACGCTTGCCAAGCATGCAAGATGCGCCATTGTATTTGACCACGAACTGCACCTGTGAAATGTCCTCCGTACGTTTCAGGAGTCACCCGTGCTCACAACAGTGTTCTGCGTACTTGTGAGTGCATTATGTCGTAGCTAGCTGAATTCGAACGAGGGCAAAATGTTGGTGCTCGCACGGTGAATGCTTCCGTAAACAAGGTAGCTGTAATGTATGATGTTTCAAGAGGTATCAATCGAAAATTTATACCTCATACAAGGAAAGCGGAAAACAACGAAGACAGAAGTGTGTGTTGTATGATCATGATAGACGGTCATTGAAGAGGATAGTGGCGAAAAGTAAAAGGACAACAGCAACAAAGGTCACAGCAGAACTGAATGTCGCACTTCCGAACCCAGTCGGCGCCAAAACAATACGAAGGGAGCTCCATAAGCAACGAATGGCAGGGCGAGCTAAAAAATAAAATAAAATGAAAATAAAAACTCGAAGCCATAAAAATGCACTAAGGCCGAATTTACGTCTTGAGTGGAAGGTGGCGTTGGTTCAGTGGTGATTTGGTCAGTCATGTCTTGTATTCCACGGACTCCATGGTTACTCTGGAAGGTCGCATTACTGCCAAAGATTGTGACCATTTTGGCTGACCAGGTTCGTCTCAGGGCATACTGTTTGCTCCCCTGTGGTGATGCTGCTTTCCAAGACGGCAGGACCTCCGTCCACGCAGCTCGCTTCGTCCAGCGCTATTATGAACTGCCGCAAGGTGCACCCATCTGCAGGCGGTCGTTCATGTCGGCACCAATGATGTGTGTCGCTATGGATCGGAGGAAATCCTCTCTGGCTTCCGGCGGCTATCTGGTTTGGTGAAGACTGCCAGTCTCGCTAGCGGGATGAAAGCAGAGCTCACCATCTGCAGCATCGTCGACAGGACTGACTGCGGACCTTTGGTACAGAGCCGAGTGGAGGGTCTGAATCAGAGGCTGAGACGGTTCTGCGACCGTGTGGGCTGCAGATTCCTCGACTTGCGCCATAGGGTGGTGGGGTTTCGGGTTCCGCTGGATAGGTCAGGAGTCCACTACACGCAGCAAGCGGCTACACGGGTAGCAGGGGTTGTGTGGCGTGGACTGGGCGGTTTTTTTTAGGTTAGATGGCCTCGGGCAAGTACAGAAAGGGCAACAGCCTCAAAGGGTGCGGGGAAAAGTCAGGACATGCGGGGACCAAGCAGCAATCGGTATTGTAATTGTAAACTGTCGAAGCTGCATTGGTAAAGTACCGGAACTTCAAGCCCTGATAGAAAGCACCGAAGCTGAAATCGTTATAGGTACAGAAAGCTGGCTGAAGCCAGAGATAAATTCTGCCGAAATTTTTACAAAGGCACAGACGGTGTTTAGAAAGGATAGATTGCATGCAACCGGTGGTGGCGTGTTTGTCGCTGTTAGTAGTAGTTTATCCTGTAGTGAAGTAGAAGTGGATAGTTCCTGTGAATTATTATGGGTGGAGGTTACATTTAACAACCGAGCTAGGTTAATAATTGGCTCCTTTTACTGACCTCCCGACTCAGCAGCATTAGTGGCAGAACAACTGAGAGAAAATTTGGAATACATTTCACATAAATTTTCTCAGCATGTTATAGTCTTAGGTGGAGATTTCAGTTTACCAGATATAGACTGGGACACTCAGATGTTTAGGACGGGTGGTAGGGACAGAGCATCGAGTGACATTATACTGAGTGCACTATCCGAAAATTACCTCGAGCAATTAAACAGAGAACCGACTCGTGGAGATAACATCTTGGACCTACTGATAACAAACAGACCCGAACTTTTCGACTCTGTATGTGCAGAACAGGGAATCAGTGATCATAAGGCCGTTGCAGCATCCCTGAATATGGAAGTTAATAGGAATATAAAAAAAAAGGGAGGAAGATTTATCTGTTTGGCAAGAGTAATAGAAGGCAGATTTCAGACTACCTAACAGATCAAAACGAAAATTTCTGTTCCGACACTGACAATGTTGAGTGTTTATGGAAAAAGTTCAAGGCAATCGTAAAATGCGTTTTAGACAGGTACATGCCGAGTAAAACTGTGAGGGACGGGAAAAACCCACCGTGGTTCAACAACAACAAAGTTAGGAAACTACTGCGAAAGCAAAGAGAGCTTCACTCCAAGTTTAAACGCAGCCAAAACCTCTCAGACAAACAGAAGCTAAACGATGTCAAAGTTAGCGTAAGGAGGGCTATGCGTGAAGCGTTCAGTGAATTCGAAAGTAAAATTCTATGTACCGACTTGACAGAAAATCCTAGGAAGTTCTGGTCTTACGTTAAATCAGTAAGTGGCTCGAAACAGCATATCCAGACACTCCGGGATGATGATGGCATTGAAACAGAGGATGACACGCGTAAAGCTGAAATACGAAACCCCTTTTCCAAAGCTGATTCACAGAGGAAGACCGCACTGCAGTTCCTTCTCTAAATCCTCGCACAAACGAAAAAATGGCTGACATCGAAATAAGTGTCCAAGGAATAGAAAAGCAACTGGAATCACTCAACAGAGGAAAGTCCACTGGACCAGACGGGATACCAATTCGATTCTACACAGAGTACGCGAAAGAACTTGCCCCCCTTCTAACATCCGTGTACCGCAAGTCTCTAGAGGAACGGAAGGTTCCAAATGAGTGGAAAAGAGCACAGGTAGTCCCAGTCTTCAAGAAGGGTCGTCGAGCAGATGCGCAAAACTATAGACCTATATCTCTGACGTCGATCTGTTGTAGAATTTTAGAGCATGTTTTTTGCTCGAGTATCATGTCGTTTTTGGAAACCCAGAATCTACTTTGTAGGAATAAACATGGATTCCGGAAAGAGCGATCGTGTGAGACCGAACTCGCTTTATTTGTTCATGAGACCCAGGTAGATGCTATTTTCCTTGACTTCCGGAAGGCGTTCGATACAGTTCCGCACTGTCGCCTGATAAACAAAGTAAGAGCCTACGGAATATCAGACCAACTGTGTGGCTAGATTGAAGAGTTTTTAGCAAACAGAACACAGCATGTTGTTATCAATGGAGAGACGTCTACAGACGTTAAAGATACCTCTGGCGTGCCACAGGGGAGTGTTATGGGACCATTGCTTTTCACAATATACACTCCTGGAAATTGAAATAAGAACACCGTGAATTCATTGTCCCAGGAAGGGGAAACTTTATTGACACATTCCTGGGGTCAGATACATCACATGATCACACTGACAGAACCACAGGCACATAGACACAGGCAACAGAGCATGCACAATGTCGGCACTAGTACAGTGTATATCCACCTTTCGCAGCAATGCAGGCTGCTATTCTCCCATAGAGACGATCGTAGAGATGCTGGATGTAGTCCTGTGGAACGGCTTGCCATGCCATTTCCACCTGGCGCCTCAGTTGGACCAGCGTTCGTGCTGGACGTGCAGACCGCGTGAGACGACGCTTCATCCAGTCCCAAACATGCTCAATGGGGGACAGATCCGGAGATCTTGCTGGCCAGGGTAGTTGACTTACACCTTCTAGAGCACGTTGGGTGGCACGGGATACATGCGGACGTGCATTGTCCTGTTGGAACAGCAAGTTCCCTTGCCGGTCTAGGAATGGTAGAACGATGGGTTCGATGACGGTTTGGATGTACCGTGCACTATTCAGTGTCCCCTCGACGATCACCAGTGGTGTACGGCCAGTGTAGGAGATCGCTCCCCACACCATGATGCCGGGTGTTGGCCCTGTGTGCCTCGGTCGTATGCAGTCCTGATTGTGGCGCTCACCTGCACGGCGCCAAACACGCATACGACCATCATTGGCACCAAGGCAGAAGCGACTCTCATCGCTGAAGACGACACGTCTCCATTCGTCCCTCCATTCACGCCTGTCGCGACACCACTGGAGGCGGGCTGCACGATGTTGGGGCGTGAGCGGAAGACGGCCTAACGGTGTGCGGGACCGTAGCCCAGCTTCATGGAGACGGTTGCGAATGGTCCTCGCCGATGCCCCAGGAGCAACAGTGTCCCTAATTTGCTGGGAAGTGGCGGTGCGGTCCCCTAAGGCACTGCGTAGGATCCTACGGTCTTGGCGTGCATCCGTGCGTCGCTGCGGTCCGGTCCCAGGTCGACGGGCACGTGCACCTTCCGCCGACCACTGGCGACAACATCGATGTACTGTGGAGACCTCACGCCCCACGTGTTGAGCAATTCGGCGGTACGTCCACCCGGCCTCCCGCATGCCCACTATACGCCCTCGCTCAAAGTCCGTCAACTGCACATACGGTTCACGTCCACGCTGTCGCGGCATGCTACCAGTGTTAAAGACTGCGATGGAGCTCCGTATGCCACGGCAAACTGGCTGACACTGACGGCGGCGGTGCACAAATGCTGCGCAGCTAGCGCCATTCGACGGCCAACACCGCGGTTCCTGGTGTGTCCGCTGTGCAGTGCGTGTGATCATTGCTTGTACAGCCCTCTCGCAGTGTCCGGAGCAAGTATGGTGGGTCTGACACACCGGTGTCAATGTGTTCTTTTTTCCATTTCCAGGAGTGTATATAATGACCTAGTAGATAGTGTCGGAAGTTCCATGCGGCTTTTCGCGGATGATGCTGTAGTATACAGAGAAGTTTCAGTATTAGAAAATTGTAGCGAAATGCAGGAAGATCTGCAGTGGATAGGCATTTGGTGCAGGGGGTGGCAACTGACCCTTAACACAGACAAATGTAATGTATTGCGAATACATAGAAAGAAGGATCCTTTATTGTATGATTATATGATAGCGGAACAAACACTGGTAGCAGGTACTTCTGTAAAATATCTGGGAGTATGCGTGCGGAACGATTTGAAGTGGAATGATCATATAAAATTAATTGTTGGTAAGGCGGGTACCAGGTTGAGATTCATTGGGAGAGTCCTTAGAAAATGTAGTCCATCAACGAAGGAGGTGGCTTACAAAACACTCGTTCGACCTATACTTGAGTATTGCTCATCAGTGTGGGATCCGTACCAGATCGGGTTGACGGAGGAGATAGAGAAGATCCAAAGAAGAGCGGCGCGTTTCGTCACAGGGTTATTTGATTACCGTGATAGCGTTACGGAGATGTTTAGCAAACTCAAGTGGCAGACTCTGCAAGAGAGGCGCTCTGCATCGCGGTGTAGCTTGCTGTCCAGGTTTCGAGAGGGTGCGTTCTGGATGAGGTATCGAATATATTGCTTCCCCCTACTTATACCTCCCGAGGAGATCACGAATGTAAAATTAGAGAGATTCGAGCGCGCACGGAGGCTTTCCGGCAGTCGTTCTTCCCGCGAACCAAATGCGACTGGAACAGGAAAGGGAGGTAATGACAGTGGCACGTAAAGTGCCCATCGCCACACACCGTTGGGTGGCTTGCGGAGTATAAATGTAGATGTAGATGCCCTCTCGCTACCACAATCATCAAATCTCATTATTATTGAACCTTTGTGGTTTACTTTGGAGAGAAGTCTGCGTGGTCAATATTGACCTCCATCCTCGTTATCTGCTAATTTTCCCCCTAATTTTCCGTCATTGACTGGACTATGTCACCCATGTTTCAACTACGTACAAGCCTACGCTCCAGACAAATACCTTGAGAAAGACACTTAAACTTATGTTAGGTTTTAACAAATTCGTCCTTTTTCAGAAATGCGTTTCTTGTTACTGCAAGACTGCATGTATGTTTTCTCTGCTTCGTCCGTACTCAAGTTATTTTGCTGCTGAAATAACAAAACTCGTGTGTCACTTTTAGTGATTCCTTTACTGATTTCATTCCAACAGGATCAAGTGATTTAATTCGACTACATTCCATTATCTGCGTTTTGCTTTTCTTATAACTTCCTTTCAAGATACTATTTATCCTACTCAGCTCCACTTCCAAGTCCTTTGCTGTTTCTCACAGAGTTACACTATCATCGGCACACCTCGCAGTTTTTTTTTCTTTTTCTTGAACTTCAGTTCCCTCTCCAAATTTCCCCTCGGTTTCCTTTACTGCTTGTTCAGCGTAAAGTTTGAATAACACCGAAACTAGGTTACAGCCCTGCTTCACCCCCTTCTCAGCCAGTGCTTCCCTTTCATGTCATTTGACTCTTACAACTGCGGTCCGATTTCTGTGCAACTTGCAAATAACCTTCCCCCTCCCCCCTCCCCGCATTTAATTCCTGCGTTTAGGTTCATTTAATACGCACGAATGCATCACGGAGACGCTTAGCCAACTTCAGAATTTCTGAGAGCATCCATTTCTAGAAGAGTCGTGCAATATATTGCTTCGTCCTACGTAGACCTCGCGAAAAATCCACGACGGTAAAACTGGAGAGATTCGAGGTCTGACGGAGGCTTACTAAGAATCGGACCATTCGCGACTGCGACAGGAAGAGGTGGAGGGACTGTGACTGGCAGACATAGTATTCTACACCACCCACCATAAAGTGGCGTGCGGAGTATAAATGGAAATACAGGGTGAACGTTAATGAAACCGACAAGTTGCGGGGACGGTTTCCTGACTAGAATGAAAAAAGGGCCCGTGAACATGTGTCCGGAAATGGGCGGTGTGCGTGCGACGACAACACATCGTCCCTGAAAACAGTAGAGAGCTACATCGCATCCACGTCACAACAGATGCTCAAAGTGGCCTCTATGGGATGCTGGCACGCGTTCACACGTCACATCATGTGTTGCCGCACTCTTCTGCACGTTCCGACATCTCTCCAAACAGTGTCACAGGTGTTGCACACGCTGTTCAAGGGTCTGGACATCAGGAACTGATTCAGTATACACAACGCTTTTGAGATGCCACCAGAGGTACTATCTAACATCTGGGGAAGATGATGTCGAGGTGTCGGCGAACTGTGATGCGGAAGTGGGGTGGTGCTCTGTCATGCAGAAACCACATAACCTGTCATATTGCCAAAGGCAAGTTCTCAAGCAGTACTGGCCGAGTATTCCGCAGGAAGTCCAGGAACGTGCCTCCATCGAGGCGTTGTGGAATGATAAACGGTCCAAGTATATAGTCGCCAAGAATGCCTGCCCACACGTTGATGCTGAACCGATGCTGAGAGACGCGTCAACCATTTACTGAGGATTGTGTGTAGCTCACAGATGTCGATTATGCAGATTGATGATGCCAGTTCTGGTAAAGGTTCCTTCGGCGGTAAAAAGGATGATCATAGAAATCACATAATTCTGATGGCCTAATGCAAAAACTATCGACAGAGGGAAATCTGTTGCTGATAATCCTTGCTCTCGTTGCACGGGATGAAGATAGTTAGGATTGTCATGCAGGATACATATAATAGTACATTGGCTTATACCTTGTTGGCGGGCCACTTGCCTGGAGCTTGTAGTAGGGCTCATCTCAATATCCTGTAGAACCTCGTCCTCAAGATCTTTGTGTACGTACAGTCCGCCGCCTCCCTGCACGTTAGTTTGTCTGAAAGGACCTACGAACACACATACGCCCTAAAAGGGCTTGAAATGTTGTGTGATGTGGTTGATGTCTGTGAGGGTACTTGTTTTTGTATAGCCGTGCTGCCTCTCAACTGTTTCCATCTGCTTGGCAGTACACAAACTCGAGCTCGGCTTGTTCCCCACATGCATATCGGACCATTCTGGTGTTTACTGAACGCTGAGGCAATCACACAGCCTGCAACACACAAGGAACACACGACATGTGGTCAGAGGAACTTCCATTCGTCAGCGCCATCTCTAGTGCCAACAATGTATTTCCGGACACATGTTCATAGGACCTTCCCCCCCCCCCCCCCATTTCCTGTCAAGAGTCTGTCCTTGGAGTTTGTCGGTTTTATTAATGTTCCCTCTGTATAGAGTTGGGCTCGTGTAGTGAAAGAGTGCGGAGAGGGCTAGTGTAGTCCAAGAGAGGGGTTCAAATATCCGTCGGGGCATCGTAAATAAGGTTTTCCATTCTTTTTCAAAATAACTTTAAGCGGACGTCAGTGTGGATCCGTGAAAAAGCCGACGGTCGATTCCCTGCTTTATCCATCTCCAATCGTAATGTTCCGTTTGCAGTGATAAGCACCCAACACGGTCGACTGCATGATACAGATAAACACTTGATTTAAAAAGCGCTGGTTAGAACGATATTTTGTCGTGTGGTCAGTTTGTCGCGACCTTACCGCAGCAGCAGCAGCACCCGAAACTACCCATCGCTGGTTGGCTGGCTGCTGCCGGCAGGAAATGCCGGGCCGTTGCCTCCACGCGAGGAATGTTGGCTGCATGCTCGTCCTTGCCGATGCTGCTTCTGTAGAATCTCTGAGGGCGACCTTCTCACGATGGCCCTTGTCCCACCGGCATATTGCCACGAGTCTAATTTCTCGTTGGATACATCATTGCTACAGCATGCTCCCTATTACCTGGATTAATGCGAACTGGATTAGCACAGAATTACGCAAACATACTGTTAATTGTTTATTTCGTATCACTTGTTTTCAGTTGCCTTTCGGGACACAATCGTCGATTTTTTTATTCACTTTTTTCCTGATTAAGGTTCTCATATACCGGAAACTCAGGACTCCTACGTCTCTACTACATCTATACTCTGCAAACCAACGAGGGGCACATGCAGAGGGTACGTCCCATTGTACCAGTTATTCTATCCATGTTTTCGCTGTATTGTTTCTTTCTCTATTCTGTCCATTTATATCCTACGTTCTTTTGTCTTTGTCCCCTTAGCCGAGTGGTCAGCGCATCTGACTGCAGCCGGCCCGGGTTCGATTCCCGGCCGGGTCGGAGATTTTTCTCCGCTCGGGGACTTTGGTGTTATGTTGACCTCATCATAATTTCATCATCATCCACAAGCAAGTCGCCTAATGTGGCGTCAACTGAAAAGACTTGCAACTCCGCGGACGAAGTTATCCAGGTGGGGGACTCCGGCCGTTAATGGCATACGATCATTTCATTTCTTTTATCTTGTGATTTCAAATTTGTTTGTTGATGATATTCTTGGAACTTCAGTGATCTTTAATAAGACGTCCACATCTTCACATAGTTATTCATAGTTTGAGCTCGTGGGATTCTACGCCTTCTGTCGCGGAAATTTTTCGTCCCGGAGCAAGTGGTTTTTCAAATCGGGATTGCATCGCTCAGAAAGTGTCGTAGATACAATACACACCATCACTTTTATTTAGGCAGCTAAAATATGTATTCTCTCTTGAAAAAAAAACCATACTGTCTATGCTGTTTCTTCTTATTGTTTTCGTTAGCGTTTACGCCGTCTAGGATAGACTCCGCAGTGCTGAAGTTTTGGCAAATTTATTTTAACTTTGGTGCGGCCAGATGCCCTACCTGTTGCCACAGCCGTAGGTTAACTAAGGGGGGGGGGGGGGAGGGGGGGAAATCTAGTGCGCCACCCGCCTGTGAATTGTATAAACTGCGTTCTGTTTGCGAGTCGTATTTTCTGAGATGGAAATTAGGAACCAACCCAACATTTGCTTTAAACGAGCGTGGAAAACCGCCTAAAAACCACACGCAGGCTGGCCGGTACGCCAGCCACGGCCGTTAATCTGCTATCCGTGTTCGATCCACACCTGGCTCACTTCACTGACTAGCAACATAGCGCATTGGGCGTTACGCCATGCGAGCAGGTCACTACGTTGTCTCTGGACACCACACCTCAGATAAGCAGCTATATTCCTTATTAATCGAGCATGAGTAAGTGTGCACTGCGTCAGTTTCGCCATGTGAAATAATTTTTGAGTTCGTTTCAGACGTGTGAACTCAACATGGTTTCCGATGTATAAGTCTTCGGTTTTCTTCAGTTTATTTCTGGACATCTTGTGTGATGAAATTTTAAGGGGTAACACCACTGTAACGTCCTAAAAAACAAAAAAAAGTACGCATGACAATTTCTTTTGGGCGGAAGGAAAGATGATAGAGAAACAATACTTGTGGTCCTTCTTGAGCATATGTTAAAGTATATTAGAAACAATTTTTGTCAGAAAATGTTAAACAATAGTGACACTGCAGCAGTTCTCCTGAGGTTTGTTGAATTTAAAACGCTCTGGGGCACGGCACACACTATGGCTGGCGCCAATTTGAATCTGGGAAAGAGAGAGAGAGAGAGAGAGAGAGAGAGAGAGAGAGAGAGAGAGAGAAACTGTGTAATCTAAATGAACGTAGCTAGTGAACCACATAGGCGATTTTAGGAATATTGATTTTTGTGTAATTGGTGAGTGTTTGTATAAAATCGTTCAATTTTCACCAAAAAAGTAATTTGTTAATAAATATTGTTTAAATTAATCGAAGATCCCGTATGTATGTTATTTCAAAGCCGTGATTAAATTTTCAAATAAAAAGATTGAAAGTTGTTGGAGTTACGCTGCGTTGTAGAATCATATTCCGAGAAAAACGCGTTTGAAGTTTTGAAATGTGTTGTAGAAATGAACAACTGAAAAAAAATTCTACTTTTAAGAAACGCTTACCATTAACCTGCTATCCCAGGACTCGTCTATCGTACTGGTGCCGTTGAGATCGAAATCATATCCATTAGTTTATCATAGAAAGATTGAAATATCTGCCATGGCAGTTCCATGAACGCACGAAACTTTACTATTCCGTTTAGCTCTGTTCCAAGAAGGCGCATTGGATGGACGATTCGACGGCTGATTTCCTGTGCGTCCCGTGTAGACTTACTGCTTTGTGTAACAACCTCTGCGCTGTTTGGATAAGTATAATTAATGTGAAGCCTGTACCTCGAGAACTTCGTTCTTGCAACGTGATGTCTGCATTGGACGTGTTGAGAAAATGGAAGAAAATTTATAATCCTATAGCTCAATCGGTAATTCACATAAAAATCCTGTTCACTGTCTTTCAATTTCTTGGCAGAGGCACAAACTCATTTCGAACTGCGGTCAGGCTCTCATCTTTTCTTTGGACGATTTGATGACATACACTACAGCTTCGACGCCGCATTGGATACGAAGCTCTCGCATCTTTTTTGCCTGAGTACACTTTCTTACCACTCCTTCTTACTTGAAGACGACTGTAACTCTAAGCTCACAAATAAACTATCAAAAGTCAATACTGCACACAAAAATCGAGATTCGAAGCGAAATAAATATCTTTTTCGTACACCTACTGACGCCACGCTGACGTATTATTGTTTCGAAATGCTTCTAACTACACCAAGACGGCGTAGGTAAGCCGTTTTGGGTCATCTGACTCGCTAGATTAGGAGTTAGGAATTCTATAGAACCAATTTTTTTTTTCAGGGATTAGACTTTTTGCCTCGTGTTCTAGAAGGTTTCAAGCTTCTTGAAGCCAATAAAAAACGATTTTTTTTTGAAAATTCTGTAGTGATGTTATTCCTTAACTGTTACTCCACAGCATATGATATGTGACAGTTAGATGGTGTCTTGCAGTAGTTTATAACGACTATCGTGTTAGGTAGAGATGTCGCACCGTACAGGCATTAAGCTGAATGGAAAACATCCTTTCAGGTTCTGAAAATAAATTTACAGCTGTGATGTCTCCAGTGGTTTATTACTGGTCTGTATCTCAGGTGAAAAGACGTGTAGCCTGATCTTATTATTACAGATCTGAATGCGATTGCTAGATCAGTTTGGGACTTGACTTTTTATTGATATCTCGGCTCCCTAGTCCTCACTTGGTAAAAGTAGAAAGATTAAAATGTTTTATTTCTCCCCAGTTGTTGCCATCTTTTATGGTGGAACAGTGTTGTAATGCGACAGAGTAGCGTCCATAAACAGAATCATTGTGACTCTGTATGCAGTGTCAGTAAAGAATTAATCTTTTAGCTATCTTAGAGTCGATCACATAAAATTTTGACCTTTTGAGTCACTTTCTCATGTGTAAAACTCACAGTTGGAATGAGTGAGATAAATAGTGATTTTCAGTGATTTCAAGCTGGAATGAAGATACAAACAAACTCTTTTGTTCACATTCTGAAAACTAAATCTTACTGACATCTGGTATGTTGCTTGATGTACAAGGATTAATCCTGCCCTTTGATAGCGTCCCCTTAAACTCTACTAACGAGGGTTTCTTTTTACCTCTTCATCTCGGAGTAAGCACTTAGCCCAAAGTCCTCAGTTATTTGCTGGAGATACAAGATGTCCCAGAAATGTTGCAACATAGTAGAGGGTGTCCTGAGGAACAAATCGAGGATAGGAACGAGTGTCCGGAAATGTCATTCAGTGATGCTACAGAGCGTCAAAGATAAATGTGCCGACGCCCGCCACCAGTCTACCCCTTCAGCAAAAAATATGACTTTGTACTTTGTACGCTGGACCGAAGGCGGAACGTGTCACAATGTTATTTGTTGTTCAGCGATCGTGACTGACTGCCATCATCAGTGGAGAAGGTGGAGATAGCTGCTGCGTAGAAAAGCCTTGTCTCCTATGAATGTGATGCTCTGTTGCCTCAGTGAATGACGGTTTCAGACATGAGTTTCCATATGCAGTTCATTTTTATCGTGGAACACACTAGAATCTCCAACGTTTTTCGATGTACAGGAGAAAAATAACTGAAGCTGGAAAGTCGTGTACGAAACCGTTGTTCACCAAGGCAACGGAGCATCGTATTCGTAGCAGGCAAGGCCTCTATATGCAACAGCTAACTCCATCTTCTCCATTGCGTTCGTGGCAATAAGTCGCGATCACTGAATAACAAACAGTATTGCAAGACCTTTTGCCTACAACGTCTCGTTTGTTGCCGAGAGGGGTCCCAGTGGCACTATAACTTGGACGCTCTATAGTATCATTGGGTGACGTTTTTAGACATGGGTTCCTATCCTTGATTTGTTCCTCAAGACATTCTATACAACCCCTAGAAGTTTGTCGCAGCATTTCTTGGACAACTTGTGTATTAAAATCTGTGTCTTCCACTGCAGGCTCTGCCCCCTACAGCTCCCTCTAATAACATGTAAGTTTTTACATGACTTCTTAACACATTTCCCATTGTCCTGTCCACCATTGTTTTGACGGTGTTTTCCACATATTCTTTCTTTATCGATCCTGCAGAGAACCTTCTCATTTCTTGTGTTTATCAGTCCACTCAATTTTCAGCGCCATTCTGTAACTTGACGTTTAAAACGGTTAAATTCTCTTCTTTCCCTGTTTTCCCACGATTCACTATTCACGTCAATACACTATTGTGCTCCAGATGTGTATTCTCAGAAGAATCTTCTTCATTTTAATTACTATATTTGAAACTAGAACACTTCTTTTAGCCAGGATTGTCCTCTTTGCTTGTAAAAATCTGCTTCGTCCATCATTAATTATTTTGCTTCCAAGATAGAAGAATCCCTTTACTTCATCTGTCATATGATCCTCAAATATGACGTTAAGTTTATCGCTAATCTCGTTTCTGCAACCTCTTATTACTTTTCTCTTTTTGTATGTACTCTCAATTCGTATTCTGTGCTCCGTAGACTGTTCATTACATTAAATAGCCCCTTTAATTCTTCCTCACTTTCACTGAGGATAGCATTGACATCAACGAATCGTACCATTGATATCACTTCACCCTGAATTTTAATTCCTCTCCTGAAACTTCTTTTACTTTCGTCTTTGCTTCTTAGACCACAATTCGAGGCACCTCTTGTAGATGCAAGTCACCGTACAGTCCAGTTTGCCAGTGGCCCTACCATCCACCTTTTTCCAAGCTGCTCTTTCCTCGATCATTGGCTGTACTGTGTGTGATTCCATAATCAAACAATATGATAGCTTTTAGCATGAAAACCTCTACAGTTCATCTCTCTAGGCAGGTTTAGCGAAAGTTGTATCAATACTGTAGAATGTTTGAGCTAAGAGAGATAATCTTTAAACTAGTGACCTTCGTGTTTCGTATGAGAGAGGTACTGAAGTTGATTGTTGTGCATTAAGATATTACTACAGCCCAAAAACAGATGTTTTCCTTTCTTAGTTTTATGGGATCCTGATCATCTTCTCCAGTAATTATGTATGAAATGTATCGTATAATTTCTTATGGTAGAAATTTTAATAAACACAATTTGGTTTTCTTTTTTCAGGAAGGGGGCCACATCCATGATCTCACCGTTGGATTTGTTGTAGATGGAAAAAATTTTATATTGGATCTTCGCCTAAACAGGTATTACATTTGCTGTGTTCTATTCTCTCTCTCTCTCTCTCTCTCTCTCTCTCTCTCTCTAATTTCTTTGCTATGGGTAATCTCTTTTTGTTGCTTTGCAAAATATTGGAAATCAGAGCGCCAGCTTGAAAGAATGTTTTCATGAGGTTACTGCCTCCCAGGTTGTGTCTGCTGTTTATTAGAAAACTGACTATCCATGGAGACACTTCATAAGCATGTAATTATTAGTCGCAGAGATAAAAATTGTAGTGCTGCTGACATACAGATAACAGAAAGAATATGTCTTTGGTTTTTGGAACTTAATCCAAATTGAGATAGACTCAAGCCACAGCGTAGGGTTAAATTAAAAATATTCTCTCTGGAACTAAACTGGAAATTATGCAGAGGCAACTGTTTTTGACATCCAGTCATGTAATTAGGTAGCAGAAGGGCATTAACAGTGTAAAGAATTCTCCAAAATTAAGGTATCATCAGCATTTTAACCACGTAATCTATAACCCAAACTTTCGCCTTGTGCATTGTTCTGAGTGACCTCTGTAAAAATTGTAATGTCTGTACCTAAGTTACTAGTATTAAATTAGAGTTGTGAATTTCATGGACTGCAGAGCAACCAATGTGAACACATATTACTGTCCGGAAACTCAAGACTCTGTGTGGTTACTCATAACTCTTTTAGTCTGAAATTTACAACAATTTTAAGCCGGTATATTTACAATGTCATTCTCAGCAACAAAATATGTAAGTTCTCATTTGTGGGACATGTGGTCATCACCATAATCAGGGATTAGTTTTTTTAAGCGTTCAGTCTTCAGAGGTCTCAAAATTTCCCTTTCCATCTTTTCTGTAATCTTTTACTACGTTATGCCAAGACACTGTAATTTTACATTATTTTTAGATATACACTGTCAATCATTCTTTTAACATAGTTTAATCATTTTTATCTGACACACTTCAGTTTCTTCTGGTATACCCTTTACACTTAATCTGGGTCATACATGTTCATTTTGGAAGGCATCAGCTCTTGTGTACCCTCAAGTCGAGTGTAAAAACCTCATTTCTGCTGGCTGGATTCATTGTTTTCCTGTCAGAGTGCAACACACTGCTCCAGGGGGATTGTAGGAACTGCTTTGATTCTATAAAAAATTACCATTGATTCAAATTTGGCTTTGCCATTTAAAGTTCTTTTAATTGCGTTACATAAGCTAAAGAATGATTCTGTTATGGAGACAATGTCACTGGAATTGTCAAAGCTTAAACTAAAACCAAGACACTAAAAAACAGTGACCTTTCCCCTGGTTTGTTTCTTGTTAAGATTTTTGCCCTTGGGAACTGTCTCCTGGTAAATGCCTGTTCCTTAGTTCTGTATACAGGTATTTCGAAATTAAATGTTTTTGAAATTAAGTACTCTTTGTATATTGACTTTTGTAAATCGTATCCTGATTCTATATTCACTTTGTCATTTACAATATTTATCTTTGGTAGCTGTTTATTATGTTTCAGAGCCAAGGATTATTTCAGTTATAAAAGTTAAATAATGCTGATGATATCGGGGTAACTCCGATACCCCTTGGTTACAGTTATTTGCTTGCTTTTATACACATTTACATTTTGCTTCAGTGTTTGTTTTGCCATAAAAGCTTGTAACATTATTTAACAGATGACCAAGGATTCACTTCTCTTCTATAATTTCACATAGCTTGTATCTAGCCACTCTGTCGAAAGCTTTAACATAATTAGTGAAGCCTATAAGTGCTAGACCGTTGAATTCCCTATATTTTTCTAGTAATTATGTCATATGACATATATGGTACATAAAGGATTTTCCTCTTATAAAGAAATGTTGGTTACTTAATAGGGTCTTATCTGAAATAATATTCAGAATTATTGTTAATATTTTGGTGTAGGTTAAGTAAGTAATTCTGGCAGTTATTTCTATTTCTTTTCGTTTTAAGTATTGATACCACAAGGGCTTCATGCTGATCGCGTGATTTAGGTATGGCAAAGTTTACTAATCTTTTAAAGAATAGCTTGGAAAAATATATTAGATAAAATTGACGAATATTAGTTCTATGTTAATAGGGTCTGCATTTGGTGACTTCTTATTTTCAAACTCTTTCAAAACTTGCAGTACTTCGTCTATATTTATCAAATCTACACAAGGGCTCCTTGTTCATACTACTTGTTTGCATAGTCCCTGCCAAAGATCTTTATAGTATTTTCCCTGTTTGTCTATTGTGACATTAAGGACTGTAGTATCTTATTGCAAAATATTACGTTTTCTAGAGAGTTAGTTTCTTTTGGAAGGAGAAATTATTATTGTTACGTACGCAAAATGATTTTGCAAGTGGTTTACGTTATAAATGTTTAAAGGCGGTACACTCTTTAAGATCAGAAAGTTTAATACTTCGTCTATAAAAGTGAAAGTAATTTCGTGGGTTCTTGTTAGTACACTTTCACGTTAGACGTAGGGCACAGAAATAATATCTATCCACTGTCGTGCTTAATACTTTGTATATAGAAACTAACCGGAACTTAAGTCTCTAAATTATTTCACTTCTACCGGAATACTTCTAGTCTGTATGTGCAAGAAGAAACAATATCGCGACGTTAAGCGTCTGTACCTAGGTGCACATAAAGTATGGATTAAACACCACAAAAACACAGTTTCAGTATTGCAAAATATCCCCCATAAATCAGTAATGTTGTTAAGGTTCAGTATCTTTCACTTTTACACCAGAATAAACCGAGAATTAATTGTTTTTACCTGAAGCCTCGAGCCTAGCCGTTTTCGATTCTGGACTTTTTATTTACATCAGCTGTATATCTTTTGTAGAAAAATATTTGTGATACACTTCAGAACTCCTATGGAACGATAATACACCACTGACAATTAAAATTGCTACACCAAGAAGAAATGCAGATGATAAACGGGTATTCATTGGACAAATATATTATACTAGAACTGACATGTGATTACATTTTCACGCAATTTGGGTGCTTAGATCCTGAGAAATCAGTACCCAGAGCAACCACCTCTGGCCGTAATAACGACCTTGATACGCCTGGGCATTGAGTCAGAGCTTGGATGGCGTGTACAGGTACAGCTGCCTATGCAGCTTCAACACGATACCACAGTTCATCAAGAGTAGTGATTGGCATATTGTGACGAGCCAGTTGCTCGGCCACCATTGACCAGACGTTTTCAATTGGTGAGAGATCTGGAGAATGTGCTGGCCATTTTCTGTATCCAGGAAGGCCCGTACAGGACTTGCAACATGCGGTCGTGCATTAACCTGCTGAAATGTAGGGTTTCGCAGGGATCGAATGAAGGGTAGAGCCACGGGTCGTAACACTTCTGAAATGTAACGTCCACTGTTCAAAGTGCCGTCAATACGAACAAGAGGTGACCGAGACGTGTAACCAATGGCACCCCATACCATCACGCCGGGTGATACGACAGTATGGCGATGACGAATACACGCTTCCAATGTGCGTTCACCGCGATGTCGCCAAACACGGATGCGACCATCATGATGCTGTAAACCGAACCTGGATTCATCCGAAAAAATGACGTTTTGCCATTCGTGCACCCAGGTTCGTCGTTGAGTACAGCATCGCAGGCGCTCCAGTCTCTGATGCAGCGTCAAGGGTAACCGCAGCCATGGTCTCCGAGGTGATAGTCCCATGATGCTTCAAACGTCGTCGAACTGTTCATGCAGATGGTGGTTGTCTTGCAAACGTCCCCATCTGTTGACTCAGGGATCGAGACGTGGCTGCACGATCCGTTACAGACATGCGGATAAGATGCCTGTCATCTCGACTGCTAGTGATACGAGGCCGCTGGGATCCAGCACGGCGTTTCTTATTACCCTCCTGAACCCACCGATTCCATATTCTGCTAACAGTTATTGGATCTCGACCAACGCGAGCAGCAATGTCGCGATACGATAAACCGCAATCGCGACAGGCTACAATCCGACCTGTATCAAAGTCGGAAACGTGATGGTCCGCATTTCTCCTCCTTACACGACAACGTTTCACCAGGCAACGCCGGTCAACTGCTGTTTGTGTATGAGAAATCGGTTGGAAACTGTCAGCACGTTGCAGGTGTCGCCACCGGCGCCAACCTTGTGTGAATGCTCTGAAAAGCTAATTATTTGCATATCACAGCATCTTCTTCCTGTCGGTTAAATTTCGCGTCTGTAGCACGTCATCTTCGTGGTGTAGCAATTTTAATGGCCAGTAGTGTATAACTGTCTGTGCGCTTTAGGTTGCACTATTTCATAAATAATTACTGAAAGTTAAAATTTCCGCGTATTTTCACGGCAGTGTGTGCAAAAAATTCTGACAACTCAGGAATGTGACAAATGGAAATTGCATTTCTATCAATGAAATCGTGTAACCACATTTACTGCGAAGTCTCTATTTCAGAGTAAATCAAATTTAGCAGAATCACAGACCTAAGTATAGCAATTCGCTATTACTCACATCGAGTTCATCAGATCAGTAGCGAGCGAACAAAACTATGAGGCAATAGTAAGAGAGACCGAAACGAACAGAATCCCTGCCATAATTTTACCGCACGATTATATACATTAAATGATAGCAGCCAGCGATTACATGTTGTCTTCTTCTATACACATCCTTGTCATAGTTTTGGCCGTAGGGCTAGGTTCTGGCCCGTCCGACCAGTTAGCCTGCTAGTTTGCGATAAATAACGCACAACGATATCTCCAATGCTGAGATGATAAGATCTTTATTTGTTCGTTCGACAGTTAATTCAGGACGTCTTTTAGACGCAATGTACGTCAAGGCAAGACCCGCGCGGAAAAGAATAAGTGACTTGTTGGCTGGTTACTAAAGAACTAAGTATAAAAAATATTCTTAAGAATTAACATGGAGTAGCCAAGAACATGGGAAAAATTATATACTAAGAATAAACATTATGGAGTAACGGACACAACACAGCGCTCCTGGCGGCCGGCGCGGAACTAATTTATCCACGCATAATAAAATACACTCCTGGAAATTGAAATAAGAACACCGTGAATTCATTGTCCCAGGAAGGGGAAACTTTATTGACACATTCCTGGGGTCAGATACATCACATGATCACACTGACAGAACCACAGGCACATAGACACAGGCAACAGATCATGCACAATGTCGGCACTAGTACAGTGTATATCCACCTTTCGCAGCAATGCAGGCTGCTATTCTCCCATGGAGACGATCGTAGAGATGCTGGATGTAGTCCTGTGGAACGGCTTGCCATGCCATTTCCACCTGGCGCCTCAGTTGGACCAGCGTTCGTGCTGGACGTGCAGACCGCGTGAGACGACGCTTCATCCAGTCCCAAACATGCTCAATGGGGGACAGATCCGGAGATCTTGCTGGCCAGGGTAGTTGACTTACACCTTCTAGAGCACGTTGGGTGGCACGGGATACATGCGGACGTGCATTGTCCTGTTGGAACAGCAAGTTCCCTTGCCGGTCTAGGAATGGTAGAACGATGGGTTCGATGACGGTTTGGATGTACCGTGCACTATTCAGTGTCCCCTCGACGATCACCAGTGGTGTACGGCCAGTGTAGGAGATCGCTCCCCACACCATGATGCCGGGTGTTGGCCCTGTGTGCCTCGGTCGTATGCAGTCCTGATTGTGGCGCTCACCTGCACGGCGCCAAACACGCATACGACCATCATTGGCACCAAGGCAGAAGCGACTCTCATCGCTGAAGACGACACGTCTCCATTCGTCCCTCCATTCACGCCTGTCGCGACACCACTGGAGGCTGGCTGCACGATGTTGGGGCGTGAGCGGAAGACGGCCTAACGGTGTGCGGGACCGTAGCCCAGCTTCATGGAGACTGTTGCGAATGGTCCTCGCCGATACCCCAGGAGCAACAGTGTCCCTAATTTGCTGGGAAGTGGCGGTGCGGTCCCCTACGGCACTGCGTAGGATCCTACGGTCTTGGCGTGCATCCGTGCGTCGCTGCGGTCCGGTCCCAGGTCGACGGGCACGTGCATCTTCCGCCGACCACTGGCGACAACATCGATGTACTGTGGAGACCTCACGCCCCACGTGTTGAGCAATTCGGCGGTACGTCCACCCGGCCTCCCGCATGCCCACTATACGCCCTCGCTCAAAGTCCGTCAACTGCACATACGGTTCACGTCCACGCTGTCGCGGCATGCTACCAGTGTTAAAGACTGCGATGGAGCTCCGTATGCCACGGCAAACTGGCTGACACTGACGGCGGCGGTGCACAAATGCTGCGCAGCTAGCGCCATTCGACGGCCAACACCGCGGTTCCTGGTGTGTCCGCTGTGCCGTGCGTGTGATCATTGCTTGTACAGCCCTCTCGCAGTGTCCGGAGCAAGTATGGTGGGTCTGACACACCGGTGTCAATGTGTTCTTTTTTCCATTTCCAGGAGTGTAGTTGCGGTGTGACACACGGGTGATGCACTCATGAACCGAACTGCACTGCATAAAACTGCGCTGCACTACTAATTGAGGTCGCTACAACAGCCTCCTCGACGGGAGCGGAGAGCCATCCAGGAAGTGCGCCATGAGTGGCCGAGTCGGCCGGACGTTGTGGTGCGCTGGTCCCCTGGAGCTGGTGGTCGATGGTGGTGCCGGAGTGGTTTTGCCGGACCAAGTTCTGGACGAAGCTGTGTTCGCAGAGCTTCATTGGGGGGATGCGGAGGGGGGGGGGGTGTCGTTGATGATGTAGGCTGGTTTGACCCTGTCAATTGTAACAGTGTGCCGGCCGAAGTGGCCGTGCGGTTAAAGGCGCTGCAGTCTGGAACAGCAAGACCGCTACGGTCGCAGGTTCGAATCCTGCCTCTGGCATGGATGTGTGTGTTGTTCTTAAGTTAGTTAGGTTTAATTAGTTCTAAGTTCTAGGCGACTGATGACCTCAGAAGTTAAGTCCCATAGTGCTCAGAGCCAGCCAATTGTAACAGTGGCTCGTTTCCCATTCACAAGAATATCCAGGGTGCGATTACTCCCTACTGATGATTCGATGTGGCCCGGTGTAAGGTGCCTGGAGTGCCGGTTTGACGCCATCGGCTCGTAACATAACGTGAACGCGCGTCCTGATGTCTTTGTGTACTAGGCTGGCAACAGTTCCGTGCATAGACTCTTTCGGAGGTCGGATTTCTGTCATGATCATGAAGGCGACTGACGAAGGTAGACGGGTGTGTGTCAGGCTGTGGAGTCACGTCTACAAATTCGCCAGGCAGTCGTAACGCCTCTCCGTACACTAGTTGTGCAGAGGAGCTGTCTAGATCTGGCTTGTGTGAGTTTCGTAACCCAAGCAGGACCATCGGGAGAGCTTCTGCCCACCCGGTATCGTGGCACATCGGGGCTGCTTTTAAAGTGCGGTGCGAACGCTCTATCATGCTTTTATTGGCCGGGTGGTAGCTGGTTGTGTTGTGCTGGCTCATCCCACAGAACGCTGTTAGCTTTGCGAACAAATCAGATACAAATTGTTTACCACGATCTGTGGTGATGTGCAAAGGACAGCAAATCGTGACACCCAGTTTAATACGAGGTGCATTCAAGTTCTAAGGCCTCCGATTTTTTTTTCTAATTAACTGCTCACCCGAAATCGATGAAACTGGTGTTACTTCTCGACGTAATCGCCCTGCAGACGCACACATTTTTCACAACGCCGACGCCATGATTCCATGGCAGCGGCGAAGGCTTCTTTAGGAGTCTGTTTTGACCATTGGAAAATCGCTGAGGCAATAGCAGCACGGCTGGTGAATGTGCGGCCACGGAGAGTGTCTTTCATTGTTGGAAAAAGCCAAAAGTCACTAGGAGCCGGGTCAGGTGAGTAGGGAGCATGAGGAATCACTTCAAAGTTGTTATCACGAAGAAACTGTTCCGTAACGTTAGCTCGATGTGCGGGTGCGTTGTCTTGGTGAAACAGCACACGCGCAGCCGTTCCCGGACGTTTTGTTGCAGTACAGGAAGGAATTTGTTCTTCAAACATTTTCGTAGGATGCACCTGTTACCGTAGTGCCCTTTGGAACGCAATGGGTAAGGATTACGCCCTCGCTGTCCCAGAACATGGACACCATCATTTGTTCAGCACTGGCGGTTACCCGAAATTTTTTTGGTGGCGGTGAATCTGTGTGCTTCCATTGAGCTGACTGGCGCTTTGTTTCTGGATTGAAAAATGGCAACCACGTCTCATCCGTTGTCACAACCGACGAAAAGAAAGTCCCATTCATGTTGTCGTTGCGCGTCAACATTGCTTGGCAACATGCCACACCGGCAGCCATGTGGTCGTCCGTCAGCATTCGTGGCACCCGCCTGGATGACACTTTTCGCATTTTCAGGTCGTCATGCAGGATTGTGTGCACAGAACCCACAGAAATGCCAACTCTAGAGGCGATCTGTTCAACAGTCATTCGGCGATCCCCCAAAACAATTCTCTCCACTTTCTCGATCATGTCGTCAGACCGGCTTGTGCGAGCCCGAGGTTGTTTCGGTTTGTTGTCATACGATGTTCTGCCTTCATTAAACTGTCGCACCCACGAGCGCACTTTCGACATATCCATAACTCCATCACCACATGTCTCCTTCAACTGTCGATGAATTTCAATTGGTTTCACACCACGCAAATTCAGAAAACGAATGATTGCACGCTGTTCAAGTAAGGAAAACGTCGCCATTTTAAGCATTTAACACAGTTCTCATTCTCGCCGCTGGCGGTAAAATTCCATCTGCCGTACGGTGCTGCCATCTCTGGGACGTATTGACAATGAATGCGGCCTCATTTTAAAACAATGCGCATGTTTCTATCTCTTTCCAGTCTGGAGAAAAAAAATCGGAGGCCTTAGAACTTGAATGCACCTCGTATGAAGGCATACGCCAAAGTTTCTGCCGAGACATTGTCCACTGAGGCCCCTGAATCACAACTTCTTGGAACTGCAAACCACCACCACAACAAAAACAAAAACAACAAATGGTTCAAATGGCTCTGAGCACTATGGGACTTAACATCTAAGGTCATCAGTCCCCTAGAACTTAGAACTACTTAAACCTAACTAACCTAAGGACATCACACACATCCATGCCCGAGGCAGGATTCGAAGCTGCGACCGTAGCGGTCGCGCCGTTCCAGACTGTAGCGCCTAGATGCGCTAGGCCACCCCGGCCGGCGGAAGTATTTGATTGCCTCGTATATCGCCTAAGAGTTCTCGATCGTAGGCGCTCCACTTGCATTGAGACGGCGACAATTTCTTCGAAAAGAAGCTAGAGGTTGCCACGCGTCATTGTTGTATTTTTGCAACACTGCACCCGCAGCTGTTTGGCTTGCATCTACAACCAACGCTAACGGTGCACTTGGTTCAGGATGTGCCAACAACGCAGGGTCCACTATTGATTGTTTAGCCCGTTCAAACGCAGTTGTCATGCAGTCTGTCCACTGTATTTTTGCGTTCCCTTTGCATGTCGGACCTGCCAGCACAGCCGTTAATGGTTCCTGAATATCCGCTGCGTGAGATAAATGTCCGCGGTAAAAATTCCACATCCCCAAAAATCGCCGCAGCTCCTTAACTGTGGACGGCCGTGAGATCTATAGGATGGCTTCCACTTTGTCAGATAATGGCAGTGAACCAGACAGAGAGATTCGGTGGCCAAGGAAATCTACTAGTGGTTGACCAAAAATGCATTTTGCTGTGTTGAGAATAACGCCGTATTCGTCTAGCCGTTTAAAAACTTGTACGAGATGCTGGCGATGTTCTTCGGGCGAGACTGAAAATACCAATATGTCGTCAGGGTAGGCAAAACAGAAAGACAGACCTTGCAACACTGAGTCGATAAATCTGCCATGTCTGCGCAGCGCTTCTGAGGCCGAAAGTCATGAATTTGCTTTCAGACAGGCCGAATGGCGTAATTATGGTTGTCTTCGGGATGTCTTCTTCGGCGACAGGTATCATGCGTGTATCCTTGGCACAGTCGAAACAGCTGTATAGTCGGGCACCGCTCATCGCGTAGTTACAATCGCGGAGCAACGGAACTGGTTAGCGATCGGGCACTGTACAGGCGTTAAGTGCTCTATAGTCCCCGCTCGTGTGCCACGCATCGCACTTCTTAGGGCGATGATCGAGGGCTACTGGACGGTCGCATGATATCCTCTCGTATCATACTGTCAAACTCGGTCTTGGCGATATCTAACCGATCCGGGGCTAACCGTCGAGGACTACAGGATAATGGCGGCCCCTCTGTCGTCTTTATGCAGGGTGTTACAAAAAGGTACGGCCAAACTTTCAGGAAACATTCCTCACACACAAATAAAGAAAAGATGTTATGTGGACATGTGTCCGGAAACGCTTAATTTCCATGTTAGAGCTCATTTTAGTTTCGTCAGTATGTACTCCAACGTGATCAAATTGTAAATTTTCACAATCAACATGTGTGGGCTGACGAGAATCCGCACGCAATTGTGCAATCACGTCATCAACACAGATTTTCTGTGAACGTTTGGGCAGGCATTGTTGGTGATGTCTTGATTGGGCCCCATGTTCTTCCACCTACGCTCAATGGAGCACGTTATCACGATTTCATACGGGATACTCTACCTGTGCTGCTAGAACATATGCCTTTACAAGTACGACACAACATGTGGTTCATGCACGATGGAGCTCTTGAACATTTCAGTCGAAGTGTTCGTACGCTTCTCAACAACAGATTCGCTGACCGATGGATTGGTAGAGGCGGACCAATTCCATGGCGTCCACGCTCTCCTGACCTCAACCCTCTTTCATTTATGGGGGCATTTGAAGGCTCTTGTCTACGCAACCCGGTACCAAATGTAGAGACTCTTCGTTCTCGTATTGTGGACGGCTGTGATACAATACGCCATTCTCCAGGGCTGCATCAGCGCATCAGGGATTCCATGCGACGGAGGGTGGATGCATGTATCATCGCTAACGGAGGACATTTATAACATTTCCTGTAACAAAGTGTTTGAAGTCACGCTGGTACGTTCTGTTGTTGTGTGTTTCCATTCCATGATTAATGTGATTTGAAGAGAAGTAATAAAATGAGCTCTAACATGGAAAGCAGCGTTTCCGGACACATGTCCACATAACATATTTTCTTTCTTTGTGTGTGAGGAATGTTGCCTGAAAGTTTGGCTGTACCTTTTTGTAACACCCTGTATAGTGCACTGTGCTATGCTTCACTTCCTTAGGCATACCTGGAGGTTTTGTCAGCGCCAGAAAATCCCGAAGTTAGGCGGCGTACTCGCTGTCTTTTGCTTCAGTCGGATTGGCGGATTGGATGGTTGCGTGGTGCCGGAATCCTGCAGCCGTCAGTCCAGTGACTTGGTCGACCAGGCGTGTGTTGGCGATGTCAGGCAGAAGGGTATAAAGTGCCAGGAAGTCCGCTTCTATTATCGGCTCGGCGACGTGAAATCCCACGCAAACACTCGGCGTAGGTCCAAAGCTAGTTCAAAACGATGCGTACCATACGTCGCAATAGAATAATTGTTTGCGGCAGGTAGACAGAACGACGTACGCGGCCTACACCAGTGTAACATCGTTCGCGGGAAAATACACATACCAGAGCCAGTGTCAATCAAATATTTCTTGCCTGTACGCCGGTCACTCACAAACAGATGCTGTGACGCAGACTGACAATCTGGTGAAGTGTTTACACCCGATCGCCGTTGGCATTTGGGTATGTGCAGAGTTTGGTACAGCCACTAACTTGATCACCAAATCTCCTGTGATACCAGCATATCCCCTGCTGTGTTTCAGTCACAGACGCAGATGAGGCACTTGGTGATCTGCTGCATGAGCGCTTCCGGTATCTCGGTCGGCCACAATCGCTGTTGGTGTTACACCGAGACATCAATTCGCTAATCTGTTGCCGTCAGAGCACTGTAGTCGGCGCGCGAAACTGTGGCTGACGTGATCGCGCATTGCACAGTTGCTACGTTGTGTCCGCCCCGGTAGCTGAGTGGTCAGCGTGACAGACTGCCCTAAGGGCCCGGGTTCGATTCCCGGCTGGGTCGGAGATTTTCTCCGCTCAGGGACTGGGTGTTGTGTTGTCCTAATCATCATCATTTCATCCCCATCGACGCGCAGGTCGCCGAAGTGGCGTCAAATCGAAAGACCTGCACCAGGCGAACGGTCTACCCGACGGGAGGCCCTAGCCACACGACATTTCCATTTCCAATAGGCGCAGGTGAGATAGCGTCCTGTACCTTGTCTGCTAGCTCCGCCACCGCGTCTAAAGCCTTTACCGACTGCGACGCTATTGGTGGCAGGTGGCAACCGACTGCTCCAGATGGTTCTCAGCATGCTGTCAGGCACAGTGCCAGCGTCGATCTTGCTTCGGAGGTGCCGCAAGTACAGCGTCGGTTTACGATCCCCGATGCCCTCCTGCGTCAGAACTTGGCGGAGGCGTTCTTCTTGCGAAGCTGATAGTATGCAGATAAGTTCTGCCTTGAGCCGGTCGTAGGCATTACTCTCTGTCGGCGCGGTAATCACGTCTTGCAGTTGGGCCGCGTACTGATGATCTAACTGGTTCACGACCAGTACAAACTTGGTAGCGATGGTGGTTATTCCAGAGTAAAAGAAACTATCTTCAACTTGTGCAAACCATAGTGCTAGATTGCGCTACCAAAAGAGTGGTAGTCTAACGGTGAGTCTGGACACGGCAGGGTCGGTCGCAGTCAGATTTTCCGTCATATTACAGTATCACTTTATTTTGTGCGTCAGGCAGGCGATAAATCACGTCGGGATCACCAGTTTGGTCGTAGGGCTAGGTTCTGGCCCGTCCGACCGGTTATCCTGCTACTTTCCGATGATAAATAACGCACAACGATATCTCCAATGCTGAGATGACAAGAGCTTTATTCGTTCGTTCGGCAATTAATAAAGGACGTCCTTAAGACGCAGTGTGTCAAGTCAAGACTCGCGCGGAAACAAATAAGTGACTTGTTGGCTGGTTACTAAAGATCTAAGTATAAAAAATATTCTTGAATTAACATGGAGAAATCAAGAACACGGAAAAAACTATGTACTAAGAATAAACGGCATGGAGTAACGGACAACGCAGCGCTCCTGGCGGCCGGCGCGGAACTAATTCATCCGCGCAAAATAAAATGTGATGTACTCGTGAACCGAACTGCAGTGCACTGCACTACTAATTGTGGTCGCTACATAGTCTTCAGCAATCAAAAACGAAATATTTACTAAATGTGGATAGTTACAGATTTCATGATTGCTTCTAGTATCAGAAAAATATGTATTTTTTAACAAAAATCGATATAGTTTCTATATTTTATGCTTAGTTGTCAATAGTATCCATTGTGACACTTAGAACTACTTCGTCTTTTTCATGTCTGTTGAGGAATTTTATTATTTTAAATGCTTAATTTTGGTTTTCATGTAGGTCACCTCAGCTTCACTAGTAAACACTCTAAAACAAAATAAAAAAAAATGATACACCATGAAAGAATTAACCAAATTGGACAGAAATTGGTAGCCGTGATGTACATGAATAGACAAATAGATAACAATTAAAAAAATGGATGAATTATTCAAGAGAAAGAGCTTCACGAATTGAGGAAGTCGGTAATATGTAGGTCCACCTCTCGCCCTTATACAAGAAGTTATTTGGCTTGGTATTGATTGACAGAGTACTTAGATTACCTCCTGATGGCTATCATACCAAATACTGTCTCACTGACACATTAGATTGTTAAAATCTCGAGCTGGTTGGAGAGCCCCGCTTGTAATACTTCAAACATTCTCAGCTTGTGAGAGATCTGGTGACCTTGTTTGGCAAGGTAAGGTAGGATTTGGCAAGCATGAAGACAAGCAGCAGAAAGTCTCACTGTGTGTGTGTGTGTGTGTGTGTGGGAGGGGAGGGGGGGGGGGGAGAGAATCACCTTGCTGAACTGTGATCCTAGGACAACTTGCCATGAAGAGTAATGAGAGTGGGCATAGAATATTGTTGACGTACAGCTGTGCTGTAAGGGTGATGCAGATGACAGCCCATGAGGTCCTGCTATAAAACGAAATGGCACCCCAGACCATTATTCCTGGTTGTCAGGGCATATGCCAGACACAGTCAGGTTGGTGTCCCACCACTGTCCAAGGCATTCTCAGACAAATCTTCACTTGTCTTCAGGGTTCAGTTTGAACTGAGACTTATCATGGAAGACAATTACATTACAGTTAATGGGATTCCAGACTGAATGTGTCAGACACCACTGCAGATGGGCTTGTTGGGTCCACGGTCATTGGTAGTTGGCACAAGGGGCACCTTGGGCTCAGCCCCCATCCTGTGAGCTGCCATGGTCTTTGTGGTCAGTGAAGCACCATATGAAAGTCACATTGATAATAATGATGAGTCCATAGCTCTGAGTGCATCTCTGATGGCTGATCAGCCCTCACGTTCTGTTGTCTCTTTACGCTGACTGCTTCCTTTTTGATGCTGTGTTCAGCTGTGGTTCACCCTCTCCTGCCAACATTGTTGTATAGTAGCATCAATGCTATTCAAATGTTGAGCAATTCGCCAATTAGTCCAAACGGCTTCTTTGACCTCAACTCCAAGTCCTGTCTCAGATGCTGAAATCTGTTGGTATTGTTCTCGTGCCTGTTTGTGAGGCATAGTTACTGTCCAGAGGAATACAAGGAATGCAATTTGCAAAGAATTTATGCCCTGGTATTAACATGTTCCCTGTTCACTATCCATGCCAGCTGTGCAGTGAAACTGTGCTGCAGTGTCACGTACACATCCATTGGCCACCAAAGTATACATTTTTTGTTGTACCTGTATTTCAATCAATTTGTGGCCAGTTTGCATAACTTCTTGGTTGTGTTTCGTATTTTTTGTTTGAAAGTGTATGTTCCCAGCTCGCTTACTTCAGTTATCTTATTTCTCTTTGTTTACTACTGCACATGTTCTTTTATTTTCTGTTTTATCCTCAGACTTATTGGTATCAAATATTTCAAATAAGCTCTCTCTTATGTCTTATATATTTGGCAACACCATCATTTCATAATTATACTGAGAATTAGATGCTCAGAAGAAGTGATTTGTCTCAGAAAATCATATTTTTGGCACAACTGGCAGACATGTGTCACCCCATTTCCACACTCTAATGTATCCATTGTGTATATTATATTCATGGGTGTTTTTGTCAAAAAACATGGTGTAGCCAAATATTAAAAAAAATATTTTTGTTTTCTAGTGAAATGTGGTTAAAAATAATACAAAAAGTCATCTTTCTTACAGAGAACTAATTCCTGATACATACTTCGAACGTTACCAGCACAATGGCAAGCATGTAATCAACAGACCAACATCTAAGGTAAGAAGTGAGAGTACCCTGGCTTTATCCACACTATGAAAATATGAGATCTGTTGCTGCAGACTCTGTTGTGTATAAAAAGTACTGTTTTTTTGCACATACATTCCTCTTTGTAAAAAATAGATGTAGTTACTCATTGTGATTTTACTGTCATAATCTAAAGATCTGGAAATGGGTAAAATATTACTGTGGAGGATGTATCTGTTGCCCCATTGAAAACTAAGGAAACAATATAAAATTAAAAGAAAGGTCACTTCGACTCATATTGAAGAGTGAGTCAAGAAGGAACTTGAATACTAGAGAAATTAACGATGCATCTTGAGAGAGTGGAAGGTCAATGTGTTATAGAGTATGAAATATGAACACAGTCAGAAAATATTTTATAGAAATTCAGGTAATGAGGTTTGAGGAGCAAGTACAAATAAGACACTGTAGATAAATAAAAACATACAGAAAGAGAGAAACTACGAAATAAAAATCATAATCAGAAATTTGACAGAATAGCTGTGAACAGGCTAGAGGCAAATGGAGCCAATGATACAGATGAGAATAAAGTGAGCTTTGGACAGTTTGTGCTCTGATGTAAAGTAAGATATGGATATATTCATTGGACATCATTTCAGTTTATAGAGTTCAAGAAAATTTTCATTAAGATGGATGATTTTAATGTCCTTGTAACGAAACAATTACATATATCTGTGGTTTTGTCTGTACAAAACAAATTTTCCTAGGCACCATGCTGCCTGTAATCTTCACTTACAGCAGCATTTTAATAATGATGCCATGGAAATGAAATGATTGTATGGCATTGTTAGCTGGGAGGCCCCATTCGGGGGAGTTCGGCTGCCGTATTTCAAGTCCTTTTTAGGTGACGCCACATCGGTGACTTGCAAGTCAATGATGATGGACACACAACCTCCCAGTCCCCTGCCGGGAATCGAACCTGGGCCCCCTGCGTGGTGGGCGGTAACTCTACCGCTACGCTACGGAGGCAGACTAATCATGCCATATAAAGACACAAATCGCAAGACGCTTGGAAGGTAAACTTTAACATGAGTCATTCCTCCCTTGAATGTATACATCGATATGTTTGGATGCCCATTGGTGGAATGTTAATCTAAATGAAATTTGAACTGTTTAGACAGTTGTCAAATCTGACATGAACACTGAACAATTACTGAAAAAGTAATATGAAACTATTCACATAGTTTGAAAGTGAGTACAAATTCAATGTAGAAGTGAGTAAATTCTGTGCAGATTGTTGCATTGATTTCATTATTGGATAAGTTGCCTGGCACACAAAAAGGAGAGTTAGGTAATTTATAATAATTTTAATGTGACCTGTCTAAAAATGAGATTTTAAATTAATGAAAAAAAAAGAACAGTACACCATAGGTTTATGAAGGATAATAAGAATAATGTAAGAGAAAACAGTAATTCATTCATAATTGCCATTTTTATCTCTCTTGTATTCTTTTAGTTATTCTTTAGTTGAACTGGGTGCCCTACCCATTGTGTATAACTTTATATTTTTATTAATTCTACTTTTTACCTGTCCTTCGTACCTAAATGTTTCCTTTCCTGTAGCTCTGAAATCTTCCCCTTGTCCACTTCTTGCACCCATTTACTAATCCTTTCTTTCTTTGTCCACTACCTGAGGATATTTTGCTGTGAAGAATGTGATGGTATATAAGCTTTTTTCTGTTTCTTGGAGGTGTTGATCCTGTTCCTTTTGTCAAGTGTTACTTTTGATCTCTTAATGCCTGAATAAATTTATAGATGAAAGGTAAAAATAAAAAATTGTGGTGCTTTAGAGGTACCCAAAATACTCAGGAGAATGCAGCACTTGTCAGAAGCATTGGTAGCTTCATGAAGAATCAGCATCTACTGGCACTGTCATTCAAAAAGAGTTAACCTTCCACATTGGTACAATGTGAATTCATAAGACTCAGGATTAAGGGCTTAACTGTATTTTATATAAAATGTGAAAAATAAGTTCTAAAGCAGCTGCAAATGGTGACAGAAAGTACTTTATGAAACACCTAAATTACTCCTTTGTTTTCAGGAAACAGAATTGTGCCAGTACCAAGGAAAGTTGCGTGGATACAGCAATTCATGGGCTGCCATATCAACTTGTAATGGTTTAAGGTATTATTAAGAAATTTATTTTGGTCTTTAATGAAGAAATATCATTGCTCATTTCATAATATACAGGGCTATTACAAATGATTGAAGCGATTTCATAAATTCACTGTAGCTCCATTCATTGACATATGGTCACGGCACACTACAGATACATAGAAAAACTCATAAAGTTTTGTTCGGCTGAAGCCGCACTTCAGGTTTCTGCCGCCAGAGCGCTCGAGAGTGCAGTGAGACAAAATGGTGACAGGAGCCGAGAAAGCGTATGTCGTGCTTGAAATGCACTCACATCAGTCAGTCATAACAGTGCAATGACACTTCAGGACGAAGTTCAACAAAGATCCACCAACTGCTAACTCCATTCGGTGATGGTATGCGCAGTTTAAAGCTTCTGGACGCCTCTGTAAGGGGAAATCAACGGGTCGGCCTGCAGTGAGCGAAGAAACAGTTGAACGTGTGCGGGCAAGTTTCACACGTAGCCCGTGGAAGTCGACGAATAAAGCAAGGAGGGAGCTAAACGTACCACAGCCGACGGTTTGGAAAATCTTACGGAAAAGGCTAAAGCAGAAGCCTTACCGTTTACAATTGCTACAAGCCCTGACACCCGATGACAAAGTCAAACGCTTTGAATTTTCGGCGCGGTTGCAACAGCTCATGGAAGAGGATGCATTCAGTGCGAAACTTGTTTTCACTGATGAAGCAACGTTTTTTCTTAATGGTGAAGTGAACAGACACAATGTGCGAATCTGGGCGGTAGAGAATCCTCACGCATTCGTGCAGCAAATTCGCAATTAACCAAAAGTTAACGTGTTTTGTGCAATCTCACGGTTTAAAGTTTACAGCCCCTTTTTCTTCTGCGAAAAAAACGTTACAGGACACGTGTATCTGGACATGTTGGAAAATTGGCTCCTGCCACAACTGGAGACTGACAGTGCCGACTTCATCTTTCAACAGGATGGTGCTCCACCGCACTTCCATCACGATGTTCGGCATTTCTTAAACAGGAGATTGGAAAACCGATGGATCGGTCATGGTGGAGATCATGATCAGCAATTCATGTCATGGCCTCCACACTCTCCCGACTTAACCCCATGCGATTTCTTTCTGTGGGGTTATGTGAAAGATTCAGTGTTTAAACCTCCTCTACCAAGAAACGTGCCAGAACTGCGAGCTCGCATCAACGATGCTTTGGAACTCATTGATGGGGACATGCTGCGCCGAGTGTGGGAGGAACTTGATTATTGGCTTGATGTCTGCCGAATCACTAAAGGGGCACATATCGAACATTTGTGTATGCCTAAAAAAACTTTTTGAGTTTTTGTATGTGTGTGTAAAGCGTTGTGAAAATATCTCAAATAATAAAGTTATTGTAGAGCTGTGAAATTGCTTCAATCATTTTAATAACCCTGTACATATTAAATCATGCCACAACCTTACAGAACTTATTTTTTTAAATATTACAGTTTCTGCTGACAGATGCATACACATATTCTGACAAAACCTAGTTGCATAATAAAAGCAACAGCTTTTCTTCTTTTTCTTCTCCCCCACCCTCTGTCTCCCTTTCTTTCTCTCAGCTTTCTTGTGTATGTGTTATTTCTTCCTGGTGTCGTATGTGTAAGTAGAGAACCCCCAAATATCTGTACTCAATATAGCATAATACAAACTGCTGTGGTCATGAAACAGATTTTAATATTGGTTACAAAGACAGTTTGTGGTAACTGCCTGATTTTTCATCTTAAAATGGCTGTACGAATGAATGTAGTGGTCTGGTTTTCTGCTAATGTCATTATTATTTTATTATTATCAGGTGTAGCACTAATTTTCCATATTCAAACGTAACTACTGAATGACATATAACCGTCATACCATCTTACAATGTCATAAACATTTTAAAAAGTACTAAAAGAATTAAAAATAAAATCAACATCAAATCCTGGGGGAAATTACTTTCACTCTAAGACAAGATCTAAGAAAATAATTTACGTACTAAATCATATCACAACCCTACGAAACTTAACAAATTTCAGCTTCTGCTGACAGGTGGATGCTGTGGATGCACATATTCTGACAACAGCTAATTGTATAAGAAAAGCAACAGCTCAACAAAAGATCTGTGCTCAAAGACCAGAAAGTTGCACAAGTCACACCAGTAGTCAAGAAAGGTAGTAGGAGTAATCCACGTAATTACAGTCGCCTATCATTAACGTCAATATGCAGCAGGATTTTGGAACACACATTGTGTTCGAAGATTATGAATTATCTCACAGTCTATTGAAACACAGTCAACACGGATTTTGGAAACATTGTTCTTTTGAAACACTTCTAGCTCTTTACTCACTTGAAGTGTTGAGTGCTACTGACAAGGGATTTCTAATTGATTCTGAAATTCTAGATTTCCAAAAGGGTTTTGACACTGCACCTCGCAAGCAGCTTGCCATGAAATTGCGTGCTTATGGAATATTGTGTCAGTTACGTGTCAGGATTCGTGATTTTCTGTCAAAGAGGTCACAGTTCATAGTAATTGACAGGGAGTCATCGAGTAAAACAGAAATGATTTCTGGCATTCCTTAAGGTAGTGTTACAGGCCCTCTGCTGTTCCTTATCTCTATAAACAATTTGGGAGACAATCTAAGCAGCCGTCTTAGGGTTGTTTGCAGATGATGCTGACATTTATCATCTAGTTAAGTCATCAGAAGATCAAAACAAATGCAAAAAAATTTAGAAAAGATATCTGTATGGTGTGAAAATTGGTGATAGACCCTAAATAATGAAAAGTGTGAGCTCATGCACATGAGTGCTAAAAGGAACCCGTTAAACTTCGGTTACATGATTAAATCAGTCAAATTTAAAGGCCATAAATTCAACTAAATACCTAGGAATTATAATCATTAATGACTGAAACTGGAAAGAACACACAGAAAATGTTGTGGCGAAGGCAAACCAAAGGCTGCATTTTATTGGCAGGACACTTAGAAACATAACATATCTACTAAAGAGACACTTGTCCATCCTCTTTTGCAGTACACCTGCGCAGTCTGTGATCCTTACCAGATAGCATTAATGGAGTACATCGAGAAAGTTCAAAGAAGAGTAGTACATTTTGTATTATTATGAAATAGGGGAAAGACTGTCATCAACATGATACAGGATTTGGGGTGGACGTCATTAAAACAAAGGCATTCTTCATTGCGACAGAATCTTCTCACGAAATTTCAATCACCAACTTTCTCCTTTGAATGGGAAAATATTTTGTTGACACTGACCTACACTGTGAGAATCGATCATCATAATAAAATAAGAGAAATCAGAGCTTGCACGGAAAGATATCAGTGTTTGTTTTTTTCCGTGAGCTGTTCTAGATTGGAATAATAGAGAATTATTGTGAAGGTGGTTCAGTAAACCCTCTGCCAGGCACGTAAGTGTGATTTGCAGAGTATCCATGAAGAAGTAGAAAATTGTAAGAGGATGCTTTATAAATACCTTCCATATTTATAGCACTTAATTGGGCTGCAGCAAATACACATTTGAACAAAAGCTGTTTAAAGTGCAAAGTGTGTGTGTGTGTGTGTGTGTGTGTGTGTGTGTGTGTGTGTTTTCTTCTGGAATGATAAACTTCTGCCTGTTTTTATTTTGACTATAGTGTAAGTGTGGAAATGCTTTACTTTATATTTATAAACTTATTAGTCACTATCAGCCACAAAAATTGCTGTCTTTATGAGTTATTTTGCAACTGTTGTGTTGTTAGAAATGTAAAAACTTAAACACACCACTCAGCAGCAACTGCAACAGAAACAAAATGAGTAGTGCCAGAGGAGGATTCTGTTTGCCCATGGTTTTAGTATTGACTGTAGAAATGAACATTGGATTAATCTGTTGTTAGAGTTTCACAGTGCTTGATAACATACGCATATTTGCGTTTAGAGTAAGAGACTTGTAAATATGTGGAAGGTGCATTGTATATGTCATTAAAACATACCACAATGAAAACTAGAACACTAACTCTTAATTTTGTATCAATTTGACCATTACTAAAATCAGCAATTTATTTTTTTAGAGGTGTCATATTTGATGGGGAACAGATGCACTACTTAGAAAGAGGCCCAGCAGATACCGAGATAGAAGATGCTGGCGGAGGAGGGGATGGAGGTGGCGGAAGTGAAGAACTAGAATCTCACATTTTGTACAGCCATTCAGATCTTATTACAAACCATACATGTGGTAAGTCCATCTTTGTTGGAGATAAATCTTACACAAGGTAATTTGATTATATTGTAACTGATAGGCAGTGTAACACTCTTATTTGTTTAATTACTTTACAGGTTACCATGACACTCCTCATGATGTTATAATAAGTGAAGAATTTAACAGAATTCTCAGGGTATGTTCAGGTCTATTGAATACACATTTTTAAGTTAAATATGATTCATTTTTTGATTGGTTTCTCCTTTTTATGTTACATTATTTCAATCTCTCAATAGTCACCTTAGTGAATGAAGTGAATAGATTCTGTGAAGAGCACTGACTGATGATTCTTGAAAAGGCATCTTCCTTACTGAGGCTATTTGTTATCAGAAATGAACACTTTATTTCGTTTTCAGTTAGCTAATTTTGCCACCTTGGATATTATCAAGTGATGTAAGTGTTCATTTAAAATAATAATAATACTGTAATAATGGCCAAATGCATGAAAATGACTTACTTTGAGAACTTTAACACAGCTATAGGCTCAAGCTTAAGAAAGATTACTTGCTACTTATTCAGAGAGTGCTAAAGACTGATACAGTAAAAACCATTAAAAAGGATATTTTATTTTTATCTTCATATCACATACTGATTTTCATTTAAATGATACTTCATTGAACAAAAGTTTGATTTTCTTATCTTTGTGCCTCCAACTATATTAAAGTCTCTCATTTTGTTATGCATTTTGAACTACAACCTTACTTTATGTACAGTATAAAAGGGAGGCTGAGATGGTACGAGGACCATACAATGCAGACAAAAAGTCTCGTTTTGTAGAACTGGTTCTAGTTGTGGACAATAAGGAATATAAAGCACATGGAGAAAGCCGACATAATGTGTATGAACATTGTAAGAATATTGCGAACATTATCAATGCAGTAAGTATTTGGCTTCAGGTATCCACTAAACATAAAATTTTGATTGTGTTATACATGCAGGTATTATTAAAAATAATTTTCATTTCAGCTATATGTATTTCTTGTTTTCAGTTGTATGTCCCACTTAATATTTTCATTGCATTGGTTGGTGTAGTCGTGTGGACAGAAAATGATGAAATCCAACTTTTGTCTAATGGAGATTCTACACTGACCAATTTCCTTACATACCGTCGTCAGAGACTTGTCAAAGAACACCCAAATGATAATGCACAGCTTCTTACGTAAGTTTTTACCTCTTGTACTCTGATTAGCTATTATGTGAAGTATTGCAGATACCATAGCAGTAGGTAAATTGATGAAAGAAATTGCCATTATAAAACTTTATTTATTAATTGTTTTGTTTGAGTGAGCAGTGGTTATAGTGTTTAATGGACATATATTGTGTTCAGTTCTCACTGGTAGTGTTTTAGGAGGTAACATATCGGTGATATATTCTTGTGAATTGGTCGTGATACAGAGTTATTCTAAATAACTTTGTTTTAGGTAATGCAAAATATACAGTTAATATTGCTAAAGTGATGGATAGACAAGCTCTTGAAATTTTGTTCTACCTCGATAGTAGCTGCCTCGGTTTCTGTCAGATGACAGTTATAGCAGTGTTTTCAATATAGCAGCCAGCAGCAAAGAGAAAGTATTTTGTACTCTTGAATATCGCCATCATAATCATCATCATCATTCCATTACTATAGTCCAGCAGCATTTTCAAATGATATGCATGAAGGACACTCCATCTGACAACTTTGTGCCCAGATGGTCTAATAAATTTGTGGACATGCCTTGTTTATGTAAAGGGTGAAGCAGTAGGCATCCTTAATGTCAGAGCATATTGGAAATTGTGCCACTGGGTGGTCCACCTTGTTTTTTGCAACAGTTTGGCGGTAATTTGGCAACAGTTTGGTGGTAATTGACGGCTGGTTGTTTGCCTACCCTCTGATGTTTGTTTGCATACCCTCTGATGGGGTAGGATTGGCCTGTGATGGGACTGGAGTAGGTGGTGCTGGGTGGGTGTATTGGATAGGTCTTGCATCTGGGTCTTCCACAGGGGTATGATTACATTGGCAGGGGATTGGGGGTGGGAGTGGCATAGGAATGGGATAGGATGTTGTGGAAGTTGGGTGGCCAGCGGATCGTGACTTTTGGAGTAGTTGGAAGTATCTTGGGTATACAAACAAATTCATTGCTTGGCCACGGGCTCACATATGGCACCCTCCTTTGCCAACCTCTTCATGGGGCACCTAGAGGAAACAATCCTAGCTCCCCAAAACCCCAAACTCCTGGTCTGGTTTGGGTTTATTGATGATGTCTTTATAATCTGGACTCAAGGCCCAGTCACCTTATCCTAATTCCTCCACAAATTCAACACATTGTTTCCTGTCACGTCACCGATTTCGATGTCGATCTTTTCCTCTCAGGTGGCTCCATCCACACCTCGGTCCACATAAAACCCACCAATCACCAACAGTACCTGCACTTTGACGGCTGCCACCCCTTCCACACCAAAAAAATCCCTCCCATACAGCCTGGCCACCTATGGTAGATGCATCTGCAGTGAGAACAACTCCCTCACTCAGTCTGCTGAAACCTCAAAAAGGCTTTCACAGGCAGGCAGTACCCTCCAGTCCTAATTCACAATCAGATTTCCCATGCCACATGGTCATAACACACCTGATCCTCACATCCATCCCAAGAACCAATCACAAAGATGCACTCCCCCTTGTCACCCAGTACCCTCCCGGATTGAAATGACTGAATCACATCTTTTGTCAAGCCTTTGAATATCTATCATCATGCCCTGAAATGAGGGACACCCTACCAAAGATATTTCCAACCCCCTCTCAAAGTGGTGTTCCACTGCCCACCCAACCTCCACATCATCCTAGTCCATCCCTATGACACTTCCACCTCCAATCCCCTGCCACTGGCGTCATGCCCTAGAGGAAGACCCAGATGCAGGACCTGCCCAGTCCACCCACCCAGCAAAACTTACCCCTGTCCCATCACAGGTTTATTCTACCACATGAGATGCTGGTCCATTTGTGAAAGCAGCCATGTTATATACCAACTCTGCTGCAACAATCCCAATGGTACAACATGCGGCAGGGTACAATATGCAAGATATCTATTGCTGCTTCGAATGACATCAGGATCCTCCCCACTACCAACAACTTTTCTAAGCTGAGCAGATGGGAGCTATCCTTACAGCACATCCTTCGCTCCCATAATCTTCCTGGTGTGAACTTAAGATAACTCACTGCCCCCCTCCACCCTCCACCCGGTAGAGAGAGAGTGTGTGTGTGTGTGTGTGTGTGTGTGTGTGTGTGTGTGTGTGTGTGTGTGTGTGTGTGTTCATTCCTTACCCCACCCCCCACCCCCACACCCGTACCTCACCCCACTCACCCCAGTACACTCACTGTGGGGCAGTAAAGAGCTGGCAATCGACTGAGCACAATGTAGGGGGACAGGCGCGTGTGTGTGGCAGGAGGGGGGAGGGGGGTGCATGTTTTTCTACAGGTAGAAAAAAGGAACTGCATTCCAAAAGCTAGCCAAGCTCCTTACCTTTTGTTTATGTGCCTATCAAAGACACGGCACTCCTGTCTTTTGGTGAGTCATCTCCTTTATTCCTAAATAATTCATATTGGGCATTTGTAATTTTACAAGACTTTCTAAAACTATATAAAAATAGCTTTGATAAGATATATATTCCTACATCAGTTGTTCTTTGTCTTATGATTTTTCAAACCTCAACAATCATTTAGAATAACTCTGAATTTAATTTTTATTGGGACACAAGCTTAACTGAAATTTAAAAGGTTTGTCTGTTCTTTATTTATTGTTTGTGTGAATATTCAGTTCAAAAAATTACTGATAATTAAATTAATGTGTTATGTTTTGAATTAGGAGAGTGCAGTTTGAGGGTGGTGTTGTGGGGAAGGCCCTCAAGGGACCAATCTGCACATATGAATTTTCTGGTGGTGTCAGTATGGATCATAGTAGTGTGGTCGGACTAGTAGCAACAACAGTGGCACATGAAATGGGTCACAACTTTGGAATGGAGCACGACACAGCAGAGTGCAAGTGTCCAAGTGAGCGCTGTATAATGGCTCCATCTTCCAGGTAATGTAAATCTCTTAGTTACATTATCACATTAAAGGTCCTTACATATGCTTGTTAGTTCCACATGTCTAGATTTGTAGGCCTTGTCTCTCATTGGAAGAAAAGTATAATGGCTTTTACAATAGTAGGTATAATTTGTAAAACATATTTACTTATTACACGTGACTGTGGAAAGTGAAGTAGTAATGCTACAAAAGACAAATAGAAGAACTTGGATGGAAAGGAAGTTGTTTTGTCAATGCTATTTTCATTTTCAATAAGTAAAATTTGTTTTACTTTCCAGCTTGTTACTCTGTCAGACTTTTTAAAGTCAAGGTATTCTTGGTATTATTTTCATATTGTATTAGCTACATTTATTAAATAATATAGTTTCATTTCTGAAATCCTGTATTAATGATGAATATCTTTGTCCTAACATGATAAATTATCTTCATGCAGCACTTTTGTTGTTGTGGTCTTCAGTCCAAAAACTGATTTGATGCAGCTGTCAGTGCTACTATAGCCTATGCAAACCTCATCATCTCTGAATAACTGCTGCAGCCTACATCCTTCTGAATCTGCTTACTGTGTTCATCTGTTGGTCTCCCTCTATAATTTAACCCCCACACTTCCCTTCAACACTAGATTAGTGATCCCCTGATGTCTCAGAATGTGTCCTGTCAACCTATCCCTTATTTTAATCAAGTTGTGCCACAGATTTATTGCCCCCCCATTTCTGGTCAATGAATAATTAATAGTGATCAGTTCTGATCAGTGAATAATTGATATTGAAATGATCTACCCACCTAATCTTCAGCATTCTTTTATAGCACCGCACTTCAAAAGCTTCTATTCTCTTCTTGTCTACACTGTTTATTGTTCATAGAAGAATTTCATGATCCACACAATAAAAAGCCTTTGAGAGGTCACAAAATATCCCAATAGGTGGTGTTTGGTTATTCAATGCATTTAATATTTGATCAGTGAAATCATATACAGCATTTTCTGTTGAAAAGCATATTTGAAAAACAAACTGACATTTTGTTAGTACTTCATTTTTACAAATATGTGATGCTACTCTTAATATATTACTTTTTTAAGAATTTTGGATAAAGCTGTCAGAAGTGAGATTTGGCGGTTGTTAAATCTTCAAATTTAACACATATTTCGGACAACACAACAACACATATAAGTCACTGAGTAAGTTGACCTGTGTACAAGTCGGCATTCGATTAAACACTGAGTTTCAGTATAGCGGCCGCTGCTCGGATGGCCGCTTAGGTGGCGCAGCTGCTGCATGGCTGGCAGACAGAGCCGCACGTAGAGGACGTGCGCAATTGCGCGGCGGCACTTTGAATAATCGGCGAGTCACAACAGCGTTAGTTGTTAGGATCAGCTCTTTCCCATTTTTTATGCAGTGGTTTAACAATAACGTATTTCAGTCTATCTGGAAAAATACCCTGTTTCAGTGAGCTACTACATATGTGGCTGAGACCCCTGCTTATTTGTTGGGAACAAGCTTTTAGTACTCTGTTGGCAATGCCATCAATTCCATATGAGCTTTTACTTTTGAGTGAATTTATTATTTTCCTAATTTCAGGAGGAGAAGTGGGTTGAATTTCAGTTTTATCAAACTGCATAGGTACTGCCTTTTCCATATACTGCCTTGCATTTTCTGATGAATAGCTGGATCCTATTTTTTCTACAACACTTAAAAAATTATTATTAAAAATGTTTTCTACTTCTAACTTCTTGTTAACAAACTGTTCATTGTGTTTGATAGAAATACAGTCTTCCTGTGCTCTCAGTTGCCCTGTTTCCCTTTTCACAATATTCCAAATTGTTTTAATTTTATTATCAGATGTGCTACTCTCAGACATAATGCACATAATTCTGGACTTTTTAATAACTTTTCTTAATACAGTGCAGTAGTTTTTATAATGTTTCACTGTTCCAGGATCGTTTCTCCTCCTAGCTATAAGATACATTCCCTTTTCTGTTTACAAGATATTTTTATCCCTTTAGTAAGCCATGGCTTTTTACATGGTTTCTTACAATTACATTTCATTGTTTTGTTAGAGAAATTGTTTACAAATATATTCACAAAGGTATCATGAAATAGGTTAAATTTTAAATTAGCATCATGTTTCCTGTATACCTAGTCCCAGTCTAACTGTTGCAAGCTTTCCCTAAAATTTTGAATTGTTAAATCGTTAATGGAACACACTATTTTGGAGGACTGTTTTGCATTACTGTATGGAGCTATATCATATACTGTAACTACCTGTGCATCATGATCAGACAGACCATTCTTAACAGGGAAAGTTTTTATTTGATTAAATTTATCTTGGTCTATGAAAACGTTACCTATCAGTGTGCTGCTTTCTTGTACCACCCGAGTAGGAAAATCAATAACTGATGTCAAATTGAAAGAACCAAGTAATACTTCAAGGTCAAGCTTTCTATCTGACTCTTTCAGATTTTTCAGAAAATCTACTTTGAAATCCCCACAAACAATAATTTGCTTTCCTTTGTCTGAAGGTAGCACAACAAAGGATCAAAGTTATTCAAAAATAGTTGAGTTTCCCAATGGGGACCTATACATGGCTACAGTTATAAAAGTGCCACTATTTAGTTTAAACTCACATGCACTTGCTTCCTTTCCATACCCTTGACTATTTGATGTTCACACAGGCATTGTACATCTATTCCACCCCCAGTTTCTAAATCTTCTAAACAAACAAGAAGCTCATCTACTTTCTTTTTTTAATCCCCTGATATTCTGATGCAATATTTTTCACTGTACTTTTATGGGAATCTTGTGACATACTAACATTATTTTTCACTGTACTGTTATGAGAATCATGTGATATTTTCACATCTCTAGTACCTGCCTGTTTGAACTTTTCATTAAGCTTAATTTCAATCAATGTAGGATGATTGGACACTGATCTTAGCCTAAAAAAGTACTCTAATGAGTTTTAGTGCTCTCACCTCCCACCCAAAGATTCTGCTATCATCCCAGCCAGTTTACCCTTGCCTTTCCTATTGAGATGCTATTCTCACTATTGCCAGTTAACACCCTCTCTACTTCAACCATCATCAGTTATTTTGCTGCCCAAATAACAAAACTCATCAAGTGACTAATTTCCTGATCTAATTCCCTCAGCATCAACTGATTTAATTTTACTACATTCTTTTACCCTATTTTGTTAAAGCTTTTGTTTGCTTGGCAAATGGGGTAAGTTAGTTGCTTATCCATATGTTCTGTAAGTCACAATTGTGGAAAGAATCAGTTTACTGTTATGACTCACTTTTTCAGTAAATAATATTGCCTCATGACATTTACAGTTCTCAGTAAAAAATATGGCCACATGCCATGTCATGAGAAATGACACATACATTTTCTAAAATCTTTTCTATCTGCAGAGTATTCTTTGTTTCTGAAAAAAAAATTGCAGATGTATCTTCACCATTCTATTTTGTCTATTCCACTGAGTATTGTACATACCCAGTATACTAAACTGATCAGCCTATTACCATGTATGAAGTTTCAACATTGTCTCTGATTAATTGTTGGTATCTATTAATGTTATTTCACAATTTAAAAGGATAACATTGTTATGCTAATAGTGATAATGAAGCATATATAAAGTTCTTAAATTCACTAATATGTGCATGATGAGTCACAATATATATAAACTTGTAATTACTACTGATGAGAGAGGTTTTATCAATGAGAATAAGTTTAGTTCATTTAGTACTCTGTACTGTTCATTCAGTTCCACTAAGCAAGTCCCTAATCAACACTCATAAATGTTCATTGTATCGCACTTTCACCTTGGAAGCTCCATTTTTCTACTTCTATTCCTGTTTTCTTTTTTCTGGTCACTCACTTTGTCAACTTGACCTGTCACTTTAGAGTTTTATTCTTCCTATTTACAAACCCCTTCAAGCAAGTATTCTTGGTGCCCAACATTGCTTCTTATTATACCACCTAGTGGCTGCTTTTTGTAAGTTGTTGCCCTTTACTCCTAAAGTGTTTACATTATACCTGAAATATCCAGCATAATTTTTAAGATTTTTCTTATTCAGTTTTCTTTTGGCTAGGTATGTAAGATTACTTTCAAAATTTCAAGAAAAACATCAGTGTTATACACAATATACACACAAGGTATAAACATTATGTACAGTAGCATTTTATAATATTATAACACCATTTATGATATAATACATCTTTCACAAGATTTACATCTCTGGAAATGCATTTGAGTTACATGCAGATGGTTTTAGAGGTACTGTTTCGGTTTCCTCTTGAATACATTCGGGTTGGCAGTGTCCTTTTTTTATATTCAGAGGAAGGTTGTTGAAAATTATTATTCCAGAATGGATAATTCCTTTTTGTACTCTATTGACAGTTGCTGACTCTTTGTGAAGCTTTTGCTTCTGCCCTGTGTCATGATTGTGAATATCACAATTAGTTCAGAAAATTTTTTCATTGTTGATTACAAATATCATCAGTGAGTAGATGTTCTGATTTGAGTGTCAGTATCCCAAGAGTCTCAAATAGGTGCCTACAGGATGTCCAGTTTATAAGACCACAAGTCAACTTCACAGCTCATTTTTTTTCTATAGTTTAAAAACTTTTTCTACTTTTGCAGCATTTTCCAAGTATATTATACCACACAATATTAGAGTGTGGAGATACGCAAAATTCAAAAACATTACCATTTCCCTGCCAACATAGGGCAAAATAGCTCTTAGTAAGAAGTATGCTGAACCTTATTAAGGTGATATTCTAATTTGAAGTTGCAGTGATTTTCTGAAATTCTGATTTTGATGAAGTTTTTCATGAGTATTTCTGGAAGTTGGATGTCTGTGACAGCAGGTGGGTACCTTTGTAGATCATGGTGCATCCAGTTGAGACAGTGCTCTGCAACATATTTCAGGTTGCACTGGTAAGGATCTGGTCAGAACTATATGGTGTGCTTTTCATTATTTACAAAAAAATCTGTAGTTTATTGCAAAACATATCCTGTTACGTTATTGGAAGAGACAGTGACTTTCCTTAATGCATACAAATCATGATGATCTCATTGCCTGAGATGACATTGAAGTTTATCAGCTTTTGATTTGTTATCACATGTATGTCCTTTCAAGTGGAATGGGAAAATATAGATAGTGAGAGAGGAATGAAGATTACCAAAAGCAAAATTTTATATGGATGGAAATCACATTGATGCATATATGAGGTACGAAACTTTACTAGTGACAATTATTTATTTGCAGTTTATACAAAATAGATACATGTTTCAAAGTTTCATTGTAGTCACCAGCATTATGTATAATAAACTGTCCGTAACGTGGAAGTCATAGGATACCCTTAGCAGTGCCAGTTGTGGTGACATTTCCAGTGGAGTAGTCTATTGCCTGATGAATCTCTGTAACTGTTTTAAAGTGAAGTTTAAGTCTGGGGCATGCACCAGGTGGTACAGCACTTCCCAGTCACATCAACTGAATAAATCAGTCACAATTCGTGCCATATGTGTGCGAGCACTGTCCTGCAAAATGAGGAGTGCGTCCTTCAGAAATTGTTGCCGCTTCTTTCTTTGAATTTTTCATTTTTGGATCATAGCCTGTGACCAGTGTAAAAAAAGAAGTGGCAACACTTCCTGCGGGTTCCACCCATCATTTTGCACGACAGTGCTTAAGTTATGACTGATTTGTTTGATTGATGAGGCTGGGGACTGTTATACCATTCAACACACTCAGACTTAGCCCTGATGACTTCAACCTGATTCCAAAATTGAAGAAAGCACTTAATGGCATTCACCTCAGAAACATTACAGAGATTCATCATGCAATATACTCAGGGTGACCAACTTTTTAAAAAGAAAATAAGTGAAATACTTGTATCCTTGACAAAAAATAAGGGAGATTAAAATCGAGGTAAAATTTCACCAAAAAGAAAAGCAGTATATGTAAAAGATAACTATTTAATTACACACTGCAAATACTTACACATATTTTGCAACAGATTTTGCCTCAGTCAGTAGTTTATATCATTTTTAGCAAATTCAAAGAATTCACTGCACAATAAGGAAAATTCAGAGTTGATCAGGTTTTTACTACTTCTGTTCCTTACATCTGTCCACTTATTATTCATAAGAGAAAATATTCTCTCAGTGTGAATGCTACTTTCTGGCATACTCATAACATAATCTACCAGCTTACCAAAGTTTTCAAAATTCACATTATTTGATTTCAAAGGTGTTAAAACTTTTATCCATTTCTGACCAACGCTACCCTCTAATGAGAGAGCAGATTTAGTTACATCATTAGAACTACAAAGTTCTAAAAACAAAGATGATGTGACTTACCAAATGAAAGTGCTGGCAGGTTGACAGACACACAAACGAACACAAACATACACACAAAATTCAAGCTTTCGCAACAAACTGTTGCGTCATCAGGAAAGAGGGAAGGAGAGGGAAAGACGAAAGGATGTGGGTTTTAAGGGAGAGGGTAAGGAGTCATTTCAGTCCCGGGAGCGGAAAGACTTACCTTAGGGGGAAAAAAGGACGGGTATACACTCGCGCGCACACACACACATCCATTGTGTGTGTGTGTGTGTGTGTGTGTGTGTGTGTGTGTGCGAGTGTATACCCGTCCTTTTTTCCCCCTAAGGTAAGTCTTTCCGCTCCCGGGACTGAAATGACTCCTTACCCTCTCCCTTAAAACCCACATCCTTTCGTCTTTCCCTCTCCTTCCCTCTTTCCTGATGAGGCAACAGTTTGTTGCGAAAGCTTGAATTTTGTGTGTATGTTTGTGTTCGTTTGTGTGTCTGTCGACCTGCCAGCACTTTCATTTGGTAAGTCACATCATCTTTGTTTTTAGATATATTTTTCCCTCGTGGAATGTTTCCTTCTATTAGAACTACAAAGTTCCTTATATAATTCATCTTCATTCACACAATCCAGTTTGACACATTCCACAACTTCATGCATGTCATTGAATGTCAATTCCCCTTTGAGGCATAGTGGGATTAAACACTTCAAACTATCATCACATATGCTAACTGAGTAAGAATTTAAAGAATCATACAATTCAATGAAGTTGTTCTCACTAGTAGTATTCAAATTTCGATCAATAACAGTACCACTACCAAAACATCTATCTTCCTTTCTCTGTCTAACTTTACTAACTCTGTCTAACTGTACAGCTTCATGAGATTTCATAATACTAAGATCAGAATTCTCCAATTACTTTGTTTTTTGAATGAAAACCTTTCCAGTATTCACAAGGAAACTAACATAAGCCTGAATAATTGTGTCTGCTTCTGTATTTTCATTGCAAAAATACTTGTTCAAAACTTTAGGACAGTCTGAATCATCTATGCTTTTAAAATAGCTTTTTATAGGTTCCAAATTTTTTAAAAGCCTTTCTACAGCAGGCGTGAGAGATAGCCATCTAGTATTTACATGTTGCAGTCTTTCTGCATATTCAGCATCAACAGTTTCAAAAAATGATTTTAACATTTCTTTTCGTTTCGCAGAACAGGAAAAGTGACTATATAGTCTCAATACTAACACTTCAACATCTACATATTGTAAACAATTGCACGCACTTTTCATGGAATTATGAAGCACATGGTTAAAAAACAACTGGCTTTGAGGATTTTTTCATTCTCATTACTTAACCGTTTCATGACTGTCATAATTTATATTGGCACCATCAGCACAGTAAGATGATATATTACTGATATTCAAATTATTTGACTTAAGTGAGTTTCTTAACAACCTATGGACATGCATTTAAAGTTCATCTGCCTGTTCCATGAAATCCAACAATTTGTTTTGAATTCCACTAAAGGGGTTAAAATATCATATTAAAACAGGAAACATTTTCCTGTTCAGGTGACTGGAGGCATCTGTTGCTAATGAAAAGAACTTGCTACACTTTTTGGGGTCAAACTTTCAAAAAATCGTTCACACTTCTTGGGGCCAATACATTCATTATGATCATTTCAGTTTTAGTTCACCGGCAAGATATTTTCTTTGACACAGTAGTTTCACTGAATATGGTTTTTGAAAGTTTGGTTGCATAGTCCAAGTTCCTATAGCTTAGATTGTGTTATACTGTGTAGTAGGATAAATGAAAGTTCACCGGCAATGCTTTTCATGTTGTTGTTTGTTAGGCCTTTTCTCAGGTTAGGAGAGCTGAAGAAGGTAGTTATCATGGATGATGTAGTGACATCATTTGCTTTGCTTATGTGACCTGCAAGCAAATACAAGTAGTTAACTCAGAAAATTGCCGATTACTAATTACTACTTGCTGAACAGTAAGATATATATTTTTTAGAATACAGAGTAATAATTTATTACTTGAAGTATTCATGCGGCGTACACAATTATTCTAGCCGCCATGTGTGATGCTAAACTCACATTTGCAGATGGAGCAATTTACTGTGTAAACATTTGACCATGCTGGTCCAATCCAGGAATATAAAGCTTCCCACTTCGTAAGATATGTACACATATACTTTGTTTTCTTTTTTGGTGGTGTTTTAGCTTTGTCCTCATTGCCGATTGTAAAATCTTGAATAACGATTCACAATAAGCACTGGAACTGAAACAAAGTCACGTCTAACCACCAAGTGTAGGTTGACAATTTCTAAGATAATCAGTAGACATAATGTCGATATAGAATTACTTGTCTCTGTTGTCCAACATTTCAATGAATTCTGATCGTGCATGCAAAATTTAAATGCTTGAAAAATGTATGTGCATATGTAAAAAAAGAAAAAAATCTAAAAACTGGAGAAAAATGCCCAATGAGCCTGAAAATATGGGAGCCAGGAGATTACAAAAAAATATGTTCAAATAGGGGAGATCGCGGGAAATACAAGAGTTGGTCACCCTAAATAGACCGTTCAACATCATCAACACAACTGGCACTGATAAGGGTATCCTAAGACTTCCAGATTGCTGGAAATGAGTTGACACAATGCTAGTGATTACTTTGAAGGATAGTAAAACTTGAAACATGTATCTATTTATTTAAGCTGTAAATAAATAGTCGCCACTATTATAGTTTCATCCCTCAAATAAACTACTGAAAATTAATTATTAGTGAAAACAAGATGAAATTCAATTTTGGAAGGAGGCAAAGGTGATTAAATACATAGAGTTGAAAATATTAGTGCAGAAGAAAGGGCAACTGGCAAAATGAAGGAATCTTATATGCTGCAGTCATCCCCCATACATAACCTAATTTTTATAAGGTATAATGCTGACTACATGAGTATGCCATTATTACAAGATTCCTCCATTCAGTTATATTGCTAAGGAAATCGGACAGTATTCGATAATTGTTTGGAAGTAATTCTGTGATCAGGCCCAGAGGACTGTGATGCTGACTGGCTGCCATGTCATCCTTTGCTGGATGTGTAACTTTACTACACAATACAGACGAGAATTAAGTCAAAGTTTCAGTTCAACAAAATTAGTTATTTTCAGTAGCTACATTTTAATATGATGATTCTTGAAAAATTTTAAACTGAGTTTTGAAGTAGGAAAAAGTTACTAAAGTGATCTGATACTCATCTGGTTGAACTAGAGATCATGAAGATTATTAGAATCTTGAATCAGATTATTTTAAAGAATTTCATGTATTCACACTAATCAAACTTGACAACCCTTCTACTGCTTCCCACTGCTACTCATAATAATGAACCCCATACTACTATGCAGTTGCAGCCACCATCACATTTGAAAGATTCCTACAATGCAACAGCCTTAGGTATTATTAAAATCTATTGTCAATTACAAAAGTTTTCTGTAATAAATTAGTAAAATAAATATGTTTAAGAATTACTATACAAATATATAAAAATGTTCATTAAAATAATTATGTACACTAATTCCCTTCATTGTTTGTGACATGAATACTAAAACTTTACAACAAAAAGCATTTCAAGTACTACTGAATACTTGGAATGAGATAACTGTTTCGTTGTGATTAATCCATTACAGCACGTAATTTCATAAGACTTGAACAAAAAAATTATTTAAACTATTGTTACATGGCCACAAATATACAACTATGTAATAAAAAATCATTGTGCATTGTATTGTTAACTAATCAGGTGTATTGTATACTACAGTAGTTGAATCTGTCTGTCACAATACAGTGGCACCATTCGTATGCAGCTAGAGGGATGTAGTGTCCTCCCCCTCCCACTTGTCATCAGTTTTCTTGACCATAGAGCTGCCCCTCAGTTGTTTTCATGAGGCTGGGTGCACCATTATTCCAGTCTTACCACAGAGGAAACAATCCCTGAGAGTAACATGAATAGAACCTGGATCTTCTTCATGGCAGTCAGATGTGCTGGTCACTCAACTGCAGAGACGGACTTCATTGTATTCAGTATTACTGAAGAACTGCCTTCCCTGTTCCATTTTCTCAGCTTTTTATCTCTTATGTCTCTCAGAGAAGCATTAAGTAAAATTGTATAAACAAAGCAGAAATATCATTAACTTATTTTAAATAAAATGTGTAATTGGGTAACCAGCATTTCAATTGATTTAATCATTTTCAAGCATTGTTAGCATTTTAAGTAATTTTTTTTCAGAATTCATTGTCCTTTATGACTGATCTGATTTCATATGTTTTGTGCAGCACTGATCTAATCAATAATCATTACATTCTAGCTCAATGAGTCCAACTCACTGGAGCTCATGTAGTTTGGAGTACCTAGCTCTAGCATTTGAGCATGGTATGGATTACTGCTTAAGAAACAAACCTAAAAGGTAAGTGACCACAAATTTGAGTGTTTCTATAAGGTTGTTATATACATTATTGTTTTAGCCATTTACCTTTAACTCTGTTATTTTGAAGAAAAAGAGAATATTGTATTCATAATATTAGTTTTGGAAGTGCTACTATTTTATAGTAAAATCAAATGTACAGATTTAAGAAGATAATTAGACTATGCTTGAAAGCACGTTTTTTGTGCAGTTATGATACTCGGTTATAATAAGTGTACATTAATACTGAAGTAACTTCAATTACGATGTTAATTTTTTGTCTCCTTTGTCATTGATTCTATAGAATGCACGCTTGTATATAGTCAGCATTTAAAGGGATACTGGAGATTTTATGTTACAATTCTTTGTTTGTTTCAATTCATTGTGTGCAATAATTTTTCTTTAATTTGAAAGTATGTTCAGAAGATTACCAATACTATGTACTTACATCACCAACAAAATACTATTATATTATAAAGAAAATACTGAAAGACTCCACATCTCAAAATTTTTTGCTGTTGCAGTCTATTTGATGGCCCAGTATGTGGCAATGGATTTGTGGAAGCCGGAGAGCAGTGTGACTGTGGATTACCTGAACACTGTGACAATCCATGTTGTAATGCCACAACTTGTATGCTTTTCTCTAATGCTTCTTGTGCTACAGGGGAATGTTGTGATCTGAAGGTGAGTAACATGCGCACAAGCATTTTACTAGTAAAATGATCAGTTACAATTTGAAACTGTCTTAGAACCATGACATATATATAAAATGTAGTTGATTTCATTTTAAATTCTATGTGATCCATGACAAGCCTATTTTATTTTCATTTTCTTCTGGAATATTGTTTTCAGGACCAGCATGTTGTTCTTCTCTGTAAATTCTTCTATCATGTGACCTCAGTCAATTCTGGTAATTCTTGTGATGTTTCCCACTGATAAATCATTGTTTGGCTTTTCTCTACTGTTGCATTAAGATCCTCCACTACCATATTGTTATGGGATATGCTGTGATTTCAGTTTCTGTTCTATCCCATTATCAAGATGTGAGCACATGTGATGATTTCCATACAATAGCTTGCGTTTCTTTTTATGAGTCTCTTGCTATTCTTTCTTCCAGTATCTGTAATATTGGTTTTCATCTTCCTGTATAAAAACACCTGAAATGCCTCTCTGATTTGGTCCCTTGTAATAATTCATATGATCTTATTTTAATTCCATTTGGCTATTGGTTTTTACTGCACTTCCACTACATCCCATTTGATCTTATTCAACTTGTCTTTTAATTCCACTAGCCTATTTTAGACTCTATAAGGTACTGCAATTTACTGATCCTGAAAATATAATAGCAGCAGTCGGGTTTCTTAAGGCTCCTTGGCAAATTTAATGTGACAGAACTGGTTGAACACCTCTCCCCCCTCCCCCTATTCCCCCCCCCCTCCCCCAAAGACCTGAAGTTATTATCCAAGTTTCTTCAGTCCTCTACTCCAAATATTCTTTCACTGATGCTAGAGTAACGGCATTCCAGAAACTTGCATGTGGCACTAAGCTCTTCAACAATCCTGCCGTAGCTAAAGGGTTAGGGGAGACAATGCTAAACCTTATCAAAGTTATGCTCACAGCAATCTCAGCTCAGGCCTTAGCACTTCTAAGTTCTAGGATCTTGATTCATCATTATCAGTTTGCATACTGATCACCTACCAACATCAGGGGCAGTGCCAAGGGAGGGGCTATGGGGGCTATAGCCCCCCCCCCTCCTCCCCCCCCCCCTACCCCGGGGGCTACAGCCCTCCCTCCCAATGCAGTATCATATTACACTGGATAAAATGACTTCAGAAATCAGCGAATACATTACTCTGAAAAAATAAGAGCGGCAGATAGCTTACTACCTAAACCAGTAAATATCATTTAACTTAAAACTGGCATCTTATTATTTATTAATACACATTTTTTACCCTGAACTCCAAAACAGTTACCAGAAACTACTTTAAGCAAAACCAAATCTTACGAATTTGTCAGTGGCTGACTCCCAACTCTTCTTTTCTTAAGCAATATTCCATTCCACTACCCCCCCACCCCCACCCCACCCACTTGATCGACTTCTAGAATCGCCCCTGACCAACAGTGTCATAAATATTGTGACTTGTCAGTCAGTCAGTCAGTCAGTCAGTCAGTCAGTCAGTCTGTCTTCTTGTTACTTATAAAACACTTAACCCAGAATGTAACAGACTTGGACCCACCATTCTGTATGCAGTGTGAGTCAGCGGGTAGCCCTTCCACATTTGTGCCTCACAAAGTAACTCATTAAGACTGTTGTCTTATGGGTACTAAAAGATGTGTGGTGTAAATTTCTGAATTTGTGTGTCAGGCTGTACTCCAGTTTCTTGCATTAATTCACACTAAGATGTAATTAAAGACCACATCCACATTTTTTAGTAGAGGCTGTTTTGCTGCCATTTTCTCTTACACATATTATAAATGTGTCTCCTCTATTTTTCTGGGTATGTAGTCTGTGGCTCACTATATATGGATCTGTGTTTTGGCTTGTATCAGTGTCATATTGACTCAGAGCTTAGGGCTCATCAAGACCTGTCACACAGTTCTGTGCTCACCACCCTGGTGCACAGAACTCAAGCCACATGTGACAAGAAAAGCCTGCCTGTTAAATTGCAGCACCTATCAAAAACCTTTTATGAGAATGGCTACTTGGCGATCTGAAAAAATGTGTTCTCCAGGAGAACAAGTAGAAGAAGCCAGAAGAAGGAATCAGGTGTCTGGCATTCCTATTATATGCAGAGCTGCTCTCTGCAAATGTTCCCACAACACTGTAGAAACCATATTTCACACAACATGAAAATTCATGTAGATGCTGTACTAGATCCAATAACTACAAATGCATCACAAAACAGTACTGGGTGTGAGTTTGACACTTGTTCGTCTGCCGGACACAGCATTGTATCTTGCAGCACTGTGTGGAAAACAAGACAAGTGTTCAGTTTGGTTAGATAGAGCCAACAGCGGCTATTTTAAACTAAGGCGCTGTGTAATGTTATTAAGAGGCAGAGGAAATACAGAAAATGATGACTGTATCAAACAAGGGCAGTTGTTGCCAATGAAGTTCCGAATGGGTCATAGTGTTAACCTAAATTCATCAATACCACTCTTGTCTGAGAGTGGCACAATGTGATGAAGCAAGCTGGGATATTTTTACTTCCCTTCTTGTTTTGCCATCTGCCTCCTTAAAATTCATTTTTTCATTTTTGAATTTAATACCTTTAACATACATGAGTATAATCTGCATTTTCATAAAAGAGAAAGGTTGGTCCTCAGTGTTAAAGAATATATTGCCATACCTAATTTTGTGGTTAATTTTATGTATGTAATTGATTTTCTAATTTATTTTGGCTATTCCTAGTGGTATCTTTTCTTATAGGATGTAATCAGAAATTGTTTTGTAACTTAAATTCTATTGTTGACTTGTAAACAAATATAAATTCTATAATAACTATAAATGTTTGGAAGACGAAACACTAGCATTCTTTAAGTATTTATTTGGCTCCATTCGAAAACATATTAGCAAATCTAGTCCTTAATTAATTCCAAAGTAATTAACAGCTTCATAAAAAGTATTGTTTACATAACTATGTATGTTAATTTCATGATTTAAACAAAAATGAGGCTCGTCCACAAAGTAAGTTCCGTTTCTATTTCCATGCACGGCAGCGTTATGATTGCAGTTGCTTCTTTATAATGTCAGCCGTAATTGAAAATGTCGCTGCGTGTGAAATCAGATCTGTGATTCATTTTCTAAATGCAAAGAAAGTTAAACCAAAGGAAATTCATCAGCAAATCTGCGAGGTTTATGGACAGAATGCTACGAGTGATTCAATGGTTAGAAGATGGGTCAGACTGTTCAATGAAGGATGTGATCAAGTGCACAATGAAGAATGAAGTGGACACCCATCGGGGTTACTGATGAACTGGTTCACACAATTGAAGAGAAGAGTAAGCACAGCCCTAAGTTTACACTTAGTGCATTTGCTGTGGAAGTTCTGCAAATCTGTCCGTGGTGGTCAACACTTCAATTGTGATGTCGAGCTGAAAGAACATGTTACCACATGGTTGAATACACAGGCGGCAAAACTTCTATGAAGAAGGGATACAGAAACTTGTGCCATGCTATAACAAGTGCCTACAAAATTTTGGAAGCTATGTAGAAAAGTAGTTTAACAGATGTTGATTTTTGTACAATACATATTTTTTCTGTATGTGTACACATTTGTTTTATATAACCAAACGGAACTTACTTTGTGGACATACCTCGTAATTCAGCTTAACCTTTGTAGTAGAAGAAACCGTTAAAAAGAACCAGCTTTTCGATGTATTCAATTAATTTAATGAATTAAGTTTTAATTGTAATTTCTGCAAATTAAACATCAAATAATGTGTAGTTTCAGTGCCTATTGTTGTGATGATATATATAAGGGCCAGATGTTTGGTCCCAAGACAGTCAGTCTAAGGCTGAATTTCAGACGAGGAACCCGTATTGGTTATATCAACAACAATGCATCAGCTTAACTGTGAAATAAGTGTAACACAATTAGACACTGTGTTAAAACAATGACAGTGTCTATTCCATACGTACCTGATTATTCCGAAAGAACTGTGGGCTATGTGGTTATGTTTTTTAGTGCTCGTAGATGTTAAACAGTAAGCTATTGTAGCAGTATGTGGATGTTTGCCTGCAACCTATTAATGAGGCTTATCGAAAGTTAAACAATAGTGCACTGGCCATATAACTGTGTAATATGGGGGGGGGGGGGGGGGGGGCTGTGAACAGTGAAAATAAAGGACTGTGAAACACAACTGTGCATCTGTCGGCTACATCATTTACAGTAGACAGTACTGCACTTCCACCCCCTATTTTTTCAGACAGTATGTCGACACCGAAAACAATCAATGAAGAAATAAAAGCGGGCAAACCGTCACAACAGGCAGAGGACAGGATGGCCATACAGCACCAGAATGTGATACTTGGACTTCTGCCGCCACCACCACCACCACAGACTATAACTTTCCCTTCTAGATACAAAATACTGGTACCATTGATACTTCATTGGTAGAAGAGTGTTAGGTCTAGTAAAAAATCACATCCTACCACACCTGAATACTTCGTCTGAGGATGATTGCTTCAAGGTGACAGTGTCACTTGACTGATAACCCAGAAAGATTTAATCAGCCTGCATTCTGTTTCTAAAAAAATACTTGTGACAACACCTCCTTGATTGTAAGACGTAATCTGAAAGAAAATGTGTGGGTTATGTGCTTGGAGATAAAATACTTCATGTATCCCTTTTAGTCACTGTTACTTATTTCATAAAGACAACTGAACTCTACACATTTTTATTGCATTTAAAGTCTTTTTCTACATACTTATTTGTAAAGCAATTTCAAACCAGCCACCCACAAAGTACCTAATTAACTTAATGTACTCATATCTCTGATTTATCACCCATACCCTCTGCCATGCACCACCTTGTGGTTTGCAGAGTGTAGATGTAGACTGGCAAGATGAGCAGAGTAAATCTAATTTAATCTAGTCCTTTGATAAAGTTCTTGATCATCAGACCAAGCAAAAGTGTCTTGTTTGAAATTCCAAACCTCTCTCCAGTGGCACATTTTGATGGTGATCTGTCCTCGGGTGGAAAAATTAATCTAGGAGCAGACTGCTATAAATTTATTGATCATCACACTATGGATCAGCGTCTTGCCTTTAAATATCATACCTCTCTGCAGTGCCACATTTTATGTTTATCTGTTGTTGGATGGGAACATTACTTGGAGGTAGCCTTTGTGCTATCCAAGAGGGGGTAGGTTATGTTCTGGTACTGGTTTTCACCCTTCCTGTTCCTTTAATTGTGTATTCATCTACAATAACAAAAACACAACAGTATATTGTGCAAGCACTTATCAGTCATATGTATGATATGGAGGAAGGCACTTACAAATAACTGCCTCTTTGCCAGGACACTGTGTGGAATTTCCATATTCCACTCACTACTCACTGATTGATTATGGATTGATGTCAACATGTTTACTTAACTTTATTTTACTTACTCAGAAAAATTATATGAGTGACTGTATATTTGTTAATGCCATTAAATTGAACTGAGTGTATCAGTTTACTTTCATAAAATATTGACCTTATTTTAAATGTTGAAACAGTATCAAGCTGAATGGTTAGTGTTCATACACAATTGTTTCAAAGCTCACAGTTGCTATATAGTGCTATCTGAAGAATAACTTCAAAGATCAAGACCATTTACATCTCCTCTCCCCCTCCTACCCGCCTCCCTCATCCACACCCACCAGTTAATTTTTCTTTCTTTTTATGGATGAAATAGAAAACATGATTTTGTTGATGGTTGCTGTGCATTTTACTTGTTTATAAGAAACTATATTGCTCTTATTACAGTGCTACAATTTGTCAGTGTTTCATTCTCTTTTTACAAAACAGTATTTAGTTTGGTACAGTTTTGATTAATAAATTATCCTTGTTCCTGTCTTTCAAGACATGTCATCCAATGAAGGCAGGGACAATGTGCCGTTCTGCTGACCATGAATGTGATCTTCCAGAATACTGCACAGGCCAGTCAGAGTATTGTCCTGATGACGTGTACAAGATGGATGGGGAAGTGTGTGATGGGGGAAAAGTAAGTTCAAGGAACTACATTTTAGTGTTGTGAATTGTAATTTGGCATGCAGTAGTTGAAGAGTGATTTCTGTAATGATGGCAGTGTTTTTTTCAAGTACCATTGTAAACAACTTTTAGAGAAATCATATGAAACAAATATAGAAAAGCTGTTACTAAATACCAAGATGCATTCTTCCTGTGCTCCATACTTGAATGGAACAGGAAAAACCTTAATATGTGGTATTGTGGGAAGTATCCTTTAGGATACACTTTTAAGTAGTTTACAGATTATGGATGTAGATGTGAAAACTGTAACTGGTTAGTAAAATACTGAAAAAGATAGTTCATCACATGCATATGGAATGCTACCTGTATATTCATGAAGGTAGCAGCTAACTCATCAAAATTTGGACGTTAGTAATTTGTTCCCCAGAGAAATTTTGATAGCTATGTCATAAGAGAGTATTCTTTAGGAGGTAGAATTTTAGTAATCATTCTGAAGATTTCAGCAACTTTTTTGTGTATTAGATGATTCGAGTACATTGCCAGTGAGCAACATGCACAGAATTGTATGCAGAAATAAGATACGATAGGAAGAAAACAAGAGGCCATTTCACTTAAACAGTGGCACATGGAAGACAAATGTCATGTGCTTATATTTTGCTCATAGTGTGCTATTTGAGACAGGATAGCATGAAGTATGCTGATATGTATTATAATTGTACACAACTGTGCATACAATTGTATGCATCTTATACATGTATTAATTCTATATCTAGCATTTTTTAACTGTGTCAGTTCCTTCCTCGAGGAGAAAGGAAGATAGCTAAGAAGTTTGGGAATGAGAGTCAGGTCATTCAGACTTCAGGTTGAGAGGAGCCTACCTTTTGTGAGGACAATGAGAGACATAAGAGGAATCGCAACAGAGAGTGTCTGTTAACTATGACAGGTGTGAAGGATAATGAGTACTCTTATCAGCAACTAAATAACACAGCTGAATGGCACTAGGAGACAGAGCAAATTCCTACACGAGATGGGGCAAGTTGAGCTATCAAGTAGTAGTGAACAAATGTTTACCAATATTTCAATGTCTGTTGTTCCTCATGAATGTTTGAGAGGCTGATCAGCACAAGCCTTATAATCCTAGTACTGGTACAGCCCATGACAGTACAACTTTCAAGACATTTTGCAAAATAATGTGATTTTTAATTGTCCATATCACTAACACAAAAATATGTCTGTGCATAATGTGCTTTGCGATTTTAAAAGAAAAGTCTGCTCCAGTGTCCTCTTGCACTGGTTGACATGGTGAGCATTTGTTCATTACATCCTTCTTAACTAACTTGCTCCATCTCATGTGTGGTTCTGTGCCATGCTGTCTGATTACAGTTGCCATGGAACAAATATTCCCGATCGCTACCACTGTACTGGTTATTATTCATGTTTTACTCTCACCAGCACATATTATTAAACCAGTTATCACATGAGACTAATATGACACATCTGTGTCAGATGGGCATTCACTTTTAAAGACACTTTTTTTTATAGTTAGAGACAGACAGACATTATTTTGCTGATAGTGTGCTTCAAATGAAACACATAATGAATAATACTAGTTTGTGCTAGCTCCAACTACCCATATTGCAGTAATGAAATTGCAAATCTTTGTGTAGCACCATAGAAAATGCACCGATGACTATTGCTGGAGGTGCCTGTTATATGGGTCAGAGAAAACCAACCTGATAAAATGGTGAGAGCAGGGTAGGGGGCACCAAATTGAGCAAAATTTTCTAGAGAACCGTAGGTCAGAAATGCACAGTTGTGGATCTATGGCCATAAAATGCATTGATGTGTATGTATCCAAACCGGCTTGCCCAGCTGGTATCTGTTGTAGTAAAGAGTGCAGTTACTAATTCAGTAAGCCAAAGATAATTGTTCCAGCTGAACAGTCAAAGCAAGGCAACCTTTGAATTCCACTCCGTGGCTGACTGCGACATAAATTATGTGGTGATTATGGGGTAATGGTTGACTATTAAATCAACCACACCAAATGGAATGAAATGCCATTAATTTGTTAAGATGATAAATTTTACATGCACTGCTAGACACACAAAAAAATTTTCACTTATTGAACAAACTTTTGCATAGTCGTCACTGATTTGTTGCTGCAGCTTCACAACTTTGCATTTCTGGCCCATGGTTGTTTAGTTTCGCTTGATTTAACTTCCATTATCCTGCCTGGACCTAATTATCAGGTAATGTTTATCCACCCTATGGTATTAACCAATTGGGCAGTTACTCATAGCTCCCCTCTTTGCTCTTGCGTTGCAACCCCCCCCCCCCCCCCCCCCCTCTCTTTCTCTATCTATCTATCTCTGGTACAGTATTTTCATTTGCTGTCACATGTCAGCATAAAACAAACTGGTGATACAGAACTTGCCTTTGATCAGTTTTTTAAAATTGGAAAAGAAATGGAACAGTCAATTGCCACACTGAATGAATAGCTGCTGGCTGCACAAAATACTCTAACTGAACATGTGTAGGCTTGTTTCACTTTTATTATCTGGCAATAAACATGCAGTCATGAACTAACTAAAATCATTCTACCTTGCACTAACCTACACTAAGTCTCAGGCATTGAAACTTTCCTTACTGCTATGTGTTAATTTTTGTCAGAAGTCTGTATCAACAATATTTGTTTAGATTAATCCATTTGGGCACCAAGCACAATTGTTTTCTTTTGATATGACCTTATCTATCTTATTATGTGCTAATATATTAGTAAAAGCAAAATTTTCAAACATGTGTAAGGCATGATTGTTTCGGTCTCATATCTTTTTCTTGACAACAACCTCCTTGTGATTAAAGCACAACTTTTGAGAAAGGGGGGAGGGCAGGTTACAGATTTTTATGTTTTGTCTGCTAACTGTTTGTATGTCTGGGAAATATTCAGTTGTAGAATGTTTATTAGATTTTCAATGCAGAAGAAAAATAGATTGTGTTAATGTATTTATATGAGCTTGGGTAGCGCAATGAGTTCCTTCTTTTAGCTAATGCAAAACAAAACTTGTACATATCAACACACGATCAAAATAAGTAATCCTTGTGCCTATATTTGCCATTTGTTGTGGGAGCTTCAGGAGAAGGAACAGCAGATCTGTAAATTTGTTTTTAATAAAGTGCAATTATAGCTCTTTACTGCACCAGTTAGTTTAGGATGAAAATATGTTCTTTTGGAACAGGTAATCATTGTTTCTTGTGTTCTTGCCATTAATTGAGTCATTTATTTAAATTTCCTGTGCTGCATTGCAGATACTACATCAGAGGTTCTTGTGGTGTCTTCATATAATTCAGGTAACTTATGAAACAGTTGTGCATAGTAATGGGAAATTTCTTGCAGGCATTTTGCTATCAAGGTTCTTGCCGTACGCATTCTGACCAATGTCGTCTGCTGTGGGGCCCCTCAGGGAAGAGCTCTGACATGCAATGTTATGAAATGAATGAACAAGGCAATCAAAATGGCAACTGTGGATTTGATCGCTTGAACCGCTCGTTTCACAAATGCACAAAAGAGTAAGCTACTTTTTTATTTTTGTACATATATAGTCACTAATGTGTGTGTTTTCTTTCCAATACATAAATACGGTGAGAGTAAGCAGAATTTTAACTTCTATTTGCTTCCAACATCTGATTTCAAAATCTCATATTATATTTTCTTTGTTTGCAATATATTCCATTTATTTAGCAGATTTTTGCACTCATATTTGTTGATGGTACTCGAAAATTTACAGTATTGTGGCAGCCACACTACTATCACAATTTTTTTCTTGTTTATCACTGTTGCTGTTCACTGTTTCAGAGACATATACTGTGGAATGCTACACTGCAAGCATCTGAATGAGAAGCTTGAATTTGGAATGGAATCAGTGGCCAGGCTGGCACATTCCTTTATAAATGCTGGTGGAAGCCTTATCCCATGCAGAACTGCCCTTGTTGACCTTGGTCTCAATGAAGTTGATCCAGGCCTTGTACCAAATGGAGCAAAGTGTGGTGAAGGAAAGGTGAGAATTTTGTTACATACAATATCTGTGAGCAGTTGCTCCAAAATATGATGATATGCAGAAAAATTAAAACTTTAGAGCAATGTTTTTTTTGTGCAGTAGATACTATGATGACAAGCACAGTTGCGGTATCTTATATTTGATATAATTGGAATAAATTAACTGACTAGATCTATTAGTAAGAGAGCAGGATTATGACTTTAAATTGTTCACAAAAATAAGATTTAACTCTCATGGCTCCTCAAATTTGACTTGTATAAAAAAAGGGAGGGGGAGAGAGAGGGGGGGGGGGAGGAGAGTGTTTCTCTCTTCTCAATTGATATGTGATGTGTTTTCCTTCAGTGCGGTCCCTCCGAGTTTTAAATAAGACTAAGACTTGAGTTTTGAACTACCAGCTGTGTTCGAATCATCCTTATATAGTACTTGACTGTGACTAGATATGCCATTATTTTGAAATGTATCGTCTGTTCCTCTCGGGGTGTGGAATGTGCCTTTACCAGCCAGCATGTTCGCATTGACATCAGTGTTGTCACATATGAACAATGTGAAAGGATTGGCTGGCTTACCAACTGCATCTTTCTTTGCCTGCAGCACATATGATCCATCAAACCTAGAAGCTTTGTCATAGGAAGCTGAAAATCCTAACGTCGCTAGGAGATTTAGAAGCAGTTTGGATCTTAACTTCTTGTAATTTTTTTTGGCAACCCCAATTAAAATGGGAGACAAGAATAATTTTGGTTGCATGGCTAACTTATTGACATGTGCCACAGTAAGACAATTCTTCTTTCGTGATTCCAGTGAACCCGATTTGTATGGAGGAGGAGATGCATTGTCTCAAGGACAACATGGTGGGAATCACCAAAAAAACTAGCAATGGGAGGGTAAGCAGTAGTGCCGGACACTTAAGAGCGGGTATCTTCTAAACTAATTTTGCCTGCAGTTTTCACAATTTGAGCCATTTCTTCTTGAGTGTCTTCTTTTTTTTCCCCTTAGAGTATCAGTTGTCTGACAAAATTTTGTGGCCAGTTTTCTTCAAACATACAATATTTCCACTCTTGGATGAAACAAAGATGATTGTCATGTTTATACTTCTCTTTCATGTGCTTAACTTCTGGATGAGAATTTTCAGGTACCTCGTCAAGCAACTGTCCAAGGGAAAACTGGCGCTTGTCAGTGTTCTCCTTGGGAAAGGCGAATATAATTTCAATGGTATGATCTATATTGCGTTTAGGTTGTCCGGTATTTAACGAATATGTCCAGATATTTTGTAGAAACTATGAATACACTTTTGCTGATATGCCACATTATCTGCAGTTAAATCTGTGTCTGTATTATCCAACATGCTCATACAGGTTTAAATTTTTTGTTCCCATTCATACCTTTCAGTCTTGCACATGACAAAATTGTGCTTGCTATCTCTGGGATTGTTACTTTTGATCATGGGATTGCACGTCAGAACTCTTCAGTAAACTCTTCCTCACATGAGAAGCACTTGTTGTTGAAATCAAATGATAACGATGACTTCCCCGAGCGAGTTGGGTTGGGGGAAGTTAAGCATAGCAACTCTTCTCTTTTTAACTACAATCACTTATTATTCTGCCAAACTTTCTTTGCATGTGAAGCACTTGCCATATTAGCTCACTACCACCACGAAAATAATTCGAATTACAGCATGTCCACAAAAAATGTATTTTTATGTCACTCGAATAAGAAGTCATCAATGAACATTTACATTGAACAACTGTAAGAAACCTGATTAAAGGACGAGAACCTCTACTTTTGGAATGTATGTTGCACTTAACACAATTTTCAGAAAATTTTTGATGAATGAAATTTATAAGGAAAAAACTTGTGTTTTGTTGCTGTTTTGTGAAATAACGATGGCCTAAAATTTCAAGGTTTTTTTCAGCCCCTATCATATTAGCATAGTTCCTAAAGATCAAAAACTCAGATTCTACTCCACAGAATACCCACAAACAGCACTCTAAAGTAGAATTAAGTTTGGAATACTTTCTACATGCCCTTCTCCACCTACAGCCTGGACTATTATCTTTGCAGTGTGACTGTGAACATAGGTCTGTAGACTGTTTCTACACATTTTCGGAACCCTTTGTTTTCATACTATCTTTTTCACTGAAAGTTAGCTGACAGATATGGAAATTGGTATATATAACAGTGTTACCAGTTTTACCATTTTTGTCTGGGTGGAGAAGAGTTTGGATAATTATCTGACTGTCTCAATATAAAATTTCTATGATTTCCCCAAATCATTTCAGATAAAGCTGAGCTGATTCCATGAAAAAGATCTCAGATGATTTCTTTTTCCATCTTTGTTCCTTCAGTCATTTCTCTGTTGATCTTAACAAGTGTGAGATATAAATGATCTCCTCAGTTCCTTAAAATTCCCACTGGCTATTGATCGGTGGGCACCCAGTGATGGAATCATAAACTCATTTGGCTCAAAATTCACATTGCTGCATGGCAAGGTTTATAGGTTGGTGCTTACAATATTTAGTGCATAGTAGGTCTGTTTGAGGACGCGATATAACAAATCATTTTGAATAGTTAGGGGGAAAAATATAATTGCATTGTGTTCACTGTGGATATAAAGAATAAAACAAGGCACTGGTTACAGCCATAATTTAAATTATGTTGCGACCTATAATCCTATTTGTCTCATTTTTCTTAGAATGAATATGACAATGAATATGACAAATTATTAATAATAAAATATGTTGTGTTCACTACTTTTAGAACTTTCATTAGTAGTAATTTTTGTGTCTGAAGATCGCTTTGGCGGGGGGGAAAGAGGAATTGTCACTACCAATACAGCTCATTCAGTTCTATCCTAGACTGTTTGTGGTGCATGCATGTGCAGCAACAAGACTGAAATGTGTAGTCACAGAAATGCTTTCAAAAGGCTGTTATTTGGGAGTGAACCACAGTTCTATCTCTCTCTCTTCCCCCCCCCCCCCCCCCCCCCCCTCATCCATCTCCTGCACTCAAACAATAGAAAAGAATGCAGAGAGAAAAAATAAGAGTGCATACTACGGTGATTCTCAGAATATGTAACTTATCGATTTTTCTTTTCTGCTAACAAGTTTTTTGACAGTCAAAAGATTCTTGATTCCAACCTTATAATACTGCTATCAATCTGATTTACAAGTCAGTTTGCTTCAGGATGTGCATGAAGATAGTGTATTTGATATTATCTTGATAATGTTGTTCATGATAAGTATTAAATTGAGAAGTAGTCAGTGTCAGCACGATTGAATTCACTGTGTACCGTATTGAATTTTCTGATAGATGTGTGTGAGCCAGCGTTGTATGCCAGTGGGCTCACTGCGAGCTGCAGCTGTGTGCCCCCAGAACTGTAATGGTAATGGTGTCTGTAACAGTCGAGGTCATTGCCACTGCGCTACAGGATTTGCTCCTCCATTGTGTGACTATCCTGGGACTGGTGGCAGTGAAGATAGTGGACCTGCTTCAGATCCAAATGGTTTGTAGAGAACATCAATAGTATTCTGATTTCTTTAATGTTTTATAAAACACCCTAATCATTAAAGTTTTGTTTGTTACAGTCATGAACTGGACCTTTGTATTGAGATTATGTTTTGGGACATTTCATTTTATAGTTTATTCTTCATTTCATGTTACATTTCTATTGTAAATTTTAGACCCAAAAATTGTCTGAGCACCAGTTAGTGTACAGTATAGTGTAATAAATAAGGATTTCTGACTTCAGGTATATGATATTAACTGTCAATAAAATTCAATATGTGACTATATTGTCAATATAAAAAATTCTGACATTTTGGCCACTGTCGCAAATGGCCTCCCTCGGTGCATTTTGCTGAATGTAAGCATAAGGTCCTGAGGAAAGCCAATTGCAAATGTGGCCAAAGTGTCGGAGAATTTTACATGCAAACAATTTGGTCACGTATCTTGAAGAATTTTATTGACAGTGATTGACAGTGATAGGCCACCAAAGCCTACACTTAAACATACTATTAAGTTGTTGTTAAGATGAGTAATTTACTAATAACAGGAAGATAGTAATAAAAAGCAGAAAGAATTTCTGCATTACCAGCTCTCAGTGCTGTGGCAGGTGCAGCTGTTTATTGCAGCAAACTTATCTTCCTCCTACATCTGTTATGTCTGACTACAGCTGAGCTTCTCTGTGACTTTTTCTTTTCTATAGCAACTTTTATTTTAGTCTTTCATAATTTCTCAATTTTTACTTTGATTTTTTTCTTAGCGAAGAAATTAATTGACCTAAATACAGGTGATAAGCAAGTAATCATCTTCTACCCTGTTTTGCTGTTGATTACATACTAGAAAAACTGTTAGGCTGTAGTAGACAGAGTGATCATTTTTTTGCAGGAAATCTTTATTTTGATGCGCAGCTTGAATGAACAAAGACATGGACCACCCATTTGCCTTTGTGTGGTGGATATTGGTTAAAAAGTTATTTCTTTTCCTAACAAATTAGATTTGTGCACTGTCACATTTTCCATAAAGTTTTCTTTTATGTTGATCCATGATTCAAAATGCTTGTAGCAACTATAAATTGCTTTAAAATTCTTCCCATAACAATAGATTCTCATAAATTACTGTTTACAATATAGGTAAAGAAAAACATATTCACTAAGTGATAGTAGATAGAAATATTCAAACGACGTAAAATTGCTAGCTTTCAGAATGAAAAAATTACTGTATCTGTCAGAATAAGTATCCAGCACTCAGGGTCAGGGGTGCCTTGTTCGACAGGCAGCATGAGAGTGGAAACTGTGTAGTTGATATCTCTCTCTCTCTCTCTCTCTCTCTCTCTCTCTCTCTCTCTCTCTCTGTGTGTGTGTGTGTGTGTGTGTGTGTGTGTGTGTGTGTGTGTGTGTGTGTTTGGAGGAGAGGGATATCCAAATTAAAGATGAATGAAAATATGTCACAAGTGAGCCAAAAAAGTGAGGGAAATGAAGACCAAGAAAATTTGTAATGGGATACATAAAATGAATGATACTACAAGGAATGCTGAAGAGAAAAACAGTAAGAGAAAAAGAAGGAACTGGCATTGAGAGGAAGAATACAAACTTGCACATACTGTAAAACTGATATCAAGGTCATAACTATGATGTTGCATAATGAACTCTGCAATGCGATGCTAAGAGTTGCCAGTATGTGCTCCCTGTCTAGGGCTATTCTTCCTGACTAATAGCTTCTGGAGGCTATCATACATCTATAAAAGGCTAGATATTTACTATAAACAAATTTGTTTGTGCCAATGTGTAACACTCATTTTGGTGGAACATGTTTTGACACTACCAGGACTGTTGCAGGTAGTAGTAAGAGAGTGCGTAAGGTTGACATACTGTAGGAGTAGGCACAAGTATCGTATGATAAGTAAATTGACCAAGGATGAGCATGGAATCTGAACAGAATGTTTTGGGAAATCATAGGACAACCAAAGAAGTTCGTTAATACATTAAACCATGTTAGTAATGGGTAATAAGAATCGTTCTCATTTGTTGATTTGAAAAGGATCAGAAATATGTGACTTCCAAAGGTCATGTGCAAAATTTGTTATGTGAACTATCTGGTGGGATTCTTCCAGGTAGTGAAGACAGAATGAGACTGGCATTATATTTTCATAAGGAGCCAGCATCCAAGTAAGAAAGTTTACCCTGAATGCCAAGGTTGTAGGGACGGAGTTGTTTCACCTGTAAAGGATGACAGCTGGTAAAGTCTAAGTACTTCTCTAATTGGTTAGCTCAATGTGTACTAGAGGTTGCATAAAAAAGTAATAACTTCCAACCAATGTGTGAAAAGGAAAATAGGTCTTAGCCCTAAGACTAGTCAGTCCCTTGGCTAATACGAGCAACTCAGGAGGGGAATGGACTACGCATTCAGGGTAATTCCTGTGATAACTGACATCTGAAACTTATTACATAAAAACTTTCCTTTTACATTAAAGGCACCAATAATTTCCTGGAACAGCTGAAGTCAGTGACTGCCCCACCACAACCACACACTTCACTAGTCACCACTAAGTCACCTACCTCTACACCAAAATTCCTCATACACATGGTTTGTGGTGCTAAACCTTACTGCAGTGAAAACTCTTCTAATACCATACCAATGACTGTTCACTAGAATCAGCTACACACTTACCAACGATAGAAATGAATCAGGGTCGCACCCATACGAAACAATGGTAGCTCTTTCCAATGCTTCTCTCTTCATGAACAGTTAACTAATTTTCACATGATCCCTGTGTAAATCTCGTAACACCTTCCTCAATACTGATATCATCCTTATAGAAGATAAAGTTCACAACTCAGTACATATAAAGCCAGCTGTCAAACAGAAATATTTACATTTAACAAGTGTCATCCCTTCCATGTGAAATGTACCCTCCTCTATAGCTTTGGCAATGATGCAACCCTATCTGTCTGGAAGAACCAGTGTAATACTGACAATACATCTCAGAATCAAGACGGAAGAGCATGTCTTCTTGTCCTTTACTATGCTTTTGTTTATAATGCAATAATGAGTTAACCAACTTCTTTGACGGGACTATCATATTCTGAAATTGAGTCCAAGAATGAGATGTGCTCTACCTAATATTTCCCACACATAACAGCTTTTCATCATCTTTCAATTTCAGGAACATCCTCATCAGACTCAACACTCCATCGTCATTCATTTTACCTACTGATACCTTGTGTTGCTTATCCCTGTGTGACTGCCCATGCTGTCTTGTTCACCCTCCTGATACTATACAAGCCCCTTTACTGGCAAAACCAATTTCTTCAAAGTGAGAAACATCTGCTAAACAACTTGCATCATAATATGATCACTGTCTAACCTTTCTTATCAATGTGACAGCCACCGCATGGTCAATAAGGATGTTTGCTCATGTCTGTACTCTGTGTCATGGCTGAGTACACTCTGCAGTACCATACACATGACCTCGCTACTTATTTTACTCTACATGCCATCTTATTCTCTCTCCTGATACCTTCTCAGAACTTGGCTCCACAACCTATGCTTGGATCTTGCATTCTCCTTGGCCTCTGTTTGATAGTTATGCAGTATTCTCTCTGTTTCTTCTTTTATTCTTTTTCGTTGTTTTTCCTTTTAATTTCTTTTATTTTTGATCCTTTTTTACAATGTTTTTTGTGCTTAATTTACCCCTCTTTTATTGTCTGTTGGCCTGGGATTGAGTGAGCTTGCCTAGGTCCTTAAGCATTCCCAGGTTTTTTTCCCCATCACATTCCTTCTTCTAGAAAAAGCTAGCAATTTTATAGCTCTCTACATATTTAAATCTACTGCCATTTGATAAGCACGTTTTTCTCCATCAATATAATTAACTGTTCAGTTCACTAGTAATTTTGACCAAAAATTGTTTGATTTGTGACTGTGTGTATTTTACACACTGAAACTGTGTACTGTATGTTTGTTCCATTGGACTGAACAGTGTAATAGATCTCTTTTAATTCTTTACACAGCATTTTTCTCTCTCTAGTCTTGCTACAGCTTTACATAGTGTGCTTTCCTTTCGGAGAAGGAATCTATTACTTCATTAAAGTTCATCAAATATTTTGCTACCCGAAATATCAAAATGTCATTGTCTAATACTGAAAAAGCTGTTAATATGAATAGTATCCAAGACTGGTGTGGTTTTTTTGGTTTGATTACATCTATTTTTTCACTGTCTGCTAGATAAAACGAAATATACCTTTCTAATATTGCAGCAGTTGTAACATGCAGCTAATAGGTGAGACTGTTTTGGTACAAATGGTCATTTTTGTCTACCTCATTTATATAAATAACACGTCAGAATATAATTCACCAAAGTACCAGTATCAAATGTCTATTAGGCCTACTACAAGCAAGAAGTTTTACTTAGGAAATAATTCCACATTTCATTCATACGCTCCAGTTTCTCAAACACGAGATCAAAAAGTAGTAGTATGAAATTTTTATATAAATTTGGGAGCGGCATATTCTTCCACATAATTTCTGTGCTGTCCCCATTTCTTCTCCTTCCTCGTTCTAAAAACCAATTTTGTCATCAGATACTCCTGCTATTGTCAAAACTTATTCTCTGGTTAACTTCACTAACCATTTCAGAATCACTAGTTTAGTTATCTCACATTTATTCTCCGGGTAGGCATCATTACATGTTCGTACAACATGTTTTTCACACTATTCTGAGGGTAGAACTTAAGTGGCAGCCAACCGGGGACAATACAACTGGCCTTCAGTAATGTGGCAACCTGGCAAAAATTTCTGTTAAAATCTCATTTTCTTGGATACACCAAGAAGATTGCACATTAATCTTACTTACCTGTTATTCCTGTTAGTCATTTATTTCTACTGTGGTTGTCTGAATATATGGATTTTGCTAATAAAATTAATGCTGATCATCTGCATACCCAATCAACTGCATAAACAAAGAGCGATTGGCATTCACCCATTCGAGTTTATTCAGCTCAGCTCGTATGGCCTCCTCCCCCTTTGTCTGCCAGAGATTTTTATTTCTAGATGTGATGGGGATTCCACTGGCAGACATATCATGTACACTGTGCACGCATTCAAAACTCAACTTATGGTTCATTCAGAAATCAATGTAAAATGTTCAAAAATAACAAGGATGTTTTTCAAAATCATTTGAATAATTGATAGACCAACGTATGCTGGATGTTAGGCACTTGGTGAAACAAGGCTTTTTTTCTTCAAGAATATGAATTTGGCGCCCCCTAAAGTTGCTGCAAGGGTAGATATCCCAGTTTGCCCCTCCTAGATCTGGGCCTGGGAATAGGGACAGATGGATGTGGGTGTCAGAATACCATGTGGATTTCTCATTTTAGGGCATGACAAAAGGTAGTTGAAACCCTGGCAGAGAGGTACTGCTCCTCACTGCAGATGCGATGACCGTGGGTGGCTAGAATGTGTGGAAGGGACTGCTTGGTTTTGGATGGGTAGCACTGTTGAAATGGAATATTGGTGGTCGGTGGTTTCGATGTTGATGGAGGTACTGTTAGAGCTGTCTGTTAGGTGGTGGTCGACATCAAGGAAGGTAGTCTGTTGGGCTGAGAAGGACCAGGTAAAGTGGGGGTGGGGTGGGGGGGGGTGGGGGAGGAGAAGGTGTTGTGGTTCTGGAGGAATGTGGGTAGGATGTTGTTACCCTTGTTGCAGGTCGTGAAGATGTCATCAGTGAATCTGAACCAGGTAAGGGGGTTTGGGATTCTGAGTGGAAGGATTCTTTTAGATGGTCCATAAATAGGTTGGCATAGTATGGTGCCATGTAGGTGCCCATGGCTGTACTGCAGATCTGTTTACAGGTGATGCCCTCAAAGAAGTAATTACAGGTGATGATGTAGATTGTCTTGGTGACCAGGAAGTAGGTTGTAGGTTTAGAGACAGTCGGGTTTGAGAAAGGTACTGTTCAGTGGTGGCAAGGCAGTAAGCACTGGGGATGATATTGTTAATGGAGGCAAACTGAAAGTGATGAGCAGGGTGCTAGGTGATAAAGGGCAGTAAATGTGGGAAGTCTGTAGAGGAAATGATTGAAGTTGGGTCTCTGCATTTGAATGCAACAATAACCATGTGCTTATGAGGTGTGTGTGTGTGTGTGTGTGTGTGTGTGTGTGTGAGTGAGAGAGAGAGAGAGAGAGAGAGAGAGAGAGAGAGAGAGTGGTTTTTTCCCTACATCAGATGAGCAACCTTTTCTGATAGCTTAATAATATCCAATAGTCTACTTTTAAATTAGCTGTTTGCAGCTCGCTGTGTCCTCCAGGTGGTGCGTGGCAACCTATCCTAGTTTATATTATTGTTATTCCATGCCAGAGTTTCAGTTGTTTAATATTTGATATCAATAGATCTGTTTTATTAAGGATAACTTTCTTCACCATTATCAATCTTCTATGTTTTTTTTTATTTTTCCATATTTTATAATCAGTATTGATACAAGTGGCACAGTGGTTAAGAAGACACTTAGTTCACATACTGAAAGAGCAGGATTATCTGCGTTTCATGTGTCTCTCTTAAGATGAAAGAGAGGATGGATGATCTGAAGATGACACATTTAATTTCCTTTCTTATCCTTGTCCAGTTGTGATGTTCTCAAGTTATGATGACCCCATCATCAGTAGAGTATTAAAGATTAATCTTCCCCCTCTTCTCTTTTTTTGAAATCATGCTTTCCAAATAGGTCAATGATTACACGTCTCCTGCTATAAAATGAATCTGCTAAACATCAACATTGAAGAGGTCCAGTTTTGATGGGATGTTATTATCCTACTTTCTATCACTTTTCATAACTTTTGCCTCCGTTTCATTTTAGCTTGACCCAGCATCTTCTCTAATTGACCTGACAATTACGTAAGTGTAGGCTTCTGTGGCTGTTGTTATCTTCGGCAAAAATGTTTCCATATGTGTGACTGCATTATCATGTTGTTATATACTGAGACCAATATTTTGACTTGCTGCAGTAGTCATGTTGAAGACTCAGGCCATTCTTGCCAATAGTTTTTCTAGTTGTTTCTTACTTCTGGGATGAAGTGCTTTTTCATCTGTGCATTGGTATCTATTTTCTTTAGAATTTTGTTCATGTTTTGAAATTCTCTTTCATTCCATTTTTACTTTTAGGGTTTCTATAACACAACAAAGGCAATAAAACACGCTTTACATTCTTACTAATGTGAACTTTATTTCTTGATTTTTTCCTCATTTATTGATATTTGTTATAGATATAACATCACTATCTTTTATTTCCTTGTAATTGCGTGTCATCATCTTGCACACAGTATCTAATTTTTCTAAGACCATATGATTGTTATGTTCCTTCATACATTTTTGTGTTGCCCATTTTTACTTTTCATTCTTACAACTCTCATGTTGTATGAACTTTTCCGCAGCTTATTTGTGAAAAATATCATTGTAACTTTTAGGAATTTTATGAAAATGAATGCCTGGATGCCTCCGAACATGTCGTCATTTGCAGTAATGTAATTTAATTTCTCCAGGTCATCTGTGTTGTTTTCCAAACATTTTTCTTTCCTTTTCTTTTCTTCCACCCCCCCCCCCCCCCCACCCAGATAAACTACTGTAGCATTTCTGGCGGTTAAAGAACCTTTCTATTCCTCTGCTTGATTAACTGTATTTATTACCACTGTCTTTCATGGCTTGTTGCATTTGGGCTTTCCCTAATTATTGTATTTCATTTTTCATTTTTTTCTTTCATATTAGTATATAAAATTGCTAATGAATGTTATTTCTCTTTCAGGAAGAAAAGATGTAATCACAGCAATGTACGTGATATTCTTAGGAATTGTTCCTTTAGTTGCCATAATTGCTGTTTTCATTCATTACACACGGCGAAATGTGAAGTACTGGTGGAAGAAGAACAGCAGCATCCCATCTTCGACCATTACAATGAATGGAAGAGGCCCTCCATCGTACGTAATGCCTCACTTCATAACTTCCTTGCACCAGAGACTGCGTCAGATTTGTAATTCTTGTTGTAGAGTGGAATGTGGGAATGGTCTGTGCAGAGCTATGCATGAATACTTCAGTAGTTTAAGAGACAGAATGCATACTTACTTTAAATGTGATGTAGTGCATGAAAATAGCCAAAACAACTTCCAGAAAACTGCTTCAGCTGCTGAAATACATTCTTTTTCTGTTGCTGGTGCAGGTGTTAACAGTTGCCTTTCTGGAAGTAAGAAAGAAATTACTAAAACTGGTTTAATATCCACAACAAACAGTAATGTTATCCATATTCTTAATGCTGAAAAAGGTTTCCAAATTGTTAATGAGTCAAAGATACCAGGTACAGTGCCTAACAATGTTGCAGGACTATGTGAAGAGACAAAACATGGTGGTGTAAACACAGTCAATGTTGAAGTGCATCTACCTACAACCACTCAAAGTACTCTACATCCCAAGAGCATAAGCACTGAGAGTAATATTACATCTGTAGGCAATCATATTAGGAATTCCACCAAAAATATTCTCCGAAAAAATTCTAGAGGTTTGTCCATAAAAACTGCAACTTCAGAAAAACGATTATTGCAACAGTCAGACTCATCTGGTGCTTCTACACCAGAAACACCACCAATGCTAAGAATGAATGATGTGGCCTTCAAATCTGTTGTTAGCAAGCCAAGCGTTTCAGCACTTGCATCAAGATTTGAAGCAACAGCCTCTCAAAATAATGTAGTGCAGATATAATGTAGATGCTTTTTTCCATATAATGAGATTACTTCATGACGTTTTTCAAGTATAATGTAAATATCCCGTGCTTTTAAGCTGACTCCGTTTGCCAGAGGGGTGGCACATATATGTTTTATCTCCCAGTTTTTCTCGGCATAATCATAACAGAGCTGTTGAATGGAAACATGATTTCAGTAAAGCCACCATCGATTTCTTTAGACACAAGACTGTTTTGTCACAGTCATTACTCAAAATATTATGTTGAAATCAGAGAAACACCATTGCATACTGTAACACTTATTTAAATATGTTATTCATGAAAAAATACTGATACTACCCTCAAGTGCTAATTTTATTTCATATTGCCCTGCAGAGCTTTCATCTGTAAATTTCTTAAATGCTTTGTAGCATCGTTGCAATTGGCTCATTTTCAGTTACTAGTTGTTTTTAATAGCTAAATAATGGAAAAGCTTTTTATAATTTATCGTCGTCTTAAACTTAACATTGTGTTGGTCTGTTGCTCTGTAAGCTCTTTTAAATTTATGAATTTAATTCTTTAATTTTTAAAGCATGGGTGTGATTTGCAATGAATGTTACCTTTTCTTTAAGATATGATATGTACCTGCAATCATAACACAACGTATATCTTCTTATATACATCTGGACTGGGACAGACTGCAGTACATTAGACAAATTTCTGGTTCCGAGTAATATGAAATTTTTTAAAACACATAAATAGTTCATAAACTACATTTTACCATGCATTGTTACACTTAGTTATTATAATGTGTGTAATGTTTACATACTTTTCACTCTTGTAAATGTGTTACATTGTAGTCATTTTGATAATTAAGATGATAATTGTTATTATTATTATTATTATTATTATTATTATTATTATTTGCAGACTCATAAACAAAACATATTTGAGCAGTTTTATCCTTTAGGTGGTTCAGTAAATTTATCTTTCTTTTCTTTTTTCTTTTCTTTTTTTTTTTTTTCATCTGGCTTCCTGCTTTGCTTTTGAAGTTGCTTTTAACATGCATATTGTGTGTGTGTGTGTGTGTGTGTGTGTGTGTGTGTGTGTGTGTGTGTGTGTGTGGTGTTTGTTTATCAACTACTAAAGTTGCTTATTTATCATGCAGCAATACTGTGACATTAACTCCTCTTTACGGAATTCTTTACAGTGTGTGTAATTTGCTTACAGTCTTTTAAATTTGTGTGCTGTAAATTGCTTGAAATATAATGATAATGATTCTCTCTATAGGATGAAACCTTTGGAGAAGAAAAACGGTCAACTACGGAGAATAAGCCGTGGAAATTCCTTGGCGTATCACCCTGATAAAAGCAATGGATTGGAAATTTCTGCTCCGCTTCCTGCTGACCACCGAAGTGCTTCTGATAGTGCTCGTGCTTCTCTGCTTCCAGCACATGACAGCAGTTCTGGATCACTTACTGGTTCAGCAGCATCGACAAATACAAACAGTTCAGGGAATCTTCAGAATAATTTACTTGGACACTTTAAAGGCTTCACAATTACACCATTACCCTCTTCGTCAGAAGGATCTTCGCAGATTCATTCACCACCTGTGAGGACACTGGCCTCTCCAGTTTCTCCTCCAGTAGTCCCCTCTGTCGCCATACTCCCTCCAAAGCCAACTAATTTTCCTGCAAGGTCAAGTAATACATGTACCACAGCCGCACAGAATAACTTTATTCCTGCATCAGCACCTCTGTCCACATCAGTAACGAGTGCACCTGTGTCTAGACCAGTTATTAGCAACCCAATTCTTGATGCAACTACTTGCACTGCTAAGGAGCTTGTTGCTGCTCGAGCAGCACCGTCAGTACCTACAAGGCCAGCACCTCAAGTTCCTCCTGCAAATATAACTTCAGACACCAATACCAGTTCAAATAAACCTGCCAGGCCTGTGTCTATACCTAACACATCTGCTGTTAATATGTCTGCTTTCTCTTCGTCATTAGAAGACAGAAAATCTAAAGAAAATGGTTCAAGCTATCCCACACTTACTCGTATTGCATCTTTTATGATGCGTCAAAATCCAGTAAATAGATCACAGTCTAGTGCTCATGGAACAGGCCATAATAATGAAAAGAAACTGAAAAATAAACTAGGGGATGGCACAAACTCACTTCCTAGAACACACCATCATGCTGTTAAAGCCGCTAAACTTCAAATTGATCGTGATACACTTAGAAACTTGCAGATTTCTGAGCCAATACCACTGCAAGAAATAGAAGTTCCACAGAATGCATTGCCAGTAAGAGCTGCTGCATCAGTATCAAATGAAGAGCCCAATAAGAATGTTGTCATGCGAGCTCAGAGCATGAGGAGCACAGGATCGGTTGTGCAGAGACCGGCTATTCCTACATTTGGATCAATGAGACAGTCTTCTGCCACAAAGAGACCTACAAGCATTCCAGCCGGAAGTCGTCCTACATCACCTCCACCTCGGCCACCTCCACCTCCGACAACCAAAGCTGATGAATTACATACAGGAATCATAGGACTACCAGGCTATCAGAACCCACCTGCAGTAAACAATGGTGAATATGCTTATGATGACTGCTTAAATCTCATACAAGAAGGTTCTGCCCCATTAGCTAACATTGATGAAGAAACAAGCCCCGTGAGTGCTGACAACATATATGCTGTGATTGAAGAAAGTCCTCCTGAAAAAAGTAGGAAGAATACTGAAAGAGGCTTTTCAACAACTGCAAAGACAACAAATGGAAATACAAAAACAGCTGAGAAATCTGAGTATGCTGCACCCTCATTTAGTGAATATCATTCACCAAAACCACTGGAAAACAGTGTTTCTGCTGGGAGTGCTGAATCAGTTGGCCTACTTTCAGAGATAGTAAATGAAATTCAGGCAAGGAATATGGAATCTATATATAGTAGTTCTACTGTTGCCAGGGGAAAGAAAGAAGGTGACACACTCAAAACGGAAGACGATGATGCTGCTTCTACAGTAACAGGCACAGACTCTTCAGTGGCTGGTTCGGGATCACCACAACCTTTTCCTGAAAAATTAAGTGCAGTAGCTTCTTCTAACAGTTCTTTGGGCACTTACGTAAATGCACCATATGCCAGCAGCATATACAGATCTTCTGCCAGCACATATAGTAACACTTCACAGAGTGGAGTGGGTCCTCCAAGCACAAAGGCTTCAAACAGTTCATCCAGTTCCAGTAGTGGCTACCTGAGTCCATTAGCTGTCAATTCTGGATCAATGGGCACTACAAAACCAAACACTTTAAGCAGTAAGCCTGGCGATTTTAGCACTTTTAAGACTACTCCTAGTCACTCAGCAGCATCCACAACAGAAAGTTTTTCTAAAAGTTTCGATGTGTCATCGTACAAACCGTTTAGCTCTTCTCTCCAGCGTTCTTCTGGCCCGTTGGCTGCAGCTTTCTGTTCAACACCACAAAATGCAGGAAGTGCTGAACTTGATACAAAAGCCAACATCAATTCAGAAAATAAAGGTGTAGCCTCAGCATTAAAATCTGAAAGTGTTTCATCACCTTCAACAGTAACAGATGCAAAAAAATCATCAGAATCTGTAACAAAAGCACAAATAGGCATAAAGAATGAAAAAATAGCACCAAAGCCTGCAACAGGTGCAGCTGCCCTGACCAGAGTGTCAGGTCCAGTAGCTGCTTCTGCAAATGGAACTCAGAAACCCACTTCTGCAATTATAACAAAAGGAAATGTAGTAACTTCTCCTACTAGCTCTACTTCAAGTAAAAATAAAACGTCTGTTAGCAGTGTTAAAACTGGTAATGTAAATAATAGTCCTGATGTAGTTTCTAGTTGTTCTGTTGTTGAGAATGGATCTGCAGAGAAATCTCCTGATGTTGTAAGTGGAAAAGGTAGTAGGTCAGGTGCTAGGTCTCCTGATGTGGTGCCAACAAATGTCGATAAATCACAAACACAAATAAGTCAAAGGACTGCTGGACGCTCAGCAACAAATAATAACAAAAGTGCACCATCTGTCAGTGCTTCTAAAGCTTCTAGTGCAACAGGGCTAGCAAAACAACCACAAATGACATTAGGGAAGACAAGTGTTTCAGGAAAACAACCCCAGACAGCTCCAAAGCCAACAGTACCAAGATCTGTTAGCAGTGCAGCAGATAAACGGAATGTGTCAAACAGTGGCAAGGAAAGTGGTATCAGGACAGCAGGGAAGGGGCCTACTGTTGCAAGGTCAGCATCGGAATCTTCTGGTAATCGAACAGTGCCCACTGGTGCTCGCCAGGCTGCCAGCAAGCTTTCCCATGTTGCATCTTTGCAACAAAAATTTGAAACTGTATCAGAAAAGAACACTGGGTCTGTAACGAGCTCAAGAGTACCCTCAAATGCTTCAAATAAAGTTAAACCATCCTCACCCAGTGCAAGTTCAAAAGCCATTTCTGATTCAGGAAGAACTGTTTCCTTTAAAAAGTGAAGGATATGTGTTTTTGTTCTAGAGTTAACACTCTGATTCTTGTTACAATGAAGCATGAGGCTTCATAAGCAAGGTGTACTGCTGAATGCCTAATTCAGTGAGAATATGACTTGCATGGCCATCAAATGAGATAAGTGTCTTATGTAACTTTTATATCTTTTGTGGCATTTCTCACAGAACATTTTGTTTCCATTTTTGAAGTTCTGTAATGGTGCTTGTTGTAATGAAGAACTAGAACTCATAGCATCGATGTGCACAGAATAGTCGAGAAATTGAAGTTAGACTAACAATGCTGAGAGACAAAGTAATGAGCATTGTAGGACATGTGCCACTGATTTTGCTGCTGTGTTGTATTTAAGAAAATGGCTCTGTACCGTGTACTGTGGTGAACTGATTAATGTATTTTTTAGCCTAGGACTGAAAAACTTTAATCTGGAGAAACAAAATCAAAGCATTCCTGTTACATTCATTACCATATTATGGTATCCAAAATATGTTTCTTATTTTGATGAACAATTTAAGAAACAATGTTAATTTTCCAGATCACTTTTATGTGTTACAAGAATTATTGGAACTATGAAAACATAGTGGTGCAATGTGTCAGACGATTTTAAAGTTTTGTTAATGCATAACATATACTTTTTATAGCAGAGTTTTCAACTTGTTGATTGTTACCAAGATACTGGTAACAGGTTTGTTTAAATGTTTACATGACAACTGTGATAATATTTTTTTATTGTGTAAATTGTTTACTGTTAATGTAATTTGTATAATGGTGTCTAGAGCAATGCTTCAGTTCGTATTTATCCAGTACAGTCACATTGAACATTGGAAGAAACATAAGAGGAGAACAGTACTGCAGTTCTTTTAATGATTAAGAAAGCTTAAAAGAAACCATTTATGTAATTTACCTTTTTGCCTTGCAGTCTTGAAATGGCAAGTTTCTTTTCAAAAGTTGAAATCTGGCTAAGTCATAGAGCTGTTAGTGCAACTCTAAAGTTGGTAGTATGTATTGCAGTAGGGAAATATGTCCTTGTCCAGTAAATGTGATACTTGAGGCAGGGAGAAGTATAGTTTTACCTTTTTTATGAATTACAGGATATACAGTATGAACAAATCATTCCACTTTCCTATCAGATGGAAACAGCTGTTATTGTTGTTGTGTTAACCTTTTCTCCCCTTTATAAAATAGCTAATTTCTATAATGTAGTGTGTCAGCTTTGCTTGGGAATTATTGTTGGTACTAAAACGCTGATGGAAGGATCTCCATTATTTCAACACTTTAAAATGTTTTTATTCCACATAAAACTTGAACTACAGTTGTAGTTATTTAATTGGGGGAAGCAGTTGCTCCTGTAGGCTTACACATTATTGGAGGAGATCTTGCAGTAAAAGCCTAGTTATGTGCAACTGTACATTACATTTGAAAGTTTGAATAACTGTTGTTTTAGGTAGATTACTTATCTGAGGTGCCTATAAACAGTGTTGCACAACAGCAAGGGACCATTAAGTGAGGTTTTATTACATTTCATCAGTTTACTTTAAGTAAGAGTATAATTGTGGTTCTCTTTACATGCTTGTATCTGCATGTGAATAGCTACAGAACTTTCTGTGCTCATCCAACTATTTTTTACATCACATTGTCTGTAAAACAAGTGTATTTGAGATACAGTGTGTATCCAGGATAGCATAGACAATCTCAGAATTAAAGTGGATTCATTGACCATTATTGGTATTACTGCTCTGAGTTTTTTGCATCATATGCTTGACAGAACTTAAGAACAAAACAACAATTAGTTAGCAGCTACAAGATCACATTCAGAATTAATTTAAACTAATTACCTGTGAGAGAAAGAAAGAGGCTGGTACTATTCTTCTGATAATTTCCTGTTGATTACCAATGCTAACATAAAGTGAGTGCCAATTCGAGCTTCAGTGAATTCATCCATGTCAGACAGCGCCTCAGTTCACAATTTGTTGAGAAATTCCTGGCAATATTACTTCAGAGTTATCAATTTTAATTACACAGTATTGCTTGCACATCTCTTTTTTACAAGTCTATCACCTTGAAGAACTGTTATTGTTTGCAGATATTTGAAACTCTTCTTAAGAGAGTTCTGTGTATGACAACTAGACTAAAGTATAAGACATGCAGTCACACTTCCACTAATCAAATTCCTTCACATGTTGCATATTTATGGACCACTCATTGAATCACTGTACAGTTTTCCTCTTACACTGTTATTCTATTCTATTCCATATCACCTACATTTGCATCTGGTATACTTGATCAACACAGATGTTGCCATTTTTATGTTGCTAATAGTAAATTAAAGTTATGAAGAGAAAGTAATCACACTTTTTATTGCATTTTGAATTGGACTGTTCATCTGAAGAAAACTTCTGAACGTCTTGATTATTACTGTTCAAGAATGCATTGTTTTTCAACCATACTTGAAATGTAATTTTTTTATCACATGTAAGTGAAAGAATATTTTTGACCATTTATTATTATCTTTAGAACTACAGCTATATAGTGGTTTTAATTGTGTCACAATCATGCAGGATATATATTTTTAGTGTTTTTGTTTTAACCCAAAGGTTTAGGGGTGGAAAAAAATTGTTGCTGTGGAGAAAATAATCTTTAGGTGGCATTTGTGTAATTCACTATTCATTTATTGATTCTACAGTTGTGATAGGTTTTTATCAGTTTATATCTATACTATTCCTCTTTAATCGAGATGACATAGAACCACATTATACAGGGGTAAGAGGGATGGAGAAGAAAAACAAAGCAAAAATGAATGGAGAAGTCTTTAGAATGAGGCAGCACATGGGTGAGAATATTGGTTGAAGCTATTAGTGGTGAGGTGTTTTTGGTGATGACTCAGATGTGTGGCCTTGGTGCTAAAATAGGATACTTTTATATTCATGTCCAATATCTAATTTTCTTCCCTTTTTTGAAATATGAACCTATTTTTTTAAATCTATTACTTCCCTTGAATGTAGGTTTTGTGTCATGACAGACCATAAGTTGCATTTTCATTATCATTTAAAGTAAAAGTGGCTTCAGTTCCTGAGAAAGACTTTTTGCGTTTTTAATCTGAATTGAACAATCACTTTACTCCATCTTCTTTGTTTCAGAAAACAGTATTTCATTTCATTTAGTTGTGTGGTGCTCTTTAACTGTCAAGCATATCAGCTATTTGATATATATGAATGTTGTGTGTGGTGTTAATTTGGAGATGTGTACCCACATAGTAGCTCTTTTGTATAACGAGTGTTATATGATAGTGTAGTTGTCGGCAATTGGCTGTATTTAGATCTGATATAAAAATTCAGATTTAGACATAATGGAGTGTGGTTAAATCTTATATGCAGTGGCAGATTTGGTGTACTAAACATTGGCCAATTTGTACTGGTGCTATGGACCTGGAGCATAGAATAACTATTTACCATCAATGGAAATCTACATTTCTTCCTATAGCAGTTTTAAGCTACTGCAAATTGTTCCTTTTTTTAGAAGAAATATTTTAATGAAATATTCAATTAAGAGTTCAGTTTCATTAATTTAACTGTGTTTTTGATATCTTGCAAAAGACGCTCTTTATTATAGACTCATGGGTAATGTCACTACTAAGATTTTGGAAGAAATTTTGTTATATGGAATTGCCAGGGCAGGGGAGGAGGATGTTCATGTGAAGTACATAATCTTATAGGCATAACAGCTGCATCAGATGCTAGTGCTTTGGGAGTTGTATGTGCTCCAAAACTACTGTATTCAAATAATGTACTGCGACTTCCACTGTTTCCAATGGATTTTCGTAAGTTACAATATTCATCAAATTTGCAAGAGCAATACAATAGAATAACAATTGACACCAAAATTGGCTGTTTTGTGGGAGCTGAGACACTAAATACAACCTTTCCCTTGATCTTGTATCTATTTCTATGATGAACATATCTGCAAACAAAGAAGATGCGATTCTTAATTCAGTGTCTATAAAGAAAGTGTAGTCCAAAAAATAAAATGAATCTGAATAGGTTTCCAAAGCTTTGTAGGGTAATACTGCATGTAGAATAGCTCTCTCTCTCTCTCTCTCTCTCTCTCTCTCTCTCTCTCTCTCTCTCTCTCTCTCTCTCTCTCTCTCCCCCCCCCCCCCCCCGTGTGTGTGTGTGTGTGTGTGTGTGTGTGTGTGTGCGCGTGTGTGTGTGTGTGAGGGAGGGGGGGGGGGGTCACGCACACATCATACATGTTCTGCAAGTGTGTGCCAGAATTATTGTGCAAAATCTGATATAGTTCATGTTACTGAGACAAGGGCAAGAAAAAAAGAACTCACTGTGGTTTGAATATTTTTACTTCTGCAATTATCTTAATTTTTCCCTCGAGTCTCAAAATGCAATAGAGGTGGCACAGTTAAATTAGAACTGGAATATACTTACTTATCAACCCCAAAAATGAATCTGAAACTTCGAAAACTATATTCTGAATTGTATCAGTTCTTATCAGTAATGGTGGAAGCAATGCAATAAGCAGTCTCAAATGCTGGCATGCAGGTGTTCTAATTCCTTTGTAGTTGAACAACTAAGCTGAAATGCAGCACTCATCTCCATACAGTATGTTTTATGTGACTTCAATGATGTGAATTACTTTTCATTTTATATTTGTGTATAGAATCTATATTTTTGCAACAATATGCAAGTTTCCCACTTAGAAACACAATAATGTGATGGCTTAGGCTTTATACGTTTGTCTAATGCTTGAGCTCATGTCCTGCTTGCAACCTGTATGCATTTGTATGTATAAACCTGACTAATTTATATTCTGCTTTAGAAATACTGTTCTCATATCATTAAAATATAGTGTATTAGGAAGTGCCATAATGTTGTTCCAAGTGGCCCTTTTTGTCATGTGCATCAGGATAATTACCTGGGGTGGCATTGATTCTCATGCTAATATTGGCTATAGAACAGTCAGAACTGAGTCTGTTACATGTTAGTTTTGTATGTACTTATTTGGCAAAAAGGCAGTACATCCATTTCTGTGTTGTGCTACACCTTCATCTCTATGGAGAACAGCTGTCATTTCCTGCACTTTATTGTAGAAAAAAATAAGAATCTCAATTCTAGGGAAATAATTTTGCTTTGTTCCTTTCCATATTTCTAGTAAAATGTCAAGACTTCAGTATTTATGTATGTGTGCTCATGCTTCGAAATAACTAACAAATGTTAGGAAGTTGATCTCTAAGTAGTGGATATATTTAATGTGACATCTGATGAAGATATTTTGTTAATGCTATATTGTAGTAACTTCAACTGATGGTGGTAATGATTCGCATCTGCTAAGGCAGTCAAACAAGTGACGAATTCTTTGAATATCTTTTTTTGGTCATATAGCATACTAAAAAATGAGATCTGACATCAACAACAATAACACAGTTATTTTTCATTTATATAAAATTGCTTGTGACACTTCAGAACAGTGAATTAAAAACTACTGATAATGCTGATTGAGTTAAATTTTAAGCTCATGTCTCTTATAAAAGTATTTTATGACAAGTTTTCCTTCTGAAAGTATAATACTTCTCTATTTCACTTTAAATTTGAAGGTATCTACTGGAGAGTCACTATTATTACCTGTAAAACTATGTAGATTTTGCTGTTAATTATTAGCACTGACAATCCAGATTTGATGATTATATTTTCTTACATGTCCGTGAGATATGGATTTTTCTAGCATGTCAATATTTGATTCTCAGTGTACTTTGTAAAAATGCTCTGCCTGTACTATTATTAATGTATCAGTGATAGTCAGATGTTAATACCATGTCAGTGTAAAAAAACCTTGTGTATATGGTATATGTGTGTGCTTCATATTATTTATTACAAGATTGAAGTTTGGTGTACTAGAGCAGCATAATTCCTGTGGATATGGTTGCAGTGATTTGTGCATTATACATAAACTTGATTAACTTCATCATGTCATGTGTGTATAATTGTCTCTATGGCAAATTTTACTACTATGAATTCTAAATTGCTATGATTCGCAAAGAAACAGATGCTGTTGTTCAGCTCTATGAAGTGTGTAACAATCACACGAGTGCTGGAGAAGTTGATGCAATGACAGTTTACACATGTTGTAATAACAAGATTGCCTTTCAAAAACATCATTTATTTTGAAAGTGGTATGTCTTAATTAGATTATTTTAGCTGAAATTTCAACCAGTTGACTTACAAATGAATTATGCTGCCTGAGTATATACAGTCAATGAAATGTTGTGTAATGAAAGATTGTTGTATGTTACAACTGGTTGTCATCAGAGTATGTTATCAGGATTGTTGATTCAAGTTGGGAATGGAAACATTATGGAACAGCTTCAAAGTTCACCAGTCCTTATGTGACACTAAAGGATTTATGTTTTTCTATATTGTACACTGTATGTATTAATTTTTTAAATTATTTTGTTGTATAAATACCAAAGATTTTTGTATTATAAAATGGTGCACAAATGATGTACTTACTTTTGAAGTTCTTTCTATCAAAACAACCTTTCAATCCACCACCCATCTCATTTAGTCATTCATTAATATATCATGTTCTGTAAACCTATAATGAAATAGAGACTTAAAGGACAAGAGTGATCAAGCTATTTATTAAGATAAAGATGGAGGCACTGCAGCAGGCTAATTCAAAATTTAGCTGTTGCTAGTCTATATACATAAGGAGGAAACACTTAGTTTTTCAAAAGTCTCTCTCTCTCTCTCTCTCTCTCTCTCTCTCTCTCTCTCTCTCTCTCTCTCTCTCTCTCTCTCTCTCTCTCTTTTTCTCTCCCTCTCTACTCAACTGCCATTTTTGTCAAATACTTCAAACAAATCATTTACTAACTCAAGAATGCTGTTAGCTATCTGTATGCTGGCAAAGTTATGATCTTGTTAACACTGGCATTAGAGTTAAGGATAATTTAGATCCTGTTTTAACAGTAGAAGAAGAGGCTGATGAAGCATCCTTGTTCTTTGTTTTTGACCATCTGGGGATTTTCAGTGTCCTCTATGAATCTACTGGCAGCCATCATAGAATGTGCCACCAAAATATAAAATTCGTTTTTGAACTCTTTATAGGGTTGCATAGTCACTGTGGAATTTATTTCTACTTTTGTGGGAGTGACTTGCACAGCTCATTCAGTTGTGTTAAACATAAATACCCTCAGGCAGTATATGTATTCACACATAAGTGTGAGAGTACGCAGGTCCCTGAGAAGGCTTCTGTGAGATGTTTTGTCAGCTTTACATAATATTTTTACTGCATTCTTCTGTGGAATACTTTTTGACCTTAGCTGCATTACCCCAGAAGATTATGCCATAGAACAGTACTAAATGAAAGTATGAAAAATCTGCTATCAATCCTGACTGCAGGTCAAAACAGTAAGAGAGATTCCTAAGTGCAAAGTGGACAGAACTAAGCTTTTTTCTTAACTTACTCATTTGCTAGTACTGTCTTCCCTTATTATCCATCTGGATGACTAGTAACTTCACATATTCAACCTCATTCTATATGTCCTTTGATATCTACTTCTGATATCTGTAAGTAATTTTTATGTATTTGGAAAAGCATGTTATTAGTTTTTTGTAAGATTAAGGGGTTATCCTTCCGCTGCAAATCATTCTAAGTGTCATTGATCAGATGTATCTGAGATGAAATCAGTATTGACAAGTCCACAACCAACCACTTCTCAGTTATTTTTACTAAGCATGGTTAGTGCCCTTAATGCGTCATGAAGTTTGAATCCTTTCCTGTTGATGGCCTGTACATTCTCAGAGCTGTTACTGTGTGTACTTCGAGTCTCATATTGAAGCATAGCACAAAAAGAGACTTTCAGTGTAATACTTATTTAGATCTATGATATGGGACTTCTCCACTTTTTTTGTATGTAGCTACACTCCCCTTTTCCTTATTTCATACATAATGTAATTTAATACTGACTAGTATCCATGTAGGTACATCTGTTCAGTTTTTATATGATTTCTGAATGATGATCTTTTGTGTGTAACACATCTGTATAAATATCTTTAATTTTTTTGTTTCCTTTGTGATATGAGATACTCATCTTCCTTATTTAAGAAAATGTTTGTTTTGTTGGAGAAGTTCAAATGAATTTTGGTTGTTACCCATTGTGCTATTCAAGCTGCCATGTTTTATGTCTCCACTGATTGGTACAACTGTGTCTGTAGTTATTTGGCAGCTGGTCGTTTGGAAATAAATACGCTAAAAAAAGTCTTAATGAAAATACTGGAAACCACAAGGATAGGGTAACAATGTTCTGCCTATTTGTTGTGCAAGTAATGTCTTCTCATTTATGCAAAAAGCAGATTTCAGAGTACCTGTTGGCTCAACACAAAAGTTTTGTCTCAAGTACAGATAGTGTTGAGGATCAGTGGACAAAGTTCAAAACCGTCGTACATTATGCGTTAGATGAGTATGTGCCAAGCAAGATCGTAAGAGATGGAAAAGAGCCACCGTGGTACAACAACAGAGTTAGAAAACTGCTGCGGAAGCAAAGGGAACTTCACAGCAAACATAAACATAGCCAAAGCCTTGCAGACAAACAAAAATTATGCGAAGCGAAATGTAGTGTGAGAAGGGCTATGCGAGAGGCGTTCAATGATTTCGAAAGTAAAGTTCTATGTACTGACTTGGCAGAAAATCCTAAGAAATTTTGGTCTTATGTCAAAACAAAATGTCCAGACCCTCTGTGACCAAAATGGTACTGAAACAGAGGATGACAGACTAAAGGCCGAAATACTAAATGTCTTTTTCCAAAGTTGTTTCACAGAGGAAGATTGCACTGTAGTTCCTTCTCTAGATTGTCGCACAGATGACAAAATGGTAGATATCGAAATAGACGACAGAGGGATAGAGAAACAATTAAAATCGCTCAAAAGAGGAAAGGCCTCTGGACCTGACGGGATACCAGTTCAATTTTACACAGAGTACGTGAATGAACTTGCCCCCCTTTTTGCAGCGGTGTACCGTAGGTCTCCAGAAGAGCGTAGCGTTCCAAAGGATTGGAAAAGGGCACAGGTCATCCCCGTTTTCAAGAAGGGACGTCAAACAGATGTGCAGAACTATAGACCTATATCTCTAACGTCGATCAGTTGTAGAATTTTGGAACACGTATTGTGTTAGAGTATAATTACTTTTCTGGAGACTAGAAATCTACTCTGTAGGAATCAGCATGGGTTTTGAAAAAGACGGTCATGTGAAACCCAGCTCGCGCTATTCATCCACGAGACTCAGAGGGCCATAGACACGGGTTTTCAGGTAGATGCCGTGTTTCTTGACTTCCGCAAGGCGTTCGATACAGTTCCCCACAGTCATTTAATGAACAAAGTAAGAGCATATGGACTATCAGACCAATTGTGTGATTGGATCGAGGAGTTCCTAGATAACAGGACGCAGCATGTTGTTCTCAATGGAGAGAAGTCTTCCGAAGTAAGAGTGATTTCAGGTGTGCCGCAGGGGAGTGTCATAGGACCATTGCTATTCACAATATACATAAATGACCTGGTGGATGACATCGGAAGTTCACTGAGGCTTTTTGCAGATGATGCTGTGTTGTATCGAGAGGTTGTAACAATGGAAAATTGTACTGAAATGCAGGAGGATCTGCAGCGAATTGATGCATGGTGCAGGGAATGGCAATTGAATCTCAATGTAGACAAGTGTAATGTGCTGCGAATACACAGAAAGATAGATCCTTTATCATTTAGCTACAAAATAGCAGGTCAGCAACTGGAAGCAGTTAATACCATAAATTATCTGGGAGTACGCATTAGGAGTGATTTAAAATGGAATGATCATATAATGTTGATCGTCGGTAAAGCAGATGCCAGACTGAGATTCATTGGAAGAATCCTAAGGAAATGCAATCCGAAAACAAAGGAAGTAGGTTACAGTACGCTTGTTCGCCCACTGCTTGAATACTGCTCAGCAGTGTGGGATCCGTACCAGATAGGATTGATAGAAGATATAGTGAAGATCCAACGGAGAGCAGTGCGCTTCGTTACAGGATCATTTAGTAATCGCGAAAGTGTTACGGAGATGATAGATAAACTCCAGTGGAAGACTCTACAGGAGAGACGCTCAGTAGCACGGTACGGGCTTTTGTCAAAGTTTCGAGAACATACCTTCACCGAAGAGTCAAGCAGTATATTGCTCCCTCCTACGTATATCTCGCGAAGAGACCATGAGGATAAAATCAGAGAGATTAGAGCCCACACAGAGGCATACCAACAATCCTTCTTTCCACGAACAATACGAGACTGGAATAGAAGGGAGAACCGATAGAGGTACTCAAGGTACCCTCCACCACACACCGTCAGGTGGCTTGCGGAGTATGGATGTAGATGTAGATGTAGATGAATGTCCACACTTTGTACATATGCTGCATTTAATATCTGATGTAATTTCTCTTTATAAAAAGAGCAGTGGCGTAGAAGTACTCTATTCACTGTTACTGAGTGCCAGTTAGACCGTCAAGTGAGAGAGCACCACGAGTTCCTGTTGCTAATAAGGTGAGTACACTGCTGTGCAGATGTGAGCTGAGTTGGTGACCCTTCGCTCACAGCTCCAGGCAGTAAAAATGCTCTTAATGCCTTTTTAAGAGATAGCCTCCACTCCTTCTGATCTGATCACATAAGCGTAGAAAAAATGTGGAATGATTTCAAAGAGATAGTATTAATGGCAATTGTGAGATATGTACCACATAAATTAATAAGTGATGGTATTGATTCCCGCATGGTACATAAAACGGGTCAGATCGCTGTTGCAGAAGCAAAGAAAAAGCATGCCAAATTCAAAAGAATGCAAAATCCCAAAGTTTGGCCGAAGTTCGAAATATAGTGCGTGCTTCAATGCCAGATGCTTTTAATAATTTCCACAACGAAACTCTGTCTCAGAATCTGGCAGAAAACCCAGAGATTCTGGTCATATATAAAGCACACCAGTGGCAAGACACAATCAATATCTTCACTGCACGATGACAACGGTGAAGTCACTAATGACAGTGCCACCGAAGCAGAGTTATCAAACACGGTTTTCTGAAACTCCTTCACCATATAAGGCAAAGTAAATACTCCCGAATTCCAATCAAGAACAACTGCGAAGATGAGAAACATAGAAGTATATCCTCGGTATCACAAAGCAGCTTAAATCACTTAATAAAGGCAAGGCTTTTGGTCCAGATGGTATACCAGTCAGGTTCATTTCAGAGTATGCAGATGCAATAGCTCCATATTTAGCAATTATATATAACCGCTCTCTCTTAGAAAGTTCCTTACCTAAAGACTGGAAAGTTGCTCAAGTCACACCAACATCCAAAAAGGGAAATAGGAGTAATCCGCTGAATTACAGGCCCGTATCACTAATATCGATTTGCAGTATGGTTTTGGAACATATATTGTATTCCAAGTACCTCGATGAAAAAAGATTTACTGACACATAGTCAGCACAGATTCAGAAAATACTGTTCTTGCGGAACACAACTAGCTCTTTATACTCATGAAGTAATGAGTGCTATCGACAGGGGATGTCAAATTGGCTCCATATTTTTAGATTTTCAGAAGGCTTTTGACACCGTTCCTCACAAGCGTCTTCTAACCCAACTGTGTGCCTATGGAACATCGCCTCAGTTGTGCGACTGGATTCGTGATTTCCTGTCAGAAAGGTCACAGTTTGTAGTAATAGACAGAAAGTCGTTGAGTAAAACAGAATTAATATCTGGCATTCCCCAAGGAAGTGTTATAGGCCCTTAATTTTCCTGATCTATATTAACGACATAGGAGACAATCTGCGCAGCCCTCCTAGATTATTCGCAGATGATGCTGTCATTTACCGTCTTGTAAAGTCATCAGATGACCAAAACGAATTGCAAAATGATTTAGATAAGATATCTGTGTGGTGGAAAAAGTGGTAATTGACCCTGAATAAAGAAAATTATGTGATAAGTCGCACAAATATGAAGGCTGTAAATTCAACTAAATACTTAGGGATTACAGTTACAAATAACATGAACTGGAATGATCACATAGATAATGTTGTGGTAGAGCAAACCAAAGACTGCAATTCATTGGCAGAACAAGTAGAATGTGCAACAGATCTACTAAAGAGACTGCTTACACTACACTTGTCCACCCTATTCTGGAATACTGCTGTGTGGTGTGGGATCTGTATCATATGGGACTGATGGATGATACTGAAAAAGTTCAAAGAAGGGTGGCTCATTTTGTATTATTGCAAAATAGGGGAGATAGTGCCACAGACATGATACATGAATTGGAGTGGCAATCATTAAAACAAAGGCATTTTTCGTTGTGACGGGATCTTCTTATGAAATTTCAATCACCAGTTTTCTCCTCTGATTGCAAAAACTTTCTGTAGGCACCCACCTACATAGGGATAAATGATCATTATGACACAATAAAAGAAATCAGAGCTCACACAGAAAAATTTAAGTGCTCGTTTTTCCCACAGGAAAAAGGTGGAAAGGTAGGGAGACAGCTTGAAGGTGGTTCATTGAACCCTCTGCCAGACACTTAATTGTGAATGTAGATGTAAATGTAGATGTACCATAAAAAAATCTTCACATAATCAGCAAGGAATCTGATCGTACTGATGCCAGGAAACTGATATCAGGAATTGGAATGAAGAAGCACGTACCATGTCTCTAGTGTGGCCCAAGAGCTATGAGTCCAGCTTCAATCCCAACCACTGTTTAAATTTTGAATTAAAATCATCAGCAAAGGCAGCTGAAGGCTTCTTATCATTAAAGACACATGACATGTATCTGCAGGACATATGGCCTGTAATTGAAAACTTAATAGCCAAAAGATTTCGTATCAGTCACCATTCAAAGCCCTGAGCAGGAACTGCCGAAGGGGACTAATGATGACGAAAAGATTGAATAACCAACAAAAGAATAACATTCTACAAGTCGGAATGGAGAATGTCAAAAGTTTGAGAGTGACAGGGAAGCTAGAAAATCTGAAATGAAAAGGCTCAGTCAAGTTATAGTGGGTGTCTTTGGAAATAAGATTAGGGTTTCTGGCCAGATGAGTAGAGCGTAGCATCAACAGCAGCACAAAATGGTGGAAGGGGAGGAGGAATTGTCATGAATAGGAGAGTAGAGAAGAGAGTGAGTTACTGTGAACAATTTAGTTCTTATCAGAATCAACAGCAACGATATGGTAGTTCACTTATACATGCAGGAGATGAAGAGGTAGCGAAAATATATGATGATATTGAACCTCTAAAGAGAAATGAAAAAATCAAGAAATAGAAGACAGAGTTGCATTACATAATGAGATGGGTAGTAGGAATGAGAGAGGAGGAAGCATGATTGAGTTCTGTCAACTTTCAGCTAGTAATAGTCAATACAATGTTCAAAAGTCGAGAGAGAGAAGAAGATATACTTGGGAAAGGCCTGGAGAAAGAGGAAGCTACCAGTTAGACTACATCATTTTGGAACAGACATCTGGAAATCAGACATTAAATTGTAAAGTTTACCCAGTAGCAGATGTAGACTCAGATAACAATTTAGTAATGATGAAGAGTAGACTCAAGTTTAAGAGAATTGTCAGGAACAATCACTGTAGAAAGACCTGGGATACTCATGTACTGAGGAATGATGAACTGCATTTGAAGTTATATATATCTGATATACTGCAATAAGGAATACCACTATAGATAGTTCAGTTTAAGACGAATGAACACATCTAAAAAGGTCAATCACAGAAGGTGGACAGGCAAATGTAAATGCAAGGAAGATAGTAACTGCAAAGAAACCTTGGTAACAGAAGAAATACCTTAACTGACTGATGAAAGAAGGAAGTAAAAATCTGTTTAGGAAAAGATAGGAATATAGCAGTACAAATCACTTAAGAATGAAATAAAATGGGAAGTGCAGGAAAGAAAAGGTGAAATGACTGCAAGAAAAATGCAAAGAAATTGAGAAAGAAGTGGTCATTGAAAGGACTGATAAAGAGCATAGAAAAGTAAGAAAACAACCTTTGCTGAAATTAAAAACAAAGGTATAAACACCAAGGGACAAATCAGATTCAACTCATAAACACAGATGAGAGGGTAAAGAGGTGGAAAGAGTGCACAGAAGGTCCCTACAAGGGGGAAGAACTGTCTGATGAAGTGATAGAAGAAGAAATGAGAGCTGATATTGAAGTCATAGGGGATGAAATATTAGTCAGAGTTTAACAGACCTTTGGAACACTTGCGATCAAAGAAGGTGGAAAGTACAGACAACATTCCTTTGAAATTTCAAAAAACAGTGGAGAAAGCAGTAACCAAATGACTATTGAAGTGTGTACGATCTACGAGTCTTTTGGAGTAACATCATCCACACAATTTTGAAGACAGTAGGGGCAGATAAGTGCTAGAACTATTGCACAATCAACTTAATAGGTTATGCATCCAAGTTACTGACAAGAATAATATATAGAAGAATGGAAAAGGATCTATTAGATGATGATCAACTTGGCTTTAGAAAAGACAAAGGCACCAGAGAGGCATTTAGGATACTGTGCTTGATAATGGAAGCAAGACTAAAAAAATGAAGACATGTTCATAGGATTTGTCGATCCAAGAAAAAGTAAAATGATGCAAGATGTTCAAAATTCTCAGGAAAGGAAGTATAAACTATAGGGAAAGATACAAGAACCAAGAGGGGGAAAATAGGAACGGAAGACCAAGAATGAAGTGCTTGGTTTAGAAAGGGTATAAGACAATGAGGTAATCTCTCATTACTACTGTTCAATCTGTACTTTGGAGAAGTAATGTTGGAAATAAAAGAAAGATTTTGAAGTGTAATTAAAATTCACAGTGAAAAGCTAGCAAAGATATGGTTGATTGATGGCATCATTATCCTCAATGAAAATGAGGAAGAGGAGTCCTGTCGACAGTGAGGTCATTAGAGACGGAGCACAAACTCAGGTTAGGAAGGATGGGGAAGGAAATTGGCTGTGACCTTTGTCAAAGGAACCATCCCAGCATTTGCCTGAAGTGATTTAGGGAAATCATGGAAAACCTAAATCAGGATGGCTGGGCCTGGGTTTGAACTGTAGTCCTCCTGAATGCGAGTCCACTGTGCTAACCACTGTGCCGTCCTGCTTGGTAAAGTGAGGAAGAATTATAGGATTTATTGAACAGTCTAATGAGCACATCCTAAGGGCTGAGAGCAGACTGAAGACACACACAGACAAGTAATGAGGAGAAGCAGAAACGAGGTTAGCAATAAACTTAACATCAAAATTGCGGACCATGAAGTAGACAAAGTCAAGGAATTCTGCTTCCTTGGATGTAAAGTAACACATGATGGATGAGATGAAGCAAGGAGGACATAAAAAACTATCACAAGCAAAAAGAGCATTTCTGGCCACAAGAAATGTAGTGGTATCAAACATGGATCTTAATTTGAAAAAGCAGTTTCTAAGGATGTGTATTTGTAGGACAGGATTGTCTGTAAGTGAATCATTGACTCGGAGAAATTTGAAAAAGTAGAGTGTTAAAATGTTTGAGATATTGTTAACTTTAAGCTTCATAAGTGTAGTTTTCCTGAAAAGCAACTTAGATTTCAGATGTTTTCTGAGGCCATGGTAGCACTTGTTGGGAGACAATATTCATTTTTTGATTTCAGCACTGCTTTATTCTTACAGTTTACTTCTGATCCAAGGTAAGTGAAACTACACCTGACATGAAACTTATATGAACCAATTTCTATGGATGAGACCCCATCTGGATAGTTCTTCTACACAATTTTTTTGGTGTATTTACACATTTTTTTCAATATCTCTTTCCAGTCATTCAGTTTAGTCTCCCTGCTTCTCTATGACTGAATCCCAATGTCTCAGTGGCTCTATTATTCCATCTAGAACACCACTCCTATTCATGTGTTGAATGGTAGAAACCTCTTCCAGAGAAAGATAATGACACCCACGCTTAGGTTTTTTCCACTTCTGGAACACATTTTTAAGTCTGGTGAACTCATGTCGCGGCTGTAGGGAGGATGCGACAGCACTTTCCATCTGTATTCGTACAGTTTTTGGGCTTTAACATTGCTAATATGTAGGTGAGCATTATTGTGGAGAATGAGTGGCCCAGCCTGGAGCAACTGAGGTCAGGTTTTGTCCATTTTACTGTGCAGGTTTTGCATGAAAATATGGTAATACATTGCTCTGACACTTTTTCCACGTGGAACTCTATCTGTCATGATGATTCCTTGGTGATCATAAGCAAAAGCTTGAGCTTTGATTGAGCACGTAGAAATTTTTTTGGACATGGATAATTTAAAGTTCTCCACTCACTGAACTGTGATTTCACTCCCAGTTCAAAGTCTCTCATCCACGCTTCATCAATAGTGACAAACTGACACAAGAATTGTTGTTTGAGCAAGGTTGTAATGCCCAGGAATTTCTGCTGCTCTTCTTCAGTCAAACAGTGTGAGACCCCTCTTATAGAAACTTTTCTCTTCTTCAAATCATTTGTCAGACTACAGGATACTGATGTTGAGGGTATTCCCATGGCCTTAGAGAGTCCTCACAAGTCATACTGCAATCTTCTTCAAGAGCGTCTGCCACTAATTTCACATTTCATTCATCTGTCGACATTTTTGGGCTTCCAGGGTTTGGATTATTATTGCCTATGCTCGTATGACCACCACAGATATGATTAAATCCCACAAACTTCGCTTAATGCACTGTGGATTTCTGTCAGGTTTTTTCCACATAAAGGTTCAGTTTTGATGTACGACTACTATAGTGTGCGTCATTTATGACGGCGGCTGAGTTAAGGTTCGTTCTGTGCATCTGACGTCACAAAACACATCAGCCAATGAACAGAGAATGACATTGCCAGAGCTGCCAGAGCTGGACTGCAGTGCAGAGCATGGACGAGTGTCTTCAGTTTTAGAAACGTTCAGTCATAAATAAAGTAATTGAACAAAAGCAATGTCTTGATAGCAGACTTTCTTTTATACAAAGTTTAGAAAAAGCATTCTTTATACCAATTGCTTCACATTCTATCAATTAATTAAACCAGGCCGGCACGGTAGCTCAGCGTGTTCGGTCAGAGGGTTAGCAGCTCTCTGTAATTAAAAAAAAAAAGGGTTAATCGGTCAACAATGAACTTCAACAGGGTTCAAACCTTGGTCGGTCCTAAATATTTTCTTTATTTATAAACAATATCAAAGAGTATTACTTCATGAATTTTATTCATTTGAATGCAATTTTTTGATATTTCTAGTGCTTTGTCTCTTCATTATAATCATAATAAGTTTTCAGTTTTTCTAATTTTGTCCTCCAATATTTCCTTTCACAGCAATTAAAAACAGTGAAAAGGCACACATACAATATTCATGTTATCTGCTTTGTTTGTATGTCTTCTCTTCCGCAGTCGCTGTTTTACTATTCATATTGAGATATATTCTTTTGCGACAGTATTAAAAGTATTATTTAGAGCAGAATTTCAGCTCTTACGTTGCTGAGCTACTTGATTGTCTGGCGCAATTCTTTGCTTCGCTGCTTTGGCAACATCATAGTCAATGTTTTCATCGACTGATCTATGCTTTTTGTTTTGGGAAGTGTTTGCTGTCCATTGTGACAAACACAAATTGTTTGTGCACTGTGCCTCATTGGCAATATATTTTAGTTTGTATGTTTTATTACGTCCACAATTCAGTTTTGTACTTCGCCAACTTTGTTTTAATCAGAACGTTTTACAAAAAAGCGAAATGACTCTGGTATAAATAAAAGTTTTATTACAGTCGCTAAAGATGGAATATTTCCCAATATCACATACGAAACCTATCTGGTACTTAAATTAAATGAGATATTGTTATACAGTAAATTTTATATGAAATTTAGGTATCTTGTCCACATTTCATTCTCGACATTGTGGCAACTAAAATCGACCATACGGAAAGCATATGCTATGAACTTTTACCTCTGCAAACTCTTCAAAATTTCATGCAATGGTTTACTACAATTAATGCTGTACAATAACTGTGTTGAACATCGAAACAAAATTAAGTCATTTATCGGGGGAAAGTATGTCAAGAAGATGTGTTAAAATCAAATTTTTGGGCCAAATAGTTTTTGTGAAATTGAATGATAAGTGTGTCAAAGCAGTCGGAACACCATGTGTCTGCACAGGCGAGCAGTGCAGTGATGACAAAATCGCGCACAATGCGGAATGCAGGGAGCGCGTCTCTGTAGCAGTGAAAGGGTTAATGCGGCTATGGTGGCTTTACTTCATAAACTGCACACTCCCCCCTAAAGGTAAGTTTGCGAACTATACTGTACTATGGCGCTGCTTCTCTTGGCGTGTGCGTCGTTTGTAGCTGGCAACATGTCTGGGCGGGCATGCGCGAGCCGCCAAGATAAAAGAATTGAACTATAGTCTTCGACATTCACATTGCCTGAGACCCTTGCAGGGTCCATTTACACCTGTTACCAATTTTATCTTAGAGTACACAGTGAAAAAACATAAACTTGTGCTTCTACCTCAATCTCCCAACTACATCTGACAAAATTTTCATTATTGTTGCATCAAACAATGCACAGTAATATCATCCTGTGCATTACTTATGAAATTCCCCTTGTAGTTGCAGGTATATACTTTGTTTTAGCTTTGTTTATCTGTAGGCTAATCTTGTTCTTGCAATTATATCAATATCATCTTTATATATCAGCACCTGAACTGATTTGTACAGGGCAGTTCCTCTTGTATTGATGCCTGCATCTCTTCTTACCTCTTCCATGGCTATATTAAACAGAAGGCAGAATAGTGTGTGTCCCTTTCCTCTTTTTTGTGGTCAAGGCACTTGATATCATATTCTGTATTTTAAACAATGGAAAATCCAGGATGGAATGACGACAATATTACAAAAAGAATGGATTGCTACTCACCATGTAGCGGAGATGTTGAGTCCCAGACAGGCACAACCAAAAGACTACTAAACACATAAGCTGTCAGCCGGATGGGAGAAACAATGTGTGTGGTGGCGACAAGGAGAAGGCTGGGGTTTGGAGGGGGAGGGAGAGCAGGCTGTGGGTGGGGGATGGTAAAGTGCTGTTTGTGGGAGAATACAGAGACGAGGTGGAGAGAGGTTAGGGCAGCTAGGTGCAGTCGGGTGATAAGACACAGGATGAGAAGGGGGGAGGGAGAAATGAAAATACTGATGGTGCACTTGTGGAATAGGAGACTGCAGAGTGGGAACAGGGAAGGGGATAGGTGGATGAAGAACGGTTTAACAAGGGTGGAGATCTGGAGGGTTACAGGAATGTAAGGCACGTTTCAGGGAGAGCTTCAGCATGTGCAGTTCAGAAAAGCTAGTGTTGATAGACACGATCTAGATGGCACAGGCTGTGAAGCAGTCATTAAAATGAAGAATGTTATGTTAAGTACCATGCTCAGTAACTGGCTGGTCCAGCAGTTTCTTGGCCACAGTTTGTCAGAGGCCATTCATGCCGACAGACAGCTGGTTTGTTGTCATGCCATGTATCCCCTTCCATTTTCCCATTCACAGCCCCCTATTCCACAAGTCCTTTGTCGTGCCACTCGACTACACCTAGCTGTCATACCTTTTGCTCACCTTGTCCGCTGTGTGCTCTCATAAACAGCACTTTACCACACCCCATCCATACTCTGCTCTCCCTCCCCCTCCCCTCCCCAGACTTGTCCTTATCCCAGCCTCCCAGACTGCTTCTCTCATCATGCACAGTTGCTCACTGTCTAGTCTTGATAGTGAGAGACAGTGGTCATGTGTGTGAGCTGTGTTTGTGTGCATGTGTGTACGTATGTTGTCCATTTCGGAAGAAGGCCTACTGGCTGAAAGTTTTATGCGTTTAGTAGTCTTTTGGTTGTGCCTGTCTGCATCTCAGCATCTCTGCTATATGGTGAGTAACAACTATCCTTTTCATAAAATTATTATTCTGCATTTTAATTTGACTCTGAGTGTTTTCCATAGTAGCTTACACTAAGGCAATTAATTTATTAAGAGGAGATGTGTATCAGTCCCAATTCTTTGCATTTTTCTAGTACTGGCCATATCCTGAAGATCTGATCAACAGTAGAACTTCCTCGATGAAATCCCCGCTGATAGTCACCAACAGCATTTTCAACACAGAGTGTAAGCCTTTTAAAAAGGATGTTGGAGAGTATTTTATATGCTGTAGGTAACAGGCAAATTCCCCTGTAGTTAGAGCACACCGTAATATAGCTTTCTCATGTACTGGGCATATGGTATCTGTGTTCCATTTGTCAGGTATACTTTCATCTCTGCAAATCTTAATCACAAGATTATGGGAATGTTTGACAAGTTCATTTCCCACATTTTAATGAGTTCTCTTTTATTAAATCATTCCTGAGGCCTTACTATTTTTCAGCTTCTCGAGGCTGCCTCCACTTCTGTACCAGTTCGTACTGGTTCCTCTGCCTCGGAGTTCATTGTATTTACAGAGGGTCACATTGTTTGGTTCTCTGCTGTACCACCATACATCAGTCCGTCAAAGTGTTGTGTCCATCATCTACATATTGCTTCATCACTACTCAAAACTAAACCATTTATATTTCTACATAAATTCATCTTTGTCTGGAAATCCTTTCGGCTCTTATTTAACTTTTCATGCATCTCTTTCAGCTGTTTCTTTCTTTCCTTTTATGCTCTCCATTTGTGCAGCCTCTTCTCTTCCTCTTCCTCTTCCTCTTCTCTTCCTCTTCTTGCTATTTTACAATTTTCTACAGATCTTCAGATACTGTTTACCTAATGCATTCTCTTGTAAGCTTCATTTTTAACTGCTGTTACTAGTGTTCACTCATCAAACCGTCAATTGTGTATGGCCCAATCTATTCTTCGTAGACCTTCACCAGCAGCTTTTGTAAGGGTTTCTTTTACATTCTTCCACATTTCCTCAATCCTCTCACTGTCGGGAAAGTGTGCCAGGTCTTCATTGGGTAGGTCAGAGAATCTCGGAGCAGACTTGGGCTGCTTCTTATCAATATGGAATTTTCTTACTTGAGATCCACGTACCTTCCTTGCTTTAGATACTTGACTTCCGGTGTTGCCATTACAAGGTAATGGTCAGAGTCAAAATTAGCACCCGTGTGACATCTAACATCCATTAGATTGGACAGATGTCTTGCATCTTTTAGGAGGTGGTCAAGTTGGGTAAAAATATTTCCATCTGTAGATATCCATGTCATTTTAGGTACGTCTTTGTGTTTAAAAGTTGTATTGCCCACTACCACATTTATTGAAGAAGCAAAGTGTGCGTGTCTGATCCCATTGTCATTTGAGTTCTCATGTAGACTGTATTTTCCAAAACAAGACTGACATTACAATTAATAAAATGTTCTCCGCTATTATGCCACGGTCATATGGATTTCATCTTAAAAACCAACATTTCATGCCCACGTGCAGAGGACATTTTCGAGGGGCATTGTAGCTACTTTGAATGTCCGATTCACTCCCTGGCAAATCAGTAGTCCCCGCAGATGGGGATGAAGTGTCGGGTTTTAAGGTGAAATCCATTCAACCACAGCATAACAGCCTGGAAAACTTTATTAATTGTGACATTCCCTGCCGTGAAAGTTTACATTTTACAAGACTGGCATTCATCTTCTTTTCCTATTTTAGCATTCTTATCTCCAAAAATTATATTACTTGTCCCTCTCAGACATTCAGTGCATACGTCATCTAACTCATCGTAAAAAGAATCCTTCTCTTCTTGCCTCTTCTCTTCAGTTGGGTCATGAACACTTGTAAGACTATAGCTGAAAAAATTTTCTTTTATTTTGAGGCTGCATAATCTGTGTGATTTCGCCTGGAAGTCCATAATTAGATGTTTTTTCCTTTTATATACAATAAAACCAGTACCAAATACATGATCTTTCTTTTGGTAGGTATAAAAAATCGTGTGATTCTTCTTCTGTCACCTCTTGAATAGCTGTAAAATCCAGTCAGTACTCATTCAGCTGATCAAATAATTTTTTTAAGGCTCCAGCTTGATAGAGAGATAGAACATTCCTTGATCCCAATCTCAAGTCCTTTAGTTATCTGCCTGTTCATTGTAAACAGGTCAGACCAGCTATTTCGTTGTTAGGTTTTGGAGTATTTGGTTTTTACAGAATGGAAGGTCAGCCCAACGCCAACCCCCATGGGTCCTGGAGTACTGATGTTTTCTGTTAGGGTTGCCCCCTTAACGGGTGGGTCCCCATTTTAAAGTGTCGGGAACACACATTTTCACCCTTGCGTGACTTAGCCATGTACACTGAGTGTATCCAGTGTCCAGGGAATACAGTGTGGATGTGCATGGATTGAACACATTTCCTGTGTTTTGTTAGTACATTTCCCCCAGCAGGAAAGTCACCCACAGGGCCGCATAATACTCCTTTGACCCCCACACAACAAATTGCCATGCCTAAAATGGTGTAGGAAAACTGTTGGCTTTCAAAGAAGCTTCCAGTTATCTCAGAATGAATAAGTATACGTCCTGTATGGTTTTCAAGGAATTATTCCTGCAAAATAGTGGAAAGTTCGAGTAACGATGATGGAGGTGGATATTGATTATGTGCTCTTCTCTCCAAAGTCGACCACAAAGCACAATAATATGAAGATCTTGTTTTGTGGTGATATGGGGAGATGTGACAATTCACCCTCATGGTCAGAGCCAGTCCTAGACAACACAAGCTGCGTGGAAAACAGTATCACCATTGGGGAACAAACATTATACCATAGGACGTACTTGATCAGCCAAAATGCTCACATAATCTTTGGCAGTAAAGCAACCTTGCACAGTTCCCATGGGATCCATGTAATATCACAGTATGGCTGTCCAAATCATCACCAAACCCACACTCCCTTTCACTCTTGTCAGTAAGCAGTCTACTGAGTTTAGGATGGTGTACACCAGATGTTAACTCAATCAAAAGTTGTAAAATGTATGAATCACGACCCACCCAACCAACTGATTTTCATCCATCGCTACTGCACCATTTTTTCCTGTTATGGGCATTTGTATTAGTGATGTGTGATTTTTGAATTCCAGTTCACGCTGCAATTCCCAGCTTATGGAGCTCCCTTTGTGCTATTTTGCTGCTGATAGGATTTGTGAGTGTGACATTCAGTCCTACAGTGACTTCTGCAGCTGTTTTTCATCACTATCCTCTTCAGTTACAGTGTGTCACAAACACTGAACACACACTTTCATCTGCATAGTGATTTAATGGATAATGTTTTCCACTTTCCCTGTATGTGGTATAAACCTTTGATAAGGTGCATCTTGAAACACCAAACCCTTTGCCTATCTTGGTTATGGAATCACTCACAATACTGTCATCAATGATTTACCCATGTTTGAATTCACTTAGCTCTGGCATATGCACTTACAACTACACACAACACTGATGTGACCATGACTGACTACTGACCTCTACATCTTGAACTATCGCCATTTGTCATGAAGAAATGCAGTGCTAAAGACTGTGCCAGTAGAGCTCAAACACTTTCAGACAAAAAAAGCCTCCCTGAGTAATTACACCTACAATTGTGTTCCCTATGATTGAGTACTCAAATCACGAAACAGCATGAGTGTTGCAATCAAAATCAAGGATGTCTGAAAAATCATTGCTCCTGAGACAGAGAAAGAGGCTGAGGCTGAGACTGAGACAAAGATTCCAAATGAATGTGGCAGGTCTTTTGTGGAGCAGACTGTTAGTGCACTTGAGGACCAATGCAAGGAACATCAGTGACACATCTGACTAAAAAAGGTAAGCAAATCAGCTGCCATCAAGCCCTGCCTTTAATTTAACCTTTAATTTAACAATGAAATAAATATCATTAGATCATTACTGTGGTACAACAAGTTTTTGGGATGGTCTACTTAAAATTGAAATAAAAATGTTGGAAAACCTTGTGAACAGGCATGAAGGTTTCAATTAAAATAAGGCTTGTGGTCCAGTACTCAGTTTATTAATAGCTCACTGGCCATCACATCCATCAAAGCTGGGAAATGCTGAGAGAATGTGTGTTTCATGGAATATCTGTCTGGCTCTAAAAAACAAAAGCACATGAATCGGTGTTGTAATTTTTACATGTACAGCGAGTACTGGACTCAGGGAGTCACACCTAGTGATACGTGGCTGGCGACCACGGGGCCCCGAGCTGAGTCCTGGCATTGCTTCCACTTACTTATGCCAGGCTCCTCACTTTTATCTTTCCTATCTGGCCACCCTCGGCCAGCTCTTGTTCTTTTCCGACCCTGACGCTATTAGGTTTCGAGGGCTACGGGTCTTTCATTTTCCAACCTATACTTCTCATGCAGTGTCTGACCCGGAGTGGGCGGCTGCAAAAGTCGTCTGTATCCCATGTTAGGGGCGGCCTCCAGAACTGCGGAAGGCAACGGAATACCACCGCAGATTATCTTCCCTGCATAATGCAGTCTCCATTTTATGCACAAAAAATGGCTTCCTCTCATGTTAAATCAGTGTCCGGAGGTAAAATAGTCCCCCATTTGGATCTCCGGGGGGGACAACTTGAAAGGAGGCAAAAAATCAAAACGAGAATTGGTACCTGGAACGTCAGAACTCTGCTACAAGCAGGAAAACTAGAAAACCTTAAAAGAGAGATGGAAAAGAATCATATGGACCTCGTAGGAGTTGCTGAGGTAAGATGGAATGGACATGGAGAGTTGCAGTCAGATGAATATATATTCTACTACTCAGGAGGAGAAGTAAAAGGAATTAATGGAGTAGGAATGATTATGACAAAGGAATTGGCTAAATGTGTGGAATATGTAGACTATGCAAATGACCGGGTTATTGGTGTAAGGCTGAAAGGAGCACAAAAAGATTTACTGATTGTCCAGGTGTATATGCCAGCTTCAGAACATGATGACCAAATTGTAGAGGAAACGTACAATGTAATAGAGAGAATAATGGACGAAAATAAAAAATGCTGCAAAATAGTAATGGGAGACTGGAACGCCATTGTGGGAGAAGGGAAAGAGGGAAACATAGTAGGCAGTCATGGTCTTGGAAAGAGAAATGACATAGGTGAATGGTTAATTGACTTCTGCAGGGAAAGGTAGCTGATAGCAGCAAACACATGGCTCAAGAACCATAAGAGGAGGCTATACACTTGGAAATCACCAGGGGATAAATACAGAAACCAAATCGATTTTATACTGGTAGAAGAAAGATACAGGAATGGAATCAAGAAGGTGCACACATTACCAGGTGCAGATATTAACAGTGACCACAACTTACTTATGGCAGAAATAGAAATAAGAATGAAAAAACTGAAAAAGGCGACAATGGTGAAGAAGTGGGATTTAGAGAAGATAAGGTCCAACAAAGAACAAATTACAGAAATGCTGTCTCGGGACTTTCTAAACACATTACGAGGCAAAGAAGCACCTGACAATGGCAACGAGTACTGGAATATGCTGAAAGAAGGAATCATTAAAGCAGGACAGCAAAATGTAGGATATGTAAAAGGGAAAAGGTAAAAGGTAAAAAAAACCATGGGTCACACAAGAAATGATTTCCAAGATGGAGGAGAGAAGAAAATTGAAAAACAAGAACACTGAAGATGCAAGAAAGATATACTGAAGGTTAAATAATGAACTGCGAAGAGAAACAGAGCAGGCTAGGAAAAAATGGCTAAAAGAGGAATGTGATGAAATTGAAGAACTGGACAGGAAGGGAAGATACGACTTACTATACAACAGAGTAAAGACTATGACATGGGAACAAAACAGAGCAGGAAGTGCTACTATGGAAATTTTGAGTAAAGACGAAGAGGTAGTGTACAAAGATCGTGACGATGTCCTCCAGAGATGGGAAGAATATATAAAAGAGCTATATGACACAAATAGCAAACCAGAAACTCTGGAGCTTGAATCACACAACAGTGTAAGTGATGAAGAGAAAGGACCGACCATCATAATGGAAGAAGTAAAGGCTGCCATTGCTGCAATGAAAAATGGCAAAGCAGTAGGTACAGATACAATACCGGGAGAAATACTAAAATGCTTGAACCATAATGGAATGAGAGAAATATTGAGATTATGTAATAAAATATATGACAGTGGTGAATGGCCTGAGGACTTTCTGACAACAGTAATGATTCCATTACCGAAAAAACAAGGAACCAAGAAATGCAGTGAGCACAGGACAATCAGCCTCATTTCACATGCAGCCAAAGTGATGTTAAGAATAATTAATAAAAGACTTGAAAAAGTAATAGAGGAGAATCTCGGTGAGGAGCAGTTTGGCTTTAGACGGAATATGGGCACCAGAGATGCAATAGGGCTCCTACAAATCTTGGGGGAAAGGTTTATTGAAAAAGGAAGAGACCTATATATATGCTTCATCGATTTAGAAAAGGCATTTGACAATGTGGTTTGGGACAAGCTGGCGACTATTATGAGGGAAAAGAGGTGGACTGGAAAACCAGAAGACTTATAAACTCATTATACCTTAATCAAAAAGTTTCAGTTAAAGTGAGAGGAGAAAGTACAAACTGGATCAGACTAGGGAAAGGAGTAAGACAAGGAAGCTGTTTATCACCTACTCTTTTCAACCTGTACTTGGAAAATATGACTGACCAATGCTCATTAGATGACAAAGGAGTAGAAATTGGAGGAAGAAGAGTAGGGTGCTTGAGATTTGCTGATGACATGGTCCTTCTAGCCACAGGGGAAAAAGAATTACAGGATTTGGTGGATACCATTGCAACTAACGGAAAAAAATATGGAATGAAAATTAACACAAATAAAAGAAAAGTATTGGCAATAGGAGGAAATAAGGAAATAAAAATTGTGCTGAATGGAGAAACACTAGAACAGGTGCAAAATTTTAAGTATCTTGGAAGCAGGATAGACACCGACTGGAAGTGCACCACAGAAATTAAAACAAGGATAGCAATGGCAAAAGAGGCGTTTTATAAGAAAAGGAGAATCTTCTGCAGCGGTCTGGACAGAGAACTCAGAAAGAGACTCATAAAATGTCTTGTATGGAGTGTTCTTCTATATGGTGCTGAAACATGGACTATGAGGAAAAAAGACAGAGAAAGGCTGGAGGCTTTTGAGATCTGGACATGGCGGAAGATGGAAAGAATAAGTTGGATGGACAGAGTAAAAAATGAAAAGGTACTGAGAAGAGTGGGAGAGAAAAGACAGTTACTAGATGTAATAAAGAGAAGAAAAAGAAATTGGATTGGGCATATATTAAGAAAGAATGACGGACTGATAAAAACAGTTTTAGAAGGTTATGAAGAAGGGAAAAGGAAGCGAGGAAGGAAGAGATTCCAGGTACTGGATGACATGATGGACGGTACAACATACAGCAGCCTTAAGAAGGAAGCAATGGATCGCAGAAAATGGAGAGGCAAAGGACCTGCTAATATAGCAGATAACTGATGATGATGACAGCGAGTATTGACACGTGGATGTTGGTGGGCGGCTGAATTAAAAACACGCAAAAACACGCACATCATCACTGTTGATAAATGTTTTACAGAAAACACACATATACAGACACAGAATGGCACTACCATTACACTACATTCTTACAAAAAGAGTTGTTTCCACCCCCCCCCCCCCCCCCTACTCTAGCTGCACAAAAATAGCACCTAATAGAAGCATACACTAGAAACCCTTGGCTTCTGTGTGCTCTGGGAATATCACTGAATTATGATTGTGGTCACCGCATTTAGTAAACATAATTACAATGAAGGGTATGGTGGGCATGAGGAAGAATCAAACTCACAGTCCACTGTAAATAGTGGCTTGAGACAGACAATAGCTCACAGTCTGGTTGAAGTCCATGCACCTGAAGGAGAAGACAGGGGCAGTCGTTGAAATATTGCGTGTGAAATGAAAACAATGACTTAGCTGAACACCACTGAACAACTGAGCTGAGAAAAGCTGAGAGATCACAAGGAATAACTTCTATGGTACTTGGGAGACCTGTGGAGGGTGAGAACTGAACAAAGAAATGGAAACTATGATATACCCAACAAATAATTGAGGATGTGGTGAGTACAGGACATTCTGAAATATAGATATTGGCATGGGAGGACTTCATAGCAAGCCTCATCAGTCCAGTCAGAAGAATGGTGGCAAAAAATATTAGTTTTGATTTAGGGGAAGGGACCAAACAGCATGGTCATTGGTCCCATGATCTAGGAAAGCAGAAATTAAGGGAGGAACAACACAAACGGCATAGTCCAGTGAAGGGGAAGGGATAATGTGCAAACAAAGAGGGAAAAGGGACATCAGGGCAGCAGGAAGAGGATAGAAAAGAGAGGGCTGCCCCAGAAACACTACATGTAGTGGGGTACCAGCACAGCCACCAACCTGTTCTGACATCCACTCCATACCATTATGACAATACAAAGGGGGCAAGAGCAGGGGAAGAAGACACAAGAAAAGGGGACAGAAAACAGCACAACATATCAAACAAAATGTAGGAAGAATGCAGGAAGAACCTGGCTGATTTGGAGGCAAGATCGAGGGCTCCGTGACCAATAATTAAGCTAACATAGGGTCTCAAATTACAGAGAAAAATTCAAGGACTTATATTTGAGAGTACAAACCACTTTCATGAAGAAGACCAAGGACAGATATAACCGTGCGTGGGTTGTCCACCAACACCTAAGATAAAGGAGGTGGGAGGGCATATTTAGTGCAAGGGGCAAAAGATGGGGGCAGTCCAGCAAAATATGGATCACCACGAACCTAACCCCCGCAACTACAAAGAGGGGGGAGGTAGTGGAGGTTGGTGGCTCATTGTGGAGTCAAAAATCATGGTTCAACCTAGTATGGCCAATAAGAAGTTTGTAAGGATGGCAGGTTCCCCCCAGGAGAGGCAGATGAAGGAATACCACCCGGTGGGGTAGTCCTTGATGGTATGGAGTTTTTTTTAGACAAGAGGGTAGCCTCCGAAGCCCATGACTGAGTGAAAAGGGATTAGCTGCAGTCCTCCAATCGCCCCCCCCCCCCCACCTCTACCAGATGATTAGCAAGTTCATTACCCGGGATACCAACATGGCCAGGAACCCCGAGGATGTCAACCAAACAAGCAGCAGCACCATGATCAGCTAGGAGGTCATGGATTGCAGAGACCAAGGGGTGGTAGGAAGAACATCAAGAAACAGAAGTGAGGGACCATGGTCAGGAGCTGGGTATCAAGGCAGAGTGTTGGATCAGGATGGATTGTAGTACAACAAAAATGAACCAGCCTCAGATGATTTGAGAACTGTGTGACAGTGTCCACATGGAAGCAAGCTGGATGGCACCCTGGAACTCTCATTCCACAGAGACCACTAAGTGGGAGCTAGCCCAAATACATAAAATCGTCTACATGCAAAACATAAGACGAGGCCATAAGTCTGTTAATAGTGATTAGAAAAAGGACACTCGATATGGAACCATGCGGAATGCCATTCTCCTGGATCCGTGGAGAGCTGAGAACAGTGACAACCCAGACTCTGAATGACTGGTGGGATAAGAACTGGTGAACAAAAATTGGGTGGGGCCCCGAAGAACCCACTTGTCGAATGTAAGGAGACAGTGATGGCACCAAACTGTTTTGTAAGCCTTACGAGGTGCATTCAAGTTCTAAGGCCTCCGATTTTTTTTCTAATTAACTACTCACCCGAAATCGATGAAACTGGCGTTACTTCTGGACGTAATCGCCCTGCAGACGTAAACATTTTTCACAACGCTGACGCCATGATTCCATGGCAGCGGCGAAGGCTTCTTTAGGAGTCTGTTTTGACCACTGGAAAATCGCTGAGGCAATAGCAGCACGGCTGGTGAATGTGCGGCCACGGAGAGTGTCTTTCATTGTTGGAAAAAGCCAAAAGTCACTAGGAGCCAGGTCAGGTGAGTAGGGAGCATGCGGAATCACTTCAAAGTTGTTATCACGAAGAAACTGTTGCGTAACGTTGCTCGATGTGCGGGTGCGTTGTCTTGGTGAAACAGCACACGCACAGCCCTTCCCGGACGTTTTTGTTGCAGTGCAGGAAGGAATTTGTTCTTCAAAACATTTTCGTAGGATGCACCTGTTACCGTAGTGCCCTTTGGAACGCAATGGGTAAGGATTACGCCCTCGCTGTCCCAGAACATGGACACCATCATTTTTTCAGCACTGGCGGTTACCCGAAATTTTTTTGGTGGCGGTGAATCTGTGTGCTTCCATTGAGCTGACTGGCGCTTTGTTTCTGGATTGAAAAATGGCATCCACATCTCATCCATTGTCACAACTGTCGAAAAGAAAGTTCCATTCGTGCTGTCGTTGCGCGTCAACATTGCTTGGCAACATGCCACACGGGCAGCCATGTGGTCGTCCGTCAGCATTCGTGGCACCCATCTGGATGACACTTTTCGCATTTTCAGGTTGTCATGCAGGATTATGTGCACAGAACCCACAGAAATGCCAACTCTGGAGGCGATCTGTTCAACAGTCATTCGGCGATCCCCCAAAACAATTCTCTCCACTTTCTCGATCATATCATCAGACTGGCTTGTGCGAGCCTGAGGTTGTTTCGGTTTGTTGTCACACAATGTTCTGCCTTCATTAAACTGTCGCACCCATGAATGCACTTTCGACACATCCATAACTCCATCACCACATGTCTCCTTCAACTGTTGATGAATTTCAATTGGTTTCACACCACACAAATTCAGAAAACGAATGATTGCATGCTGTTCAAGTAAGGAAAACGTCGCCATTTTAAGTATTTAAAACAGTTCTCATTCTCGCCGCTGGCGGTAAAATTCCATCTGCCGTACGGTGCTGCCATCTCTGGGACGTATTGACAATGAACGCGGCCTCATTTTAAAACAATGCGCATGTTTCTGTCTCTTTCCAGTCTGGAGAAAAAAAATCGGAGGCATTAGAACTTGAATGCACCTCGTACAGAGATTGAAAGAAACTGTGACGAGGTGGCGATGCTGAGAAAAGGCCTATAGGCCTACTGAACAGCAGTTTCCAATTGAAGCAGATGCTTGATCGGAGAGTACACCGTCCCTCCCTAAAGCCACACTGGTAAGGAGATAAAAGACCCCGAGATTCGAGGACCCAATTGAGCCAACGAGCCACCGTCCATTCTAGTAACTTGCAGGGGACATTTGTCAGGCAGATGGGCCAGTAACTATCAAGGGACAATGGATCCTTGCCAGGCTTAAGGACAGGGACCACAATATTGTCTCTCCATTTAGAGGGGAAAATGCCTTGGAGCCAAATATGGTTAACCACCTGGAGGAGACGTCGCTATTGTGGAGGATTGAGAAGTTGAAGTAATTGGCTGTGGGTGGAGTCAGGGCTACGAGCTGAATCATGAGAAGAAGAGAGAGCCAGAAGAAGCTCCCATTTAGTGAAATTTTCACTGTAGGATTCTGCCTTATAAGGGGTAAAACACAAGTGGGAAGCTTAAGCCTGCTGTTTCCGGTAGAGGAAGGCAGTTGGCTGGGAGTTTGTCACCAATTCAAATGCAAAATGAGTCGTGAGGTGTTCCTCAAGAACTGATGGCTCTGTATGAAGGCCACTTGGAAGGGCAACGCCCACAATGCAAGACTACTGCTGACAATCTTGGAGTGTACGGAGTGTAGCCCACAGCTGTGATGAAGGGCCAGAAGAACCTAGGGAAGAGACAAAGTGTTCCCAACACACCCACTTGCTCTGTTTGGTTAAGTAATGGTCTTTATAGTGAAGACGTGGACAGGTGCTGCATAAGATGTTGCAAGGTGTAGTGATGATCATGGATGGTGGTGGCAACAGCTGTGCTCCACCGTGAAACTGGCCGACGATGAACAGGAACTGTCAAGTGGGAAACGGCAATGCCGGCAGTGGAGATTATCGTATCGAACAGATTTTGTCAATATGACCTGACAAAGGAGGTGGAAACACAACCTGGGATGTATTTAGAGGCCAATCGGCATGATGGAAAACCTAGCAGGGAAACCTGGTCATAGGGAGGTGGAAAGGGAATGAGAGAATCAAAAAATGGTTCAAATGGCTCTGAGCACTATGGGACTCATCTGCTGTGGTCATCAGTCCCCTAGAACTTAGAACTACTTAAACCTAACTAACCTAAGGACATCACACACACCCATGCCCGAGGCAGGATTCGAACCTGCGACCGTAGCAGCAGCGTGGCTCCGGACTGGAGCGCCTAGAACCGCACGGCCACCGCGGCCGGCTAATGAGAGAATCAACGGGAAGTGTCACTATCACAGAGGTCACTGTGTGGTGTCCAGTGTAAGGAAGGAAGAAGGGGAGGGGAAGAGACCGAAAGATCAATGGCAGAGAAAGTGCCAAATGCAGCACTAAAATGATTGATGGAACCATCATTAAGAAGGCACAGGTTGTGGTCCACAAGGAATTGGTCAATGAGGAGTCCCCAGCTCGTTGAAGCAGCACTGCCCCACAAAGGGTGACGGGCATTAAAATCCACAAGGAGGAGGAAGGGAGGGCGAAGTTGCTGGACGAGGTCAGTTAGGGCGGCAGATGTAGGTGGCCTATTAGGAGAGAAATATAGATTGCAAACTGTGATGGCAGAGTCCAAGTGGACCCAAACAGCAACCACTTGCAATGTGGTATGAAGTGGGATACATGTACTAACAACATTCGTATGAACCGACGTGTAGATGTCACCAGAAGCCCTCAAAGGGCCAACTCAGTTCCAACAGAAAGCACGTAACCCGTGAAGGTTGGTGAGTGAGCATCAGCAAAATGAGGTTCCTGGAGAATGACATAAGCTTCGGAGTAAAAGACAATAAGGGATTGCAACTTTGGGAGGCGATGGTAGTGTCCAGTACAGTTCCATTGAATAATTACGGAGCAGTTGTCAAAATAGGAGGGAAATGGTGTGGAGACAAGTCACACAACCAGGTCATCGTGCATCACCAAAGGCGACGGGATGACATCCATAAATAATATGTCACACTCAGGTTGCGAGGCAGGGGAGATGGCATCTCTTTCATAGGCTGATGTGGGGAGGGCACAGAGGGAGAGCAGACTTCTGCAAGACCTGGAACTGAAAGAGCAGGTGATTTCATGGCGCACAGACTGTGTGTCCTGTGGCTAAGTTGTGGTGGCAGGCCTCTAGCGTGAAAGATGCGGGGCCAGAGGTGGAGGGGGGGAGGGGGATGAATTCTCACCAAGGTCTTCAAGCCATCACAGGTTATCATGCTGGAATACAATGGGTAGGGATTGTTGAAGACTATGCTCCACCTCCAAGTTTCTGCAGTGTGTGTAGTCTGGCTACAGGATGAAAGAAACTTTAGGAGTAATGGAGCAATGGAACTTGGGTATGGAAACAACACAGAGGAACACAAATCACAAAGGAAATTCAAGTGCAAATCCTGTTGCAAACCATTTAAAAAAATTACCAGTGCTGAAAGAATATCACACAGAATAGCACACATTGTTCTAAAAATAAACACAACAGATTCCATGAAAATTTTCATGATGCTTTACAGAGAGTAACAGCAAGTGGTAAAAGAAGTATTTTAATATGAAAGTAAGCTAAAAACTAGAGGATGATTCTTCATTGGGAGGCTTTGAACATAAGTCCAGAAAAAACAAATGTCACACACTAATAGAATTTGAGGAGAACACCAACACATTGGTCAATATACTTCCTTCCAGGAGAAAGCACATTGACAACAACACATTTGTCAGAGAGAGAGAGAGAGAGAGAGAGAGAGAGAGAGAGAGAGAGAGAGAAAGGTTCCAGTACTGTGACCTTCTGTAGGTGTTTTTTTAATTTAGATGTCTTAAACCCTAACCCCATGAACCATGGACCTTGCCGTTGGTGGGGAGGCTTGCGTGCCTCAGCGATACAGATAGCCGTACCGTAGGTACAACCACAACGGAGGGGTATCTGTTGAGAGGCCAGACAAACGTGTGGTTCCTGAAGAGGGGCAGCAGCCTTTTCAGTAGTTGCAAGGGCAACAGTCTGGATGACTGACTGATCTGGCCTTGTAGCAATAACCAAAACGGCCTTGCCGTGCTGGTACTGCGAACAGCTGAAAGCAAGGGGAAACTACGGCCTTAATTTTTCTCGAGGGCATGCAGCTTTACTGTATGGTTAAATGATGATGGTGTCCTCTTGGGTAAAATATTCCGGAGGTAAAATAGTCACCCATTTGGATCTCCGGGCGGGGACTACTCAAGAGGATGTCGTTATCAGGAGAAAGAAAACTGGCGTTCTACGGATCGGAGCGTGTTGCTTTATCTGAAAACTACCTTGAGCAGTTAAACAGAGAACCAACTCATGGCAATAACATATTAGACCTTCTGGTGACAAACAGACCTGAACTATTTGAAAAAGTTAACGCAGAACAGGGAATCAGCGATCATAAAGCGGTTACGGCATCGATGATTTCAGCCGTAAATAGGAATATTAAAAAGGGTAGGAAGATTTTTCTGTTTGGAAAAAGTGACAAAAAGCAGATTTCAGAGTACCTGTTGGCTCAACACAAAAGTTTTGTTTCAAGTACAGATAGAGTTGAGGATCAGTGGACAAAGTTCAGAACCGTCGTACATTATGCGTTAGATGAGTACGTGCCAAGCAAGATCGTAAGAGATGGAAAAGAGCCACCGTGGTACAACAAACGAGTTAGAAAACTGCTGCAGAAGCAAAGGGAACTTCACAGCAAACATAAACATAGCCAAAGCCTTGCAGACAAACAAAAATTATGTGAAGCGAAATGTAGTGTGAGAAGGGCTATGCGAGAGGCGTTCAATAATTTCGAAAGTAAAGTTCTATGTACTGACTTGGCAGAAAATCCTAAGAAATTTTGGTCTTATGTCAAAGTGGTAGGTGGATCAAAACAAAATGTCCAGACACTCTGTGACCAAAATGGTACTGAAACAGAGGATGACAGACTAAAGGCCGAAATACTAAATGTCTTTTTCCAAAGTTGTTTCACAGAGGAAGATTGCACTGTAGTTCCTTCTCTAGATTGTTGCACAGATGACAAAATGGTAGATATCGAAATAGACGACAGAGGGATAGAGAAACAATTAAAATCGCTCAAAAGGGGAAATGCCTCTGGACGTGATGGGATACCAGTTCAATTTTACACAGAGTACGCGAAGGAACTTGCCCCCCTTCTTGCAGCGGTGTACCGTAGGTCTCTAGAAGAGCGTAGCGTTCCAAAGGATTGGAAAAGGGCACAGGTCATCCCCGTTTTCAAGAAGGGACGTCGAACAGATGTGCAGAACTATAGACCTATATCTCTAACGTCGATCAGTTGTAGAATTTTGGAACACGTATTGTGTTAGAGTATAATGACTTTTCTGGAGACTAGAAATCTACTCTGTAGGAATCAGCATGGGTTTCGAAAAAGACGGTCATGTGAAACCCAGCTCGCGCTATTTGTCCACGAGACTCAGAGGGCCATAGACACGGGTTCACAGGTAGATGCCGTGGTTCTTGACTTCCGCAAGGCGTTTGATACAGTTCCCCACAGTCGTTTAATGAGCAAAGTAAGAGCATATGGACTATCAGACCAATTGTGTGATTGGATTGAGGAGTTCCTAGATAACAGGATGCAGCATGTTGTTCTCAATGGAGAGAAGTCTTCCGAAGTAAGAGTGATTTCAGGTGTGCCGCAGGGGAGTGTCATAGGACCATTGCTATTCACAATATACATAAATGACCTGGTGGATGACATCGGAAGTTCACTGAGGCTTTTTGCAGATGATGCTGTGGTGTATCAAGAGGTTGTAACAATGGAAAATTGTACTGAAATGCAGGAGGATCTGCTGCGAATTGACGCATGGTGCAGGGAATGGCAATTGAATCTCAATGTAGACAAGTGTAATGTGCTGCGAATAAACAGAAAGATAGATCCTTTATCATTTAGCTACAAAATAGCAGGTCAGCAACTGGAAGCAGTTAATACCATAAATTATCTGGGAGTACGCATTAGGAGTGATTTAAAATGGAATGATCACATAATGTTGATCGTCGGTAAAGCAGATGCCAGACTGAGATTCATTGGAAGAATCCTAAGGAAATGCAATCCGAAAACAAAGGAAGTAGGTTACAGTACACTTGTTTGCCCACTGCTTGAATACTGCTCAGCAGTGTGGGATCCATACCAGATAGGGTTGATACAAGACATAGAGAAGATCCAACGGAGAGCAGCGCGCTTCGTTACAGGATCATTTAGTAATCGCGAAAGCGTTACGGAGATGTTAGATAAACTCCAGTGGAAGACTCTGCAGGAGAGACGCTCAGTAGCTCGGTACGGGCTTTTGTTAAAGTTTTGAGAACATACCTTCACCGAAGAGTCAAGCAGTATATTGCTCCCTCCTACGTATATCTCGCGAAGAGACCATGAGGATAAAATCAGAGAGATTAGAGCCCACACAGAGACATACCGGCAATCCTTCTTTCCACGAACAATACGAGACTGGAATAGAAGGGAGAACCGATAGAGGTACTGAAGGTACCCTCCGCCACACACCGTCAGGTGGCTTGCGGAGTATGGATGTAGATGTAGATGTCAGATCCCTTAATCATCCAGGTAGCTTAGAAAATTTAAAAAGGGAATGGATAGGTTAAAGTTAGATATAGTGGGAATTAGTGAAGTTCGGTGGCAGGAGGAACAAGACTTCTGGTCAGGTGACTATAGGGTTATAAACACAAATAGGGATAATGCAGGAGTAGGTTTAATAATGAATAGGAAAATAGGAATGCGGGTAAGCTACTACAAACAGCATAGTGAACGCATTCTTCTGGCCAAGATAGATACAAAACCCACACCTACTACAGTAGTACAAGTTTATATGCCAACTAGCTCTGCAGATGACAAAGAAATTGATGAAATGTATGATGGAATAAAAGAAATTATTCAGATAGTGAAGGGAGACAAAAATTTAATTGTCATGGATGACTGGAATTCGAGTGTAGGAAAAGGGAGAGAAGGAAATGTAGTAGGTGAATATGGATTGGGGCTAAGAAATGAAAGAGGAAGCCGCCTGGTAGAATTTTGCACAGAGCACGACTTAATCATAGCTAACACTTGGTTTAAAAATCATGATAGAAGGTTGTATACATAGAAGAACCCTGGAGATACTAAAAGGTATCAGATAGATTATATAATGGTAAGACAGAGATTTAGGAAACAGGTTTTAAATTGTAAGACATTTCCAGGGGCAGATGTGGACTCTGACCACAATCTATTGGTTATGACCTGTAGATTAGAACTGAAGAAACTGCAAAAAGGTGGGAATTTAAGGAGATGGGACCTGGATAAACTGACTAAACCAGAGGTTGTACAGAGTTTCAGGGAGAGTATAAGGGAACAATTGACAGGAATGGGGGAAAGAAATACAGTAGAAGAGGAATGGGTAGCTTTGAGGGATGAAGTAGTGAAGGCAGCAGGGGATCAAGTAGGTAAAAAGACGAGGGCCAGTAGAAATCCTTGGGTAGCAGAAGAAATATTGAATTTAATTGATGAAAGGAGAAAATATAAAAATGCAGTAAATGTAGCAGGCAAAAAGGAATACAAACGTCTCAAAAATGAGATCGACAGGAAGTGCAAAATGGCTAAGCAGGGATGGCTAGAGGACAAATGTAAGGATGTAGAGGCTTATCTCACTAGGGGTAAGATAGATACTGCCTACAGGAAAATTAAAGAGACCTTTGGAGGTAAGAGAACCACTTGTATGAACATCAAGAGCTCAGATGGAAACCCAGTTCTAAGCAAAGAAGGGAAAGCAGAAAGGTGGAAGGAGTATATAGAGGGTCTATACAAGGGCGATGTACTTGAGCACAATATTATGGAAATGGAAGAGGATGTAGATGAAGATGAAATGGGAGATATGATACTGCATGAAGAGTTTGACAGAGCACTGAAAGACCTGAGTCGAAACAAGGCCCCGGAGTAGACAACGTTCCATTGGAACTACTGACGGCCTTGGGAGAGCCAGTCCTGACAAAACTCTACCATCTGGTGAGCAAGATGTATGAAACAGGCAAAATACCCTCAGACTTCAAGAAGAATATAATAATTCCAATCCCAAAGAAAGCAGGTGTTGACAGATGTGAAAATTACCGAACAATCAGTTTAATAAGCCACAGCTGCAAAATACTAACACGAATTCTTTACAGACGAATGGAAAAACTAGTAGAAGCCGACCTCAGGGAAGATCAATTTGGATTCCGTAGAAATACTGGAACACGTGAGGCAATACTGACCTTACGACTTATCTTAGAAGAAAGATTAAGGAAAGGCAAACCTACGTTTCTAGCATTTGTAGACTTAGAGAAAGCTTTTGACAATGTTGACTGGAATACTCTCTTTCAAATTCTAAAGGTGGCAGGGGTAAAATACAGGGAGCGAAAGGCTATTTACAATTTGTACAGAAACCAGATGGCAGTTGTAAGAGTCAAGGGACATGAAAGGGAAGCAGCGGTTGGGAAGGGAGTAAGACAGGGTTGTAGCCTCTCCCCGATGTTATTCAATCTGTATATTGAGCAAGCAGTAAAGGAAACAAAAGAAAAATTTGGAGAAGAAATAAAAACTTTGAGGTTCGCCAATGACATTGTAATTCTGTCAGAGACAGCAAAGGACTTGGAAGAGCAGTTGAACGGAATGGATGGTGTCTTGAAGGGAGGATATAAGATTAACATCAACAAAAGCAAAACGAGGATAATGGAATGTAGTCGAATTAAGTCGGGTGATGTTGAGGGTATTAGATTAGGAAACGAGACACTTAAAGTAGTAAAGGAGTTTTGCTATTTGGGGAGCAAAATAACTGATGATGGTCGAAGTAGAGAGGATATAAAATGTAGACTGGCAATGGCAAGGAAAGCATTTCTGAAGAAGAGAAATTTGTTAACATCGAGTATAGATTTAAGTGTCAGGAAGTCGTTTCTGATAGTATTTGTATGGAGTGTAGCCATGTATGGAAGTGAAACATGGACAGTAAATAGTTTGGACAAGAAGAGAATAGAAGCTTTCAAAATGTGGTGCTACAGAAGAGTGCTGAAGATTAGATGGGTAGATCACATAACTAATGAGGAAGTATTGAATAGGATTGGGGAGAAGAGAAGTTTGTGCCACAACTTGACCAGAAGAAGGGACCAGTTGGTAGGACATGTTGTGAGGCAACAAGGGATCACCAATTTAGTACTGGAGGGCAGCGTGGAGGGTAAAAATCGTAGGGGGAGACCAAGAGATGAATACACTAAGCAGATTCAGAAGGATGTAGGTTGCAGTAGGTACTGGGAGATGAAGAAACTTGCACAGGATAGAGTAGCATGGAGAGCTGCATCAAACCAGTCTCAGGACTGAAGACTACAACAACAACAACAACATGCCTTAAACATTATTTTAACATTTTTTTTCTACCAGAGGTACTGGTATGGCATTCCAACATATACTGTCACAAATAAAGCATTGGGTTTGATAAAGACCAAATGAAAAATGACTATTTTTTAACTAACAGTTGAGAAGTTTTATAGATAGAACTTTAAAAGAGATGTCCATAGAGAAGTAAGATCCGAAGTAAAAATAAATACCAAACCAGAGAGAAACAGGCTCATCAGGCAGTAACTCAAAAATGTGGATCATCAGAATTTATTTAAAAATAGGAATTTATAACATTAAATTTAGTAACAAGATTAGCATTTTAGAAAATGAAGATAAAGGGGCAATTATTTGACATGGGGGTAATTTGGAACATGCAGATGGAACAAGGCAGTTATATACAGTATTCTTCAGACAAATAAACCTGATGTAGACATTACACTCTGTACTCTTCCACATTTACTGGAATCTTATTGAATTTTGTTTCACATAGAACAGAGGCCTAGCTGTCTTGAGTACAATCAAATATGATAATATAGATACATTTTATGCTATGTGATATGCTCACAGTGACTCAGCAATAATATGAGACAACAGCTTTAATGACACATTTAACTTGAAGAGTACTGACCAGCCATCTGGTCCAAATAACCTGCAGTGATGTGAACAGTTGCAGTTAAGATGTAAGAAGAACATAGAACAATGTTGTTGTTGTGGTCTTCAGTCATGAGACTGGTTTGATGCATGCTACTCTATCCTGTGCAAGCTTCTTCATCTCCCAGTACCTACCGCAGCCCACATCCTTCTGAATCTGCTTAGTGTATTCATCTCTTGGTATCCCTCTGTGATTTTCATCCTCCACGCTGCCTTCCAGTACTAAATTGGTGATCCCTTGATGCCTCACAACATGTCCTACCGACTGATCCCATCTTCTAGTCAAGTTGTGCCACAAACTCCTCTTCTCCCCAATTCTATTCAATACCTCCTCATTAGTTATGTGATCTACCCATCTAATCTGCAGCATTCTTCTGTAGCACCACATTTCGAAAGCTTCTATTCTCTTCTTGTCTAAACTATTTATCGTCCATGTTTCACTTCCATACATGGCTACACTCTATACAAATACTTTCAGAAACGACTTCCTGACACTTAAATCTATACTCGATGTTGACAAATTTCTCTTCTTCAGAAACGCTTTCCTTGCCATTGCCAGTCTACATTTTATATCCTCTCTACTTCGACCATCATCAGTTATTTTGCTCCCCAAATAGCAAAACTCCTTCACTACTTTAAGTGTTTCATTTCCTAATCTAATTCCCTTAGCATCACCCGACTTAATTTGACTACATTCCATTATCCTCGTTTTGATTTTGTTGATGTTCATCTTGTTGCAAGGGGCGCGCGGGTGGAGTTAGCGGTATAAATCTAATTTTTCTTTTTAATATCGATATTTTAATAAAAATGAATGAGCGTGTATTAATGATAGATTATGGTGCTAAATGCAGTCGTTTGGCGTCCCACTTCCCGCAATACTATCTCAATAACCTATCCTAGAATATACAGCTTTTGAAGATCACGTTTAGAATGTCACACACAGAAACTCTCAAAATTACGAAGGCGATATGCGTTAATTCTAATATATCAGATTTGTAATCAACTTATTTCTGACAATTGGAAAACAGAGAAGTCAGGTATTACCCAGCTAGCACTCAAGCTTATTTCAAGGTGGATATTGAGTTTACGTTCAGTTGAAAATTCAAGATTGAAAAATCAACCTGTTACACAGCTTGTTTCAAGGTGGGTATTGAGTTTAGGTTCAGTTGAAAATTCAAGATTGAAAAATCAACCTGTTACACAGTTTACATCAAGCTGTAAAAATTTAGCTTGAATTAAAATAATTTTCCCAAGCTTGAAATAAACTGTAATTTCCCTGGAAGGCTGTACAGCAGATGCGCGCGCAGCATAGCTTCCATAGACATCCACGGGAAGCGCCACAAGCGTTTATAAGCCGTGACGTAAGGGTGTTGTCGAGTGTGACGTCATGACGGCGCGGAGTTTGGTTTGAGTGTGGCTGTCTCTAGTTATGTTTTATCTTATTTTATTTACTTTTCTGAGCCTTGTTATGTTTACGGCCATTTTACCTTTGTGACGCGCTTTAATGGTTGTGGTTTGTTGACAAGTTTGTTTTATACTAGAAAACAGTTCGGTACGTTAATGTTACAAATGTTAAATATTACGTAACGTAAAGTTACGTTTACGGCCATTTTACCTTTGTGACGCGCGTTAATAGTTGTGGTTCGTTGACAAGTTTGTTTTATACTAGAAAACAGTTCGGTGCGTTAATGTTACAAATGTTAAATATTACGTAACGTAATTAATTAGGTTCAATAAATTCAGATTAATATTTATATAGCTTAAAACAAGCTGTAAATACCAGGCTGTATTCCACGTGTGTAGATACAGCTGGAGCCAAGCTTGATAAGTCAATCTTGAAATATAGCTTGAACTCTGCCAACTTTGATGTTTATTTCAAGCTAGAATCCAGCTAACAGGCTTGAATATTCCAGCTTTGATCAAGCTTATATACTTGAACTTTACAGCTGGAAACAAGTTTGAAACCGGCTTACTGTGCTATCTGGGTAACTATTCCGTACATTTGTACACATGAACTGAACGTTGTCATGTTATAACTTTTAGCCGTAGTAGGCTGAAGACCACCACCACCACAACAACAACAACAACAGGCTATGTGTATCAGAGTAATAATCGCTTATACTGCAAACTGCAAAAATGCCGTTTTATTACCCTGTCAACCTGCGGATCCCCATGTGATGCGATTACAGTGACTTTAACAGACTGTATACGCTTCAAATGAACTGGCGGGTTCGTAATTTGGACACCATGGTTATGCCCTTTGTCACCAGAAATATGCACGACATGAAAGCGAAACTAGTACAAGTGTTCGTTCTGAGCAGAGTACTTCACGCCGTTCTGGAAACATTGTCGTGAGTGCTAACAATGAAACATAACCCAGCTAGGTAGGCAATGTAGTCCATTAGTGGGGTTTTTTTTTCCCAACGGTCAGTACTACAGCTCTTTCATTCGGATTACTTATCTGACTAAACAGTTATTTTTCTTCTGCAGTTTTGAAATATGGCATAATTTCGTTTGAAATTAGTGTACGTACTTTGCTGCAACAATGGCTTCTTTTGGTACGAGTACAGAAATAACTGCTTGGCACTGTGCACAGTTTCCAGCGAAGTGTGAGGTGTATACATGACCTTACTTAATTACTGTGAAATTTGACAACCAATTCATTGATGTTATCTCAAAACTTATAACGTTTCGTTTATAAGTAACGAAAGATGGGGGCACGAAAACGATTTTCGCATAAAACCCCAGGCTGCACTGCTCAGAACAGCAACACAGAACATGTAGCAAATTCTTAGGGTGTCTGTGGGCTCTTTCTGCCCTAATCCGGGAAAAGCCCGTTTCTCCCAGCACCAGCCACCAGGTCGCAGACAGACAGTGCACTGACTACCTGCGCTGCTGCTAGGCTTCCCCGTTCTTCGCCACACTCCTCACAGCAGTCATCTGAGGTGCCAACAGATGACAGTAGCTTTCCTTTATTTTAGTTGGTTACTTTCAGTTGTTGACACATCTGATGTATTGAATTTTGCTGAAATCGCGTTGAATCTTTCACAGTTGTGCCTCAGTAAAATCAGTGCTAGTGCGAAATTATACTGTTAACTTCTTGTTTTCTTTTTACTTCACCATGAGTGTCGTGAAAAAACGTAAATATAATGATGATTACATCAAATACGGTTTTGTTTCTATACAAAAAAAATGGTATTGACCAGACGCAATGTGTGTTACGTGGCTTTATGCTTAATTACGAACTTACTATTTTATCAGTTGATTTGTTTTCGCCATGTATCGTCCGCAGTTTATGTCCTTCATTGCTGAGCAATGTATCACTTTTCGTTCTGATGCCACAACTCTTCCTTTCCTATATCTTTACTACTTTTTATCTATATAAATGATGAACTATTTGTTTTGCCATTTAACAACTGTTTAATAACTGTGGAAGTATTACCGGCATCGGGTCCCACCTAATGTGTCACCCGCCTATACGTTTTACATGAACCTTTCAAGACTCGATCGATCTGTTTACAAAGAGAAAGCAGAATATCTCTTCATTTGACGTTGTCCAACAACGACGTAGTAAGGTTGACGCCCTCGCGGCCTAGGCTCTTCCATGGCTCGCGGTAGTTTGCAGCATTCGTTTTATTTCTTGTCCACTTGCCGCTACGTCAAACTTTCGTGGTGATCGTTGGGCAACGTCTTCCACATTATCTGCAACAGAAATAAACTTTCTTCTCACAGTACTTCTGTAAACCCAAAAACAAACATAAAGAACATAATAATAATAATAACTGTTCTTAAAATTATTCGTATAATTCTTGGTCAATTTAATGAGGGGTGGGACAGGCCTAAGCCTTGTGAAACCACAAGGTATTGAGCAATGATTCCATGAGACCTTCTCGTCTGGAACGCCATTTGTGGTCAAAGCATGGTGCATTGAAAGAGAAGCCGAAGGAATTTTTTGCTGCAAAATGCGATAATTTGAAATGGATTAAGTTTCACACTGCTGGATCCTTCGCTCAGACATCAGAAAAAGGTACTGGAAGCCTCATATGAGTTATCGCTACTTATTTCAAGGATCTAGAAAAGTCATATTATCGGAGAGACACTAGTCAAACGCTGTTTGTTGAAAGCTGCTGATATTGTTCTTGGGTCACAAAGTAAACAAAAACTGTCACAAATACCTCTTTCTGACCAATACCGTGGAACGTCGGATTGATGATATGGCCGAAGACATACAAAATCAATTAGTTACGGCCGTCAAACAATCGCAGTTTTTCGCAATACAGTTAGACGAGAGTACCGATGTTGCGAATTGTTGCCAACTACTAGCTTTCGTTCGCTAAATAGAAAATGAAGCAATTAAAGAAGAGTTGCTGTTTTCTACAGAGTTAAAGCCAACTTCAAAAGCAATTCATATAATGGCAGCCGTCTCTGAATTCTTTTGTAAAAATGAGTTATCATGACAGAAACTGATAGGCGTATGCACAGACGGCGCCCAATCAATGCTTGGATGTCGCTCAGGATTCGTGCAGATGGTCAGAGAAAAAAACCCTAGTGTTACTGCTATCCACTGTGTAATACACCGTTAAACGTTGGCAGCTAAGACACTTCCAAAGGAACGCAATGATATCTCGAAATTGTGCATCAAAATCGTGAATCATATTAAAAAAGAGTGCGTTAAATTCCAGGTTATTTACAGCTCTTTGTGAAGACTTGGGAGCAGAGTATAAAACACTTTTATTTCATACAGAAGTCTGCTGGCTCTCAAAAGGAAATATGCTAGGAAGATTATTTGAACTTCGAGACGAAGTGATGCAGTTTCTGGAAAATAACAAACAATCTGAATTGCATGTGGAATTTAGAAAGCCCGGTGTTCATGATGCAGTGGCTTATCTGTCAGATATTTTCGAATCTTTAAACACATTGAATTTGAAATTACAAGGTGGAGAGTCAAACATAATTTTCATTGGGATGCCATCTGTCAGATATTTTCAGATCTTTAAACACACTGAATTTGAAATTACAAGGTGGAGAGTCAAACATAATTTTCATCGGGATGCCATCTGTCAGATATTTTCAAATCTTTAAACACATTGAATTTGAAATTACAAGGTGGAGAGTCAAACATAATTTTCATCGGGATGCCATCAAAGCGTTTACTGAAAAGTTGCAATTAAGGAAACGTAAAATTTTAGCCTGCAATTATTCATGCTTTGCCAGATTGTTTGGAATCCTGGAAGGAGCCCAATTTCACAACGATTTTAAGGATACTGATACTAAGAGTAAAATATCGAACCATTTGCAGCACCTCATTGATGAATTCGAACGATACTTCCCTAACAATTGTGATGATAAAATTTATTATAGTTTAGCGACGGGTCCATTTCACATTGACGTGGATGTGTTGCCAGACAGACTACAAGAGAAAGTCTTAAAAATTAAAAATGATTCTGCAGTGAAGTATGATTTTGTGACGATGGATAAGCCTTTATTTTGGGTGAAATATCGCACAGTGTATCCCAGCACAGCAGAACAAGCACTGAAACTGTATTTACCATTTCCAAGCACTTATTTGTGTGAAAGAGCATTTTCAGCGGTAGTGGCGATAAAAAATAAGCTTAGAAGCAAACTCAGTATTGCCATGATTTATGTTGCGCAGTTTCTACTATTCAGCCAAGAATTCAAAATCTTGTAAAAAATATGCAAGCTCATCTTTCACATTGATTTATTTGTTTGTTTCTTGCCATATGTGTGTGGAAATAATATTTTTATAATAAATACGTCACATTATAAGAGAACTTGTTATTTTTCTCCTAACTATCCTTACATGTAGGTAATACTGTAAAATTATAAAAAAAACTATTTCGAAGAAACAATATAAAATAAACATAGTGAATCTGGTTTAAATATAAATACTGCGTGTGATCCTTATGGATTCTGATGTTACGTGTGGTATGTTATTTCAACTAATAATAGTATTTCTTCTGGATGAAGACACAGCGAAAGTTTGGCAAGCGAAGAGTAGTCCTAAAATCATATACTGATAAAGAAATGGTGTGCAGCAGGGGAATGTAATCAAGGTAAGGAAGTTGTTTTATTCATATTTTTGAAAGTTCTGTGTAGTCTGTAAAATTATTTCGTAAAACTTATTTTTTATTTTTTGTCTGGTTCTGAGAACTGGGCATTTGTTGCCGTTCGGTAACTTGTTTATTTATTTATTGTATTTTTAGTCATATATACATATGTGATTACATATACATGATACAAATGTACCATTGTACCTAATAAGGCACAATATCGGGTGTTACATTGTACCTATTACAAATATTCAGATTTTACACAACTACACATATATACAATAATTTATTTTAGTTTAATATTAATATTCACGTAAAGAATATAAACACTTGTCAATCAAGAAATATTTCAGTTTCACTTTGAATAAGTTCCCTTTGTGACACCTTATAGAGCTCAGTAATCTGTTATACCATATTTGGCCACTAATGCATGGACTATGGTCTGTTGTTTTTAATTTTGTTCTTTGTCTGTAGTAGCTGTCTTTATTTCTTGTATTATAGGCATGCATATCAGAGCACTTTGTTGCTTTGTTTTGATGTGTCACAAAAAATATAATTAATTTGTAAAGATACAGTGAGTAGACTGTGAGGTATTTATGATGAACAAAGATTTCCCTGCATGAATCTCTATACCCTAATCCATGGATAATTCTGATTGCTCTTTTCTGTAAGGTCAATATTCTGTTCATATGTATGTCGGCAGCACTACCCTGTAATTAATCTGTGCAAAAATGGTTCCATAATAAATTGTTTTTAATGTCTGATGTGGAACTACTTTTGATAACTGGTTGATTAGATGTAATGAACTGCTGATTTTATTGCATAAAAATTTGATATGGTTTACCCATCTTAGATTTTCATCTAGGTGAATACCTAGAAATCTGCAGCCTTTTGTGTCCACTACTTCAATTCCACCTATGTTACTGATAGAGGTTTGGTGTGAGTTTGTAAGTTTAAATGGCAATAACTGAAATTTACTGATATTAACTTTCAAACCTTGATCTTGGAAATAAGTAGTTATTTGACATAGTCCCTCAGTTGCTACCAATGTTAACTCATCATTTTGTTTACCAAGAAATAACAGTGAGGTATCGTCTGCATAGGTTACCAATTGGGAGTTGAAAGGTTGCTCTATATCATTTATGTACACTAGGAAAAGGAAAGGGCCCAAAATTGAGCCCTGGGGTACACCTTGTGTGACTGTCTCATATTTGGACTGGAAATTAATGATCTGATTGTTGATTTTGTAAGTCAGCTTTGTACACTGCTTGCGGTTAAATAAATATGTAGCCAGCAATTGCATGGATGCAGCATTTACATTGTATGACTCAAGTTTACTTAAAAGTAACTCATGGTTTACCGAGTCAAAGGCTTTAGTAAGGCCTAGAAATATGCCAGCTGTTTGCATTCCTTGATCAAGGGCACCATACGTTTTGTGAAGAAATTCCGTAGTTGCTGTGATAGTACTATGATCTTTTTGGAATCCATGTTGTGTCTCTGTTGGGAACTTATTTTTCAAGAAATAGTCACCAAGTTGTGTCAGCAGCACAACTTCAAATACTTTGCTGAGATAGGTATTAATGATATGGGCTTGAAATTTGAAACCTCTTCCTTGGATCCTTTTTTATGCACTTGTTTAACTGTGCTCCATTTCAATACATTTGGAAATGTATGTTCTCTGATACTGCAGCCAGTTTACCAGGTGGGTGATTATTTTAACTAATTCCTTATTACAATTTTTAATCACGATACTACTCAAACCATCCCATCCAGATGAGAACTTATTCTTTAGGTTATTTATTATCCTGCCTATTTCTTTTTCACTCACTTGTTTGAATTCAAAAGGTGGCTCTTCAAAGGGGCAGAGCTTTACCTCACTACTCACAATTGTGTTATTAACTGGACTAACAGCTGCAGATATAAAGTATTTATTGAAAACATTGCAGACTTTATTAGGATATTTAATTGTGTTTCCTTCATGTCTTATATTTACAATTTCAGTTTCTGGCTTCGGTGTGGCTTTGCGAAATTGATTTACAATTCTCCATGAGGTCTTGGCTATATTGTCTGATTGAGCTATTTCACTGCTGTATATCTGTTTTCTTAGATTTGAAAGCTCTTTCTTAATGATTTTCTTGGCTTCATCGTACTTGGCCTTAAAAACCTGCAGGTTTGTTGACTTGTGTAACACATCCAGGTCCTGGATGTTTTGCCTGAGTTTTGTCATATTTGCTGGAAGTATCAGTCTGTTGGTTTTTGCATTTTGGTTATGGGTGAACACTCTTTATGTTTTCTTAACAGGGCAGCATCTGTCAAAGTGTCTTAGCATAGTATCATAGAATTTGACCCATTTGTTTTCAGATCCTTCAGTCTGGTAAACCTGATCCCAGTCCTCTATAGCTAATTTATTTCTTAGGGCAAGGATGTTACCCTCTTTTAGGATTCTTTTATTTTCAATAACTTTTGTCATTTTTGGGATGCTTGTGTTTACATACTCTACAAGCTGGCATTTGTGGTCAGAGTAGTGAAAATCCATATTCCAGCACCTAACACTGTCTTTAATATGTTTACATAGTATAACGTAATCAATTCTGCTAAATGTGGACTTTGTTACCCTGGTATCACTATT